>NC_133160.1:101208014-102408014 GCF_040802235.1 Manis javanica
GCCCTCTCATCAGAGCCCGGATCCTAACTATAACCATAAACATATCCTCCCCATAAACCTTTCTGAGAGACTAACCATAACCCTTGCCCTGGCTCATGGTCCAGACTGCTACTGTCACCACTGACATGACCCACGCTTCACTGTAGGAATGAAAGTTAAATTTTTCCTTCGCCCTCACATCAGAGCCTGGCCCTAAATGTAACCAAAACCCTTTCCTCCCAGTACACCTTACCAAACACCTAAACCTAACCGTAGACCTAGCCTTTGCACCTGAATCCTCATGGTCACCTTAGACCTTCCACAATGCTTCCCCATAAACCTGAACCTCAATCCTACCCTTTACCTCACATCAGATCTGGATCTTAACTCTAACCGTAATCCTATCTATCATGTACAACTTACCGAACTTCTTACCCTAAACCTAGCCCTGGCCCATGGACCTCACCCCTCACCATCAGTTTCAATGTCAACCCCGCCAAATCGTAAACCTGAAACACAATCTTGCACTCACCCTCACATCACACCCAGACCCTAACTCTAACTGAAAACTTACACCACTATACACCTTTCCGAACACCAAACCCTAATCCTAGCCATGGCCTTTGGACCAGACCCCTACAATCATCATTGATGTCTAGCATGCCTCACTGTAACACTGTAGCTCAAAGTCGCTGTTGCCCTCATATCAGAGCCGGATCCTGACTGTAATCATAACCCTATCCAGCCCGTACATCTTACCAAAAACCTAACCATAACCCTAGCCCTGGCCATATGACTGGACCCCTCATTGTCACCATCAACAACACCCACGCTTCACTGTAACACTGAAATTCAGACCTGCACTCTTCCTCACATCAGAGCTGGACCCTTAATCTAACTGTTAACTCTCTACCCCCAGGCACATTCCTGAACACCTGACCCTAACCCTAGCCTTGGCTCTTGGACCAGACCACTACCACCACAATCGATGTCACCCATGCCTCACTGTAACACTGTAGCTCAATCTCGCTGTCTCCCCCACATCAGAGCTGGATCCTAAATGTAACCATAACCCTATCCTGCCCATACCCCTTACCAAACACTTAACCCTGACCCCAGCCCTGGCCCATGGACCTGACCACTCACCATCAGTTTCAATGTCACCTCTGCCAAATCATAAACCTGACACACAATCTCGTACTCACCCTCACATCACAGCCAGACCCTAACTCTAACCTCAACCCAATCCACCCTGTATACCTTACCAAACACCTAACACTAACCCTAGCCCTGCCCTTTCACCTTATCCCTAATAGTCAACATCGATGTCCACCATGCCTCCCCATAACCCTGTACCTCAATATTGCCCTCACCCTAACATCAGAGTCAGTTCTTAACTGTAAACATACACAATCCTTCCAGCACACCTTACTGAACACCTAACCCTTACCCTAGCCCTGGCCCCATGACCTGACCCCTCACCATCAGTTTCAATGTCACCACCATCTAAACGTAAACCTGAAACACAATCTCCCACTCACTGTCACATCACAGCCAGACCCTAACTCTAACCAACAACCTATCACCCTGTACACCTTCCTGAACACCTAACCCTAACCCTAGCCCTGGACATTGGACCAGACCCCTACCATCACCATCGATGTCACCCATGCCTCACTGTAACACTGTAGTTCAATCTCGCTGTCAACCACAAATAAGAGCCAGATCCTAACTCTAACTGTAATGCTATCATCCCCATACACCTTCCAGAACACCTAACCCTAACCCTAGCCCTGCCCTTGGACATGAAGCCTCACGGTTAACATCAACATCACCCACACCTCAGCGTACACATGCAGCTCAGTCTTTACATCGGCTTCACATTAGAGGTGGATCCTCAGTGTAACCATAGCCCTATCCTGCCTGTACACATTACTGCACAATAAACCTAACCCTAACATATGGCCCCTGGATCTGACACCTGACCAACATCATCGACGTTCCCCACACCTCACCATAAACCTGAACCTCAATCTCGCCCCCGTCCTCACATCAGAGCTGGAACCTAACTCTAACTGCAACCCTATCCACCCTGTACACCTAACAGAACACCTAACCCTGACCCTAGCGCTGCCCTTGCACCTTATCCCAAATGCTCAACATTGATGTCCACCATGCCTCCCTGTAATCCTGAACCTCAATCTTGCCCTCACCCTCACATTAGAGCCGTTTCCTAACTGTAATCATAACACTATCCTGACCATACACCTTATCGAACTCCTAACCCTAAGCACAGCCCTGACCTTTGGACCTGACTCCCCAAGGTCAACATAAACATCAACCACAACTCACAGTATTCCTGTAGCTCAATCTTGCCCTCATCCTCACATCAGAGCCATATCCTCACTGCAACCATAACCCTATCCTGCCCATATGCATTACAGAACACTTAATCCTAACCCTAGCCCTGGTACCTGGACACGACCCCTGACCATCAGTTTTAGTGTCACCCCGCCAAATCACAATCCTGAAACACCATCTCGCACTCACCCTCACATCACAGCCAGACCCTAACTCTAACCGAAACCCTATTCCACCCATACACCTTCAAGAACACCTAACCCTAATCCTAGACCTAGCTCTTGGACTAGACTGCTACCATCATCATCGATGTCACCCATGCCTAACTGTAACACTGTAGCTCAATCTCAGGGTCACCCTCACATCAGAGCCAGATCCTAAATGTAACCATAACCCTATTCTGCCCATAAAACTTACCGAACACATAACCCTAACCCTAGTCCTAGCCCCTCAACCTGACCCCTCACCGTCACCATCGACAACACTCACGCTTCACTGTAACACTGAAGTTCATACCCACACTTTCCCTCACATCAGAGCCGGTCACTAAATCTAACCATAATGTTATCCTCCGTGTACACCTTCCAAGACACCTAACCCTAACCCTAGCCCTGCCCTTGGAACTGACCCCTCACAGTCAACATCAACATCACCCACACCTCACCATAAACCTGCAGCTCAATCTCGCCATCACCCTCACATCACAGACGGACCCTCAGTTAACCGTAACCCTATCCTGTCATTCACATTACCGAACACTAAACCTAACCCTAGCACAAGGCACATGACCTGACACCTGACCGACACCATCGTCCCCTATTCCTCACCATAACTTTAACTTCAGTCTTATCCTCGGCCTCACATCAGAGCCAGATCCAAACTCTAACCACAACCCTACCTACCCTGTACACTTTACTGAACACCTAATCCTAACTCCAGCCCTGCCCATGCACCTTATCCCAAATGGTAAACATCGATATCGATCATGCCTCCCTCTAATCCTGAGTCTCAATCTTGCCCTCACCCTCACATTAGAGCCGGTTCCTAACTGTAACCATTACACTATCCTGACCATACACCTTATCAAACCTCTAACACTAACCCTAGCCTTGACTATTCAAACTGACCCCTCACCATCACCACTGACAACACCCACGCTTCACTGTAACCCTGAAGTTCATACCCACATTCACCCTCACATCAGAGACCCTTACTCTCACTGTAACTCTATCCTCCCATAGAACTTACGGAACACCTAACCCTAACCCTAGCCCTGGCCCTTTGACTTGACCCCTCATGGTGAACATCGACGTCAACCACAAGTCACCATAAACCTGTAGCTCAATCTCGCCCTCATCCTCACATCAGAGCCATATCCTCACTGTAACCATAACCCTATCCTGCCTGTACACACTACCAAACACTTAACTCTAATCCTAGACCTGGCCACTGGACCTGAACCCTTACCATCAGGTGTATTTTATTTTATTTTTTAAATTTTTTATTAAGGTGTGATTAATATACACTCTTATGAAGGTTTCACATGAAAAAACAATGTGGCTACTACATTTACCCATATTATCAAGTCCCCACCCATACCCCAAAGCAGTCACTGTCCATCAGTGCAGCAAGTTGCCAGAGATACATGATGCCCCTTCTCTGTGATACACTGTTCTCCCCATGATCCCCCACACCATGTGTACTAAGCATAATACCCCTCAGTTCCCTTCTCCCTCCCTCCCCACCCACCCTCCCACACCCCTCCCCTTTGGTAACCACTAGTTCATTCTTGGAGTCTCTGAGTCTGCTGCCATTTTATTCCTTCAGTTTTGCTTCATTGTTATACTTCACAAATGAGGGAAATCATTTGGCATTTGTCTTTCTCTGCCTGGCTTATTTCACTGAGCATAATGTCCTCCAGCTCCATCCATGTTGTTGCAAATGGTAGGATTTGTTTCTTTCTTATGGCTGAATAGTATTCCATTGTATATATGTAAGACATCTTTTTTATCCATTCATCTACTGATGAACACTTGGGTTACTTCAATATCTTGGCTATTGTAAAAAGTGCTGTGATGAACATAGGGGTGCATATGTATTTTTGAATCTGAGAAGTTGTATTCTTTGGGTATATTCCAAGAAGAGGGATTCTGGGGTCAAATGGTATTTCTATTTTTAGTTTTTTGAGGAACCTCCATATTGCTTTTCACAATGATTGAACTAGCTTACATTCCCACCAGTAGTGTAGGAGGGTTCCCCTTTCTCTGCATTCTCGCCAATATTTGTTGTTCTTAGTCTTTTAGAGGCTGGGCATTCTTACTGGTGTCAGGTGGTATCTCATTGTGGTTTTAATTTGCATTTCCCTGATGATTAGTGATGTGGAGCATCTTTCCATGTGTCTGTTGGCCATCTGAATTTCTTCTTTGGAGAACCATCTCTTCATATCCTCTGCCCATTTTCTATTTGGGTTATTTGCTTTTGGGGTATTGAGGTGTGTAAGTTCTTTATATATTTTGGATGTTAACCCCTTGTCAGATATGTCATTTACAAATATATTCTCCCATACTGTAGGATGCCTTTTTGTTTTGTTGATGATGTCCTTTGACATACAAAAACTTTTTAGTTTGATGTAGTCCCATGAGTTCATTTTTGCTTTTGTTTCCCTTTCTCAAGGAGATGGGTTCAGGAAGGAGTTGCTCGTGCTTATATTCAGGAGATGTTTGCCTATGTTGTCTTCTAAGAGTTTTATGGTTTCATGACTTACATTCAAGTCTTTAATCCACGTTGAGTTTACTTTTGTGTATGGGGTTAAACAATAATCCAGTTTCATTCTCTTGCATGTAGCTGTCCAGTTTTGCCAACACCAGCTGTTGAAGGGGCTGTCATTTCCCCATTGTATGTCCATGGCTCCTTCATCATACATTAATTGACCATATATGGTTGGGTTTATATCAGGGCTCTCTAGTCTGTTCCATTGGTCTATGGGTCTGTTCTTGTGACAGTACCAAATTGTCTTGATTGCTGTGGCTTTGTAGTAGAGCTTGAAGTTAGGGAGCATAATTCCCCCTGCTTTACTCTTCCTTCTCAGGATTGCTTTAGCTCTTCTAGGTCTTTTGTGGTTCCATGTGAATTTTAGGATGATTTCCTCTAGTTCGTTGAAGAATGCTGTTGGTATTTTGATAGGAATTGCATTGAATCTATAGATTGCTTTAGGCAGGATGGCCATTTTGACAATATTAATTCTTCCTATCCATGAGCATGGGATGTGTTTCCATTTATTGGTATCTTCTTTAATTTCTCTCATGAGTGTCTTGTAGTTTTCAGGGCACAGGTCTTTCACTTCCTTGGTTAGGTTTATTCCTAGGTATTTTATTATTTTTGATGCAATTGTGAATGGAATTGTTTTCCTGATTTCTCTCTCTGCTAGTTCATTGTTAGTGTATAGGAATGCCACAGATTTCTGTATATTAATTTTGTATCCTGCAACTTTGCTGAATTCAGATATTAGATTTAGTAGTTTTGGAGTGGAGTCTTTGGAGTTTTTAGGTACAATATCATGTCATGTGAAAACAGGGACAGATTGGCTTCTTCCTTGCCAATTTGGATGCCTTTTATTTCTTTGTGTGGTCTGATTGCCGTGGCTAGGACCTCCAGAACTATGTTGAATAAAAGTGGGGAGAGAGAGCATCCTTGCCTTGTTCCCGATCTCAGTGGAGAAACTTTCAGCTTCTCACTGTTAAGTATGATGTTGGCCGTGGGTTTGTCATTTATGGACTTTATTATGTTGAGGTACTTGCCCTCTATA
Organism: Manis javanica; assembly: GCF_040802235.1. Taxonomy (NCBI): domain Eukaryota; kingdom Metazoa; phylum Chordata; class Mammalia; order Pholidota; family Manidae; genus Manis; species Manis javanica. The sequence goes on from NC_133160.1 coordinate 101,214,160, forward strand.
CCCATTTTGCTCAGAGTTTTTATCATGAATGAATGTTGATTTTGTCGAATGCTGTTTCAGTATCTATGGAGATGATCATGTGGTTTTCCTCCTTCTTTTTGTTGATGTAGTGGATGATGTTGATGGATATTCAAATGTTGTACCATCCTTGCATCCCTGGTATGAATCCCACTTGATCATGATCATTATCTTTTTGATGTATTTTTGAATTTGGTTTGCTCATATTTTGTTGAGTATTTTTGAATCTTCGTTCATCAGGGATATTGGTCTGCAATTTTCCTTTTTTGTGGTGTCTTTGCCTGGTTTTGGTGTTAGAGTGATGTTGGACTCATAGAATGATTTTGGGAGTATTCCCTCCTCTTCTACCTTTTGGAAAACTTTAAGGAGGATGGGTATTAGGTCTTCACCAAATGTTTGATAAAATTCAGCAGTGAAACCATCTGTTCCAAGGATTTTGTTCTAAGGTACTTTTTTGATTACCAGTTCAATTACTTTGCTGGTAATTGGTCTGTTCAGATTTTCTGTTTCTTCCTTGGTCAGCCTTGGAAGGTTGTGTTTTTCTGGAAAGTTATCCATTTCCTCTAGGTTATCCAGTTTGTTACCATATAATTTTTCATAGTATTCTCTCATAATATTTTGTATTTATGTGGTGTCCATAGTGATTTTTCCTTTCTCATTTCTGATTCTGTTTGTGTGTAGACTCTCTTTTTTCCTTGATAAGTCTGTCTAGGGGTTTATCTATTTTGTTTATTTTCTCAAAGAACCAGCTCCTGCTTTCATTGATTCTATTGTTTTATTCTTCTCAATTTTTTAAATTTCTGCTTTAATCTTTATTATGTCACTCCTTGTACTGTCTTTGGGCCTCATTTGTCCTTCATTTTCTAGTTTCATTAATTGTGAGTTTAGACTGTTCATTTGGGTTTTTCTTCTTTCCTGATCTTTGTGTGTATTCTGATGTATTTCCCTCTTAGCATCATCTTCGCTGTGTCTCAGAGATTTTATGCTTTTGAATAATTTTGTCATTTGTCTCCATATATTGTTTGATCTGTTTTTGTTTGGTCAGTGATCCATTTATTATGTAGGAGAATGTTATGAAGCCTCCATGTGTTTGTGGGCTTTTTCATTTTCTTTGTGTAATTTATTTCTAGTTTCATACCTTTGTGGTCAGAGAAACTGGTTGATACAATTTCAATCTTATTTACTGAGGCTCTTTTCGTGGCCTAGTATATGATCTATTCTTGAAAATGTTCCATGCGAACTTGAGAAGAATGTCTACTCTGCTTCTTTTGGGTGTAGGGTTCTGTAGATGTCTGTTAGGTCCATCTGTTCTAATGTGTTGTTCAGTGCCTCTCTGTCCTTACTTATTTTTTGCCTTGTTGGTGTGTCCTTAGAGTGAATGGAGTGTTGATGTCTCCTACAATGAATGCATTGCATTCTATTTCCCCTTTTGATTCAGTGAGTATTTTTTTCACATATGTAGTTGCTCCTGTGTTGGGAACATAGATATTTATAATGGTTATATCTTCTTGTTGGATTAACCCCTTTATCATTATGTAATGTCCTCCTTTGTCTCTTGTGACTTTCTTTGTTTTGAAGTCTATTTTGTCTGATACAAGTACTGCAACTTCTGATTTTTTTCTCCCTATTAGTTTCATGAAATATCTTTTTCCATCCCTTCAGTTTTAGTCTGTGTATGTCTTTGGGTTTGAAGTGAGTCTCTTGTTGGCAGCATATAGATGGGTCTTGTTTTTTTTATACATTCAGTGACTCTATGTATTTTGATTGGTGCTTTCAGACCATTTACATTTAGGGTGATTATTGATAGGTATGCACTTATTGCCATCGCTGGTTTTAGATGCATGGTTACCAAAGGTTCAAGGGTAATTCCTTTATTATCTAACAGTCTAATTTAACTCACTTCATATGCTATTACAAACACAACCTAAAGGTTCTTCTTTCCCCTCCTCTGCTTTTGTCATCCATCCTTTGTATGTTATGTATCATATACTGTACTCTTTGTCTATTCCTTGGGTGACATTTAGCCTTAGGAATACTTCCATCTATAGGAGTCCCTCCAAAATGCACTGTAGAGGTGGTTTGTGGGTGGGAGGTAAGTTCTCTCAGTTTTTGCTTATCTGAAAATTGCTTAATCCCTCTTTAAATTTAAATGATAACCTTGCCGAGTAGAGTGTTCTTGGTTCAAGGCCATCCTGCTTCATTGCATTAAATATATCATGCCACTTCCTTCTGGCCTGTAAGATTTCTGTTGAAAAATCTGATGATAGCCTGATGGGTTTTCCTTTGTATGTGATCTTTTTCTATCTCTAGCTGCTTTTATCCTTGATCTTTGCCATTTTAATTATTATATGTCTTGATGTTGTTTTCCTTGGTTCCCTTGTGTTGGGAAATCTGTGCACCTCCGTGGCTTGCGAGACTATCTTCTTCCACAGATTGGGGAAGTTTTCAGCAATTACCTCCTTGATGACACTTTCTATACCTTTTTTTCTCTTCTTCTTCTTCTTCTTCTGGTACCCCTATAATGCGAATATTGTTCCATTTGGATTGGTCACACAGTTCTCTCAATATTCTTTATTCTCTCTGTGCCTCAGCTTCTTTGTATTCCTCTTCTCTAATTTCTATTCCATTTACCATCTCTTCCACTACAGCTAATCTGCTTTTAAATCCCTCCATTGTATGTTTCACTTAAGATATGGAATTTTGTAATGATTCAATCTCTGTCTTAAATTCATTCCTGAGTTCTTGAATATTTTTCTGTACCTCCATAAACATGTTTATGATTTTCATTTTGAACTCTCTTTCAGGAAAATTGGTGAGTTTAGCTTCATTTAGCCCTTTTCCTGGCGTTTGTGAGGTTTTGGTCGGAACCATGTTCTTCTGACATTACATATTTCTATGTGGTGCCCTGTTGTGCCCAGAAGCTCCTGTCTCTGGAGCTGCTCATCCCCTAGACTGAGGTTGTGGTCATAGGAGATCAGAGCTGGTGCCTGGGGGGAGGAAAGATCTGTTTCCTGATTCCCTTCTGTGGTCCCTGTCTCCAGTATCAGAGCCAGCAGGCTGAGCACACAGGTGTAAGCCTCTGTGCTTGGTGTCTCTAGCTGATTTAAGTGGGGCCTCCCTCTGGCTGGCCTGATGCCAGTGCAGTGACTGCCAGTTTGTGAGCCAATTCCAGCAGGCCAAGGGGAAGGTGCAGCAGGCTGCCTGTCACAGTGGGGGCCCTCAGAGCTGACTAGGCAGCCAGGGTAAGGGAGCCCGTGAAGGTACTCAAAGTTCCCAACCTGCTGGGCAGATCATGCCAGGACAACCTTGTCCACCTATCCCTTCTCCGTGCTGCAAGCTGCATGCAAACCCCACCCCTTCAGCAGGCCTCTCACTGCTAGGAAGCCTCTCAGACTGTCTGTCTTTCCTCTGTCCAAGAGTGGCCAGATGTGGATTCCTGTCCTCTACAAACTGCCAGAATCTCAGTCTCTCCAGCACTCCACCAGTCCCTACTCCCCAACCTCCAGAGTACCACACAATGTAGATTTCTGCTTGCTAAGCAGATTTCCAGGGCTAAGTGTTCTGCAGTCCAAGGCTTCCACCCTCTCCCCACTCCATTTCTCTACCTCGCACTGGTGAGCTGGGGTGAAGGAAGGGCTTGGGTCCCACCAGATCAAGGCTTTGGTATGTTACCCTGTTTCATGAGATCTGCTCTGTTCGTGAGGTCTGTATGCAGTCTGGTTCAGCCTTCTTTCCTGTTTCTGTTTTAGGTGTAGTTATATTAACTACAATTTTCATGCTATTGGTGGTTTGGGGAGGAGTTCTCTGTCTCTTCTCTCATGCTGCCATCTTGAATGTCTCATCATTAATGTACTTTTATAGCAAAAAAATGAAAATTTCTGGTCTAGGATCCAATCCAGGGTCAAACATTGTATTTGGTTATCATGTCTAATTTGTCTCTTAAGGTGAAATAGTTCCTTTATCTTTTTTGTCTTGCATGATCTTGATTTTTTTAAGGAGATGAGCCAGTTATTTCACAGCAAGTCCGATATTTCCTTGTGATTATTAGGTTAGGCTTTTTTGCCAGGATACCAAAGAGTGATGCTGTGTCCTGCTCAATGCATCATACCAAGAAGCATTTGTGGTGACGCTGGCTCTACACTTTTTAGCAAGGTGGTGCCTGCAAGTTGTCTCTGCCATTAATTACTGTTTTTATCTGTGTAATTAATTATCGTCTTGCAGAATGAGGTTATAGTTAAGGCTAAACAAAAGAGGGAGCAAGTTTCCTAAGTGATCTAATAGGAAATTGTTTAGCTGTTATTTGACTTCCTGGAGATTACATATAAAGATCAGAACAGTGTTTAAAAGGCAGTCTCCTGGCACTTTCAGTGCTTTAGCTGCAAATTATTTACAAAAGCAATATATAGATCTGAATTCTGTTCAGCTGAATATTAAAGCCTTAAGTAAATGCCAATTTTTTCATTCAGCAGCTCTTCAGGGGGATGGAGCTTGAAGAGCAGCAGAACTGTTATTTCTATGATGCTATATACATTTGGCTTTTCAAAAGCCCTCTGACGGGAAGATAATGTCGTATGCTATTAGTCATACTTTACAATCAAAAGAACAGGCTTATGTTGATATTAAAGCAATGAATTGTGACTTCCAGTCTCTTTGTTCACCATCATGTTCCTAAAGAGAGAACTTTGCTGAAACTGTACAAGTTACTTAATGCATATTTATTTATTTTTCTGGAGTTATACGCCAGCACAATAAATGAGATTTTTAAAAAACTACTCTTTCAAATGCTTCTATGTCATAGTAAAGGAATCATACACTTCTTTTTTATGCTTGTTGATTTTTTCTTTATTGAGGTATAATTGACAAATAAAATAGCATATGTATAAGGTACACAACGTGATGTTTTGATATGAATACATTGTGAAATGTTTACCACAATCAAGCTAGTTAACACATCCATCAATTCACATGGTTACCATTTTTGTGTCTGAATAGAGAGAACATTGAAGTCTTTCTCTTAACAGATTTCAAGTACACAACAAAGTGTTATTAACCATATTCATCATGCTATACTTTGATTTACAAAATTTATTCATCTGGAATAACTGAAACTTTGTAACCTTTGACCAACATCTTCCTTTTTCCAGTCCCTGGAAACTAGCATTCTACTCTCTGCTTCTGAATTCTACTTTTTATATTCAGCATATAGATGAGACCATGTAGTATTTTTCTGTTTCTGGCTTATTTCACTCAACATGATGTCCCCTAAGTTCATCCATGTTTTCACAAACGACAGGATTTCCTTAAAGGTTGAATAGTATTCTATGGTGTGTGTGTGGGGGGGGGGGTGGGGGGTGGGTGTGTGCATGCTTGCATATACATATATATCACATCCTTTTTATCCATTTACCTGTTGATGAACACCTAGGTTGATTTCATATCTTGGCTATTGTGAATAATGCATGGGAGTATCTACATCAGTATCTCTTTTGAGATACTGATTTCATTTCCTTTGGATATATACCCAGAAATGGGATTGCTGGATGATATAGTGCTTCTATTTTTAAGTTTTTGAGGAACCTCCATACTGTGTTCCATAATGCCTATGCCAATTTACATTACTGCCAAAGATGTACAAGTGTTCTCTTTTCTGCACATCCTCATCAACACTTGTTATGTTATCTTTTGTTTATTTGATAATAGCCATTTTAACATATGTTAAGTGTTATCTCCTGGCTTTGATTTGTATTTTCCTGATGATTAGTAATGATAAGCATTTTTCATATATCTACTGGCCATTTGTATGTTGTCTTTTGAGAAATATTAATTCACATCCTGTGCCCATTTTTAAATCCATTTATTTGTTTTCTTGCTGTTGAGTTTTTGGATTCCTTCTATATTTGGATGTTAACCCCTTATCAGATGTAAAGTTTGCAAATGTTTTCTCTCATTCCATAGGTTGTCTTCACTTTATTGTTTCCTTTCCTGACAAGTAGCTTTTTGTTTGGTGTGATCCTTTTGTGTATTTTTGTTTTTGTTGCCTAAGCTTTTGGGATCATACCCAAAAATCATTGTTCAGACTACTGTCAAGAAATATTTTCCCTACGTTTTCTTCTATTTTATAGTTTTAGGTCTTACACTTGAGTATTTAATCCATTTTGAGTCTATTTTTCTGTATTTTGTAAGATAGGATCCGATTTAATTTTTCTGCATGTGGATAACCAGCTTTCCCAACTATGTTTATTAAAGAGACTATTATTTTGCCATTTTGTGTTCTTGGCACCCTTGTGGAAAATCAATTGACCATAAAGGTCAGTTTATTTCTGGACTCTTTATTCTGTTTCATTGGTCTGTATGCCCATAATTACAGAAGTACATACTGTACTCATTACTATAGCTTTGTAATATAGTTTGAAATCCATACATGATGCCTTAAGCTTTGTTCTTCTTGCTCAAGATTGCTTAGGCTGTTTGGGTTCTTTTGTGGTTCCATATGAATTTGAACACTGCTCTTCCAGTTCCTTTGTCTTGGTACAAAAAGTTCTTGGTTATTCTACCAAAACTGCAGGATTTACAGGAAGGTATAAAATATCCTACAGTCCCTTAATAGGCTTTTTAATGCATATTTAAATTTGTTTGACTTTTTAAAGAAATTTACATTTGTTAGAGAATTATCAATGATTAGAGAATTATGTATGAGACACATTCATTTTTAAAGTAATGATGGCTCCAAGGAAAATTTTCTCTTTTTGTATGCTTGAAGATAACTTGACTATGAATTTCTTTTAAAGTCTGAACAACAAAAAAATTTTCAGGAAAAATTCTGAACAAAACCCAATGTAAAATTCTCCTAATGTAAAGATGTAATAATTCAAGTGCTCTTCATAATGTCATTCCTCCTTAGCAGTGGTATAAATGTGAATAATGAGCAAACATTTTAGAAGGGATTTCCTTGCCCTTTGGGAAAGAATCAATTAGGATAGGCTAGATTATAACACAGTGAAAATAACCTCCAAATCTCAATGGCTTAAAATAATGAGTCTATTTTGTCTTTATGTTTCTAGGTTAAATCACATGATATAAACAGTATGTAATCATTTTTGAACTAGAGAACTGGAGATATTGCAAATTTGTATGGATAATCCTGATCCATATTAGTCGCAGATCAAGTGAGGGCTCTAATCTTTATCCTTTGTGAGGGTAAAATCTTATAGAGGTTTCACCAGCTAGGATGTTGCTAGATAGTTTGGCAGAAGGAAAGAAACAAAAGAGGTGCACATATTCCACTAACAATATTATTGGTCCAAAAAGGTCATAAGACTGTGTCTAACTTTAATAGGGTTGAGGGAGTGCTGTCTATATGCCAGGAAAAAGGATAACTTGAAATATTAATGACTACCAAATCTGGTAATATTTTTGTCAGTGACAGTCTAATAACGTTTCTTTTATATACTTTTCCAGTATACAACCTGGTTTAAAAAAATCACATGGTTCATTTATGCAGATGTTTGTGTTTGTTTGTGTACACTGTAAAAATTGAAACACCTGGGATTGTTAATCCCCAATGAATCTATTATTTAAGTAGGCTTTATCACAGAGTTTCAGAAATAGTTTTTGGAACTTGCTATTGTTAAAATAGTAGGCTCCCAGTAATTCTTCAATAATATATCATGTTCCTCTCTGACATGTAATGTAATTACTAGGCTGGGGCTATATTTCCAAACATTTTCTGGGTCTAGAATTGGAATTTCACAACAGACAATGAGTAAATCATGTTTCTTCACTTTTTCTCCTTTGTTTTATCTTAAACTTGTCATATACTGCAATAATATAATATTTCAGGTAATATCTATGTTTAATAATGAAATAGCTGACACACATCTTTATTAAACTGGCTGGTCTTATTAACCAAATAATAAGTTGCCAATCTAGTGAAATTCCAGTTCTAGTTTTGTGTTCTTTGTAAAATAGTGGTGTAAGAATTGCTTTATAATTTTTTGTGAGAAATATAACAACTACCTAGTTACTGGATTAGGTTAACTAATATCAAAGGAATGTATATTGGTTTTATTAACAGCTGTACTGAAATAGATTCACATATATATAATTTACCCATTTAAACTATGTAATTTAATGTTTTTTTTGTATATTCACCAAGAATTGTACATCCATCACCAAGATCAATTTTAAAACATGTTCATCATTCCAAGAAGTAACCCCATACCTATTAGCAGTTACTCTCCATTTCTCCAGACACCTCTCACCCACCAGTCCTACGCAACCACTCATTAACTTTCTTCTCTGCAGATTTGCCTATGATGTGTTTTCCCTATAAATACAATCATATAATCTGTACTTTTGTGACTGTTTTCTTTCATTTATCATAATATTTTCAAGGTTAATCCATGTTGTAGGAGGTATCAGTACTTCATTCCTTTTTGTTCCCAAGTAATATTCAATTGTATGGCTATCCCATATTTATTTATCCATACACCAGTTAATCAACATTTGGGTTGTTTCCAAGTTTTGGCTATAATGAATAAGGTTATGAACATTTGTGTTAGAATGATTGAATACATGTACATATATTTTTACTTTGCTTGGATATATACCTAGGAGCAGAATTGGTAGGTCATATGGCAACTCTAAGTTTAACCTTTTCAGATTGTTTCCAAAGCAGCTGTACTATTTTACATCCCTACTAGCAAGGTATAAAGGGTCCAATTTTCCACAGCCTTGCCAGTAAATACTGTCTCTTTGATTATAGTCATCTTAGTGGGTGTAGTATGGTATTTCCATGTGGTATTAATTATTTGCATTTCCTTGATAGCATGTGGTGTGAGCATCTTTTTCACGTGTTTATTGGCCATTTAAGTATCTTAGTTGGATAAATATCTCTTCAGTTCCTTTGAACATTTTTCAGTTGGGTTCTTTGTCTTTTCATTATTGAGCTGCAAGGGTGCTATATATATTCTGGATTTAAGTACCCTATCAGATATTGATTTGAAAATATTTTGTCTCATTGTCTTTTCACTTTTGATGATGTCCTTTTAGGCACAAAGGTTCTTCTATTTGTCTCTTTGGTTGCTCATGCTTTTGTTGTCATATCTAAGAAACTACTGCCTAATTCAAGTTAACAATAATTTAAACCTGTTTTCTTCTACAAGTTTCATAGTTTTATCTCTTACATTTGGAATTATTTTTTAGTGAACTTTTTTATTTGGTGTGAGGTAGAAGTCCAACTTCATTCTTTTGCAAGTGAATATATAGTTTTCCCAGTGCCATTTGTTGAAAAGAGTATTCTTTGCCCCCATTGAATTGTCTTGTGACCCTAGTTGAAAATTAATTGACTGTAAATGTGAGAGTTGGTCCATTGAGCTATATGTATATACATTTGCCAGTACCACACTGTTTTGATTACTATAGCTTTGTGTTAGTTTTGAAATTGGGAAGTGTGAGTCCTCCAACTTTGTTCTTCATTTCCAAGACACTGTTTTGGCTATTTTGGGTCCCTTAACATTCCATATGAATTTTAGGATCATCTTGTCAATTTCTGCAAAGAAGTCATCTGGACTTTTGGTAGGGAGTTTTGCCATATTTGTACTATAAAGTCTTCTAATCCATGAACATAGGAGGTCTTTCCACTTATTTAGGCTTTTAAAAATTTCTTTAACAATGACATAGTTCTTAGGGTATGAGTTTTATATTTCTTTTGTTAAATGTTTTCCTATTTCTTTTTCATGCTGTTACAAATGAAATATTTTCCTTTTTTCATTTCGTTTGTTCTGAAACTGTATTGCTACTGTATAGAAATATAAGTAATTTTATTTCTAATAAAAATTTTTATTCATAATTTTCATTTCATTTCTTTGCTTTATTTAAAAGATCAAAATTTCCTTCCTTTTTCTTGCTAGAAATGTATTTCAGTATTAGCCCTTTTTAATCCAGTTCACCCTTTAACCACATCCACAAAATAAATACTTATCAGTTACTGAGAAATTGGAATATAAGCTCAATTATGTTAAAAACTAATGGTAACACTAACACATAGTAACAGCTTCTATTGCAATATTTATTTTCTTTGTGGTAAAAGAAAACAAACCAGTAGCCCACTGCTACAGAAAGAATTTAGCTACAAGTTGATCAATTTGAGCAGGACAACTGCACAAATAAATGTATGCAAAACTTAACAAATCCCTTGGGGAAGCTGACTGTAAGAATTTTCTAGTCTGTGTCAAGTACCAATTGATTTTACTCATATATGGAGTATAAGAACAAAGAAAAACTGAAGGAACAAAACAGCAGCAGAATCACAGAAACCAAGAATGGACTAACAATTATAAGTACTTTTTATATGAATCTTGTATCCTGCAATCTTGCATAACTTGTTTACTAGTTTTAATTGTTTTTTCTACAGTCCTTGGGATTTTCTATATATAATATCATAACTTTGAAATATGGTGGTGTGAGAGGAGAGACAGAGGCTGTATCTAAAACTGGATACAATTAGAAAATATAGTTGACATAACTAATCCTGAGAGAGCAACAGGAAAGAGGATGGTGCCAGACTGCATACACCTGGAGAAAAGAGCAGACCTCACCGAAGAGGGTAAGATACCAGAGCTGTGGCTTGGCGAGACACGAGACCTTTCCCCACCCCAGCCCACTGGTGGGAGGAAGAGAAACTCAGCAGGGAGGGAGTGGAAGGCTTGGGACTGCTGAATACCTAGCTCCAGAGACATGTGCTGGGAGCACAAACCTATATTTCATGGTGCTTTCATCATGCTCTTCTGATTACAGGGTTGGGAAGCTGGGACAGGCAGAATTCCTGGGGAGAATGGGATTCCGGCCGCTTGTGGAAAGCAGGGATCCATATTTGGCTACTCTGGAAAAAAAGATTATATCTGTGTGCTCAGCCCACTGGTTCAGGTAGTGGAGACAGGTACAGCAGCCGGGAAGCGGGAAACAACACCTTCCTCCCCCCAGGCACAAATATTGCTCCCCTGCAACCCTTGACATTGTTTCAGGGGCAGAGCAGCTCCAGAATAGAGCTGTTGGACACTAGAGGGCGCCATATACAAATATGAAATGCCAAAGAAACCTGGTCCAGAGTAAAATTTTTAATGCAACTCCCGAGAAAGATTTATATGATATGGACCCATGACTCTTCCTGAAACGGAATTCAAAATAAAAATCATCAACATGCTAATGGAGGTATAGAAAGACATCCAAGAACTCAGGAATGAATTCAGGCTGGAGATTTAATCATTGAAGAACACGATGGAGGGTATTAAAAGCAGGTTGGGTATGGTGGAGAGACAATAAATGAAATAGAAACCAGAGAAGAGGAATACAAAGAAGCTGAGGCACAGAGAGAATAAAGGATCTCTAAGAATGAAAGAATATTGAGAGAACTGTGTGACCGATCCAAATGGAACAATATTTGCATTATAGGGATACCAGAAGAAGAAGAAGAAGAAGAGCGAGAAAGGGATAGAAAGTGTCTTTGAGGAGGTAATTGCTGAAAACTTCCCCAGTTTCAGGAAGGAGGTAGTCTCTCAGGCCATGGATATCCACAGATCTCACAACATAAGGGACACAAGGAAGACAACACCAAGACACATAGTAATTAAAATGGAAAATATCAAGGATAAGGACAGACTGCTAAAATCATCCAGAGAGAGAAATAAGATCACATACAAGGAAAGCCCATCAGGCTAACAACAGACTTCTCAGCAGAAACCTTACAGGCCAGAAGGGAGTGGCATGATGTATTTAATGCCATGAAGCAGAAGGGCCTGGAACCAAGATTACTTTATCCAGGAAGATTATCATTTAAATTTGAAGGAGGAATTAAACAATTTCCAGATAAGCAAAAGCTGAGAGAGTTTACCTCCCATAAAACATCTCTACAGTCTATTTTGGAGGGACTGCTATAGATGGAAGTGTTCCTAAGGTTGAATAGCTGTCACCAGAGGTAATAAAACCAGAGTAAAGAAAGTAGAATAGCTAATTACTAAACAAATGCAAAATTAAATGAACTATCCCCAAAATCAATCAAGGGATAGACAAAAAATACAGAATATGATAACAAATATACAAAGAATGGAGGAGGAAGAAAAAGGAGGAGAAAAAGAAAAGAATCTTTAGATTGTGTTTGTAACAGCATACTAAGTGAGTTAAGTTAGATTCTTAGATAGTAAGGAAAGTAACCTGGAACCTTTGGTAACCATGAATCTAAAGCCAGAAATGGCAATAAATACATATCTATTGATAATCACCCAAATGTAAATGGACTGCATGCACCCACCAAAAGACATAGAGTCACTGAATGGATAAAAAAAAAACAAGACCCACCTATATGCTGCTTACAAGAGACTCACCTCAAATCCAAAGATATGAACAGACTAAAAGTCAAGGGATGGGAAAGGATATTTCATGCAGACAACAGGGAGAAAAAGCAGGTGTTGCAGTACTAGTATCAGACAAAATAGACTTCAAAACAAAGAAAGTAACAAGAGATAAAGAAGGACATTACATAATAATAAAGGGCTCAGTCCAACAAGAGGATATAACCATTATAAATATATATGCACCCAACACAGGAGCACCAGCATATGTGAAACAAATACTAACAGAACTATAGGAGGAAATAGACTGCAATGCATTCATTTTAGGAGACTTCAACACACTATTCACTCCAAAGGACAGATCCACCAGACAGAAAATAAGTAAGGACACAGAGGCACTGAACAACACACTAGAACAGATGGACCTAATAGACATCTATAGAACTCTCCATCCAAAAGCAACAGGATAGACATTCTTCTCCAGTGCATATGGAACATTCTCCAGAATAGACCACATACCAGGCCACAAAAATAGCCTCAGTAAATTAAAAAAGATTGAAATTCTACCAACCAACTTTTCAGACGACAAAGGCATAAAACTAGAAATAAACTGTACAAAGAAAGCAAAAAGGCTCACAAACACATGGAGGCTTAACAACACGCTTCTAAACAGTCAATGGAACAATGACCAAAGTCAAATGGAGATCCAGCAATATATGGAAATAAATGACAACAATACAAAGCCCCAACTTCTGTGGGATGCAGCAATAGCAGTCTTAAGAGGAAAGTATATAGCAATCCAGGCATATTTAAAGAAGGAAGAACAAACTCAAATGAATAGTCTAATGTCACAATTATCAAAATTGGAAAAACAATAACAAATGAGGACTAAATTTAGCAGAAGCAGGGACATAATACAGATCAGAAGAAATGAACAAAATTGAGAAGAAATAAACAATAGAAAAAGTCAATGAAACCAAGAGCTGGTTCTTTGAGAAAATAAACAAAATAGACAAGCCTCTAGCCAACTTATTAAGAGAAAAAGATAATCAACACACATCAACAGAATCAGAAACTAGAAAGGAAACATCACGACGGACCCAACAGAAATACAAAGAATTATTAAAGAATACTATGAAAACCTATATGCTAAAAAGCCGGAAAACCTAGAAGAAATGGACAACTTCCTAGAAAAATACCTTTCGAGACTGACCAATGAAAAAACACAAAATCTAAACAAACCAATTACCAGCAAAGAAATTGAAGTGGTAACCAAAAAACTACCCAAGAAAAAAAAACCCGGGCCACATGGATTTACCTCAGATTTTATCAGACATACAGAGAAGATATAATATCCATTCTCCTTAAAGTTTTCCAAGAAAATAGAAGAGGAGGGAATACTCCTAAACTCATTCTATGAAGCCAACATCACCCTAATACCAAAACCAGGCAAAGACCCCACCAAAAAAGAAAATTACAGACCAATACCCCTGATGAACGTAGATGCAAAAATACTCAATAAAATAGTAGTAAATCGAATTCAAAAATATATCAAAAGGATCATATACCATGACCAAGTGGGACTCATCCCAGGGATGCAAGGACGGTACAGCATTTGAAAATCCATCAACATCATCCACCACATAAACAAAAAGAAAGACAAAAACCACATGATCATCTCCATAGATGCTGAAAAAGCATTCGACAAAATTCAACATCCATTCATGATAAAAACTCTCAGCAAAATGAGAATAGAGGGCAAGTATCTCAACATAATAAAGGCCATATATGATAAACCCACAGCCAACATCATACTGAACAGCGAGAAGCTGAAAGCTTTTCCTCTGAGATCAGGAGCAAGACAGGGACGCCCACTCTCCTCACTGTTATTCAACATAGTACTGGAGGTCCTAGCCATGACAATTAGACAAAACAAAGAAATACAAGGAATCCAGATTGGTAAAGTAGAACTTAAACTGTCACTATTTGCAGATGACATGATATTGTACATAAAAAACCCTAAAGACTCCACTCCAAAACTACTAGAACTGATATCAGAATACAGCAAAGTTGCAGGATACAAAATTAACACACAGAAGTCTGTGGCTTTCCCATACACTAACAATGAACCAATAGAAAGAGAAATAAGGAAAACAATTCCATTCACAATTGCATCAAAAAGAATAAAATACCTTGGAATAAACCTAACCAAAGAAGTGAAAGACCTATACCCTGAAAACTATAAGACACTCTTAAGAGAAATTAAAGAGGGCACTAACAAATGGAAACTCATCCCATGCTCTTGGCTAGGAAGAATTAATATAATCAAAATGGCCATCCTGCCCGAAGCAATATACAGATTTGATGCAATCCCTATCAAATTACCAACAACATTCTTCAATGAACTGGAGCAAATAGTTCAAAAGTTCATATGGAGACAACAAAGACCCCGAATAGCCAAAGCAATCCTGAGAAAGAATAAAGTTGGGGGGGGAGGCGGATCTCACTCCTCAACTACAAGCTCTACTACAAAACCATAGGAATCAAGACAATTTTGGTACTGGCACAAGAACAGAGCCACAGACCAGTGGAACAGATTAGAGACTCCAGGCATTAACCCAAACATATATGGTCAATTAATATTCAATAAAGGAACCATGGACATACAATGGGGAAATGACAGTCTCTTCAACAGATGGTGCTGGAAAAACTGGACAGCTACATGTAAGAGAATGAAACTGGATCACTGTCTTAACCCCATACACAAAAGTATATTCAAAATGGATCAAAGTCCTGAATGTAAGTCATAAAACCATAAAACTCTTAGAAAAAAACATAGGCAAAAATCTCTTGGACATAAACATTAGCGACTTCTTCATGAACATATCTCCCCAGGCAAGGCAAACAAAAGCAAAAATGAACAAGTGGGACTATATCAAGCTGAAAAGCTTATGTATAGCAAAGGACACCATCAATAGAACAAAAAGGTACCCTACAGTATGGGAGAATATATTCGTAAATGACAGATCCGATAAAGGCTTGGCATCCAAAATATATAAAGAGCTCATGCACCTCAACAAGAAAAGCAAATAATCCAATTAAAAAATGGGCAGAGGAGCTGAACAGACAATTCTCCAAAGAAAAAATTCAGATAGCCAACAGACACATGAAAAGATATTCCACATTGCTAGTTATCAGAGAAATGCAAATTAAAACCACAATGAGATATCACCTCACACCAGTAAGGATGGCTACCATCCAAAAGACAAACAGCAACAAATGTTGGCGAGGCTGTGGAGAAAGGAGAACCCTCCTACACTGTTGGTGGGAATGTAAATTAGTTCAACCATTGTGGAAAGCAGTATGGAGGTTCCTCAAAATGCTCAAAATAGACTTACCTTTTGACCAAGGGATTCCACTTCTAGGAATTTACCCTAAGAATGCAGCACTCCAGTTTGAGAAAGACAGATGCACCCCTATTTTATCGCAGCACTATTTACAATAGCCAAGAAATGGGAGCAACCTAAGTGTACATCAGTAGATGAATGGATAAAGAAGATGTGGTACATATACACAATGGAATATTATGCAGCCATAAGAAGAAAACAAATCCTACCATTTGCAACAACATGGATGGAGCTAGAGGGTATTATGCTCAGTGAAATAAGCCAAGCAAAGAAAGACAAATACCAAATGATTTCACTCATCTGTGGAGTATAAGAACAAAGGAAAAACTGAAGGAACAAAACAGCAGCAGAATCACAGAACCCAAGAATGGACTAACAGTTACCAAAGGGAAAGAGACAAGGGAGAATGTGAGGGTAGGGAGGGATAAGGGTGGGGAAGAAGAAAGGTGGTATTATGATTAGCATGTATAGTATGGGGGTGGGGAAAGGGGAGGGCTGTGCAACACAGAGAAGACAAGTAGTGATTCTACAACATCTTACTATGCTGATGGACAGTGACTGTAACGGGGTTTGTGGGGTGGACTTGGAGTTGGGGAGAGCCTAGTAAAGATAATGTTCTTCATGTAATTGTAGATTAATGATAACAAAATAAATAAATAAATGAATGAATGAATGAATGAAAAACCCATGACTTGTCTGAGGTGGAGGAAGTTTGTTTACAAGTGGCAAGAGATTTTATTAAACTCTTGGAATTATGGTGTATGTTTCTATATAACTAACTATTTTTAATTGTGATAGAGTTTGACAAAATGCTCTTGCAAATGATATTTAATATACTTATTGAAAATGATATTGCCATATTCTATAAAAAGATTTCAAGTGAATATGAAGAGTTTTTTTATTTAACTTGAAATAAATTAAAATCTATGTACAATTTTGGTGTGATTGTGGATGCTTAAGTAAGGATGTAGATAAATCCTATCATTAGAGATTGAGCAGGTATTTTACATTCTTCAGTTTAGTTTGATATGATGAGAATAAGGAGAGAGAATGAGAATAAATGTTACTCTGAGGGAATTCAGTAGTCTGTTAAGCTCCATTGAGAAGCTTCTTAGTTTGGTAAGTCTACCTAGATGAGAGAGGAGAGTAGGCTGACAAATTAGATAGAGTGAATATTAATAGAAGCCTCCATTTTTTATTTATAATTGGATAGGATTTGAGGAAGTGGGTCAGTACAAGAGTTGGAAATCAGGCTCACATGGGGCTAGGAGCTTTGAAACTGATGATACTGTAAGCAGTAAAAGTCTAAAAATAGAACCATAATTATTCTTTCGTTGTTGATGCTAGCTTTCTGTACAACAGTACCCTGGCAAAACACATAAACTCTTTCTAGCCTTATCAAATGTCTTGCCATTCTCCAAAATTCTTTAATGAAAAATGAAGCAATCTGGTAGCAGTAATTGTGTTACATAGTTGCTACACTGGGACTTCTAAGCCAGAAGTGTCACTGGGAAAACCAGTGATTTTGGATATTAACGCTCTTTAGCTGTCCAAAAGCTTTGTGCAAACATTTGTGATAATGGATTAAAATATGAATAAATGGTAGTAAACCCCTAATAGCTCTAAAAGCACACTTCTTTTTCGCAGCATTAAGTGAACCGAATACTCCTGTTTTGAAGAATTAATTAGCTGAGACAACCCCTTTTAAAAGAAATAAGCATTCTATCAACATTTACGAGTGCCTATCATGTGAAAATAATCACTGTGGTAAGAGCTGTAGAACCAACTCTCTTCAACTTCTTCCTTTTCTAAAACTTCCCTATCAAATCAGGCACAAGTCCTATAATTTCTGCCACTTTTCCTGGTTCCAACCTCACTACTGCTCTTGCTCGCTCATCCTTCTGCAGTCCCTCCTCCATCCTGCTACCACAGCTATCTTTACAAAACAGTAACAAGGGATTGTCTGCTTTCCTTAATTTCTTCAGCGGTGCCTTGCAGCCTTCAGAACTAACTTCAAATTCCTCTGCATGGCACAAGCCCTTATTCTCATCTTGGTCTCTTCAGCCTTATTTGTCACCACATATTTTCATGTCTCTTATGCTCACACAGAGAAGTTTTGCAAAATAACCTTATATCCCTCCCTTCCTTCTGTGTATCCTTCCCAGGTTCATTCATCTGAGAGGCACCCACCTTTTCTTTACCCTCTTCTCCTTACCCTTCTGCTTCTTTCTCTTTCTTTCCCCAATCTAAGTTAATCACATCTTCTCTGGGCAACCATAGCTCCTGCTCATACCTCTGTGGTAATGTTTTCCATATTGACTTATAGTTGGTTTAACTGTTTGCATCCATCAGCTGACTAGAAATTACTTAAAGACAAGAGCTATTTCTCTCCTTTCTATTTACTTAGTAGTTGGCACAGGACCTGGCTTATAACATGGACATAGTAAGTGGTCCCACGTATAGTCAAACCAATCTCCTTAATATCTTTCAGATAGGTCCCTTCTTCTCCATATCTGCTGCTATTGTCTTACTTCAGGTCTTTGCTGCTCACTTGAATTCTTAAAACAACCTCTCTTACCACTGTTTTTAGTTCTTTTCAGCAACAATTCATTCTTCATAGTGTCATAAATATTTTTTAAACACATAGATTAGATAATTTCATTGGATGACTTAAAATCACCTATGCCTCCTCATATATTAAGAACAAAGTCTAAAAAAGCTGACTCACAGAAACAGAGTAAATCAGGGGTGGGGATGTGGGGGAAATGGGGAGATGTTGATCAGAGTACAAACTACCAGTTGGAAGATGAATAAGTTCTGGGGATATAATGTATGGTACTGTTACCTATAATTGTGATAACATACTTGAAAGTTGCTAAGAGTGAAACTTGAATGTTCTTACCACAAAAAAGAAATGGTAATTATGTTCCTTGATGAGGGTGTTAGCTAATGCTCTGATGGTAGCTATTTTGCAATATACATAAATGTTTCAGATAACACATTTACACCTAAAGTTATGTAATGTTATACATCAGTCATATCTCAATGAATTTGGGAAAAAAGAGAATAAGGTCCAAATCTTTAGCAAAGGATCCATAGGCTTTAAAGATAGAGGTCTTGCCACTCTTTCAAGGCTCATCATCCACCATGATTCATACTCAGTGCAGCCACATGTGGCACTCTCAGAGTGCCTTATTCTCTAGCCTCCTTTCCTTTTCATACTTGGTTAGCTCTGTTAGTGCTCTCTCCTCCCATCGCACCACTAAATCCTAATCATCCTTTAAGAGACACATCCTCTCAGAAGCATTTGCTGCCACACCCAACCCACTGTTGTCCCCACAATCACATTATAATGGTTGTCTCTCTAGTCTAATACAATTATTTAGTGATGGGGATTTTTGTCCTGTAGTTTTTTCTACAAATAAAATATTTGAGTGATTACACCCTCATGGAGAAATAATTTCTAATAGTAATTGATTGAAACAAGTTATTTTCTTTCCATAAAATATCTTAATATCAGGACAAAATGAAAGTTAAGCTAAATAAGCACAAATTATAAAAGTCTATGAAAGTCCAAAATGGGCAATATGTGCTAATGCACAGTGGTCAAAGCACCTGTCTTTTAGCAAAATGTGCTGGTATGACTTCTAGAATTCTGAGTGGGCATAAAATTTCTGAGGTATTTGCACTGTCATTAACAAGGAACTTAATGAAAACTACCACATATAATATAACACTATTTGTTCATATTTGCTCAACGTTCTTAATTGGCAATAAAGACCTAAGAAGATATGAATTTCTGTTCAACTAAAATAAAACTTCCATCTAATTAAATACTACGAGCAACTATCTATACTTTCATTATATTTCTAGTTGTTTTCCTTATTCATTAATGTGAGATCTACATTTTGGATATGGATATACAAGCAGTTTATCAAACTTCCTAATTGCTTTATGGCTGTATAAAATATTTATATAGTAATAAGTATAGTATACCCAACTCAGGAATACCATAGAAATAAATGGATTGTTGACTGCTTGTTTTAGTTTCCTAGGGCTGCTATAACAAGGTACCAAAGACTGGGTGGCTTAAACAACGGAAATTTATGTCTCCCAGTTCCAGAGGCTAGAAGTTTGGGATCAAGGTGTTGGCATGAATGGTTCCTTCTGAGGACTGTGAAGGAGATTCTGTTCCATGCAACCCCCCACTCCATAGTTTGCAGTAGCTGTAAGCATTCTCTGGCTTGCAGATAGTGTTCTCCCTGAGTCTTCATGTCTTCTTGCCTCTGTGCCTATCACTGGGTCCAAATTTCCCCTTTTTGTAAGGACACAGTCATATTCAATTAGGGCCCACCCTAATGACTTCATCTTAACTTGATCATCTGCAAAGACCATATTTCTGAATAAGGACACATTCACAGGTACTGGGAGGCTAGTGCATCAACATAAAACACACAAAGGAGGGATTTTAAAATAGATTAGAGCAGGTAGAGGAGACAGTTTTTAGAATACATTCTAAAGACTATTGTTATATAAACATAGAAGTAGCATAGAGGATAGCTCTTCTTTTACATTTCTTAAGTTTTATGAATCCCAATCACTACAGCCAGGAAGACAAGAAACAGCTCTTTCCTCTTAGTAGGTGCTCATTCTGCTCCTCTGCGACTACCTCAATTGTTACAGGTGCTCAGCAACTCCAGAGAGTAGAGCTTCTGGGCACTAGAGCTTGCTGCCTACACAAACTTACTATTCCATAGGAATCACTAAAAAAAAAAAAAAAAAAAAAAAAATGAAACAGCAGAATAATTTTGTCCAAACAAAACTACAGGAAATGTCACCAGAATGAGGACTAAGTGAAACTGAAAGCGCCAATCTTGATAAAAACTTCAAAATAAAATCCATAAACATGCTAATGGAGCTTCAAAAATAATATTCAAAATCTCAGGGAGGACATTAAGAGAGAGAAATTTTGAAAAATACAGTATGCTAAATAAAACACACAAAGGAGGGATTTTAAAATAGATTAGAGCAGGTAGAGGAGATAGTAAATGAAACGGAAATTAGAGAACAGGAAAACAAGCTGAGGCACAGAGATAAAAGAAGAATCTCAAGGAATGAAAGAATAAGAGAGCTGTGCAAGCAATACAAATGGAACGATATTCTCATAATAGGGGTACCAGAAGAAGAAGAGAGAGAAAAAAGGATAGAAAGTCTTTTTGAGGAAATAATTTCTGAAAACTCCCCCAATCTCGGGTAGGATATTATCTCTCAGGTCATGGAAGTGCAGAGATCTCCCAACACAAGGAACCATAGGAAGACGACATGAAGACATATAATAATTAAAATAGCAAAGCTCAAGGACAAGGAGAGAGTATTAAAAGCAGCCAGAGACAGAAAAACGATCACATACACTGGAGAGCCCATCAGGCTATCATCAGACTTCTCAGCAGAAACCTTACAGGCCAGAGGGAGAGGCATGATATATTTAATGCAATGAAACAAAAAGGGCCTCCAAGCAAGAATATTCTACTGGCTAGATTATCATTTAAACTTGAAGCAGAGATTAAACAATTTCCAGATAAGTAAAAGTTGAGGGAATTTTCCACCAACAAACCATCTCTATAGTGTATCTTAATGGCACTGCACTAGATTGAAATATCCTAAGGCTAAATAGCTGTCAACAGAGAAAATAAAACTGCAGTAAAGGAACTAGACCTATAAATCACTAAGAAAATGAAAAATTAAGTCAACTACTCAGAAAGTTAGTCAAGGGATACCCAAAGAGTACAGAATATGACAACAAATATATAAAGAGAAGAGGACGAGGAGGAGGAGGAGGAGGAGGAGGAGGAGGAGGAGGAGGAGGAGGAAGAGGAGGAAGAAGAAGAAGAAGAAGAAGAAGAAGAAGAAGAAGAAGAAGAGAAAAAAGAACCTTTAGATTGTGCTTGAAATAGCATAATAAGCAGGTTAAGACAGAGTGTTAGATAGTAAAGAAGCTACCCTTGAAACTTTGGTAACCATGAATCTAAAACCTGCAATGGCAATAATTAAATATCTATTGATAATCTCTCTAAATGTAAATTAATTGAATGCATTAATCAAAGGACGTAGAGTCACTGAATGGATAAAAAACAAGACCCATCTATATGCTGTCTACAAGAGACTCACTTCAAATCCAAAGACATACACAGACTAAAAGTGAAGGGGTGGAAAATATATTTCATGCAAATAATAGGGAGAAAAAAACAGTAGTAGCAGTCTTATATCAGACAAAATAGACTTCAAAACAAAGAAACCAACAAGGGACAAAGAAGGACATGATATAATGATAAAGGGGTCAGTCCAACAAGAGGATATAACCATTATAAATATCTATGCACCCAATATAAGAGCACCTAGATATGTAAGACAAATAAATAACAGAATTAAAAGAGGAAATAGAATTCAACCCATTCATTTTAGGAGACTTCAACACAACCCTCACAGAAAAAGACAGATCAACCAACAGAACGTAAGTAAGGAGACAGAGGCACTGAACAACACATTAAAACAGATGGACCAAACGGATATCTACAGAACACTCCTCCCAAAAGAAGCAGGACACACATTCTTCTCAAGTGTACATGGGACATTTTCCAGACTAGATCACACACTAGGCCACAAAAAGAGCTGCAGTAAGTTGAAAAATACTGAAATTGTGCCAACCAGCTTCTCAGACCACAAAGGTATGAAACTAGAAATAAATTATGCAAAGAAAACAAAAACACCCACAAACATATGGAGGCTTAACAATGTGTTCTTAATAATCAATGGATTAATGACCAAATTAAAACAGATATCAAGCAACATACAGAGACAAATGAGAACAGCTCAGCACCCCCGAAAATCTGTGGGATACAGAGAAGGCAGTTCTAAGAGGAAAGTATATAGCATACAGGCTTACCTGTAGAAAGATGAACAATTCCAAATGAACAGTCTAAACTCACAATTAAAGGAAATAGAAAAAGAAGAACAAATGAGCCAAAAGTCAGTAGAAGGAGGGACATAATAAAGATCAGAGCATAAATAAATAAAATTGAGAAGAAGAAAACAATAGAAAGAATCAATGAAACCAGGAGCTGGTTCTTTGAGAAAATAAACAAAATAGATAAACCCCTAGCCAGACTTATCAAGAAAAAAAGGGAGTGTACACACATAAACAGAATCAGAAATGAGAAACGAAAATCACTGCAGACACTACAGAAATACAAATAGTTATTAGAGTAGACTATGATAAATTATATGCCAAGAAATTGGATAATCTAGAATAAATGGACAACTTTCTAGAAAAATAAAACCTTCCAAGACTGACCCAGGAAGAAACAGAAAATCTTAACAGACCAATCACCAGCAATGGAATTGAATTGGTAATCAAAAACTACCTAGGAACAAAACCCCTGGACCAGATGGCTTCACCACTGAATTTTATCAAATATTTAGAGAATACCTAATACCAATCCTCTTCAAAGTTTTCCAACAAGAAGAGGAGGGAATACTTCCATACTCATTCCAGGAGGCCAGCACCACTCTAATACCAAAACAGGACAAACACACCACAAAATAAGAAAATTACAGACCAATATTCCTGATGAACATACATGCAGAAGTACTCAACAAAATATTGGCAAACCGAATTCAAAAATACATCAAAAAGATCATCCATCATGACCAAGTGTTATCTATTCCAAGGATACAAGGATGGTACAATACTTGAAAATCCATCAACATCATATACCACATCACCAAAAAGGACAAAAACCACATGATCATCTCAATTGATGCTGAAAAAGCACTTGAAAACATTCAACACCCATTCATGATAAAAACTCAACAAAGTGGGTATAGAGGGTGAGTACCTCAGCATAATAAAGGCCATATATGACAAACCCACAGCCAACGTAATACTTAACAACAAAAAGCTGAAAGCTTTTAATTTAAGATCAGGAAAAAGACAAGGATGCCCATTCTCACCACTTTTCTTCAACATAGTACAGGAAGTCCTAGCCATGGACCTAGCAATCAGACAACACAAAGAAATAAAGGGCTTCCAGATCGGTAAGGAAAAAGTTAAACTGTAACTGTTTACAGATGACATGATATTGTACATAGAAAACCCTTTAAAAGTCCACCAAAAAACTACTAGAATTAATAACTGAATTCAGCAAAGTTTTAGGATGCAAAATTAATATGCAGAAATCTGTTGCATTCATATACTAACAATGAATGAACAGAAAGAGAAATCAGGGAACAACTCCATTTACAATTGTATCAAAAAGAATCAAATACCTAAGAATAAAGCTAACCAGAGAGATAAAAGACCCATACCCTGAAAACTACAAGACACTTATGAGATACATTAAAGAAGGCACAATAAATGGAAATGCACTATGTTCAAGTTTGTTGAAGAATGCTCTCGGTATTTTGATAGGGATTGCACTGAATCTGTAGATTGCTTTAGGCAGGATGGCCATTTTGAGAATATTAATTCTTATCCATGAGCATGGGATATGTTTCCATTTAATGGTATCTTCTTTAATTTCTCTTAAGAATGTCTTGTAGTTTTCAGAGTATAGGTCTTTCACTTCCTTGGTTAGGTTTATTCCTAGGTATTTTATTCTTTTTGATGCAATTGTGAATGGGATTGTTTTCCTGATTTCTCTTTCTGCTAGTACATTGTTAGTGTATAGGAATGCCACAGATTTCTGTGCATTAATTTTGTATCCTGCAATTTTGCTGAATTCAGATATTAGATCTAGTAGTTTTGGAGTGGAGTCTTTAGGGTTTTTTATGTACAATATCATGTCATCTGCAAACAGGGACAGTTTGACTTCTTCCTTGCAAATCTGGATGTCTTTTATTTCTTTGTATTGTCTGATTGCCATGGCTTGGACCTCCAGTATTACGTTGAATAGAAGTGGGGAAAGTGGGCATCTTTGTCTTGTTCCAGTTCTTAAAGAAAAAGCTTTCAGCTTCTCGCTGTTAAGTATAATGTTGGCTGTGGGTTTGTCATATATGGCCTTTATTATGTTGAGGTACTTGCCCTCTATACCCATTTTGTTGAGAGTTTTTATCATGAATGGGTGTTGAATTTTGTCAAATACTCTTTTAGCACCTATGGAGATGATTATATGGTTTTTGTCCTTCTTTTTGTTGATGTGGTGGATGATGTTAGTGGATTTTCGAATGTTGTACCATCCTTGCATCCCTGGCGTAAATCCTGCTTGACCATGATGGATGATCTTTTTGATGTGTTTTTGAATTTGGTTTGCTAATACTTTGTTGAGTATTTTCGCATCTATGTTCATCAGGGATATTGGTCTGTAATTTTCTTTTTTTGTGTTGTCTTTGCCTGCTTTTGGTATTAGAGTGATGCTGGCCTCATAGAATGAGTTTGGAAATACTCCCTCCTTTTCTATTTATTGGAAAAGTTTAAGAAGAAGGGGTATTAGGTCTTCACTAAATGTTTGATAAGATTCAGTGGTGAAGCCATCTGGTCCAGGAGTTTTTGTTCTTAGGTAGATTTTTGATTGCCAGTTGAATTTTGTTGCTGGTAATTGGTCTGTTCAGATTTTCTGTTTCTTCCTTGGTCAGCATTGGAAGGTTGTATTTTTCTAGGAAGTTGTCCATTTCTTCTAGGTTATCCAGTTAGTTAGCATATAATTTTTCATACTATTCTCTAATAACTCTTTGTATGTCTGTGGTGTCTGTAGAGATTTTTCATTTCTCATTCCTGATTCTGTTTATGTGAGTAGCCTCTCTTTTTTTCTTGATAAGTCTGGCTAGGGGGTTTATCTATTTTGTTTATTTTTTCAAAGAACCATCTCTTGCTTTCATTGATTCTTTCTATTGTTTTATTCTTCTCAGTTTTATTTATTTCTGCTCTAATCTTTATTATGTCCCTCCTTCTACTGACTTTGGGCCTCATTTGTTGTTCTTTTCCTAGTTTCATTAATTGAGAGTTTAGAGTGCATATATGGGATTGTTCTTCTTTCTTGAGGTAGGCCTGTATTGCAATATACTTTCTTCTTAGCACAACCTTCACTGCGTCCCACAGATTTTGCAGTGTTGAATTATTGTTGTCATTTGTCCCCATACATAGCTTGATCTCTGTTTTTATTTGGTCATTGACACATTGGTTATTTAGGAGCATGTTGGGATGCCTCCATGTGTTTGTGGGATTTTTCATTTTCTTTGTGTAATGTATTTCTAGTTTCATACCTTTGTGGTCTGAGAAATTGGCTGGTACAATTTCAATCTTTTTAAATTTACTGTGGCTCTTTTTGTGACATAGTATATGATCTTTTCTTGAAAATGTTCCATGTACACCTGAGAATGTGTACCCTGTTGCTTTTGGGTGTAGAGTTCTGCAGATGTCTGTTAGGTCCATCTGTTCTATTGTGTTGTTCAGTGCCTCTGTGTCCTTAGTTATCTTCTGTCTGGTTGATCTGTCCTTCAGAGTGAGAGGAGTGTTGAAGTCTCCTAAAATGAATGCATTGCATTCTATTTCCTCTTTTAATTCTGTTAGTATTTGTTTCAGATATGTGGGTGCTCCTGTGTTGGGTGCATAGATATTTATAATAGTTATATCTTCTTGTTGGATTGACCCCTTTATCATTATGTAATGCCCTTCTTTGTCTCTTGTGACTTTCTTTGTTTTGAAGTCTATTTTGTCTGATACAAGTACTGCAACTTTTGCTTTCTTCTCTCTGTTGTTTGCATGAAATATCTTTCTTTATCCCTTCACTTTTAGTCTGTGTATGTCTTTGAGTTTAAAGTGAGCCTCTTGTAGGCAGCATATAGATGGGTCTTTTGCTTTTTATCCATTCAGTGACTCTATGTCTTTTGATTGGTGCATTCAGTCCATTTACATTTAGGGTGATTATCAATAGGTATGTACTTATTGCCATTCCAGGCTTTAGATTTGTGGTTACCAAAGCCTCAAGGTTAAATTCCTTACTATCTAAGATTCTAACTTAACTCACTTAATATTCTGGTACAAACAGAATCTAAAGGTTCTTTTCTTTTTCTCCCCCTTTCTTTTCATCCTCCATTCTTTATATATTAGGCATCATATTCTGTACTCTTTGTCTATCCCTTGATTGACTTTGGGGATAGTTAATTTAATTCTGCATTTGTTTAGTAATTAGCTATTCTACTTTCTTTACTCTGGTTTTATTACCTCTGGTGACAGCTATTCAACCTTAGGAACACTTCCATCTATAGCATCCCTCCAAAATAGACTGTAGAGATGGTCTGTGGGAGGTAAATTCTATCAGCTTTTGCTTATCTGGAAATTGCTTAATCCCTCCTTCAAATTTAAATGATAATCTTGCTGGATAAAGTAATCTTGGTTCCAGGCCCTTCTGCTTCATGGCATTAAATACATCATGCCACTCCCTTCTGGCCTGTAAGGTTTCTGCTGAGAAGTCTGATGTTAACCTGATGGGCTTTTCTTTGTATGTGATCTTATTTCTCTCTCTGGCTGCTTTTAACAGACTGTCCTTATCCTTGATCTTTTCCATTTTAATTACTATGTGCCTTGGTGTTGTCTTCCTTGGATCCCTTGTGTTGTGAGATCTGTGGATATCCATGGCCTGAGAGACTACCTCCTTCCTGAAACTGGGGAAGTTTTCAGCAATTACCTCCTCAAAGACACTTTCTATCCCTTTCTCCCTCTCTTCTTCTTCTGGTATCTCTATAATGTGAATATTGTTCTGTTTGGATTGGTCACACAGTTCCCTCAATATTCTTTCATTCTTAGAGATCCTTTTTTATTTCTGTGCCTCAGCTTCTTTGTATTCCTCTTCTCTAGTTTCTATTTCATTTATCCTCTCCTCCACCATATCCAACCTGCTTTTAATACCCTCCATTGTGCTCTTCAATGATTGGATCTCTGACTGGAATTTATTCCTGAGTTCTTGGATATCCTTCTGTACCTCCATTAGCATGTTGATGATTTTTATTTTGAACTCCCTTTCAGGAAGAGTCATAAGGTCCATATCATTTAAATCTTTCTCTGGAGTTATATTAATTTTACTCTGGACCAGGTTCCTTTGGCATTTCATATTTGTATATGGCACCCTTTAGTGTCCAGAAGCTGTAGTCTCTGGAGCTGCTCAGCCCCCGAAGCAATGTCAGGGGTTGTAGGGGAGCAGTACTGGTGCCTAGGGGTGTGGGGGAGAGCTGTTTCCTACCTTCCCGGCTGCTATGCCTGTCTCCACTGCTTGAAACAGTGGGCCAAGCACACAGGTATAAGCTTTTGTCCCAGAGCAGCTGGATATGGATCCCTGCTTTCCACAAGCAACTGGAATCTCAGTCTCTCCAGGAATTCTGCCTGTGTTAGCTTTCCAACCCCATAATCATGTGAGTATCATGAAAGCACCATGAAATGTAGGTTTGTGCTCCCAGAGCAGATCCCCGGAGCTAGGTATTCAGCAGTTGCAGGCCTTCCACTCCCTCCCTGCTCCATTTCTCTTCCTCCCGCCGGTGAGCTGGGGTGGGGGAAGGGCTTGGGTCCCATCAGGCCACAGCTTTGGTACATAACCCTGTTCTGTGATGTCTGCTTTTCTCCAGGTGTATGCACTCTGGCACCATCCTCTTTCCTGTTGCTCTCTCAGGATTTGTTGCACCAAGTGTATTTTTGAATTATATGCAGTTTTAGGAGGAAGCCACTTTCTTGTGACACCATCTTTAATCCTGTTAACATTTTCTTTTATTCTCAATGATACCTTAATTTAAAAAATATAGCAAGTTATTCCATATTATATTTGTCTTACTGAATGACAGTGTGGCTAAGTCATGAACAGAACACTTTCTTTTCAATGAATTTAACTGTGAATCATCATCTATTACTTTCATTTTTTTATACCTTTCTCTATCATCTGAATGAAATTGCATAGTGACAGTGTTCAAGTTCCCTCAGTTCAGATTTTTTGAAACTTTTAATTATTTCCTGAACTTTGCCAGCATATGTTATTATTTCTAACTTATCAGTGGGTGCTATGTGTTCTTTTCCTACATATATATACAACAACAGTAATAATATTGTACACAGCAGCAAGAGTAGTGTAACTATGTTTGGGTTCCTGAATCTGATTCCAGTGTGTGTAGTATGTGGGAGGGGGTCTTCCCACACATACTTACACCAAGCATTTTTTGAACACCAGTAGGGTGTTGGAGAACTCAAGTCAATTCTGATGCTATCTGTCCAGAGACAGCACCAGATTCCCAGGTTAAGGGTTCCATCCTACAACACTGCCCTCCACCCCGAACTTCAGATGCTGGTTGCAAGCCCCAGGCAGTTACCCCATGCTTCTGCTCTACCTGCTACAGATTGGAGGTTCCAATGATCCTCACCTTGGGTTTGATTTATTTGCTAGAGTGACTCACAAAACTCAGGAAAATGCTTACCTTTACCAATTTAATAAAGGATAGTGTGAAGGATACAGGTTAACAGCCAGATTAAGAGATACACAGGGCAATGTCCTAAATAAGGAGCTTCTATCCTTGTGGAATTTCAGGCCTATCTCAGTGGCACATGGAGGTGTTCTGGTTCCCTGAGCATAGAAGATCTCTCCAACTGAGAATCAGGATCCAAGAGAGTAGAGAGTGATAAGCTCTCATGAGTTTTTCAGAGGGCTTCATTGCATAGCCATCATTGACTAAATTATTGGCTATGGGATGATTCAAACTCCAGCCCCTGCCTTTAGGATTGGGAAGGGGGAGGGGCACCCAAAGTCTCTCATTAACATGACAAAACACCCATTTCACCTTTAAGACTCTACAGTGTTTTCAGGAACTGTGGATGAAGACCAGATATACCTGGGAAATATATACTTGGTCATATGAATGACCAAATATGTATTTATTATGACTCATTATATTACAGTGGGGAATCTGAGTCTCAAAGAAATTAAATATGTCCAAGGTCACACATGACAGATGTGACCTCAAGCCTGTTTGTTTCTCTAGACCATTCTCTTTCCACTTTGCTTTGTAGCCTATAAATTATATAGTGGATTGGGAGAGACCATGTTTTAAAACTTGAGTTAAGCTTTTGAAATTGAAAGTCTCTGTCAAAAGTTTCCTCTTTTCTATCCTCTTTCCATTCTGGTAACGTATGACTCCCATCTCCCATCTACATCACTGCCTTTGAAAAACTCATGTCTATGGAAGCAAAGTAGAGATTCCTAAAGCTGAAAATTGCTTGGTTTACCTTTCTAATATTTGAAAATATACATGTTGCTCCAGGAGGAGGGGATTCCCCACTCTAGGCAACTTCATTATGAATTTGCTCAGCCTGAATACAGACAAGGGAAAATTGGGGCTTAAAAGGGGCTCACATCACATTCATTCTCACAGCAGAAGGTCAAGCACTAGAGTCCCATCTGCCCAGCTGTGTAGAAGTGGCAAAAAAATCTCAGTCTCTCCTGGATCCAGTGCTGCTCCCTCCTCCTTCCTCTCTCTGCCTCCTAAGCTTTCTGCTTCTCAGCTCTCCTTCCTTCCAGGTCCCTAGCACCAGGGGATATGCTGTGGGTGGGTCTCTTGGTGACTGGCAGATACTCCACCAATTATGTCCAGACACTTGTGTGTCTCCTCTCCACCCCTCCCCTGGGTGGGTATCCCCCATGAGGAATGGTTCACTCCCAGAGGCTCTGTCATCAGGTAGCATCCTGCCCCCATAGGTATGGGAATAGGCTCTTTTATGTAAACAATGAGCAATATTAAAATCAGGCAAGAGTCCTGGCACAAATTTCCATTTTCTCTACAGTACACCATTAGGAAATTTGTTCCTTTAAATAACTCATTCCTTTATGCTTCAATTTAAATAAAATGTCTCATTTATGTAGTCAAACTGCAGGGGAAGAACGTTCTCAACATAAGGTGTAGGATAGATATTAAAATTTGAATTTAACAGCTAGGGAAATGTTGGCACAGCTGCCTTAGCCACAGAGCTGGATTTGGAGTTCTCATGTGTGGGTATCCAAAGTCCATAATTTTTCTGCTATACTATGCTGATCATTTATTAATTTATTTCAAATTTTTCATTGAGAGATTCTATGTGATGCCACTAATATTAAGATGAAAACTGGGATCATGGGAAGAAGGCAGCGTGAGTAGTTCAGAGGAAATCTCCTCCCCAAAACATATATATTTATGAAAATACAATAAATACAACTATTCCTAAAAGAGACACCAGTGGATGCAGTACAATAGCCAGGATACATCTACATCTGTGAGAACTCAGCATCACACGAAGGGGGTAAGATACAAGCCATGGCCAGGTGGGACCCAAATGCTCCCCCACCCCAAAACCCAGTGGGAAGAAAGGAGTTGGAATGGGGAGGGAGTGAAAGCCCAGGACTGCTAAACAACCAGTTCTAGATATCCGCACCCAGAACGCAGACACAAGGTGCATGGGGTGCTGGATATTAGAGAAACGGAAAAGCAAAACCTGTGGGCAGTTCCCCACAACCAGTGCCCCTGAGACAAAAGAAAAGCGAGTGCTTTCTGCAAGTCTTAAAGAGACAGGGACCCCATAGCTGGATGAAGTTGTCCTGGCACAATTAGCCAGAAGCTGGGAATCCCGGGGAAACTTAGGTACCCTAAACCCCAGGGAGGCAGTGCAGCTCTGAAGCCCCTCACAGCACTAAGCAGCCTGCCTACCAATAAACCTGAACCTCAATCTCACCCACGACCTCACATCAGACCTGGGTCCTAACTATAACCGAAACCCTGTACACTTGACCAAACTCCTAAACCTAGCCCTATCCCTGGCCCCTGGACCTGACCCCTCTCCATCAGTTTCAATATCACCCCCACCAAATCATACATCTGAAACACCCTCTTGCACTCACCCTCATGTCACAGCCAGACTCCAACTCTAACCAAAATCCTCCCCCACCCCATATACCTTCCCGAACACGTAACCCTAACCCTAGCCCTGGCTCTTGGACCACACCACTACCATCACCATCGATGTCACCCTTGCCTCCTGTAACACTGTAGCTCAATCTCGCTAACACCCTCACATCAGAGCTGGATCCTAAATGTAACCATTACCCTATCCTGCCCATACACCTTACAGAACACCTAACCCTAACGCTGGCCCTGGCCACTAGACCTGATGCCTCACCATCACCATCAACAACACCCATGCTTCACTGTAACCCTGAAGTTCACACCAGCACTTGCACTCACATCAGAGCTGGACCCTAACTAAGAGAATGCTATCCTCCCAGTACACCTTCTGGAATACCTAACCCTAACCCTAGCCCTACCCTTGGACCTGACCCCTCACAGTCAACATCAACATCACCCGCACCTCACCGTAAACCTGCAGCTTAATCTTGCAGCTGCCCTCACATCAGAGCCAGATCCTCAGTGTAACCGTATCCCTATACTGCCCATACACATTACTGAACACTAAACCTAACCCTAGCCCAGGGACCCTGGACCTGACACCTGACCAATACCGTCAACGTCCCCCACACCTCACCGTAAACCTGAACCTCAATCTCATGCTTGTCCTCACACCACAGCCATATATGAACTCTAACCACAACCCTATTCACCCTGTACACCTTACAGTATACTTAACCCTAACACTAGCCCTGCCCTTGCACCTTATCTCTAATGGTCAACATCGGTGTCCACCACACCTCCCCATAATCCTGAACTTCAATCGTTGCCTCACCCTAACATAAAGCCAATTCATAACTGTAATCATAACACTATCCTGACCATACACCTTACCGAACTCCTAACCCTAACACTAGCCCTGGACCTTGGACCTCATACCTCACCGTCACCACGGACATCACCAACGTGTCACAGTATCACTGAACATCTAGCTTACCCTTAAGCTCACATCAGAGCCGGACCCTAACTGTAGCTGTAAACCTATCCTCCCCATACATCTTTCCGAAAACATATCCCTAACCCTAGCACTGGCTCGTGGTCCAAGACCCCTACCATCACCATCGATGTGACCCAAGCTTCACTGTAAGCATTAAGTTCAATCTCTCCCTCATCCTCACATCAGAGCCTGACCCTAAATGTAACCGAAATCCTCTCCTCCCAGTACACCTTACCAAACACCTAACCCTAACTGTTGCCCAGCTTTTGCACCAGAACCCTCATGGTCATCTTTGAACTTCCACCATGCCTCCCCATAAACCTGAACCTCAATCTCGCCCTCGACTTCATATCAGAGCCAGTTCCTAACTGTAACCATACACAATCCTGCCCATACACCTAACCAAACTCCTAACGCTAACCCTAGCCCTGGACCCTTCACCTGACCCCCAATGGTCAGTTTCAATGTCACCACCAACATAAACCTGAAACACAGTCTCGCACTCACCCCCACATCAAAGCTGGATCTTAACTCTAACCACAACCCTATATACCCTGAACCCTTACCGAACCCCTAACCATAACCCAACCCTGGCCTACTCGACCTGACACCTGACCGTCACCAGCAACAACACCCAGGCTTCACTGTAACCCTGAAGTTCATACCCGCACTCACTGTCACATCAGACCTGGACCCTTACTCTAACCGGAACTCTATCCTCCCCAAACACCTTCTGGAACACCTAACCCTAACCGTAGCCTGGGCCCTTGGACCTGACCCCTCATGTTCAACATCAACATCACCCACAACTCACTGTAAAACTGTAGCTCCATCTCACCCTCACCCTCACATCAGATCCAGATACTATGATCATAATCCTATCCTGCCCATACACATCACCAAACACTTAACCCTAACTCTAGCCCTGGCCCCTGGACCTGACCCCTCACCATCAGTTTCAATGTCACTCCCAGCAAATTGTAAAACTGAAATACCATCTCGCACTCACCCTCACATCACAGCCAGACCCTAATTCTAACCGAAACCCTATCACCCCTGTACACCTTCCAGAACACCTAACCCTAACCCTAGCCCTGGCTCTTGGACGAGACCCCCTACTATCAACAGTGACATAACCCATGCTTCACTGTAACACTGTAGCTCAATCTCGCTGTCACCCTCACATCAGAGCCAGATCCTAAATGTGACCATAACCCTCCTCCCCGTC
Source organism: Manis javanica (assembly GCF_040802235.1). Lineage (NCBI taxonomy): Eukaryota > Metazoa > Chordata > Mammalia > Pholidota > Manidae > Manis > Manis javanica. Next base: position 101,248,057 of record NC_133160.1, read on the forward strand.
CATCTTACCAAACACCTACCCATAACACTGGCCCTGGCCCCTCGATCTGACCCCTCACGGTCTCCATTGACAACACCCATGCTTCACTGTAATGCTGAAGTTGTTACCCACACGTGCCCTCACATCAAGGCGGGCCCTAACACTAACAGTAATGCTATCCTCCCGTATGCCTTCTGTAACACCTAACCCTAAATCTAGCTCTGCCCTTGGACCTGACCCCTCATGGTCAACATCAGTATCACTTACACCTCACCATAGACCTGCAGCTCAATCTTGCCTCACCCTCACATCAGAGCTGGACCGTAACTCTAAAAATAACAATATCCCCCACACAGAACTTAACGAACTCCTAACAAAATCCCTAACCCTGACACATGGACCTGACCTGTCACCATCACCATCGACATTACATAAGCCTCACCATAACCCTGAAGCACAATCTCACCTTCACCCTCACATCTGATCCTGGTCCAAACTCTCTCTCTATCCCTTTCTTCCCCGTACACCTTAACGACCACCTAACTCTAACCCTGGCCACTGGTACGGACACCTACCAACACCATTGTCTTCAGCCATGCCTCACTGTAACACTGAACCCCAGTCACGCCATCACCCTCACATCAGATCCAGACCAGAATTGTAACAATAACCCAATCAACCCTGAGCACCTAACCAAACACATAACCCTAACCCTAGCTCTGGCACCTTTACCTGAACCCTCACCCTCACCATCGACATCACCCATGACTAACTGTAAATCTGAACCTCAGTTTTGCACTTACCCTCACATCAGAGCCACACCAGAACTCTAACCATAACCATATACTCCCCGTACACCTTCCCCAACAACTACCCTAACTCTATGCCAAATCCCAGGACATGATCCCTCACCATCACCATTGACATCACCCAGGCATCACTGCAAACTGAACCTAAATCTAGCCATCATCCTCACATCAGAGCCAGGCCCGAACTCTAACAATATTCCTATACTCCCCGTACACCTTACCGAAAACCTAACCCTATCCCTAGCCCTGGCCTCTGGACCTGCCCCCTCACCGTCATCTTCGACATCAACCACTCCACACTATCATCCAGAGCTTCAATATCACAATCGCCCTTACATAAGAGCTGGACTCAAACTCTAACCATAACCCTAACTTCCCCATACACCTTACAGAACACCTAACCCTATCCCTAGCGCCTGTCCCTGAACCTGTCCCCTCTCTGTCAACATCGATGTCACCCACACCTCATCATAACACTGAAGCTCAGTCTCTCCTTCACCCTCACATCAGATCCCGACCTAAACTCTATCTGTAACCCTTTCCTCCATGTAAACCTTATGACCATCTAACCCTAACTCTGGCCGCTGGACCTTCCTCACCGTAACATTCAACATCACCCACACCTCACCGTAACCCTGAACCTCAATGTCGCCCTTGCCCTAACATCAGACCTGAACCTGAATGCTAACCATAACCCTATGCACACTGCAAACATTACAGAACACCTATTCCAAAACTTAGCCCTTGCACCAGGACCAGGACCCTCTTCGTCACCATAGACCTAACTCACATCTCAACATAACCCTGAACCTCAATCTCACAATCGCCCTCACATAAGAGCCAGACCTTAAGTCTAAACATAATCCTACCTGCCCCATACACCTTAACAAAAACCTAACCCTAACCCCAGCGCTGGCCTGTGGACCTGCCCACTCACCGTCATGTTGACATCAACCACTCCACACCATAACCCTGAACTTCAATATCACCATCATCCTCACCTCAGAGCTCAACCTAATGTCTAACCATAACCCTATCCTCCCTGTACACCTTACCTAACACCTAACCATAACCCTAGCCCTTAACCCTGAACGTGATCCCTCACCATCACCATCGACATTACATAAGCCTCACCATAAACCTGAAACTCAATCTCACCATCGGAGACATTCCATAACTCTAAGCATAACCTTATCCTCCTTGTACACCTTACCGAACACGTAACCCTGACGCTAGCCCTGGCAACTTTACCTAAACCCTCAATGTCATCATCGATGTCACCCATGCCTCACTGCAAACCTGAACCTCAATCTCACACTTGCCCTCACATCAGAGCTGGACCCAAACTCAAACCGTAACCCTATATTCCCAGTATACCTTTCACAAAACTAACCTTACTGTAGACCAGGCCCCTGGACCTCACACCTCACCCTCACTGTCGACATCACCCACACCTCACCGTAACCCTGAACCTCAATCTTGTCATCACTTAACATCAGAGTAAGATTCAAAATGTAACCGTAACCCTATACTCCCCATACACCTTTCCGAACACCTAACCTTAAATCTATTCCAAACCCCTGGACATGACAAGACATAGTCACCATTGATGTCACCTAGGCTTCAGAGTAACCCTAAAATTCAATCAGGCCTTCGTCCTCACATCAGAGCTGGACCCTAAGTGTAACAATAACCCTCTCCTCCCAGTACACCTTAATGAACACCTAACCCTAACCCTACCCTGGCTTCCAGACCTGCACCCTCACTGTCACCTTCGACAACACTGAATCCTCACCGTAACCCTGAACGTCAATATCACCATTGCCCTAACATCAGAGCTGGACACTAACTCTAAACATAACCCTGCCCTCCGTGTACACCTCATCATACACCTAACCCCAACCCTAGCCCTGGTTCCTAGACCTAAACCCTCACAGTCAACATCGACGTCACCCAAGCCTCACTGTAACTCTGAACCTCAATCTACCCCTTGGCCTCATATAAGAGCCGGACCCGAGCTCTAACCATAATCCTATACTCCCTGTACAATTTTCCCAACACCTAACCTTAAGCCTAGCCCTAACCCAAGGAGAAGACCTGTGACCTTCACCATCGATGTCGTCCAGGCTTCACTGTAACCCTGAACCTCAAACTCACCCTCATCCTCACATCAGAGCTGGACCTTAACTCTAACCATAACCCTATCCTCAACATAGACCTTACGAACACCTAAACATAACCCTAGCTCCTGGACCTGAACCCTCACCCTCACCATCGACGTCACCCACACCTCACCATAATCCTGAACCACAATATCACTATCACCGTCACATCAGATCCAGACTCGGAGTGTAACAGTAACCCAATCCTCCCTATGCACCTTACCAAACACATAACTCTAACCCTAGCCCTGTCCCCTGCACCTGACACCACTCCCTCACCATCAATGTCACCCACATCTCACCAAAACCCTGAACTTCAGTCTCACCATCGCCATCACATCAGAGCCAGACCTGTACTGTAACAGTAACCCAAGCGTCCCCATGCACTGTGTCAAACATGTAACCCTAACCCTAGTCCTGGCACTTTTACCTGACCTCCCACCATGACCATTGATGTCACCCATGCCACACTGTAGCACTGAACCTCAATCTCACCCTTGCCCTCACAACATAGCTGGACCCAAAGTCTAACTGTAAACCTGTACTCTCTGTACACCTTTATGAACACCTAACCCTAACCCTAACTCTATCCCAAGCCACTGGACATGAACCCTCACCATAACCTTTAATATAGCCCAGGGTTCACTGTAAATGTGATCCTTAATGTAGCCCTCATCCTCACATCATAGAAGGACCGAACTCTAACTGTAAGTGTATACTTCCGATACAACTTTCCCAAAACCTAACACTAACCATAGCCCTGGCCCCTGCACCCAAACAATCATCGTCAATGACAGCACCTGCAACTTACTGTAACCCTGAAGCTCAATCTCACCTTTGCACTCACATCAGATCCCAACACAAACTCAATCAATAAACCCTTTCCTCCCCTCACACCTTACAGACACCTAACCATAATCCTGGCCCCTAGATCTGACCCTCACCATCAGCTTCGACACCACCCATGCCTCAACATAACCTGAACCTCAATCTCGCCCTTGCCCTCACATCAGACCTGGACCCAACCTCTAAGCATAAAACTATGTACCCGGTAAACATTTCTGAACACCTATCCCAAACCCTACCCTTGCCCCTGGACCAGGACCCTCATCATCTCCATCGACATCACTCACATCTCACCATAACCCTGATCCTCAATCTCACACTCGCCTTCACATCAGAGCTGTAACCTAAGTTTAACAGTAACCCTCTCATCCTCCTACACTTTAACAAACAGCTAACCCTAACAATGGCCCTGTACCTGACCCCTCACGGTCAACTTCAACATCACCCACAACTCACTGTAAACTTGAAACTCGATATCGCCTTGCCCTCACATCAGAGCTGCATCCTGACTATAACTGCAACCCTATACCACCCCATACAATTTAAGGAACACCTAACCCAAACCCTTGCCCTGGGTCCTGGACCTGAACCCTCACCGTCACCATCAAAGATACATAAGCCTCACAATAAACCTGAACCTCAATCTCCTCATTGCCCTCACATCAGAGCCAGACCATAACTCTAACTGTAACACTATCCCCCCAATACAGCTTAGTGATAACCTAACCCAAACATTGACCCCTGGACCGGACTCCTCACCATCACCATTGTCATCACCCATGCTTCACTGTGAGCCTGAAACCCAATCTCACCCTTGACCTCAAATAAGAGAAGGTCCCAAACTCTAAACATAGGCCCTATCTTCCCCGTACACATTACCGAACACACAACCTTAAACCAATCCTGGCTACTGGACCTGACACCTCACCATCACCATCAACATCACCCACACACCACCATAAACGTGAAACTCAGTCTCGCCATTGGCTTCACATCAGAAACGGATACAAAGTTTAACAGTAACCCAATGCTCCCTCTGCATCTTACCTAACACATAACCCTAACCATAGCTCTGGCCTCTGGACCTGCTCCATCAGCAACATCTTCGATATCAATCACACCCCACTGTAACTCTGAACATCAACATCACTGTTTCCCTCAAATCAGAGCTGGATCCTAATTCTAACCATAACCCTTTCATCCCCATACACATTACCGAACACACAACCCTAACCCTAGCCTTGTCCCTGATCTTGACCACTCACTGTCAACATCGATGTCATACATGCCTCACAGTAACTCTGAACATAAATCTCGCCCTCACCCTCACAACAGAGACTGAACCGAACTCTAACCATAACCCTATACTCGCCGTACGTCTTAATGAAAACCTAACCCTAACCCTACCCCTGGCATCTGGAACTGCCCCCTCACTGTAACTCCCTCACTGTAACCTTCGACATCACCCACACCTGATCGTAAACTTGAAGCTCAATATCGCTATCACTCTCACATCAGAGCTAGACCCTAACTCTAATAATGACTTTATAGTCCAAGTACACCTTAGCAAACACCAAACGCTAACCTGATGTGAGGATGAGTGCTAGATTGAGTTTCAAGCTTACGGTGAGTCGTGGGTGATGTTGAAGGTGACGGTGAGTGTTCAGGTCCAGGAGACAAGGCTAGGGTTACAGTTAGGTGTTCGGTAAGGTTTCTGGAGAATATAGGGTTACTGTTAGTGTTCGGATCCGGCTCTGATATGAAGGCAAGTGCGAGATTGAGGTTCAGATTTATGGTGTGGCCTTGGTGATGTTGATGTTGACAGTGAGAGGTCAGGTCCAGAGTCAAGGACTAGGGATAGTGTTAGGTGTTTGCTAAGGTGTACTTGGACGATAAGGTTATGATTAGAGTTAGGGTCCGACTCTGATGTGAGGGCGACGGCGATATTGATTTTCAAGTATATGCTCAGGTGTGGGTGATGGCACACCTAACATCAGAGCCATACCCAAACTCTAACCACAACCCTATGCACCTGTAAACATTACTGAACACCTAACCCGGATCCTATACTTTGCCCGTGGCCCAGGACGCTTTACGTAACTAACGTCTCACTGTAATGTGGAACTCAATCTCGCACTCACCCTCATATCAGAGCTGGACCCTAAGTTTAACCATAATCCTCTCCTTCACGTACACCTTAATGGACACGTAACCCTAACTATACCCTCGCCCCCATTCCTGCCCCCTCACTGTCACCTTCAACATCACTGAATCCTCACTGTAACCCTGAACTTCAATATCGCCATCGCCCTAACATCAGAGCCAGACACTAACTCTAAATGTAACCCTCTCCTCTGTGTCACCTCACAATACTCCTCACCCCAACCCTAGCCCTTTTCCCTAGACCTGACCCCTCACTGTCAACATCAAGAACACTCATGCCTCACTGTAACTCTTTACCTCAATCTCCCACTTTGCCTCACATAAAAGCCGGACAGGAAATCTAACCTTAATGCTATGCAACCTATAAACATTTCCAAACACCTAGTCTGAACCCTGCGCCTGCCCCTGGACCAGAACCCTCATCATCTTCAACATAACTCATGTCTCATCATAACCCTGAACCTCAATCTTGCACTCACTCTCACAATACAGCCGAACCCTAAGTTTAACTGTAACCTTCTCCTCCCTGTACCAATTAATGAACAACTAACCCTAAGAATGGCCCCTGGACCTGATCCCTCACTGTCATCTTTGACATAACCCATACCACACCATAAACTTGAAACTCAATATCACCCTTGCCCTCACATCAGAGCTGGACCCTGATTATAATTGTAACCCCATAATCCCCGTTCACATTACAGAACACTGGACCACACCCCTAGCCTTGACCTCTGGACCTGACACATCACGGTCACCATTGACCTCCCAAACACATCACTGTAAGCCTGAACCTCAATCACGCAATCCCCCTCACAGCAGAGGAGGACCGGAACTCTTAGCATAGCCCTATCCTCCCCGTACACCTTACCATACACGTAACACTAACCTTAGCCATGGTAAATTTACCTAAACCCTCAACATCATCATCGACATCACCTATGCCTCACTGCAACTCTGAACCTCAATCTCACATTGCCCTCACATCACAGTCAGACCCGAACTCTTAGCATAACCTTATCCTCCTCGTACACCTTAACAGATCCATAACACTAACCCTAGTGAAGGGCCCCCACCAGTAAGATGGCAAACTTCCGGCTTCTCTTCGGGGTCCTTGGTTCCCACCGGCACCACCTGAAGCCCAATCACCTCTTGCTCCCCTCCCAATCCCAGCACCTAGCCAACAGCCACCAGCCCCATAGAAGTGACACCTCAATCAATTCATGCCCCTTCCTATATAACCCAGCACCTTTCCCTAATAAAGCGGAACTCTCTGGTGAATTGCTGCTATGTGTCGCTCCTTTCCTTTCATTGGTGCCAAAACCCGGGAGACGGGACACCCCAACTGGGCCCTGTCTTCCCACCGACACCAGCAGCAGCTTGCCCTCGTCCTCTTTTTCCGGCGCTGGCTCATCACACTCACCACTCCTCTCTGGCCTTTAGGTAAGTTTTCCCCCCGGTGTGGGCCACTCTTCTCCGAGCTATCGCAGTGCCATTGACCGTGATCGTATGGCAAGGCCCTGACGCTCGGGGATGAGGAGGGAACGCTCCGCGCCTCAGGCCTTCACGGCTGCGGCAGACCCTCAGGCCCCTCCTCCGACAGTCATAAACACATTCACAGTCCCTTCCATCAGTGCTGAAAGTTTTTAAGCAAAATTTCCCCGGGGTGGGCCACTCTTCCCCAAGCTATCGCAGTGCCATTGACCGTGATCGTCTGGCAAGGCCCTGACGCTCGGGGATGAGGAGGGAACTCTCCCCGCCTCAGGCCTTCATGGCTGCGGCAGAACCTCAGGCCCCTCCTCCAACAGCCATAAATCCCTGCCTCAAGCCTTTACGGCTGCGGCGGACGCTCAGGCCCCTCCTCCGACAGTCATAAATCCCCGCCTCAGGCCCTCACGGCTGTGGCAGACCCTCAGGCCCCGCTCCAACAGCCATAAATGAGGTGACTCCTTTGTGGATGAGAACGCTCCCTTTCCCCCCCACCCTCCTCCTTCTGCTCCATCCGCCGAAAATGCCTAGTGCTAGGTACCTCGTGACTCCGGCACTCTGCCTTCTTAGGGAAGTCTGGGTGATGACCCACACTTCCTAAGAAATTCCAACTCGTATACGAGTTTCCGCAGACCACCAAGGATCATCGGGGACGCCCTTTGTCTCCTTGTGGTCTGCTTCCAGTCCGAGGATCTCTGTTCGTCTTCCCCTGTTTGTCTCCTTCTCTGTCCTTTAGCCATGGGAGCCTCCTCATCCCTCCCTGAAAGTTCACCTCTTGAATGCCTGCTTAAGCATCTGGCTACCCTCTCCCTGACGCCTGATATAAAACCAAAACTTCTCCGTAAATATTGCTCCCAAGATTGGCCGACATACCCCCTAGACAATAACAACCAATGGCCCGCAGGGGGAACTCTTGATCCTAACATCACTCGCGATCTTTTTAACTACTGCCAGCGCCTGAAAAAAATGGAAGGAGATTCCCTATATAGAAGCTTTCCACCTCCTCCTCTCCCCGCCCCATCCCAAGTTCTCCTAGCCTGCAAGACACCGCCCCCGCAGAAGCCTCCCGTTCACTCCCTTCCCCTTCTTCTCCTACAACAGCCCTTCTCCCTTCCTCCCCCACATCTCCTCCCCCATCTCACCTCCTCTGCCTTCGTCCCCCGCAGATTAAGCCTGAGCCTTTCAGCCCCCCTTTTAACTACGTCCCGGGAGCCTCCTCCATCTTTGCCCTCATCACCTATTTCTCCCCTATTAGGGACCACCTTTGTCTTCTCACGTTTGTAGGGAGAATGAGAAAGCACCTTCCCCCATGTCTGAATGCAGCATGAGAAAGCACAAGCTAGAGAACAACCGGTGCAATCCTTAGAAGTTATCTGTCCACAAAAACATATCTTGTTCTCGAAGATGAGCCAAGACTCCTCACTCTGAAAAAAGGGAGACCTTGAAGATGTGTAGAAACACCACCCCTGCTTCTAGCTATGCCCTTCCCCCACTTGCCGATGTGGCAGGAATAGAGAACAACACATTCCATAAGCAATTAACTAGAGCCCTGCTGTAGCTCAGTTAGTAGAGCATGGGACTCTTAACCTCAGAGTCATGAGTTCAAGCCCAACTAAAGCAGCAGAGGCAAGCAGCTGGGCTGCAGGCTGGCAACACGTGGGTCTGATTCTATCTTTATTTTCTCTGCCCCCCTTCCGCACTTCAGGACCTGCTTGAATAGGCGCAGCTAGACCACGTCACTCCCCCACAGACTGAGCCAGAACCCTTCAGTCCCCCTCAGACTTAGTCCCGAGAACCTCCCAAAATTATTGCCCCCCTCCTGGAGGTAGCAGGATCCAAAGGCATTTAAGAGATTTAGCCCAACTAGAGAAATGCCTAAGTTCCTTTTCCACTGATCCCACGACATACATCAGGAAGTTTCAATAGACCCTCCAGTCTTACAGCCTCACGCATCATGACATTTTCATGCTCCTGGCCAATACTTTCCTCCCTGAAGAGCATAGACGAGTTTGGGACTTCGCCCAAATGCACGCTACCGAAACCCACAGGACTGACCCCACCTATCCCCCTGGCCCCACTGCTGTCCCCTAACAAGACCCACACTGGAATTATAACACCGCCGTAAGTCTCCGCTCTCGAGATATTTTTGCCTCCTGCTTAATAGCAGGTCTGAAAAAGGCAGCTCGTAAAGTAGTCAATTTTCAAAAGCTCCAAGACATAATTCAAAAGAGAGATGAAACGCCCTCTGAGGTCTTAGACAGACTCACTCAAGCCCTATTACAGCATACCAGCCTGGACCCAGAAACACCTGAAGGAAGACATGTCCTTATGACATACTTCCTAGCTCAAGGCTACCCTGACATTAAAGCTAAACTCAAAAAGTTAGAACAGGGCCCCACTACCCCACAGACTGAGATCCTAACAGTGGCCTTTAAAGTCTTCCATAACCGGGAGGAGCAGAAAGAACGCCGTAAACAAAAGGCTGATCAGGCCAATTTCCAGATGTTAGCCCAGCTGATAAAACCACAACCTGGGCGCCCCTCTACAAACAAGCCACCCCAGGAGCTTGTTTCAAGTGCGGAAAAGAGGGACATTGGTCAAGGGCATGCCTCTCCCCCAGATCTCCTACCACCCCATGCCCCAGATGCCACAAAAAGGGCCACTGGGGGTCTGATTGCCCAACCACCCGAAGAGGAGGCTGGATGAACAACCCCCATCCTAAGCCCACCGTAGTGGGGCTGGCAGAAGAAGATTGATGGGGCCCGGGGGCTTCTCGCCCGACCATTTCCATCACCAAACAGGAGCCCAGGGTTACTTTAACAGTAGACGGTCGCCCCATCTCCTTCCTCCTAGATACAGGAGCCACCTTCTCAGTCTTGCGAGAATACTGGGGCCCTACCACGCCAGCCATTACTCCTATAGTCGGGGTAAGAGGTAAACAGATTTTCTCATTAAACCCCCCCCTTTATGCACAATCCTAGACAGTCCCATACCTTTCTCCCACTCCTTCCTAGTTATGCCCCAGTGTCCCATCCCTTTACTAGGACGAGACAACCTTTCCCTCCTCCACGTTTCCATAACTATATGCACTCCCACAGCCCCCAGTACTCCCTTTCTGATGGCCCTCATAGCCAACAACCCCCCTCTACCCAATGAAAGCTCCGGTTCTGCCCTCATACACCCTGTAAATCCCAAAGTTTGGGACATTACAAGCCCCTCCATGGCCCTATGTCCCCCTGCCTCTATCAAATTACATGACCCCTCTCAGTATATCTGTCAGGCCCAATACCCCCTAACCACTTCAGCCCTCATAGGCCTCCAACCCATCATTCAAGATCTCTTAAACATAAATTACCTCAGACCCACTCACTCCCCATTTAATACCCCCATATTAGCTGTTAAAAAAACCAACAGATCTTTCCGCCTTGTCCAAGACCTTCACCTCATCAACATGGCCGTTGTCCCTATCCATCCCTTACTTCCAAATCCATACAGCCTTTTATCGCAGATCCCTGCCTCAGCATCCCACTTCTCAGTCCTAGATCTCAAAGACCCATTTTTCTATCCCTCTAAACCCCTGCTCCCATGATTTTTTCATCTTCACCTAGACGGACCCATACACAAGACATTCTACACAACTCACTTGGACAGTTTTGCCACAAAGCTTCCGAGATAGTCCCCATATTTTTAGACAGGTTCTAGCTCAAGACCTCAAACAGTTTCATCATGATCACTCCAAGTCCACCTTATAATACATAGACAATCTTCTACTCTGCAGTCTCTCGTGGGAACAGTCTCAACTTGACACTGCCTCCCTACTTAACCTTCTAGCTTCCAGAAGTTACCGAGTATCCCCCGTCAAAGCTCAAATCTCTTCCCCTCCTGTCACTTACCTCAGATTCCTTCTATCTCAACAAAGAAAGTCCATTACCTTAGACAGAAAATGGCTCCTCTCTGACCTGCCCGTTCCCAAAACCAAGACAGAAATCCTTTCCTTTCTAGGCCTGGCTAGATATTTTAGAGCGTAGATCCCTAACTTCTCCCTGCTCCCTGTTGGCAAGACCCCTTAACGACCTCAGCAAGAGCCCCCCTAAAAAACCATTATCCTCCTCACCCCGACACTCCTTCATTAAGCTCCGTCAAGCCCTTGTGGAAGCCCGAGCTCTCCATCTTCCTGATTTGTCGAAGCCCTTCTCATTATACATTCATGAGAGGTCCAGTCAAGCTCTAAGAGTCCTAAGCCAATATTATGGCCCATCCTTTGCCCCAGTAGCTTATCTCTCCAAGCAATTAGACCCCACAGTTCGGGGATGGGCCCCCTGCCTAGGAGCATTAGCCGCTAGACAGCTCTTCCAGAAGGAGGCTCATAAACTGACATTCAGGGTGCCCCTTACCATTCTCTCCCCACATTACCTAAAAGATCTTTTAACCTACAAAAGTTTACAGACTCTCCCTCCCTCCAGACTCCTGACCTTACTGTCCTCTTTCCTCCAAAATCCAGTTCACCCCCTTTGCCATCCATACCCGAATCATGACTTTTTCCTCCTTTACTGCTCTCTCGCTTTTTTTCCTCATTCCTGTTGTCTTCCCCGCCACCCCAGCCTCCTTTGTATGGCAATTCAAAGTCAGACAGACTTACACACAGCATCAAACAAAAGTTACTGCCCTCATTGCCACATCAGACTGCCCTCTGAAAAGCTGCTCTGAGCCTTTATACCTCCACTTTCCTCCCTCCACCGAAGTGTTCACTAGCAGCTACCCTTGTTCTCCCTACCTCAGCTTCCTCTATGACCAAAAAGAAGCCTATTGCAGGTGATGGCCAGACACCTACAGGAGATGTCCCTACTAGTCTTGCACCATTCAGTACATGGGTAACTTCCAGTACCCACAGTAGTACTCCTCCAACCGTTTCATGAAATATCCCAACGGCTCGTTCTCCTTATCAATCCCAGATCCCTGGGACTCTCGATGGGCTGCCTGAGTCACAGCCTCAGTTTACTACGGGGGGTCCTCAACCCCCCACGGTACCCTTCATATGTCTCAAAAGTATGTTCCCGCTCATTCCCAGATCTCTCAAGTTGCATCAGATATCAGACATTCCGAAAAAGTCATTATCCAAACTCTTGATGGCGCCTCTTCATCTTCTTATCCCCGCCCCTCTTCCCATTTCTCCTACTCTTCGTTACAGCTCATTTAGGACACCACCATCTTTCTCAACCACACCCTTAACACAGCCAATTGTTTCTTGTGTGCATCACTACAGCGCCCACTGCTGGCCGCCGTGCCCCTTAATATTTCCAACTACTCCTTCCATGCAGAAAGACAACCCCTCTGCCCCCTGGCAGACATAACCCTATGGGAACCAGAATACGCAGATAATCTCACCATCCACCACTGTGTAGGCCCAACTCTACCCCCCTCCAGAGCACTTCACTGCCTCTCTATCTACACCCCTACCTCCGGCTCTAAGACTTTCATGCAACTGGGACACTTCTTTTAGTGTAATGGCAGTCTTTTCAACTCACTGCCTCTCAACTCTGATACACCCTGCATTCTCGTCACCCTAATCCCACAGCTTACACTTGACAGCATGGCAGAATTTATTGAGCTCCAACCTCCCTTGCCCTCACGCACAAAAAGAGCTGCTTTCCTTCCCATCATGGTCAGTATCTCTTTGATCACCTCAGCCATTGGAGCAGGGTTTTCAGGAGAAGCCTTGGGTCACTCTCTATGGGCAGTTAGAGATCTCAATGCCAAACTTGAGGGAGCCCTGACATCCCCTGCCGATTCCCTAGCCTCTCTCCAAAGACAGGTCACTTCGCTAGCTAAAGTCACCCTTCAAAACTGGCGGGCCCTAGATCTGCTTACAGCCGAGAAGGGCGGCACCTGCGTCTTCCTCCAGGAAGAGTGCTGCTATTATATCAATGAATCCAGCATTGTAGAAACTGACATTACAAAACTCACCGACCTTGCCTCCAGTCTCTACTCTGCTTCCAATTCCAACCCATTCTCTTCAATACTAACAAACCCCCTCCTCACCTGGCTCTGGCCCATCGCAGGCCCCATAATAATCATCCTTCTCGCCTGTCTCTTCTTACCCTGTATAATAAAGTTCATCAAATGCCAAGTCGGAAAAATCTCTAATCAAGCTTTCAACCAGCTTTTACTCAGGAACTACCAGCTTCTGGCCACAGAAGATCCCTCACCCTCACATGACCTCCTCACCACACACTGAGATGGACCCCTCTCTCCACTGGAAACTGTTCCTGGAAACAATGACTGCAGACGCCTGGCTCCTGACACCCATATCCTCTTGGCACCATTGGAATCAACAAGTCCTCAACCTATGGTTACAGGGACCTTCATTGATTTCCAAACCTGAAGAAGTCCACATCTACTCATCCTTACTGTGGGAAGTCCTATCAACCCTTTCCTCCCAATCCTCAAGCCCTCACTCCCTTCTCTGCCCCTGTTCAGCAGGAAGCAGCCAGAGAGAAAGCAACATCCACAACCCCATAGAGGAGAAAGGGGGGAATGAAGGGCCCCCACCAGTAAGATGGCAAACTTCCGGCTTCTCTTCGGGGGTCCTCGGTTCCCGCTGGCGCCACCTGAAGCCCAATCACCTCTCGCTCCCCTCCCAATCCCAGCACCTAGCCAACAGCCACCAGCCCCGTAGAAGTAACACCACAATCACCCCATGCCCCTTCCTATATAACCCAGCACCTTACCCTAATAAAGCAGAATTCTCCGGTGAATTGCTGCTATGTGTCGCGCCTTTCCTTTCACCTAGCCCTGGAAAATTTACCTAAACTCACAACATCATCATCAACATCACCTATTCCTCACTGCAACTCTGAACCTCAGTCTTCGTTGCCCTCACATCAGAGTCGGAACCAAACTCTAACCATCACCCCATATTTCCGGTACACCTTTCCCCAAACTAAGCATAACCCTAGTCCTGGACCCTGGACCGGACACTTCACCTTCACCATCAATGTCACCCACATCTCACAGAAACGCTGAACCTCAATCTTACCATCTCCCTCACATCAGAGCCAGACCCATACTGTAATAGTAACCCAATAATCTTCATGCACTGTACTGAAAACGTAACCCTAACCCTAGCCCTGGCACTTATACCTGACCCCTCACTGTCACCAATGACATCGCCAAGGCTTCACCATAAACGTGATCCTTAAACTACCCCTCGTCCTCACATCAGAGCCAGAATGAACTCTAACCATAATCCTATACTCCCTGTACAACTTTCCCAAAACCTAAGATTAACGTTAGCCATGGTCCCTGGATCTGAACAATCATCGTAAACAATGTCATCCGCAATTCACCGTAACTCTGAAGCTGAATCTTGCCTTTGCCCTCACATCAGATCCCGACCCAAACTCTATCAATAATGCTTTCCTCCCCATATGCTTATGAACACCTAACCATAACCCTGGCCTCTGGACCTGAACCCTCACCATCACCTGCGATGCCACCCATGCCTCAACATAACCCTGAATGTCAATCTCGCCCTTACCCTCCCATCAGAGCTAGACCTGAACTCTAACCATAACCTATGCACCCTGTAAACATTTTTGAACACCTAACCTGAACACTACCCCATGCCCATGGACCAGGACCCTCATTGTCAACATCAATGTACCTCACGTCTCATTGTAACCCTGAACCTCAATCTCACACTCACCCTCACATCAGATCCCGACCAAAACTCTATCCATAATCCTTTCCTCTCCATACACCTTATGGACCACCTAACCCTAACAATAGCCCCTGAACCTGACCCCTCACCTTCACCTTCGACATCACCCATGCTTCACCATAAATTTTTAACTCAATCTCACACTCGCCCTCACATTAGAGCCGGACCATAACTCTAAGAATAACCCTATTCCCACCTTACAACTTAACGGACTCCTAACAAAATTAATAGACCTGGCTCCTGGACCTGACCCGTCACAATAACCATCGACATTACATATGCCTCACCATAACCCTGAAGCACAATCTC
This sequence comes from Manis javanica, assembly GCF_040802235.1. Taxonomy (NCBI): domain Eukaryota; kingdom Metazoa; phylum Chordata; class Mammalia; order Pholidota; family Manidae; genus Manis; species Manis javanica. The sequence continues at coordinate 101,263,533 of NC_133160.1, forward strand.
GCCTTTACCCTCACATCAGATTCCGATCCAAACTCTATCTTTATCCCTTTCCTAGCCATACACCTTAATGACCACCTAGCCCTAACCATGGCCACTGGAATGGACACCTCACTATCACTATTGTCTTCAGCCACACCTCACTGTAACCCTGAACCCCAATCACGCCATCACCCTCACATCAGAGCCGGACCCGAAGTGTAACAGTAACCCAATCATTCCCGTGCACCTTACCGAACACATAACCTTAACCCTAGCCCAGGCCTCTGGACCTGCCCCATCACCGAAATCTTTGACTTTAACCACTCCTCACTGTAACTCGTAACTTCAACAGCGCTGTCTACCTCACTTCAGAGCTGGACCCTAATTCTAACCATAACCCTATCTTCCCTGTACATGTTACCAAACACCAAACCCTAACCCTAGCCCCTGTCCCTGAACCTGAACCCTCACTGTCAACATCGATGTCACCCAGGCCTCACCATAATTCTGAACATAAATCTCACCCTCACCCTCACAACAGAGACAGACCCAAACTCTAACCATAACCCTATGCGCGTCATACATCTTAACGAACACCTAACCCTAAGCCTACCCCTGGCCTCTGGAACTGCCCCCTCCCCATAACCTTCGACATCACCCACACTTGACTGTAACTTTGAAGCTCAATATCGCTATCGCCCTCACATCAGAGCCGAGCCCTAACTCTAATCATAACCTTATCGTCCAAGTACACCTTTGCAAACACCTAACGCTATCCCTAGCCCTTGACCCTGGACCTGACCTCTCACTGTCAACATCGATGTCATCCAGGCCACACCGTAACTCTGAACCTCAATCGCATACTTGCCTTCACATCAGAGCCAGATCCGAACTCCAACAGTAACCCTATATTGCCCAGAAACCTTACCGAACACCTAACCATTACCCTGGCCTTGTCCCATGGAGCTGAACCCTCACCGTCACCTTCAGTGTCACCCAAGCCTCACTGTAAATTTGCACCTCAATCTTGCACTTGTCCTCACATCAGAGCCGTACCCGAACTCTAACCACAACTTTTTGCACTTCATAAACTTTACCGACCACATAACCCGGATCCTACACTTTGCCCCTGGACAAGGACCCTCATTGTCACCATCAGTGTAACTAACATCTCACTGTAATGTGGAACTCAATCTCACACTCACCCTTACATCAGAGCTGGACCCTAAGTTTAACCATAGCCATAGCCCTCTCCTCCCTGTACAACTTAACGAAAACCTAACACTAACCCTGGCCACTGTCCCAGGCACCTCACCATAACCATTTTTGTCACCCATGCTTCACCATAATCCTGAAACTCAGTCTTGCCCTCCCATTACATCAGAGCAGGACCCAAATTCTAAAAATAGCCCTGTCTTCCCCGTACACCTTACCAAACACATAATCCTAACCCAACCTTGGCCCCTGGACATGACACCTCACACTCACCACCTACATCAACCTCACCCAACCACAATCCTGAACCTCAATCATGCCATCAACCTCACATCAAAACCAGCTCCGAAGTTGAACAGTAACCCAATCTTCCCCATGCACATCACCTAACATGTAACCCTAACCTTAGCCCTGGCACCTTTACCTGACACCTCACTGTCACCATCGACACCACCCACATGTCACCATAACCCTGATCCTCAATCTCGCCCCTGCCCTTACGTCAGAGCCAGACATGAAACCTAACCATAACCCTACACTCCCTATACACCTAACTGAACATCTAACCTTAAGTCTATCCCTTGCCTCTGGACCTTCCCCCTCACCATCAGCTTCGATATCACCCATGCCTCACCATATCCCAGAACTTCACTAGTGCAGTTGCCCTCACATCAGAGCAGGACTCGAACTCTAATTGTAATGCTATCATCCCTGTACACCTTACTGAACACCTAACCCTAACCCTAGCTCTTGTCCCTGGAAGTGTCCCTTCACTGTCAACATAGACATCACCAATGCTTTACCATAATCATGAACCTCAGTCTCACCCTCGCCCTTACATCAGAGCCAGAACTGAACTCTATCTGTAACCCTTTCTCTCCATACACCTTACGAACACTAACCCTAACCCTGGACCCTGGACCCGAACCCTCACTATCACCTTCTACATAACCCATGCCTCACGGTAACCCTGAACTGCAATCTCACCCTTGCCCTCACATCAGAGCAGAACCAGAACTCTACCCATAACATTATGGATGCCATAAACAATACCAAACACCTAACACGAACCCTACCCTTTACCCCTGGACCAGGACCCTCATCATCATCATCAATGTAACTCAGGTCTCACTGTAACCCTGAATGTTAATCTCATACTCACCCTCAATTCATAGCCAGACCTTAAGTTTAACCATAACCTTCTTCCCCTGTACACCTTAACGAACACCTAACCCTAACAATGGATGCTGGACCTGACCCCTGACCATCACCCTCGACATCATGCACGCCTCACCGTAACCCTGATCGTCAATCTTGCACTCGTCCTCATGTCTGAGCTGTACACTAACTCTAACCATAACCCTATACCCCCGTACAACTAACCGAACATCTAACCCAATCCCTATCCCTGGCTCCTGGACCTGACCCCTCACCGTCACCATCAATGTTACTTACATAAGCCTCACCATAATCCTGAACCTCAATCTCACCATTGCCCTCACATCAAAGATAGCCCATAACTCTAACCATAACACTATCCTCCCATACACCTTAATGAACACCTAACTCTAACCCTGGCCCCTGGACCAGACACCTCACCATAACCATTGTTGTCACCCATGCTTCACCGCAGCCCTGAAACTCAATTGCGCACTTGCCATCACATCAGAGCAGGACCCAAACTCTAACCAAAGCCCTGTCTTCTCCATACACCTTACTGAACACAGAACCCTAACTCAACCCTGGTCCCTGGACGTAACACCTCACCCTCACCATTGACGCCACCCACACCCCACCATAATCCTGAACCTCAATCTTGCCATCGACCTCACATCAGAATGGGATCTGAAGTGTAACAGTAAGCCAATCCTCCCTGTGCACCTTACCAAACACCTAACCCAAACACTAGCCCTGGCACCTTTACCTGACACATCACTGTCACCATGGGCATCACCCATGACTCACTGTAACCCTGATCCTCAGTATCACCCATGCCCTCACATCAGAGCTGGACCCTGAGTATAACCTCCCTGTACACCCTACCGAACACCTAACTCTAACCCTAGCCCAGACCCATGGACTTGATACAGCATGGTCACCATTGACCTCACCCACACCTCACTGTAATCCTGAACCTCACTGTAATCCTGAACCTCAATCTCACCATTGCACTCATATCAGAGCCAGACCTGAAATCTAAGCATTATCCCATGCTCCCCGTACACTTTACAGAACATGTAAACCTAAACCTAGCCCTGACAACTTTACCTAAACCCTCAACGTCATCATCGATGTCACCCATGCCTCACTGCAACCATGAACCTCAATCTTGCCATTGCCCTCACATCAAAGCCAGATTGGAACTCTAACCATAAACCTTTACTCTCTACACCTTTCTAAACACCTAAACCTAACCCTATCTCACGCCCCTGGACATGACCCCCTCACCGTCACCATTGAGGTCACTCAGACTTCACCATGAACCTGAACCTCAATCTGGCCCTCATCCTCACATCAGATCCTGACCCAAACTCTAACCGTAACCCTATACTCCCTGAACACCTTCCTGAACACCTAATTCTAACCCTAGCCTTGCCCACTGGACCTGCCCACTCTCTATCACCTTTGACATCACCGACTCCTAACCATAACCCTGAACTTCAATATCGCTGTCACCCTCACATCAGAGCCGGACCCTAACTCTAACCATAACCTTCTCCTCCCCGTATACCTCACCAAACACCTAAACCTAACCCTAGCCCTTGTCCCTAGACCTGAACCCTGTCAACATTGAAATCACCCATGCCTCACTGTAACTCTGAACCTCAATCTCCCCCTTGCCCTTACATAAGAGCCAGATCCGAACTCTAACTGTAACCATATACTTCCCATATACCTTTCCCAACACCTAACCCTAACACTAGCCTAAGCCCCTGAACAGGACCTGTCATCTTCACCTTCGATGTCATCCAGGCTTCACTGCAACCCTGAATCTCAATCTCGCCCTTGTCCTCACATCAGAGCCAGACCTTAACTCTAACCATAACCCTATCCTCACCGTACAGCTTACGAACACATAAGCCTAACCCTGTCCCCTGGACCTGAACCCTCATTGTCACGTTCGACATCATGCATATCTCACCATAACACTGATACTCAAACTCACAATCGCCCTCACATCAGAGCCAGACTCTAACTCTAACTCTAACCCTATCACCCCCATACAACTTACCAAACACCTAACCCAATCTCTAGCGCTAACTCCTGGACATGACACCTCACTGTCACCATGTAAATTACTTAAGCCTTATCATAACCCTGAAGCTCAGTCTCATCTTTGCCCTCACATCAGATCCCAACCCAAACTTTGTCCATAACCCTTTGCTATAAATACACCTTAAAAACACCTAACACTAACCCTGGCCCCTGAACCCTCACCCTCACCCTCACCATCAAGGTCACCCACACTTCACCATAATCCTGAATCTCAATCTCGCCATTGCCCTGAGATCAGAACCAAACTCAATGTGTAACAGTAAACCAATACTTCCTGTGCACCTTACCAAACACGTAACCTAAACCGACCCCTGGCCCTGAACCTGACCACACACTGTTAACGTTGACTTCACCCAGGCCTCACCGTAACCCTGAACTTCTATCTTGATTTCCCCTTCACATCAGAGACAAACCCTAACTCTAATTGTAATGATAACCTTCCCCAATATCTTACCAAACACATAACAATAACCCAAAACTTGGCCCTTGGACCTGAACCCTTGTCACCATCGATGTCACCCATGCCTCACTGTAACCCTAAACCTCAATCTCACCTTACCCCTCACATCAGAGCCGAACCCTAACTCTAACCAGAACCCTATCCTCTGAGTATATTTAATGAACACCTAACTGTAACCCTAGCCCTGTCCCATGGAACTGACTGCACCCGTCAACATCAATGTCACCCATGCCTCACCATAACCCTGAGCCTCAGTCTCACCATGGCCCTGACATCAAAGCTGTACCATAACTCTAACCATAACCCCATCTTCCCACTACACCTTACCGAACTCCTAAACCTAACCCTAGCCCTGGCCCCTATACCTGACCACTCACAGTTACCATTCACATCACCCATGCCTCACCGTAACCATGAACTTCAATCTCGCTGTCGCCCTCACATCAGAGACACATCCTAACTCTAACTGGAACTCTATCATCCCCATACGCTTTACCTAAGACCTAACCCTAACCCTAGCCCTGGCTGCTGGACCTGACCACTCATCGTCATCATCGACGTCACCCATGGCTCACAATAATCCTGAACCTCAATCTCACCATACCCCTCACTTCAGAGCCAGACCATAACTTGAACCCGAACTCTATGCTCCCCACACACCTTACCAAACACCAAACCCTAACCCTAGTGCTGGCCCCTGGACCAGACCCCTCACAACACCGTCGACATCATTCACGCCTCACTGTAACCCTGAACTTCAATCTTGGACTCACCTTTATATCAGAGACGGACCATATCTCTAACTGTTACACTATCCTCCCCATACACATTACCAAATACCTAACTCTAACCCTTGCCCTGGCCCCTGGATCTGACCCCTCACCATCACCATCAACATCACCCATGCCTCACAATAACCCTGAACCTCAATCTCTCTATTGCCCTCACATCAGTGCCTGATCCTAACTGTAACAGGAACCCTATCCTCCCCGTACACCTTACCAAACACAAACCCTAAACCTAGCCCTGGCCCCTGGACCTGACCCCTCAGTGTCACCATCGATGTCACCCACACCTCACCATATCCCTGAAGCTCAATCTTGCCCTCACCCTCACATTAGAGCTGGACCCTAATTCTAACCATAACCCTATCCTCCCAGTACACCTTACCATACACTTAATCCTAACCCTAACCCTGGACCCTGGACCTGACCACTTACCATCACCTTTGATGTCACCCATGTCTCACCATAACCCTGAACCTCAATCTCGCCCTTGACTTCATATCAGAGCCAGACCCGAACTCTAACCATAACCCTAGCCTCCCCTTACACCTTACCGAACACCTAATCCTAACCCTAGCCCAGGCCCCTGGAACTGAACCGTTACCATCACCATCGACATCACATAACCCTGAGGATTACCTAACACCTAAGCTTGAGGATAAGCTTTTTTATGTGTTTATTGATGAACTGTACTTTCTCTCCTGTGTAATTTTCTCATACTTTTTGTCCATTTATCTATTAGACTCTTTAGCAAACTCATTATTGCAATTTATTACAATTTTTGTGATTTTTTGTTGTTGTTCCTAAAATAGATGTCTTCAAATTAAGGAGACAACTGGCTAAATAAAAGCAAATCTTTGTAATCACAGAAAGAAAAGTGCAAGCAAGAAGCAACAGTTCAAATACTGGATGATGCCACCTAGTGGAAAACTGATTTTTATTTACTTTTCTCTCTGGATCAGAGATTCTCATATTTCAGTAACCCCAAATTTGGTATTTATGGGACTTTATTAAAATGTGTTCTAGAGTCTCCTTTGCCTGGAGATTTCTAATTCATACATAGAAATGTATGATAGCTGAGGTGTTGTGTTTCAATATTATTCACATTAGAAACTAAAAGTTCCATGCCAATTAAAATTAAGGTGCCCCTGCTACATTGTGTTTTCTTGTTTCATCAGAATTTTCACCGAATTCACCACAATAAGTGATTTTGCTACTAACATTCCCTAAATGTTTAGTTTGTTCCAGCCCCTGTGCTAACTTCCTCCCTTTTGTTGTTTTAATCCTCTGAACAACTCTAATAATGTAGGTACTATTAGTCTATTTTGCAGATGAGAAGACTGAGGGAGAGAGTTTCAGTAACTTTCCCAAGGTCACACAGCAAATATGGTACCTAAGCCTGGAGCTTATGAGGTTATTAAGTGTGTGCAGAGGGCTGTTTTATGGGAAAGATCAGTCATGCCAATAGTATAAAAGGACTCATTATTTTACAACCCCATACTGTCACCTACATTCAGCTACGTGCAGAAATTAGTTAATATTCCTTACTTACTGAGGGCTATTTAGGGACATTTTGCAACTTAATATTTACATGGTTTGAACTAATACATCATACACTCACACATTCCTTAAATATAGTGGATTATTGGAATTATAATTCTGAAGGTGTTATCAATACTTTGCTGTTATTCTCCATTTTTCTCCAATACTAATATAGATTAAAGTAAACTGATATGGTTCCAAACTTCTAGGTGGAGGCAAACTGAAACTAATTTATTTATAACTGGTTAGAAAACCCAGTTGATAGGGATCTGTCAGGCAGGCCAGGCCTGCTAAAGCTAATGAAACTGGTCTCCAGCATGGGTATCTGTCGCTACCCTCAGCCTGCCCAGCCTGGCCTGGGCCCACTCAGTGCTGGCAGACCTCAGGCTTTGCTTCCCCACACCTGACTGAAACGTATCTTTCCTATGGTTCACTGCCTCCCTAGGGCCCAAAGTATCAACTAACTACAACTGAAAAATTAATTCCTACTACTGCCTTAGTAGGAAATAATGTGAAGGTAACAGGAACTCTACAATAATCCTTCTTGAGACTATAACCTTGACAACTACCCTATGTTGAACTCTTTTGAGCATTAGTGAACAAAAACATCAAATAGTGTAGTAGATATTTTAAAATAGAGTGAACAAATATAAAATTTTCCCAATTTATTTTTAAATCGAGTGGAAGACAAATTTTAAAACATTATCTTCTATTTGTATCTGTGCATTCCTCATTCCCACCCCTACATCCCAGAAGCTCAAACTGTGAAATAATAAAGCCTGATAATGTCAGTATTGAGCAAAACAGGGGAAATAGCTGATGACTAACAAAGAATCTTTTAGTATATTGATTTAGGAAGAATAGAGGAAATAAATATCACAAGATGATGTTAATTGAGCATTAATTTGTTCCAGGCACTTTTCTAAATGCCGTTTGCATGTATTATCACATTTTAATCCCAAGAGGGGATTTCATGAGGTAGGTTCAATTATTAGTCTTATTAGACAGGTGAGGAAATTGAAGTTAAACCATTTGCTGGAGTCACACTGCTAGTAAACTAAGAATTTGGAACCAAGCTGCCAGGCCCCAGGGCCCATGCTCTTAACTCAGAAAGAGATCAAACCCCCATCACCCCTTCGGGGAGTCAGAGCAAACATGGGGTGAGAAAATCCACTGAATGGGTGGCCCATTTAACTAATGAATATTTGCCTGATGCACAGACCCCTTGCTGTCTCCAAGCTCATTTATATAAGTAAATCAGTTGTGTTTTATTATGCAACTAAATTCAAAATGAGTCCCACAGGGTAAGAAAATGACGTCTTGAAGTCTTAGAGGCCTAAGCCATTTTCAGGTTCTTAATTTTTTTAAATGAGAGAACGGGGGAAAAGTCCCAAACAAGGTTGCAGGAACTATGGCAAAGTAAAGATTTCCGTAAAACAATTAATGCTTTTAACGTACCCAATATGAAATTGTACTTGAAACTCATTTTGGAGATAACCACGTGGGTCCAAGTCTCACTGAGAATTTGAGGTCCGACCATCGGTTTCCTGGCACCCCGGCGACAGGCCCTGGGGAAAACGCAACACAACCCGACTGGGCTTTGGTTTTGTTTGTAATTTGTAAATACAGTGAACAGTCACCAAAGTCCACCGGCTGTAGGCCGCGCTCTTAGCTACGGAACGCGGCTCCGAGCGTAGCAATCGGGTCCGGAGTGCTCCCGGAACCAAAGTGCTAGTCCCCGTCTGCTCCAGGACGGCGTTTCCACGCACCGGGGGCGGAGCAGGGCGGGGCCCGCTGGGACCGGCGGGAGCGGCTCAGGCTGGTGGAGGGTGCAGCGAGTTGCGATCGCCGGCGCCTGCTAGGTCATGCTGAGCAGGGCGTGCGGCCGGCTCGGCTCAGCCCTGCGGCGGGCACGCGCGCCGCGGTCTGCCGTGGCCAGTAGGTGCCTGCAGGCGTCTGGGCGGCGGCCGTCGCCAGGCGAGAGCGAGAGGACGGAGGGACTGCCCAGGGCCTTCGACCTGGCGCTGCTGGAGTTCCTGGTGTGCCCGCTGTCCAAAAAGCCAGTCAGGTGAGACTACCCTGCTGCGGGTTCCCCCCGTGGCCTCCCACTGCAGGGGACGGACCGCGCGGCCGCTCGCAGCCCGCGGGGAGCCTCCCAGCTCAGTTCGGGCGTTCTCCGCTGCTATTTTCTGGACCCCGGCCGGGCGAGCTCCGGTGCTCCTCCCTCTTGCGGCGGAAGGGCTGGAGGAGGCCGAACGGAAGCGGAGCCCCAGGCCTCCCAGCTCAGACCACCGACCCACGGAAGGATCGGAGTTGTCTTGTGAGTTTGCCATTGGCTGCGTATTAGAGTCGCCAGGGCACGTTTTCAAAAATGCCGACTCCCGGGCACCACCCCCGGAGGACCGAATAGAAGCTGGCTCTGAGCAATTTTGTTTTCTTAAAAGGACCCTAAGTGATTCTAATGTACAGCCAAATTTATGAACTGTTTGGGATTTAGGACTAGTCCAAGGCATTCAGATTTTAAGGAAATATGAAAAATACCGTTGTGGCCTCCAGATTTTTGTGGAAATGCAGTGTACAACTCATGCCTGCCGATCTTAAGCTTTTAAACTGTGCTGCCCATCTGCTTAGTTCTGGACTAGCTCCTTAACCTTTAGCCCAGAGTCCTTAGGATAAAACAGAGCTGCAGTTCTCGGATGCTAAATCAGAACGTTGACAACATTAGTATTGCAAAGGCAATATACTATACACCAAAGTGTTATTAGTGATTATCTTTGGGTGTAGATTGCTATTTTTATTTTCATCTTTTTGCATCTCTTTCTAGATTTTTCCCATTATGAATATATTGCTCATTCGGTTTTCCTAAACCTTGAAATTACGATTTGATCTGCCTTTTAGCAAATTGTGTAACTAGCTCACTGCAGACCTGCTGCTTATCAAAATGGCTTTATTTCTCTCTCTCATCTTTCTCAAACTTTGTGTATTTTGATTTTTCAGTGATTTCCTTCTAATGGATTGGTAAAGCATGTATTCTAAAAAGAGGAAGTTTAATTTTTCCAGTAGCAAATTAAGGGGATGGTTTGTTTTGGAGTTGACCAGAGTAATGGACTATTCGGATGAAAGTTTCTTGACTGGTATTTAAAAAAAAATTAAGGCATTGCTTCAGAATAAAGTGAAAAAGAAAATAAGTGATAAACTGACCAGAATAGTAAATGATTAGAATTCATTTTCTAAGAAAATGGTTCAATTGGCTGTTATTGCTTTTAGAATTAAAAGCAGTTTAATTTTTCTCTGGGATTAACTCTACATCCAGAATTGGTTAAGTGGTGGTGTTTATTGAACATCACGTTTTTCCAAGCATTTTGTTTTCCACAGTTGATTTTGTCTTTCTTTTTTCCCCCCTCAGATATGAAGCATCAACAAACGAATTGATTAACGAAGAGCTGGGAATAGCCTATCCAGTTACTGATGGGATTCCTAATATGATCCCACAGGCAGCTAGGATGACACATCAAAAGAAAAAGGAAGAGGAGCAGCACTAGATCATAATTAAAAACTACGACAGCACACAAAACAACCAAATTTACCTAATTTCATCTACCTTTTAAAAAGGGTGGTGGGTAATACGTGGGGGAGAAGAATGTTTCTGTCTCTTCCTATGCTGACTGTACTTATTCCATTGGTCTCTTTAGCAGGACTCTTCTACTCTGCCTCTGTGGAAGAAAACTTCCCACAGGGCTGCACTAGCACAACCAGCCTGTGCTTTTACAGTTTGCTCCTGCCGATTACCATACCAGTTTATGTGTTCTTCCACCTTTGGACTTGGATGGGTATTAAACTCTTCAGGCATAATTAATGCAACCAGAGCCAAGATGGTATGTAAATGATATGTCTTGAGCATCTGTTCCTGAAAACTCAACTACATGGAAATACTGGAAACAAACTTAATTTGCAGGAGATGCTTTGCCATGCTTCCGTCAGAGGCTTAGGGCTATGGGAGTCTTAAGCTGCAGAAGTTTCTTTTATTGTACTTTTTGTTCTGCCCTCTTTTCTTTAAGGTTCTAACTGATGAACACTGTATTGAAAGAAACATTTCAATAAAGTGTCTCGTTGGAAATTAACAGGCCCAACCATCACCTGCTGACTCCATGTCTTATGCCATTTGCCTAAGAGTTAAAAATTTAAAATTTTATGTGTTTAATTTAGGTTAAAGTCTTTGGTAAAGTCCCATGTTAAGGATGAATGAAATAATTCCAAAGAAACTACACTGGAGTAGTTATGGAGAAATGAATTTGAACTAGTGTAATGTAAAACTACGTAACAAAATGGAAATTTCATGTACTTGTAAAAATTATGAGTTTGTAAAATTGCCTTTATTTCTTTGGCATTAAATGCTTACATTAGTAATAATAAAATAAGATGTTGACACTTTTCCATAGTTTGCAGCATTTACATTTTTTTGTCACAAGAATGTGTTTCTAAGGCAGGGAAAATGTAATACTTTTCCAAATTTTAATGTGTAGACTATGTTTAGAGAGGCATTTAATACCCAAAATAGAGTAATTTCCCAGGAGTGTATGTACTGTAGTGGGTAGAGGTTGGTTGGAAGACTTGCAAATAGCTGGTTGTGTTCCATTGAGCTCAGCAACATTTTGAACTATATTCCTGTTTGTTTTTCTGCCTTAGGAGACCTATTTAACACTATTAAGGGCATGAGTATTTGACACATTAATATAATAGTTCCTGATTTTCCAGAACTTCCAACAAGACTGATTGAGGATAGTACAATTCTATTTCAGAGGTATAAATGTTTCAGTAGTTACCTAAAAGACACTTAGGAATTGAACATAAACCTAACTGATTCTTAGAATCATAAAGTAGTATAACAGTCTAGACAGTAATTCTTCCCCTTCAAAAGAAAATTAAAATGAAGTTAGAAGTACTTTCTGTTGCATTAATTCAATATATACTATAGTACAATTGCAAATATTGTAACTATATAAATATTGTACTGTAGTAAATTGCCTGATAGCAATATACAAAAAACTGGGAGATGATAAGAGGTTCCTGTCATTTTCTGAAATGAAGTTACTTTTTAATTTACCCTGAATCTCACTGTGGGCAGTGTACATGAAACAAGTTTGCTGACAGAACAAGTGCTGTATTCTGAAGATTCAATTTTAGCTCATGTCAAGCTTTTATAGCATTTAGGAAATTGACAAGCATACCCCTGGAGGAGTTCAGTTTTAACTCTAGCCTATCACTAAGATAATTTATTTAGCAATCATTTGTACAGTACAAACTACAATAGGTACAGTTCTGAGCATATTGCATAGAATCTTTATAATCTTACAACCTTAGGTTATATTAGCACCATTTTACAGGTGAGGAAAGCACAGAAAGATAAAGTGATTTACTCAGGGTAACAGCAATAATTGGACTGGAGCTGACAACATCAGGCAATGTGACTTTTTTCAGTCAGCCTCCTTAGCCACTATATGATGCCTCTCTTGAGTAAACTCATCCTTTCCATTTATAAGAAAAATAGAATTAGGAATCAAAATGCTTGGATTCAAATTTTTCCTCAAGCCTGATGCCCTTCTTAACCGTCTCCTAAAGTACCACATTTGTATCTATTTTAGCAGTTAACCTGTACTGCAATTGCTTGTTTTCTGTTTGTGTAGACAGTAAATTATTCAACATTTTTAATGTAATGCATAGCACAGAACAGGTAATGAGTACTTCCTGAAAAAGTGAACGCATGACTTTAACAGGTTTTATAACTATAGGCAAGTTATTTAACATCTCTGAACTTCATCTTTAGGGCTAGAAATGCCTACCTTGCTTCTTTCATAAAATCATGAGAACAAATTAAACTTTACAATGTGAAAGTGCTTTGTAAAGAACTGAGCCATACTGACTTCTGCAATGGCATCATGAGGGGCTCTGCAGACCAATTCCTGGTGAAACAACTCCAACTGATGAAAATGATAAACTTTTAGTCCTGGAAATTGTCCTAAGGAAACACACAAGAAAACCTAACACTTGGTAAGTATAGTATACAGGCTTGTTCTCTGTTTAAGATACATTCAATTATAGAAAGTAATAATTACAACAAAGTATTGTTGACTTTGTAACATGTAGATGTAATAAGCATAACAATACAGCACAAAAGTGGGGGAAAAGAATAGAGCTACAAAGATGTAATGTTTCTCTATCTCACTGGCACTCTTAAGAACAGATCTGAAGTTTTAAGAGATTTCTCAGGCCCTCATACACTGCCGGTGAGAATATAATAAAATGATGCAACTTCTCTGGAAAACAGTTGGTAGTCCCACATTACAGTTACCGTGTAACCCAGCAATTCCACTGCTAGGTATACACTCAAAGGAATTGAAAATATGTCCACACAAAAACTTGCGCACAAATGTTCACTGCAGCATCGTTTATAATAGCCAAAAAGTGGAAGACAGCCCAACTACCCACCAACTGGTGAATGGGTAAACACAATGTGGTGCTGCGATGCAGTGCAATAAATACAATGTGGTACTTGGCCCACTTAGGAATGAAGTAGATACATGTTACAACATTAACGAAACTTGTAAACATGCCAAGTGAAAGAAGCCAGTTATAAAAATCATATTGTTGGATTTCATTTACATGAAATGTCTCTAAGAGGAAAATCTATAAATTATAAACAAGGTAGATTCACAGTTGCATAGAGCTAGAGGTGAAGAGAAGATTGTGGAGTTATGGCTAAAGGTACTGGTTTTCTCTGGAGTGAAAAATATTCTAAAATTGATCATGGAAATAGTTACACAGTTCTGTGAATGGGGCAAGTTACACAGTTCTGTGAATGTAAGTGCATTGAGTTGTACATTGTACATGGCTGGACTGTGTGGATTATTTATCAATAAAGCTTTTACCAAAAAAACCCAAAACAAAACACTATCTGTCCAGCAATGCTTAGTGGTTCCAAGTGGGGGGTCCAGTGCTGGTTAGAGGCATGGCCAAAAATGGAATGTAGGTCTCAAGTCTTCTAAACTTTATTAACTATGTTGTGCTACTTCTACTACCCTCTCTCTTTCTTGGGAATTCTTCAAGTTTTCTAGTTTCTCTCCCAAGTTCCTCGCTAGCAGGTCATCCTGGCTTCCTATTTGTTATGGGGACTTTCCTTCACTAGCTTCCCGTTACATAGCTCAAGTCACACACCATGACATGGAGCCTACCACCTCCAGTTGTTGCACTATAAATCCATGAGAAATATTGTCTCTTTCACGAACTAGGACTCTTAGCCACTGTTAGCACTCTGCCTCTCCAATAATTAGCTGACTTAACAATGTCAGAGTATCTTGCCTCCTTAGAGACTCTTACCAAGGTTATCTTCCTTGATGTCATTTGCATCACTGACAGTGAGTCTTTACCCAGCTTGTAAGATCCTTCCCACTTTCTCACTTTCTGAGTCAGAATTTTGAGGGAGCAACAGGACAGCATAACCTACTCTCCCTCTTCATTTTCTTCCAATCCTGCCCAATGGGCTGGAAGGAAGCCTCTCTGAACTTCAGACTCTGCATCTGTAAGATGGAAATACCTAGTTCAAGACCTGGTGGAAGTTTTAACTAGGTGGAAAATATTAAACTACCATAGCCAAGATCCACAGTAGATTCCTACTTCTCTGCAGTTGTGGAGAGAAAGGCCTGTCCAAGTTTTGTCCCTCAGTGAAATGGTCAGTTTGGAAATGATTGCTTATCTTCCTCATATGCCACTAGGTGGCACTTCTGGCTAACTCATGGTCAACTAAGCACAGGGAAGGAATTCTGGACACTTGTGAAAAGCTGAGGGAGGTAGCCATATTCCACCAACTGTTGGTTATGTTGTAAATATGTACTATTTCAGTGTCATGGTATCTTCTAGACAGCCATGATGGCTTAAGTGAATCTGAGAAATGAGTGGAAACTACCAAGAGTAGGAAGCAGAATTGAAGATGAGGTGAGGAAGGGGAATGAGGGTGGGATGAGGGTTCCAGGCACGAAAAAATGTGAGACAGTGGTCCACGCAGGTACCTAAAATAGTTAAAATGACTAGAATGAAGTACACTGTGTATGCAGAGCAACGGGGGGAGTCCAGGCTGGAGCTGTAAAGAGGGCATGTCAGGATGGATTTGGGAGCTGTAATAAGACTGTTAACAAAACTGGACTTTATTGCCTTATGTTTACATCATTTTGATTTGTGCAGCTGATAAAACACTACGGCCCTTCTTCAAGGAAAAAAAAACATGAAAAAATCTAAGGGGTTGTATGTTATGGACCTCTCAGTGGCAAGTGCTCAGCTGCACTAACACAGTAACTGCCCATCACATGAGGATACTGAGCACTTGAAATGTGGCTAGTGTGACCAAGGAATTGAATCTTAGATGTTATTAAATAGCCATATATTAGACAGCAAAGTTCTAGACTGGTTTTTCCCACTACTGACAGTGAAGTTTCTCTCTTCAAAATTCTTCAAAGATGAAGACTAAACCTTATCTGAGGCAGTGGTCTTCTCATCAAACAGTGAAGATACCCAGCTGCACAGAAGGCTGTTGGACAGTGCTAGTCCTGATACAAGAGGACCAACTGAGAGACAATGGTAGTGATGGGACAAGAGGTGAGGAGAGCCTGAACTAGAGCTTTGGCAGTGGGGTTAAGAGATAATTAACTAGAATGCCAGGACTTGACTGACTGAACGTGGGGTGAAGAGGAGGAAGGGAAGATAACTGCAGGCTTCTGCCTGGAGATACAGGTGGTTACCACTCCAAGCTGCAGGATACAGGAAAAAGGAGCATTTTCTTCTTGAACATGGCAAGATGAAGGAGCCAAGGGGAACGCAGGGAGAGACACAGACTACACAGAAACATGGCTGCAGTGATGAAACATACCGTTTCCTGCAGGTAAGAGAGACACCACCCATCTGTAAGTAATAACTGAGGCCATGGGGTTGGGAAGGAGTATGCAAAGAGTGAGAGAAGATCTCTACACTAGCATTATAGGTCAGGGAAGGGTAAGAGAAGCATACCAAGAAATGTGAAAGGCACCAAGAAAAAGGAAACACCGTCTTGTTCATGACAGTTTTGAGGACAAAGTAGTCAATGGTTTCAAAGGCAACAGTGGGATTTAAGGCAGAAATGGGCAAGCGCCCCCTGAAATCTGTAACAAGGAAGTCATCTGTAACTTTCATTAGAGCAGTTTAAGTGGGAGAAACACCACCTCAGCCCTGGACAAAACACTCAGACTTATGAGAAGAAAAACAAACTTCTGTCTTACTTAATGTATCAGTTTGGGGTTATCTTATTTTAACAGCCTAATCTGTATCATTACTAAATACGTCTTACACACAAAAACAGCAGTTCTAAAAGAGCAAGTAAACACACTGAACTGTCAGCAAAGACTTTCATGTTAACTTTTGAGTTGAAAATTTTATTTTTGAAAGTATTTCCAAAAAAGATGTAAAAAGTGTGAGGTAGGTCAGCCAAATCCTCTGGTACTGTTGATAGCTACTTGAAGTGCTTCTTCCACTCTTTCCATTGTAGAATACTTAGGGAGGAAGAGGACACTAAAATACGTCTGTGCTCTTATGGGATCTTTTTCATTAAAATTTTCAGGACAGCAAAACGTTATTTTCATGTTCTTTAAACCTTTTACTTGAATTCTGTCAGTTCCTGTAAGAAACACTAAAAAGAATAAAATTGAGCGATCTGTTCCACAGACATCAAAATTTACAGAGAGGAAATATGTTCACGCAAAGACATCTACCGAGGGCCCATGTGCAGAGTCCTCCATTAGACTGCACTGGGGCCACAGCAGGACAAAGTCTAACACACAGCCACTGCCCGCAAGCAGCTTATAGTCTGGTTGGGGTTATATTCTTGTATAGAAAGAGACAAACAAGAAGAGAAAAATAAAAGGGTGTAAGACAACCAAAGTGCCATGGAACAGAGTGACCCTCCGAGTGCCAATGTTTTGGCCCGGAGCAGGGAGCATCAGGCTGGGAGGACTGGGAGAACTAAGAGAGAAAGTTTGAGAGAGGCAACAAGGAGGTGGGTGAAAGTTTAAGGCAGGGCAAGGAGCTTCCAGAAAGCCTGTGGAAGAAGGGTACAAAGTAAGTGCAGGAATGTACAGACACTGGAACCGTTTGGGTGCATCAAAGGTTTCCCATCTAAGAGATAAGACTGGCAAGTTAGTTTGGGCCTCTGGAGAAGTCTGGGTATGATCCAACATCCATGGTATCCACAAAAATAAGAACAACAGAATTAATGTTTCTCAAACATAAGGAAATTGAGTAAGAAAATGAGAAACTCATGAGACAAGTCTCAGGAAAAACCACTGAGCAGGCATAAAACAGATCAAATCTGGAAGGTGTAGTTTAGAGACAAGTGACATTACACAGCTTGACTAACCCCACGGGCCTGGATAACTGAATGCCACAACTACAGTAAGAAGGCTCAGTATTCAGCATGGATGAAGACAAGAAGAAAATGTAAAAGCAGTAGTCAGGGTTGAAATCTGTGGAAAGAGATCTGTATTTTCTCGATGTTGAGACAACCTGGCACAGAGGACATTCAACTGTACTAGGAGTGGCTCTTACACTCCTATGGTCTAAGACTTGGTGCCAATGGTGCCTGTGACAAATACTTCCTAAAAAGATATACAATCACAGATCCACTCCTGACATAAAACCTACCAAGGAACTTTTTCTTTTCCTCCATAGTCAACTTGTGTAAGGCTTTCCAAAACATCACTATAGTGGGATGGGAACTGTCATATCCTTGTTCATAATGTGCATTCTAGAGAAAAATGCAAAAAAATTAAAAAAGTGTTAAGGAAACAGAACATAAACTTAAATCCATACTGCTTGGCCTTGATGTACCTTTTCAAATGTTTCCCAGTCATAATCTGTATTTCCAATCATCACATCCTTTAGTTCTTCAGGAAGGAAAAATCCAATAATCTCCTTGTCACACATTCTGTAAAAGCCTCTTTGAAATTCGTCATAAACTGCCTTTACAGAGATGTTGAAAATGTAATCAACACACTTAGAAACATAGTCTCTCCTTTAATGAAACAAAAAAATGATTTCAGCTTACTGCAATACCCTGAACAAAATTGGGGGTGGGGAAGAGGAGAATAAAAATAAGTGCTTACTATGTGTTACAACTATTTTTCATGTATTATCAAATTTAATCCTCATAAAACTCTTTAAGGCAGACTCTTATGACTTTTTAATGAAAAAACTGAGATAGTGAAGTTGTGACTGCTCAGGGTCACATGCCTAGGGGAACTGATATAGATGAGAATAGAAAAAGTCTGTAAGAATAAAGCCTGATCTGCTAACAATGATGAGATCTGGGGAATGGGCTTGGTAGATGGGGAGATTTCATATTTTATTTTATACTTTTTTGTATTATCTGAATTTTTCAGTAATTAATATTACTTGTGGCTAAACACAAAGAAGGGATTTATATTTCTGGTGTGATGAAGTAGTTTATAGCAAACGTGACCTGTTAAGAACTATAAAAAGCCAGATAATACTCAAAAACACATCCAGCTCCAGGCCTCCAAGTCTGAGTCAATACCTCAGAAGTCCTGTGGGCTAAGAGAAGGGAAGCTCACTGAAGTGAGCCCAGGATTTTACTTTACAGCTTTTCTCTTTGGGCAAACTTGTCAATTCTTTCAGGGAAAGGAACGAGGCAAAAAGTAGTTGTTAAGAGGCAGAGAAACTTTTTATGTCTATCAATACTACAACTAAATTGGGAGTATATTCATAAATATATAGAGGGAGCTGGAAATGTTCTATTTCTTAATCTGTACACTTAGGTTGTATACTTTTCTGTATTGTTATACTCAATACAAAGTTTTTTTAAAGCAAGTAAAGATTAAAAAACAAGAAAAATAATAGGCCAGAATGCTCACTTGGTATCTCCTTTGCCAGTATGACTATTCTACAATCCCAAGCTCTGTGGCTTTAAATGGCACCCCACAAGGAGCTGAGAAGTCAAACTACCACAGTAACATCTAATAATACTAAGAAATACTAAGTGAGTGTTACGGCCCCATTATAGATTACTCCAGCTTCTGCATATACAATGGTAAACAAGACTAGTTCCTGCCACCATGCAGCTCACTAGAGTAGGGGAAACACTGACATGTAAATAAGCAAAAGAATCCTAAAGGTAGGTAATGTGTAATATAACAAGAAAAAGTAAAGCAGGGAGAGGGAATAAAAACAGAGAGAGGGACTGACGGTATAATTCTAGACAGGATGATAAGGGAAAGTAGTATTTTTCCCTGAGAAAGCCTTTTCCTTCCAGAATATAAACTTTGGGACATACACACATACACATCAACTCTCTGCCTTATTGAAAAACGATTACTTGGGAATGGAAAATAATAGTAACTATAAGAAATTTTTAGAGCCCAGTGAAATACAGTGTATGAACAAAACAAATACTTCATTTCTTTGTACCTACTTGTTTGTCTGGTTGACAATTACACAACTTCCATTAGGAATTAGGTCTACATCACTTTTGTCCCAATGCACCTGTAACCATAAATAAACTCAGTATCTCCAAAATAATCAATAATTTATCATCAAGAAAGACACTGTGAAGACTAATACTTTACCTCAAGAATTAATAGAAATGTACATTTTTGCCATTAAAAAATAGCAAGGAATGTGCAAATAATGACCATCTTATGTAGAATGAAAAATATATTTTTTAAATAATTTGCATTTTAAATGATTATACTGAAAACAATTTATTGGCAAATTCACGTATCTCAGTTTTCACTTTATATAATATAGACCCAGTATGGCAGATTACCAAAATGGCCACAAATTACTCCCATTGCGGTACTCATGCCCCTCTGCAATGTGACTTTGCAACACTTCCCATGGTGGGGTGGAGACTGTTTCTTCAGCCCCTGAATCTGGTGTGGTCGCTTTGGCCAGAGGATCTGACAGAAGAAAAAGTTTGGAAAGAAGCCTTTATGTTGGGGCCTGCCATCTCTCCCTACTCTTTGTAACCCTGAGACTATCCTGGGAAGAAACCTCAGATAGCCTCCTGGAGGACGAGTGACCACCAGAATGCAGACAAGCTGTTCCTCCAGCTGATAACCCACAAAGCCAAGAATCAGGCATGTAAGCAAGGCCATTATACACCCTCCAGCCCAGCTAAATCAGCCCGTCCCAGAAACACACAGAATTATCTTCTCTTTTAAGCAAGCGACTGTGTGTTATTCATTCCATAGCAAACTCTGATGCATCTAGCTCATGAAAAATGACGAAAAAAACCTTTTCCATGAGCTAATTTAAGGTCTGTCTTTAATTATTAAAGAGTGACATGTTTAGATCAGAATGTAAAGGGTTAATCAGATTAAATCTGATCTGTAATCTGGTTTTCACTGTTACTCACATTAAAATAGATGTAAAATACTTCTCCAAAGCCATCGCCTTCATCATTCAGAAGTGTCTGCAAACTCCTTAAGAACAAACAATTTTGGTTTTAAAAAGTCAATAATCATGATCATTAGAAACATGTAAAATACATGTCAAGTACATGACTCTTCTGAAGGTGGGGGGTCAGGTACAGTCAACAGCACCTATGGCTCTACGTAATGATAGTCTAAATAAAGTCAGACCTCGACTGTAAGTGTGATGTATAGAAAGTTTATTTGCAATTATGCAGGCTCCTCAACTGATTCCCAGCTCTCTTCCCTCCACTCAACCTTCCTTTACCCAGTGACTGTTAGGTTTCTATTTAGAAAGGTTGATAACATGTTTGAGGATGCTAAAACTTATTCAAACTGGTATTACCTTTATTTAGCTTTTAAACTTGACTTACAGAAAAAAACAATAAATCTTTTTTTAAATATCAGGTACTACTCAGGAAATCTGAGGAGTGGACAGGTCAAAGGACCTTCTCTGTATATGCTGGCCGAAAATGAACAAGCTTTAAAGATCTGAATTCTGACTACCTTGTTTCATGGCATCTGTGAAGATAGAAGTTGTATCAGCATGGACAACAGTCTGCCTTTTGTACCTCCATCCTGTCATCCTATGGTACTTTATTCATACTTTTAAAGTAGTATGCCTCATATTATTAGCTCATTCACTCATTCATTCATTCAATAAACACTTACTAAGATTAAAGTTGAGACTCAGACATCACTGTAAATAAACCCTAAGACTAGCACATGTATATGCTGATGAAAGTCTTACCTACACTACAGTGATGTATGTGCAGCCAGAAACTATGTCAATGGTACAAACATAGCTTGGAAGAACATGATCAAGTCTTTCTAATATGTGTCACTGGGGAAAGCCTCTGGTAGAAGGAGAAATCTAAGTTTACTTTTTTCCTCACTTAATTTTTTTTTTATTTGGGTATCATTACTATACAATTACATGAGGCACATTATGTTTACTAGACTCCACCCATCACCAAGTTCTCCCAACATTCCCCATTGCATTGTCCATCAGTGTAACATGTTGTAGAATCACAACTTGTCTTCTCTGTGTTGTACAGCTGTCCCCGTGCCTCCACCCCACATTATACATGCTAATCATAACGATCCTTTCTTTTTTTTCCCCCATTATACCTCCCTTTCCACCCGTGCTCCCCAGTCCTTTTCCCTTTGGTACCTGTTAGTCCATTCTTGGGTTCTGTGTGTCTTCTGGTATTTTGCTCCTTCACTTTTTCCTTTGTTCTTATACTCCACAGATGAGTGAAATCATTTGATATTTGTCTTTCTCCACCTGGCTTATTTCACTGAGCATAATACCCTCTAGCTCCATCCATGTTGCTGCAAATGGTAGGATTTGTTTTCTTCTTATGGCTGAATAACATTCCATTGTGTATATGTACCACATCTTCTGTATCCATTCATCTACTGATGGACACTTAGGTTTCTTCCATTTCTTGGCTATTGTGAATAGTGCTACAATAAATGTAGAGGTGCATTTGTCCTTTTCAAACCAGGCTGCTGCATTCTTAGGGTAAATTCCTAGGAGTGGAATTCCTGGGTCAAATGGTATTTCTATTTTTAGTTTTTTGAGTAACCTCCATAGTGCTTTCCACAATGGTTGAACTAGTTTACAGTCTTACCAGCGGTGCAGGAGGGTTCCCCTTTCTCTATATCCTTGTGAACATTTGCTGTTGTCTGTCTTTTGGATGGTGGCCATCCTTACTGGTGTGAGGTGATATGTCATTGTGGTTTTAATTTGCATTTCTCTGATGAAAAGTGATGTGGAGCATCTTTTCATGTGTCTGTTGGCCATCTGAATTTTTTCTTTGGTGAACTGTCTGTTCAGCTCCTCTGACCATTTTCAATTGGATTATTTGCTTTTTGTTTGTTGAGGTACATGAGCTCTTTATATATTTTGGATGTCAACCCTTTATCGGATCTGTTACTTATGAATATATTCTCCCATACTGTAAGGTGACTTTTTGTTCTATTGGTGGTGTCCTTTGCTGTACAGAAGCTTATTCAGTTTGATGTAGTCCCAACTTGTTCATTTTTGCTTTTGTTTCCCTTGCCCAGGGAGATATGTTCATGAAGAAGTTGCTCATTTATGTCCAAGAGATTTTTGCCTATAGTTTTTCCAAAGAGATTTATGGTTTCATGACTTACATTCAGATCTTTGATGCATTTCGAATTTACTTTTGTATATGGAGTTAGCCAGGAATCTACTTCATTCTCTTACATGCAGCTGTCCAGTTTTGCCAACACCAACTGTTGAAAAGGCTCTCATTTCCCCACTGAATGTCCATGGCTTCTTAATCATATATTAATTGACATATATGCTTGGGTTTATATCTGGACTCTCAAGTCTGTTCCGCTGGTCTAAAGGTCTGTTCTTGTGCCAGTACCAAATAGTATTGATTACTGTGGCTTTGTAGTAGAGCTTAAAGTTGGAAAGCAAGATTCCCCCTGCTTTATTCTTCCTTCTCAGGATTGCTTTGGCTATTCAGGGTCTTTTCTGGTTCCATACGAACTTAAAAAATATTTGTTACAGTTCATTGAAAAATGCTGTTGGTATTTTGATAGGCATTGCATTGAATTTGTAGATTGCTTTAGGCAGGATGGCCATTTTGACAATATTGATTCTTCCTAGCCAAGAGCATGGGATGAGTTTTCATTTGTTAGTGTCCTATTTAATTTCTCTCAAGAATGTCTTGTAGTTTTCAGGGTATAGGTCTTTCACTTCCTTGGTTAGGTTTATTCCTAGGTATTTTATTCTTTTTGATACAATTGTGGATGGAATTGTTTTCCTGATTTCTCTTTCTCCTAGTTCATCGTTAGTGTATAGGAAAGCAACAGATTTCTGTATATTAATTTTGTATCCTGCAACTTTTCTGAATTCAGATATTAGTACTAGTAGTTTTGGAGTGGAGTCTTTAGGGTATTTTATGTACAATATCATGTCATCTGCAAATAGTGACAGTTTGACTTCTTCTTTACCAATCTGGATTCCTTGTATTTTTTTGTTTTATCTAACTGCCATGGCTAGGACCTCCAGTACTATGTTGAATAACAGTGGGGAGAATGGGCATCCCTGTCTTGTACCCAATCTCAGAGGAAAAGCTGTCAGCTTCTCGCTGTTCAGTATGATGTTGGCTGTGGGTTTATCATATATGGCCTTTATTATGTTGAGGTACTTGCCCTTTATACACATTTTGTTGAGAGTTTTTATCATGAATGGATGTTGAATTTTGTCGAATGCTTTTTCAGCATCTATGGAGATGATCATGTGGTTTTTGTCCTTTTTGTTGATGTGGTGGATGATGTTGATGGATTTTCAAATATTGTACCATCCTTACATCCCTGAGATGAATCCCACTTGATCATGGTGTATGATCCTCTTGATGTATTTTTTAATTCAGTTTGCTAATATTTTGTTGAGTATTTTTGCATCTATGTTCATCAGGAATATTGCTCTGTAATTTTCTTTTTTGGGGTCTTTGTCTGGTTTTGGTATTAGAGTGATGCTGGCTTCATAGAATGAGTTTGTAAGTATTCCGTCCTCTTCTATTTTTTGAAAACTTTAAGGAGAATGAGTATTATGTCTTCTCAATATGTCTAATAAAATTAAGAGGTGAATCCATCTGGTGCAGGGATTTTTGTTCTTGGTTACCGATTCAATTTCTTTGCTGATAATTGGTCTGTTTAGATTTTCCATTTCTTCCTTGGTCAGTTTTAGAAGGTTGTATTTTTCTAGGAAGTTGACCATTTCCTTCTAGGTTTTCCAGGTTGTTAACATATAGATTCTCATAGAATTCTCTAGTGATTCTTTGTAATTCTGTGAGGTCAGTCATGATTTTTCCTTTCTCATTTCTGATTCTGTTCATGTGTGTAGATTGTCCTTTTCTCTTAATAAGTCTGGCTAGGGGCTTATCTATTTTGTTTACTTTCTCAAAGACCCAGCTCTTGGTTTCACTGATTTTTTCCTATTTTTTATTCTTCTCGATTTTATTTATTTCTCCTCTGATCTTTATTATGTCAGGCTCCTGCTGCTGACTTTGGGCCTCATTTGTTCTTCTTACTTCAGTTTCAATAACTGTGACTTTAGACTGTGCATTTGGGATTGTTCTGCCTTCTTTAAATAGGCCTGGATTGCTATATACTTTCCTCTTAGAACTGCCTTTGCTGGGTCCCACAGAATTTGGGGTTTTGTGCTGTTGTTATCATTTGTCTCCATATATATATTACTTGATCTGTTTTAATTTGGTCATTGACCCATTGATTATTTAGGAGCATGCTGTTAAGCCTCCATGTGTTTGTGAGCCTTTTTGTTTTCTTTGTACAATTTATTTCTAGTTTTATGCCTTTGTGGTCTGAAAAGTTGGTTGGTAGAATTTCAATCTTTTTGAATTTACTGAGGCTCCTTTTGTGGACTAGTATGTGGTCTATTCTGGAAAATGTTCCATGTGCACTTGAGAAGAATGTGTATCCTGCTGCTTTTGGCTGTAGAGTTCTGTAGATGTCTGTTAAGTCCATCTGTTCTAGTGTTATTCAGTCCCTCTGTGTCCTTACTTATTTTCTGTATGATTGATCTGTCCTTTGGAGTGAGTGGTGTGTTGATATCTCGTAAAACGAATGCATTGCATTGCATTCTATTTCCTCCTTTTATTCTGTTAGTATTTGTTTCACATATGTTGGTGCTCCTGTATTGGGTGTATATATATTTATAATGGTTATATACTCTTGTTGGACTAAGCCCTTTATCATTATGTAATGCCCTTCTTTATCTCTTGTGACTCCCTTTGTTTTGAAGTCCATTTTGTCTGATACACTAGTACTGCAACACCTGCTTTTTTCTTCTTGTTGTTTGCATGAAATATCTTTTTCCATCCCTTGACTTTTAGTCTGTGTATGTCTTTGGGTTTGAGGTGAGTCTCTTGTAAGCAGCATAGAGATGGGTCTTCTTTTTCCATTCTATTACTCTGTATCTTTTGATTGGTACATTCAGTCCATTTACATTTAGGGTGATTATTGAAAGATATGTACTTATTGCCATTGCAGGCTTTAGATCCGTGGTTACCAAAGGTTCAAGGGCAGCTTCTTTACTATCTGGCTAACTTAACTCTCTTATTAAGCTATTATAAACACAATCTGATGATTATTTCTCTCCCTTCTTATTCCTCCTCCTCCATTCTTTATATGTTAGGTGTTTTATTCTGTACTCTTTTGTTTCCTTTGACTGCTTTTGTGAGTTGTTTTTATTTTTTGCCTTTAGTTAGTATTTGGTTTGTCTGCTTTCTTTCATGTGATTTTATTTTCTCTGGTGACACCTATTTAGCCTTAGCAGTGCTTCCATCTAGAGCAGTCCCTTTAAAATATCCTGTAGAGGTGGTTTGTGGGAGGCAAATTCCCTCAACTTTTGCTTCTCTGGGAATTATCTGGGAATTTAAATTCTTCATATTTAAATGATAATCATGCTGGATACAGTATCCTTGGCTCAAGGCCCTTCTGTTTCATTGTATTAAATATATCATGCCATTCTCTTCTGGCCTGTAAGGTTTCTGCTGAGAAATCTGATGATAGCCTGGTGGGTTTTCCTTTGTAGGTAACCTTTTTTCTCTCTCTGGCTGCCTTTAATACTCTGTCCTTGTCACTGATCTTTGCCATTTTAATTATTATAAGTCTTGGTGTTGTCCTCCTTGGGTCCCTTGTGTTGGGAGTTCTGTGGGTATCTGTGGTCTATATGGTTATATCCAGCTTGGGGAAGTTTTCAGCAATTCTTTCCTCAAAGACAGTTTCTATCCATTTTTCTCTCTCTTCTTCTTCTGGTACTCCTATAATGTGAATATTGTTTGTTACATTTGGACTGGTCACATAATTCTCTTTATATTCTTTCATTCCTGGAGATCCTTTTATCTCTCCCTCAGCATCTCTGTGTTCCTGTTCTCTGATTTCTATACCATTAACGGCCTCTTGAACCTCATCCAGTCTGCTCTTAACTCCTTCCAGATCTGTATTCTCCCTCCCAACTTGATCCTTTAGCTCTTGCGTATTTCTCTGCAGGTCCATCAGCATTGTTATGACCTTTATTTTGAATTCCTTTTCAGGAAGACTGGTTAAATCTATCTCCCTGGGCCCTTTCTTAGGGGTTGTCTGTGTAATTCTGAACCAAATTCTTCTACCTTTTCATGGAGATAGAGGTAGTTGTAGGTAGATAGCACGTGTGTCAGGAGAACAAAGTCCTTTCCTGCTTCCTGGTCACCTCGCCTTTCTCTGCTGCCTGTATGGGTTACATGCACACCTGGTGCAGCCTCCAGATTAATCCCCTAAGCTGCTGTGGGCGGGGTCACTATCAGTATAGCCCAGAGCCCTGCGGGGAGTGGAAGGTGCACCTGGTGTGCTCTCCTGTGAGAACAGTGCCCTTCACGCCTTTCCCCAGTTTCCTCTGCCTGTCAGGCAGCTGTGCATCAGCAGTGGCCTGTGGGTCTGGCCCGGGTGGCTGCATGCCGGGAGGTGTTTCTAGGTGGCTGTTGTGGGTGCAGCCGTTCCCCGGCTGCTTCGCTGCTGTGTGCGCACACACGGCCGCTCCCTGGCTGCTCCACCGCTGTGAGTAGGTGCACGCAGCCACTCCCTGGCTGCTCCGGCACTGCAGGGGCCATGCCACTGCAGGGGGAACAACAGGCTGTTTATTGCCGTGAGGGGCCTCAGGGCTGCACTGCCTCCCAGGGAGCTGGGGTGCCTGAAGTTCCCTGGGATTCACAGCTGCTGGGCTGAGTGTGCCGGGACACTTCCATCCACCTGTGAGGCCCCTGTCTGTTTAAGACTTTCAAAAAGCACTCACTTTTGTTTTGTTCCAGGGGAGCTGGCTGAGGGGACCCACTCGCAGATTTTATTTTTCTGTTTCCCTAATATCCAGCACACCATGCAATGTGTGTCTGCGCTCCTGGTGCAGATTACTAGAGCTGGATATTTAGCAGCCCTGTGCTTCCACTCCCTCCCCACTCCAACTCCTTTCTTCCCACTGGGGAGCTGGGGTGGGGGGAGTGCTCGGGTCCCGTTGGGCCATGGTTTGTATCTTACCCCCTTCATGAGATGCTGAGTTCTCGCACATGTAGATGTAGCCTAGGTGTTGTACTGTATCCTCTTTTCTCTCTTGTAGGAATAGTTGTATTTGTTGTATTTTCAAAAATATATATGGTTTTGGGAGGAGATTTCCACTGCCCTAGTCATGCCGTGATCGTGGCTCCTCCTGGTCCTGGATTTTTTTTTAAATTACAGTTTTGAGATAGACCATGTTTTATTCATTATTGAGTTTCTTAGGGGTAGATTTGAGAAGGGTGATGGGAACCCAATTGACAAAATCAAATTTACCCTAATACTTGGTTCACTACTCTCTGTCATGTGTCCACACATTTGCTTATTTGTGGGTGTATTTATGAGAATACCTGTGAAACTACCACCCAAAAGAGGAACATAGCTTATACCTTATACCTACCCATAGGGGATGCCTCCCTGTCCCATTTTCTACCACCCTCAAAATGTGTTAAAAAACCACATTGAGGAGTGTCTTTTCCCCTTAATATTAAGGTATGTCTGGATGAACAAGTTCTTTAACCTTATTATAGGTAAATTTATCAGTCTTTAATGTTGGTACTTTTTATTCTTTATGTCTTGCTTAAGAAATTGCAAAGGTGAGAGATTTGTCCATATTTTTAAGTCACTCATCCACATGGAGTTGCTTTTTGTGTATTGCAGAAGGTATCCACTCTCATTTTTTCCCCAGAGGTGTTAACTGAACAGTGCTTCTATTCCCACTCATCTAATATGCCACCTGTAACCAAACTCCACATGCACGTGGGTTGGCTTCTGAGCTCACTTCTCTTCTATTGGTAAACCTGCTGTACCAATACTGTAACCTTCTAATTAACATAGCTAATAATTCTTGCTATCTAATAGGCCACGCTCCCCCCCGTCTTTACTTTTCAAATTATTTCTCCTCCTTCTTGGCCCTTTGCTCATTCATATACATTTAAAAATCCACTTGTCAAAATTCATAAAGTTGGAGTTTTATTGAAAACAGATCAGTGGTTCTCAAAGTGTGTCCCAGAGCACCAAGTACTGAGAATCTATAAGGACTTTCACAGAGGGAGGGTCCATAATGTCAAAACTATTTTCATAATAACAGTAAGATATTGCCTTTTTACATTCTGTCATTAAGTATAGAATAGAGGTTTCCAGAGACTATATGATACCTAACATAACAAGTTTTTTGTGTATTCCTGTAATTAGAACATCTATCACTTTTAATTTCTACTAATGTAAGAACTGACAAATGTAGCCCGTTAAGTAAAAGCTCTTTGGGGCTCAATAATTTTAAAGAGAATCCAAAGACCTACAAGTCTGAGAAAGACTGATACATACTGCACAATCTTTACATCTGCTAAGCATGTTTGTTGAGTTATTAAGTTTACTAAGTAATCTGAGGTATAAGCACTATTTAGGTTATTTCCAATGTCTTTGATAAAAAGTTTATCTCCTTTCCAAATCATGTCCTTTTCATGTTTTTCTTTTCTTCCTCATTAGTATAATAATGAATACTTGGATTCTGGAAGACTGTTTAAATCATGGTTCTGTCACTATGGACCCTGGGAAAAATTACCTAACCTGTTTCTGTTTCACTTTCATCATCTATGAAATGGGAATAATAATCATAATAGGGTAATAATATTTACAAGCCATTCATAGTGCTTCTTCTATGGACTGCCATCTTATATCTTTGTCAATTTTTCCACAGCAGGGGTATTAATGCTTTCTATTAGATATGTTGACAATATTTTTTGCAAGATGGTGGCTTCTCTTTACCTTATAATTAAATTTTTACTTTCAAGGTGGTGATATAAAACAACATTTAAAATGAACATCAGTTCCAAAAGCCTATTAGAATAACTGAATTCAGGAAACTTACAGGATACAAAATTAATGCACAGATGTCTGTTGCATTCCTATATACTAACAACGAACTAGTAGAAAGAGAAATCAGGAAAACAAATCCATTCACAATTGCATCACAAAGAATAAAATACTAGGAATAAACCTAAACAAGGAGGTAAAACACCTAAACCCTGAAAACTACAAGACACTCATTAGAGAAATTAAAGAAGACGTAATAAATGGAAATACACTGTGCTCACGGATAGCAAGAATTAGTACTATCAAAATGGCCATCCTGCCTAAAGCAATCTACAGATTCAATGCAATCCCTATGAAAATACCAAAAGCATTCTTCAACGAACTAGAGCAAACAGTTCTAAAATTAATACAGAACCACAAAAGACCACAAATAGCCAAAACAATCCTGAGAAGGAAGAATAAAGCTGGGGAGATTATGCTCCCCAACTTCAAGCTCTACTACAAAGCTACAGTAATCAACACAATTTGGTACTAGCACAAGAACAGACCCATGGATCAGTGGAACAGAATAGAGAGCCCAGATATAAACCCAAGCATATATGGTCAATTAATATACGAAAAAAGAGCTATGGATATACAATGGGGAAATGACAGCCTCTTCATCAACTGGCATGGGCAAAACTGGAGAGCTACATTTAAGAGAATGAAACTGGACCACTGTCTAACTCCATACACAAAAGTAAAATTGAAATGGATCAAAGACCTGAATGTAAGTCATGAAACCATAAAACTCTTAGAAGAAAACATAGGCAAAAATCTCTTAAATAAAAATTCTGATTAAAGATGGCAGCGTGAGAGGTTAGACAGAGGCTTCCTCCTAAAACTGCATATAATACAAAAATATAATTAGTAGAACTGAAAGAGCAACAGGAAAGAGGGCTGCTCCAAATTACATACACCTGGAGAAAAGAATATACCTCACGGAACAGGGTAACGTACCAAAGCTGGGGCCTGGCGGGACCCAAGCCCTTTCCTGACCCCAGCTCACAGGCAGGAGGAAGAGATACAGAGCAGGAGGGAGTGGAGGCCTGCAACTACTGAATACCTAACTCTGGAGATCTGCTCTGGGAGCACAAACCTACATTTCATGGTGCTTGCGTGGTACTCTCATGATTAGGGGGCTGGAAAGCTAAGACAGGCAGAATTCCTGGAGAGACTGAGATTCCAGCCACTTCTGGAAAGCAGGGATCCATATCTGGCTGCTCTGGGACAAGAGAAAGGTGGGCAGTCTGAGAGACTACCTAACAGCAAGAGGGCTGCTAAAGGGAAAATGATTGCACAGAGCTTACTGCTCAGCAGAAAGGACAGGTAGGCAAAATTGTCCAGGTGCACTCTGCCCAGGAGGTTGGGAGCTTTCATGAACTTCAGGAGCTCTAGCTCCCTGGCTGGCTACATACGTCCAGGGACCCCCTCCATGATATGCAGCCTTTGGTGCCTTTCTCCTGGCCAGCCCCACCTGGCTCACAAACTGGCAAACCCTAACCTGGTGTTTGGCCAGCTAGAGGGAAGACCGGTCTACAACAACAACAAACACAAAGCATAGAGACTTACACCTGTATGACTGGCCGACTGTTTCAGGCAGTGGAGGCAGGCATAGCAGCTAGGACACAGGAAACAGCTCTTTCATCCCCCCAGGCACCAATACCACTCCCCTGCGAACCCCGACATCGCTTCAAGGGCTGAGCAGCTCCAGAAAGCAGAGCTACTGGGAACTATAGGGTGCCATATACAAATATGAAATGCCAAAGGAACCTGGTTCAAAGTAAAATTATGAATACAACTCCTGAGAAAGATTTAAAATGACATCGACCTCATGAATCTTTCTGAAAGGGATATCAAAATAAAAATCATTACCATGCTCATGGGTACAGAAAAATATTAAAGAACTCAGGAAAAGATTCGGTCAGAGATCCAATCATTGAAGAGCACAATGGAGAGTATTAAAAGCAGATCAGTTACGGTGGAGGGCATGATAAATGAAATGGAAAATTGAAACTAGAGAAGAGAAATAAAAAGAAGCTGAGGCACAGAGAGAAAAAAACAAACTCTAAGAATGAAAGAATATTGACAGAACTGTGTGACCAACCCAAACGGGACAATATTCACATTAAAGGGGTACCAGAAGAAGGAGAAAGAGAAAAAGGGATAGAAAGTGTCTTTGAGGAGGTAATTGCTGAAAACTTCCCCAAAATGGGGAAGGAGATAGTGTCTCAAGCCATGGAGGTGCACAGATCTCCCAACACAAGGTACCCAAGGAAGACAACACCAAGACATAATAATTAAAATGGCAAAGATCAAGGATAAGGACAGACTATTAAAAGCAGCCACAGAAAGAAATAAGATTACATACAAAGGAAAGCCCATAAGGCTATCATCAGACTTCTCAACAGAAACCTTACAGGCCAGAAGGGAGTGGCATGATGTATTTAATGCAATGAAGCAGAAGGGCCTCGAGCCGAGAATACTTTATTCGAACCAAGAATACTTTATCTGGTAAGAATATCATTTAAATTTGAAGAAGAGATTAAACAACTTCCAGATAAGCAAAAGCTGAGAGAATTTACCTCTCACAGACTGTCTGTACAGTGTATTTTGGAAGGACTGCTATAGATCGAAGTGTTCCTAAGGTTTAATAGCTGTCACAGAGGTAATAAAACCACAGTAAAGAAAACAGAATTGCTAACTACTAAGCAAATGCAAAATTAAATTAACCATCCCCAAAGTCAATCAAAGAATACACAAAGAGTACAGAATATGATACCTAATATATAAAGAATGGAGAAGGAAGAAAAAGGCAGAGAAAAAAAGGAGCCTTTAGATTGTATTTGTAATAGCATATTAGTGAGTTAACTTAGAGTCTTAGATAGTAAGGAAGTGAACCTTGAACCTTTGGTAACCACAAATCTATAGCCTGCAACAGCAGTAAGTACATACCTATTGATAATCACCCTAAGTGTAAATGGACTGACAGCACCAATCAAAAGACATAGAGTCACTGAATGGACAAAAAAAAAAAGACCCATCTATATGCTGCCTACAACAGACTCACTTTAAACCCAAAGACATACACAGACCAAAAGTGAAGGGATGGAAAAATATATATCATGCAACTAGCAGAGAGAAAAAAGCAGGAGTTGCAGCACTTTTATCAGACAAAATAGACTTCAAAACAAAGAAAGTCACAAGAGACAAAGACGGACGTTACATGATAAAGGGGTCCATCCAAAAAAGAAGATATAACCATTGTAAATATCTATGCTCCCAACACAGGAGCACCTACATATGTGAAACAAATACAAACAGAATTAAAAGGGGAAATAGAATGCAATGCATTCATTCTAGGAGACTTCAACACTCCACTCACTCTGAAGGACAGATCAACCAGACAGAAAATAAGTAAGGAGCAGAGGCACTGAACAACACATTAGAACAGATGGACCTAAGAGACATCTACAGAATGCTACACTTCAAAACAGCAGAATATACATTCTTCTCAAGTGCACGTGGAACATTTTCAAGAATAGATCATATATGACACAAAAAGAGCCCCTGTAAATTCAAAAAGATTGAAATTGTACCAACCAGTTTCTCAGACCACAAAGGTATGAAACTAGAAATAAATTAGGCAAAGAAAATGAAATATCCCACAAACACCTGGAGACTTCACAACATGCTCCTAAACAATCAATAGATCAATAACCGAATAAAAAGAGGTCAAGCAATATATGGATACAAATGACAACAATAATTCAACACTGCAATATCTGTGGGATGCAGTGAAGGTCGTGCTAAGAGGAAAGTATATTGCAATACAGGCCTACCTCGGGAAAGAAGAAAAATCCCATAGAAGCAGTCTAAACTCACAATTAACTAAACTAGAAAAAGAACAAATGAGGCCCAAAATCAGCAGGAGGGACATAATAAAGATTAGAGCATAAATAAATAAAATCGAGAAAAATAAAACAATAGGAAGAATCAATGAAAGCAAGAGCTGGTCCTTTGAGAAAATAAACAAAATAGACAAACCCCTAGTCAGGCTTATCAGAAAAAAAGAGTTTACTCACATAAACAGAATCAAAATGAGACAGGAAAAATCACTACGAATACCACAGAAATACAAAGAATTACAAGAGAATATTATGAAAAATTATATGCTAACAAACTGGATAATCCAGAAGAAATGGACAACTTTCTAGAAAAATACAACTTTCCAAGGCTGACCAAGGAAGAAACAGAAAATCTGAACAGACCAATTACCAGCAAAGTAATTGAACTAGTAATCAAAAAACTACCTAAGAACAAAATCCTTGGACCAGAAGGCTTTACCACTGAATTTTATCAAACATTTAGTTTGTATAAGGAAGACCTAATACCCATCCTCCTTAAAGTTTTCCAAAGAGTAGAAGAAGGAATACTTCCAAACTCATTCTATGAGGCCAGCATCACTCTAATACCAAAACCAAGCAAAGACACCACAAAAAAATAAAATTACCCACCAATATTCCTGATGAACACAGATGAAAAAATACTCAACAAAATATTAGCAAACCAAATTCAAAAATACATCAAAAAGATTATCCATCATGATCAAGTAGGATTTATTCCATGGATGCAAGGATGTTACAGCATTCAAGAATCCATCAACATCATCAACCACATCAAAAAAAAGGACAAAAACCACATGATCATCTCCATAGACGCTGAAAAAGCATTCGACAAAATTCAATATCCACTCATAATAAAAACTCTCAACAAAATGGGTATAGAGGGCAAGTACCTCAACATAATAAAGGCCATATATGACAAACCCACAATAAACATTTCACTTAACAGCGAGAAGCTGAAAGCTTTTCACCTAAGATCGGGAACAAGAGAAGGATTCCCACTCTTCCCACTTCTATTCAACCAAGTACTGGAGATCCAAGCCACAGCACTCAGACAACACAAAGAAATAAATGCCATCCAGATTGGCAAGGAAGAAGTTAAACAGTCCCTGTTTGCAGATGACATGATACTGTACATAAAAAACCCTAAAGACTCAACTCCAAAACTACTAGATCTAATATCTGAGTTCAGCAAAGTTGCAGGCTTCAAAATTAATACACAGAAATCTGTGGCATCCCTAAACACTAACAATGAACTAGTAGAAACAGAAATCAGGAAAACAATTCCATTTACAGTTGCATCAAAAAGAATACAATGAAGATTAAAGATGGCGGCGTGAGAGGAGAGACAGAGGTTTCCTCCTAAAACTGGATACAATTAGAAAATTTAATTGGCACAACTAATCCTGAGAGAGCAACAGGAAAGAGGGCGGCGTCACACTGCACACACCTGGAGAAAAGAGCAGACTTCACTGAACGGGGTAACATACCAGAGCTGTGGCTCCGCGGGACTCGAGCACCTCCCTGAACCCAGCTCACTGGCGGGGGGGTGCGGGGAGAGAAATGGAGCAGGGATGGAGTGGAAGGCTTGGGACTGCGGAATACCTAGCTATGGAGATCTGCGCTGGGAGCACAAACCTACATTTCATGGTGCTTTCATGAGACTCCCATGACTGCGGGTTGGAAAATTAATACAGGCAGAGTTCCTGGGGAGACTGGGATTCCAGCTGCTTGTGGAAAGCAGGGATCCATATCCGCCTGCTCTGGGACAAAAACATCCCTGTGTGACTGGCCCACTGGCTCAGGCAGTGGAGACAGACACAGCAGGCAGGAGTCGGAGAACAGCTCTTTCCTCCCCCCAGGTATGAGTACCGCTCCCCTGTGAACCCCGACATTACTTCACGGGCTGAGCAGCTCCAGAATAGAGCTTTTGGACACTAGAGGGCGCCATATACAAACATGAAATGCCAAAGGGACCTTGTCCAGAGTAAAATTACCAATACAACTCCCAAGAAAGATTTAAATGATATGGACCTCATGGCTCTTCCTGAAAGGGAGTTCAAAATAAAAATCATCAACATTCTAATGGAGTTACGGAAAGATATCCAAGAACTCAGGAATGAATTCAGGTCGGAGATTCAATCGTTGAAGAGGATGATGGAGGGCTTTAAAAGCAAGTTGCATATGGTGGAGGAGACAATAAATGAAATAGAAAGTAGAGAAGAGGAATACAAAGAAGCTGAGGCACAGAGAAAAAAGGATCTCTAAGAATGAAAGAATATTGAGAAAACTGTGTGACCAATCCAAGCAGAACAATATTTGCATTATAGGGATACAAGAAGAAGAAGAGAGAAAGGAATAGAAAGTGTCTTTAAGGAGGTAGTTGCTGAAAACATCCCCAATCAGGGGAAGGAGACAGTCTCTCAGGCCATGGAGATCTACAGATCTCTCAACACAAGGGACCCAAGGAAGACAACACCAAGACACATAGTAATTAAAATGGAAAAGATCAAGGATAAGAACAGACTGTTAAAAGCAGCCAGAGGCAGAAATAAGATCACATACAAAGGAAAGCCCATCAGGCTAACAACAGACTTCTCAGCAGAAACTTTACAGGCCAGAAGGGAGAGGCATGATGTATTTAATGCCATGAAGCAGAAGGGCCTGGAACCAAGATTACTTTGTCCGGCAAGATTATCATTTTAATTTGAAGGAGCAATTAAACAATTTCCAGATAAGCAAAAGCTGAGAGAGTTTACCTCCCATAAACCATCTCTGAGGTCTATTTTGGAGGGACTGCTATAGATGGAAGAGTTCCTAGGGATGGATAGCTGTCACCAGAGGTAGTAAAACCACGGTAGGGAGGGTGTAGCTGCTGATTGCGAGGCAAATGCAAAACTGAATAGACTATCCCCAAAGTCAATCAAGGGATAGACAAAAAGTACAGAATTTGATACCTAATATATAAAGAATGAAGGAGAAAGAAAAAGGAGGAGAAATAGAAAAGAACCTTAAGATTGTGTTTGTAACAGCATACTAAGTGAGTTAACGTAGATACTTCGATAGTAAGGAAAGTAACCTGGAACCTTTGGTAACAATGAAGCTAAAGCCTGAAATGACAATAAGTACATACCTATCGATAATCACCCTAAATGTAAATGGACTGAATGTACCAATCAAAAGACACAGAGTCACTGAATGGATAAAAAAACAAGACCCATTTATCTGCTGTTTACAAGAGACTCACCTCAAATCCAACGACATACACAGACTAAAAGTCAAGGGATGGAAAAAGATATTTCAT
Source organism: Manis javanica (assembly GCF_040802235.1). Taxonomy (NCBI): domain Eukaryota; kingdom Metazoa; phylum Chordata; class Mammalia; order Pholidota; family Manidae; genus Manis; species Manis javanica. The sequence continues at coordinate 101,300,447 of NC_133160.1, forward strand.
ACAAACAATAGGGGAAAAAAGCAGGTGTTGCAGTACTAGTATCAGACAAAATAGACTTCAAAACAAAAAGTAACAAGAGATAAAGAAGGACATTACATAATGATAAAGGGCTCAGTCCAACAAGAGGATATAACCATTATAAATATATATGCACCCAACACAGGAGCACCAGCATATGTGAAACAAATACTAACAGAACTATAGGAGGAAATAGACTGCAATGCATTCATTTTAGGAGACTTCAACACACTATTCACTCCAAAGGACAGATCCACCAGACAGAAAATAAGTAAGGACACAGAGGAACAGAACAACACACTAGAACAGATGGACCTAATAGACATCTATACAACTCTACACACAAAAGCAACAGGATACACATTCTTCTCAAGTGCACATGGAACATTCTCCAGAATAGACCACATACTAGGCCACAAAAAGAGCCTCAGAAAATTCAAAAAGATTGAAATCCTACTAACCAACTTTTCAGACCACAAAGGCATGAAACTAGAATTAATTGTACAAAGAAAGCAAAAAGGCTCACAAACACATGGAGGCTTAACAATACGCTTCTAAATAGTCAATGGTTCAACAATCAAATGAAAATGGAGATCCAGCAATACATGGAAATTAATGACAAAAAAAAAAAAAAGCCCTAACTTCTGTGGGACGCAGAGAAAGCAGTCTTAACATGAAAGTATATAGCAATCCAGGCATATTTAAAGAAGGAAGAACAAACCCAAATCAATACTCTAACATGACAATTAACAAAATTGGAAAAAGAAGAACAAATGAGACCTAAAGTCAGCAGAGAGAGGGACATAAAAAAGATCAGAGAAAAAATAAACAAAATTGACAAGAATAAAACAATAGAAAAAAATCAATGAAACCAAGAGGTGGTTCTTCAAGAAAATAAAATAGATAAGCCTCTAGCCAGACTTATTAAGAGAAAAAGAGAATCAACACACATCAACAGAATCAGAAACCAGAAAGGAAACATCACAACGGACCCAACAGAAACACAAAGAATTATTAGAGAGTACTATAAAAACCTATATGCTAAGAAGCTGGAAAACCTAGAAGAGATGGACAACTTCCTAGAAAAATACAACTTTCCAAGACTGACCAAGGAAGAAACACGAAATCTAAACAAACCAATTACCAGCAAAGAAATTGAAGCGGTAATCAAAAAACTACTCAAGAAAAAAAACCTGGGCCAGATGGATTTACCTCGGAATTGTATCAGACATACAATAAAGATATAATACCCATTGTCCTTAAAGATTTCCAAAAAATAGGGGAGGAGGGAATACTCCTAAACTCATTCTATGAAGCCAACATCACCCTAATACCAAGAACCAGGCAAAGACCCCATCAAAAAAGAAAACTACAGACCAATATCCCTGATGAACGTAGATGCAAAAATACTCAACAAAATATTAGCAAACGGAATTCAAAAATATATCAAAAGGATGATACACCACGACCAAGTCGGATTCATCCCTGAGACGCAAGGATGGTACAACATTCAAAAATCCATTAACAGGGGGCGGAGCCAGGATGGCGGCATGAGTAGAGCAGAGGAACTCTCCTCCCAAAATCAAATAGAATTATGAAAATATAACAAAGACAACTTCCTAAAAGAGACCAGAGGACACAGGACAACATACAGACCAAATCCACACCTGTGAGAACCCAGTGCCTCGCGAAGGGGGAGAGGAAGGCCACAAACCAACAAGAGGGAAAGCTCTTCCAGCTGTCACTCATACCAGGCTCTGCAAACTATCTCTATCACCATGAAAAGGCAAAACTACAGGCAGACAAAGATCACAGAGACAACACCTGAGAAGGAGACAGCCTAACCAGTCCTCCTGAAAAAGAATTCAAAATAAAAATCATGAACATGATGACAGAGATGCAGAGAAAAATGCAAGAGCAATGGGATGAGATGCAGAGAAAAATGCAAAGAGCAATCGGATGAAGTCCGGAGGGAGATCACAGATGTCAGGAAGGAGATCACAGAAGTGAAACAATCCCTGGAAGGATTTATAAGCAGAATGGATAAGATGCAAGAGGCCATTGAAGGAATAGAAACCAGAGAACAGGAACGTACAGAAGCTGACATAGAGATAAAAGAATCTCCAGGAACGAAACAACACTAAGAGAACTACGTGACCAACCCAAAAGGAATAATATTCATATTATAGGGGTATCAGAAGAAGAAAGAGGAAAAGGGATAGGAAGTCCCTTTGAAGAAATAATTGCTGAAAACTTCCCCAAAATGGGGGAGGAAATAATCGAACAGACCATGGAATTACACAGAACCCCCAACAGAAAGGATCCAAGAAGGACAACACCAAGACACATAGTAATTAAAATGGCAAGGATCAAGGACAAGGAAAGAGTTTTAAAGGCAGCTAGAGAGAAAAAGGTCACCTATAAAGGAAAACCCATCAGGCTAACATCAGACTTCTCAACAGAAACCCTACAGGCCAGAAGAGAATGGCATGATATACTTAATGCAATGAAACAGAAGGGCCTTGGACCAAGGATACTGTATCCAGCACGACTATCATTTAAATATGATGGCGGGATTAAACAATTCCCAGACAAGCAAAAGCTGAGGGATTTTGCTTCCCACAAACCACCTATACAGGGCATCCTACAGGGACTGCTCTAGATGGGAGCACTCCTAAAAAGAGCACAGAACAAAACATACAACATATGAAGAAGGGAGGAGGAGGAATAAGAAGGGAGAGAAGAAAAGAATCTCCAGACAGTGTATATAACAGCTCAATAAGCGAGCTAAGTTAGGCAGTAAGATACTAAAGAAGCTAACCTTGAACCTTTGGTAACCACGAATCTAAAGCCTGCAATGGCAATAAGTACATATCTCTCAATAGTCACCCTAAATGTAAATGGACTTAATGCACCAATCAAAAGACACAGAGTAATAGAATGGATAAAAAAGCAAGACCCATCTATATGCTGCTTACAAGAAACTCACCTTAAACCCAAAGACAAGCATAGACTAAAAGCCAAGGGATGGAAAAACATATTTCAGGCAAACAACAGTGAGAAGAAAGCACGGGTTGCAGTACTAATATCAGACAAAATAGACTTCAATACAAAGAAAGTAACAAGAGATAAAGAAGGACACTACATAATGATAAAGGGCTCAGTCCAACAAGACGATATAACCATTCTAAATATATGTGCACCCAACACAGGAGCACCAGCATTTGTGAAACAAATACTAACAGAACTAAAGAGGTAAATAGACTGCAATGCATTCATCTTAGGAGACTTCAACACACCACTCACCCCAAAGGATAGATCCACCGGGCAGAAAATAAGTAAGGACACACAGGCACTGAACAACACACTAGAACAGATGGACCTAACAGACATCTATAGAACTCTACATCCAAAAGCAACAGGATATACATTCTTCTCAAGTGCACATGGAACATTCTCCAGAATAGACCACATACTAGCTCACAAAAAGAGCCTCAGTAAATTCCAAAATATTGAAATCATACCAACCAATTTTTCAGACCACAAAGGTATAAAACTAGAAATAAATTCTACAAAGAAAACAAAAAGGCTCACAAAAACATGGAGCCTTAACAACATGCTTCTTAATAATCAATGGATCAATGAACAAATCAAAATAGAGATCAAGGAATATATAGAAACAAATGACAACAACAACACAAAGACCCAACTTCTGTGGGATGCAGCGAAAGCAGTCTTAAGAGGAAAATATACAGCAATCCAGGCACACCTGAAGAAGGAAGAACAATACCAAATGAATAGTCTAACATCACAACTATCAAAACTGGAAAAAGAAGAACAAATGAGGCCTAAAGTCAGCAGAAGGAGGGACATAATAAAGATCAGAGAAGAAATAAACAAAATTGAGAAGAATAAAACAATAGCAAAAATCAACGAAACCAAGAGCTGGTTCTTTGAGAAAATAAACAAAATGGATAAGCCTCTAGCCAAAATTATTAAGAGAAAAGGAGAATCAGCACAAATCAACAGAATCAGAAATGAGAATGGAAAAATCACGACAGACCCCACAGAAATACAAGGAATTATTAAAGACTACTATGAAAACCTATATGCCAACAAGCTGGAAAACCTAGAAGAAATGGACAACTTCCTAGAAAAATACAACCTCCCAAGAATGACCAAAGAAGAAACACAAAAGTTAAACAAACCAATTACGAGGAAAGAAATTGAAACGGTAATCAAAAAACTACCCAAGAACAAAACCCCGGGGCCGGACGGATTTACCTCGGAATTTTATCAGACACACAGAGAAGACATAATACCCATTCTCCTGAAAGTGTTCCAAAAAACAGAAGAGGAGGGAATACTCCCAAACTCATTCTATGAAGCCAACATCACCCTAATGCCAAAACCAGGCAAAGACTCCACCAAAAAAGAAAATTACAGACCAATATCCCTGATGAATGTAGATGCAAAAATACTCAATAAAATATTAGCAAACAGAATTCAACAGTATATCAAAAGGATCATACACCATGACCAAGTGGGATTCATCCCAGGGATGCAAGGATGGTACAACATTCGAAAATCCATCATCATCCACCACATCAACAAAAAGAAAGACAAAAACCACATGATCATCTCCATAGATGCTGAAAAGCATTTTACAAAATTCAACATCCATTCATGATAAAAACTCTCAGCAAAATGAGAATAGAGGGCAAGTACCTCAACATAATAAAGGCCATATATGATAAACCCACAGCCAACATTATACTGAACAGCGAGAAGCTGAAAGCATTTCTTCTGAGATTGGGAACCAGACAGGGATGCCCACTCTCCCCACTGTTATTTAACATAGTACTGGAGGTCCTAGCAACGGCAATCAGACAAGAAATACAAGGAATCCAGATTGGTAAATAAGAAGTTAAACTGTCACTATTTGCAGATATGATACTGTACATGAAAAACCCTAAAGACTCCACTCCAAAACTACTAGAACTGATATCGGAATACAGCAAAGTTGCACGATACAAAATTAACACACAGAAATCTGTAGCTTTCCTATACACTAACAATGAACCAATAGAAAGAGAAATCAGGAAAACAATTCCATTCACAATTGCATCAAAAAGAATAAAATACCTAGGAATAAACCTAACCAAAGAAGTGAAAGACTTATACTCTGAAAACTACAAGTCACTCTTAAGAGAAATTCAAGGGGACACTAACAAATGGAAACTCATCCCATGCTTGTGGCTAGGAAGAGTTAATATCGTCAAAATGGCCATCCTGCCTAAAGCAATATACAGATTTGATGCAATCCCTCTCAAATTACCAGCAACATTCTTCAATGAATTGGAACAAATAATTCAAAAATTCATATGGAAACACCAAAGACCCCAAATAGCTAAAGCAATCCTGAGAAAGAAGAATAAAGTGGGGGGGATCTCACTCCCCAACTTCAAGCTCTACTACAAAGCCACAGTAATCAAGACAATTTGGTACTGGCACAAGAACAGAGCCACAGACCAATGGAATAGAAGAGAGAGTCCAAACATTAACCCAAACATATATAGTCAACTAATATTCGATAAAGGGGCCATGTACATACAATAGGGAAATGACAGTCTATTCAACAGATGGTCCTGGCAAAACTGGACAGCTACATGTAAGAGAATGAAACTGGATCACTGTCTAACCCCAAACACAAAAGTAAATTCAAAATGGATCAAAGATCTGAATGTAAGTCATGAAATCATAAAACTCTTAGAAAAAAACATAGGCAAAAATCTCTTAGACATAAACATGTATGACCTCTTCTTGATATGTCCCCGGGCAAGGGAAACAAACACAAAAATGAACAAATGGGACTATATCAAGCTGAAAAGCTTCTATACAGCAAAGGACACCATCAATAGAACAAAAAGGTATCCTACAGTATGGGAGAATATATTCGAAAATGACAGATCCAATAAAGGGTTAACATCCAAAATATATAAAGAGCTCACACACCTCAACAAACAAAAAGCAAATAATACAATTAAAAAATGGGCAGAGGAGCTGAATAGACAGTTCTCTAAAGAAGAAATTCAGAAGGCCAACAGACACATGAAAAGATGCTCCACATCGCTTGTCATCAGAGAAATGCAAATTAAAACCACAATGAGATATCATCTAACACCAGTAAGGATGGCTACCATCCAAAAGACAAACAACAAATGTTGGCGAGGCTGTGGAGAAAGGGGAACCCTCCTACACTGCTGGTGGGAATGTAAATTAGTTCAACCATTGTGGAAAGCAGTATGGAGGTTCCTCAAAATGCTCAAAATGAATTTTTGAACTATTTGTTCCAGTTCATTGAAGAATGCTATTGGTAGTTTGATCGGGATTGCATCAAACCTGTATATTGCTTTGGGCAAGACGGCCATTTTGATGATATTTTGAGCATTTGACCCAGGAATTCCACTTCTAGGAATTTATCCTAAGGATGCAGCACTCCAGTTTGAAAAAGACAGATGCACCCCTATGTTTATCACAGCACTATTTACAATAGCCAAGAAATGGAAGCAACCTAAATGTCCATCAGTAGATGAATGGATAAAGAAGATGTGGGACATATACACAAAGCAGTATTACTCAGCCATAAGAAAAGAACAGATACTACCATTCACAACAACATGGATGGAGCTAGAGGGTATTATGCTCAGTGAAATAAGCCAGGCTGAGAAAGACAAGTACCAAATGATTTCACTCATATGTGGAGTATAAGAACAAAAGAAAACTGAAGGAACAAAACAACAGTAGAAGCACAGAACCCAAGAATGGACTAACAGTTACCAAAGGGAAAGGGACTGGGGAGGACGGGTGGGAAGGGAGGGATAAGGGTGGGAAAAAAAGAAAGAGGGCATTACGATTAGCATGTATAGTGTGTGCGGGGGCACGGGGAGGGCTGTGCAACACAGAGAAGACAAGTAGTGATTTTACAGCATCTTACTATGTTGATGGACAGTGACTGTGAACAGGGATGTGGGGGGGACTTGGTGAAGGGGGGAGCCTAGTAAACATAATGTCCTTCATGTAATTGTAGATTAATGATACCAATAAAATTAAAATATATATATATATATATATATATATACAATCACATGAGCAACACTGTGGTTACTAGATTCCCCCCATTATCAAGTCCCCACCACATACCCCATTACAGTCACTGTCCATCAATGTAGTAAGATGCTATAGAGTCACTACTTGTCTTCTCTGTGCTATTCTGCCTTCCCCATGTTTCCCCCTAAGTTGTGTCCAAAACAGTTTCTACACAAAAAATGTTCAAAGATTACTGCATGTACTAAGAGGAATATCAACTTATCCAACAATTCTTCCCAAAGTTAAAATTGCTTTAAAGTACCTAGAATGCTACTGGTGAACAGGAAAATACCACTGGGTTGTTGTATTTACCCAAATATATGTTCCATAGGTTCTAAAAAAGGAACCACATGTACTTACTTTCCCAAAATGGGGCTGAGTTCTTTTAAGTCTTCCAATGATGGCATTTGGTTCAAAAGTTTCTTAAATAGACCCAATGGAAAAGGGATGTTGGCAACATTGCAACTGAAAAGGGAAAGTCCACAGAGAACCCCAAAGAAGTAGTATCTCTTGTTCTCAAACTTAGGCTGAAAAGAAAAAAAATCTTCACATATTATGAATTTTTACAAGTAGAATGGAATATTTATAGTAGGCAAACCTTTTTTCCCCTTTCACAAAGTCAAATTATAAGTTAAAATCAAAAAGCTTGAGATAAGAATATTTAAGGTTTGTATTTAGTCATTAAGTCAGTTTAAATTTCTGCTACAGTTTTGGTTACTACAAGCAATAACAGGAATAGAAATACATCAGGCTTGGTCATCCTTGTAAATGAAAGCTTTTGCAATTTCTTTCCTAAGACTTTTTCTTCATTTATTGAGAAAAACAGGACTGAAACAAAGAATGAGTGCCTGAGAAAGGAAGGGTTCCTTTCTTTCTATACATTTTATAAACCGTCAAAAACACACATTGCTTAAGTTTTCCTACGTGGGCAGACATGGGGACACAGGGAATGAACACTCCAGTTTAAAGAAAATAATCACCTTATTAGAATTGAAGATTATCTCCACAATTATACCAATTAACTCCTCTCTTTATATGAACAATCTATTCAACCTAAGTTTCTGTGGTATGTGACACTTCTTTTTGGTCATGGTAACCACAAGCAAAGAAAAGAGGACTCACCCTGACAGGAAACCACACGCAGCGAGCCTCTTCAGGAGATATGAACATGCCGTATTCTGGCCGGGTCATCTCTTCAAACAGGCAGTGGAAAAACTCTGCCTTAACTCCTCCAAAATCATGTTCAATTTCTCCACTAAAGGAAACCTGAGGGAACAGCAAACACGCATGTCTTTCAGGACTCTGTATTGCTATGTATTAATAGAAAGGGCCAACATTATTTGTGGACCCAAGTATTTGACAAGCACTGTGGGAAGACTCTTACTTCTATTATCATATTTAGTCTTCCCATTCATTCTCAGGGTGATGAAGCTTCAAGAATTTAGCTAATTTTCCCAATGTCATACAACTGCTGCATGGTGCAGCCTAGATTTAATGTGATACCTGTCAAACCTCAGAGCCTGTTACCACTAAATTGAAAGTGGCAACATTATTATAAAGTATATGAAGTATAATGAAAAGATAAAGAAATCATAAATATTAGGATCTTTCAAACACTGTAAAATCAGAGCACACATTCAGCATTTACTGGTTTGGCTGTTTGGTCCTTAAGGTGGCGCCATCGCACCTGTTGATCCCAATACCTTCCCAAGGTGATTCTATCATAACCTGTCCTTGCTTTCTGTTACTCACTCTGCTCCTGCCTTTCCTTTTTGGGATCCTTTACTTTCATTTACAAATGTGCTAAGGGCTTCCTATTCTTACAAAAAAAAAGAACTCCCCACACTGTTGTCTCCAATACAGAAAAAATACTGGCTTCTACTCGAGGTGGCCAAATATTGAAGAATAATGACCAACTTTCAAACCCATCTCTCTACTTAAAAGCTTCTCTTCAAGAGAACTAAGAACCTGTAAACCCCCATTTCCAAGCACTTTTTCTCACGTCTCGTCACCTTGATTTCACCAAGGTAAAATCATTTACACTTCCGATGGCCTCCTCTTTCTTCACACTCTTTCCTCCCTTGTTCTCTTTATAAAGCACTAGCTAGGTTTTCTCTCTTTCTTCTGATGGTTTAACACCAGAAATTACAGCAGTTCTATGCCAGCACTTCTATCTTTTCTCTCCTTCCCTGGATGCTCATTTGTCTCTTTGAACTTCATGTATCACTCGCAGGCACTAAACCTTCGTATCTATTTTATCTTTTTCCCTGATCGACACACATTTATTTCCAAAGGCCTGCTAATCATTTCCTCCATCTGGATGATCCACCAGAACTCCCAAAAAGCTCCTTTCACTGGTTTATTTGGATGAACGCCTCTTTTTTCCAGAGATGCAAATTTCAAACCTTAGTGAATTGTTTAAAATCTTCTTAAGACTAGGTGTCAAATTCTTACTCTGCCACATCCTATGGACAAGTTCCTTAATCTCAGAAAGGCTGTTTTCCCACAAGATTATCAGAAAGATAAAATGGGGTAACACATGGAACATGCTTCAGAGTCTGGAAAATGTTAACTGCTTATCAAATGTTACCTACATCTAAAAAACGGATTGATGAAATAAAAAAATAGAGCTACAATAACTGAGTGGATTGGCTGGCTGAGCAAAGTTAGAATCACATGAGCTTGTCAGATACTTAAAATTGCCTATGTGCAAAAAGTATGTGGGTCTGAGTAATAAACTGGGGTCTTCCATCAGGCAAATCTTTGTCTCAAGTGGAAAGTCTAAAGCCTGATGGTTACGACAAATCCTGGTTTGGATACTTATCAGTTGTGTTACCCTTTGTTAAGTTACCTAAAGTTCTATACCTCAGTTTTCCTATCTGTAAAATGTGGGGAAATGGAACCTTCCACACAGTGTTGTTAAAGGGTTACACCAAGTATGTATAAAGCATTTACAACAGCTCCTGGCACAGGGAAAACACTCACTAGATCTACTAGTCATTATTATTATTATTCTATGTCCACTATCTACTAGTAACAAAGTAACTAAACCAAAGAACATTAATAAATGTTGAGCACATGGTGGTACCTGTAATTACACCCTCAAAAAACTATGTTATTTATAAAGAGAAAGTCCTCTTTCCACAAAGCGTGAGAGCTGAAATAAAACCTCAACTCTTCTCTGTGTCAACCCCATCTCACAGGAACACTGCAAGGTAGTGAGTAGCCAGTAGGCTAGGTCAAGCCCCAGGAAGGACTGGATGTCTTACTGACTTTCTATTTCACCAGGTTGGGGAAGGACAACCATTTCACCTGCTGCTCCTTAGCCCAAGGGAGTTCAGTGTCACTTTGAAACAGACTACCTGGTAGGAAGGGAGATAATCCACACCTCCTGCCCGCCTAAGGCCCATTGTTACATTCTTTCATGTTTTTCTTCTCTCAGAAGCAAATACATTAATTGAGAATTATACTTTACCATTATCTCCCTCCTCAGATCTTCATTCTCATACTGATATAGGTGTCTCAAAACATCCTCAATTAAGTGACTCCTTCTAACTATGAGATTAAAGGTGGGCAGCAAAGCTAATTCAGACGCTCCTTGTTCCATAATTCCAACCAACCTCATATAAGTTCTAATTTTGTTCTCCTAGAAAAACAGAAATGTTTCACTTTATTTCACCATTTGCTCTGAATAGAAATTTATAAAGTAGAATAAACTGCTTCAGTTTGTTGAAGTGCATGGCACGAACACTTATGAGAAGAGTCTTATATCCATGAGATAGCTAACACTTTTGAATACTTACTTTGTGTGAGCCAACAGTTCCAAATGCCTTACCTGTACTGACAAATTCAACCCTTACAAAAATGAGGACAATTCCAAGGCATTTTCAATTGTTCAAAACTGAAGCTAAAAATCTCTTTGCTGCACATGCTGACAAACAGAACTGACTCGGCTGGCCAAAGTTTATTGAAAGGGAAACACTTTTTATAAACCTTTATTATGGCATTATCAGGGAATACCAGCCATTTGCATGGGTCAGAATTTCAAGAATCCTCTATCAGTTATACTTCCACTGCTATGTTTTTCATTAGACTGGACATCATTAAATACTGGTGCTCGTCCCAATCAAGCCCAAGTCGGCTATGCCTCCTGGAATGCCATCCAGAAGACTGCAAGGCACTAACCTCAAAGTACAAGCCCTACAACAAGGCCAGCTGCCGATGCTCTCACCTGTGCTACTGAGGCCCTAATACGCTTCATAAAGTATGACTTTCTTGCCTTCTTCACCGGAATGTGAGCTCCCTGAATACTACAACCACTGGTTTCACCAGTGGGGAGGCTCCCTTATCACCCCAAAATGTAGTATGTCTAAGGAGGCACATCATTTGACTTGTTAATGAAGACAAATAGGCAAACTTACCTGTATTTTTAAAAGTGAGTCTGCATACAGTAGCTTAATTTTCGATAAATTATTAAAGACAAATGGAAAATGACTGAATATGACAGGATAATGGAGGTCTCCTGAAGTGCCCTAAAAATGGAAATGACAAGAATTCTGATAATGAAAGGAAAAAGAAATCTTATGCCTTACCTTACAGCCTTACATCCCTGATGATTTAAGGTCTTAGTACTTACAGCCAAAGCAAAGTTGCTGATAATATTTATTTATAAGAATTCTAAGAAAATGTTTATGTCTCAGTGAAAGGTATATAAACCTAGGATTTTCAGTGCTCATGTAATTTACCAATTAATTATAAACTCTGAACACATCCCCAAAGAGTCTGTTCTCCAACCTGCACTTCTGAAATATGAATAGTTCAGATGCAAGTGTTAGGTAGGGAAATGATACATTGTGGCCAGCTGGTTAGCACATATATGACCTTTGCCAAGGAAGGGTTGATGCACTAAGCAGAATTATAACGTTCAGAGGAAAGGAAAAGAACCTCAGGTGAGCTGCAGAACTGGCAGAAAGGAGCCTTTAGTTCTAAGACAAGAAAAGGAGTACTAGCACCCAGGGCACCCTCCCCAGAGTTGCAGCCCTGCACTGCTGGCTCCTGGTGAGTCATGCTTCCCTCATCACCTACTGTAAGAGCAGAGCTCTGTTTCCGCCTATGTTATCTCACTACTACCAGTCCTCTGGTAGGGTGTGGACAGCTTTCTTCCCTTTTGTTTTTCTGCACTCTTCATATTCTTACAGCCTCCAGATGAGCTATTTGACCGGGCAATCCAAATGACCTTCCCAGGTAGCAACCATTTTCTGTTAGTGGTCTCGTTACAAAACTGCAAAGGTTTTGAGGGGTCTGTCTTGCTTTTCCCATAAGGCTGTTATTGCTATTGGAAAACTGTGCAGACTGCAAGGGTTTTTGGAAACTCAGAAAGTTTTAGCACAAATGCCTACAAAAAGTCACTGATCATCAATTTCACCCTTTAAATATTATGCCATACTTACTGAGCTCATTTTCCAAGAGGATCTTCTATACGCTTCTCCATAAAAATCAAGCCAGTGCATGAGTTCATTTATTTTGAAAATATTTTCAGGCAGTTGACATTTAGCCTGGTTTATCTTAAATAAAAAATATATACAATTTTCTCAGAGGGCATAAAGACAATTTTGTTAACTTGCTATGAATGAGATTACCAGAAGAACAAATTAAACTCCCTTTCTAATGACCACGATAAAGTTCTATTTAGTTCCACTACTGCCTAAGCCCCAAATTTTCAGGAACATGAAGAATACCTAAGATTTAATAGCAGAAATTGATGATAAACTTCTAGTTACTTATAACTTATAAGTAAGTTTTTAAAGAACTTTAAGTCCAAAGTAAACTACTACGAATGCAAAGCACTGAGGCTCAATACTTCAGGTCATGTTCTTCAGAGCTTAACAGTTAACACATGTTCCCTCTGAGCAAGGCACATGCAGAGCACCCCCCACCACACAGGGGGAGTGTTCCAGCCTCCCGCTCAGTGAGAGGACCAGGGTGACTATGACAGGCACATGAACACCCAGCACAATGCTAATCATCAGTCACTGAGGACAATGATAGTGACTGCGATGCTATGGACGTGAATGACCACCAGTACTGGACCTGGATGGGCACACTTCTGGTCTAATTGACTCATCTCAGGAGGTCTTCTAAAAGGCCCTCTTGGCTGTGTTAAGTTAAAACCACTCATCTGGAATAGTCTGACTGACTCTGGACCAGACCCCCAAATGACCCAGGCATCCCAGCACTAGCAGCCCGAGTATGCTGAAGCTGTTTCAGCCCTGTGACTATGGTCCTCTGGACCTGCTGATCTCAGCCTTGAATTGTCAATAGTCTCAACATCCCCAGAATCATAGACAAAGTGGGTACTTCATCCTCAGGCCTTGTGGTCCCCCTTCTGAGGTGGGAGGAACACGTGGAGGCTTGACAAATATTCTGATGTCACCAGTTAAGAGTCAAAGGACAAAGCAGGAATCCTTGAGGATTTCTTTGACTACAACTTCAGAATTTCTCAGGATTCTCTTTGTAAGTGGCAAAAGTTTATTAGAATATACTTTCTCTGAGCTGTTCAGTAAATTTTTCAAAACCCGAGTTATTTTTATTTCTCTTTTGTACAAAAAACCTTTGCAAGTAACTAAGGATAGCAATATGACAGATGTTTTTTAAAGCAGTGTAACACATTAGGCACCTTGATTCACTGAAACAACAAGAAAACACAGGATAAACTGTAGACAAGTATTTTTTAATGCAATACTGATCTTGTAAGTAGATATGGAATAATTAGGTTTAAAAACAAAGTTAAGATGGCATTTGCTTTGAGAATATTTGTCAAACCTAGTGAAAGTGAACATTAGTTTTCAACGATTTGGGCTTTAGGGAGAGATGACAAAGCCCAGACTCTGTTCAAAGCAGAAAGCTAACAGCAGAGACTTGTCTTACAAATCTGTGACCCAAAAGTGCTACACCATCAGAGTGAAAGTAAACTAGAAATGAACAAGCTCTTTCCTCCACTTCTGTACCAACCTGCCCCACCCTGACTCCCCAAGACAATGAGACTAACTGCAGCTGGTTAAAATGGTACTGAGTAGGGAAAAACACGAATCCCACAGAATTTGTAATTACGAAAGTGCTTGCCTTAAAGTTTCCCCACCAAATTTTTACCACCTGGAAATTAAAAGCCACAAGCAAAGAATTTAATTTATAGTCTCAAACTGGTGCTGTCTCAAGACAAATTCATCCTGGAGAAACCCAGCCCTTGAAAAATTTCAACAGATAAAGTTTCAAGGCAAATGGGCATTGCACACACACGCACACATGCACACACACAGTCACAAAACACATGATGATGAACACACTAAGAGGAAACGTTAGCAGACACAAGAGATGGCAAAAAATGACCTGCAAACACTTCAGATACTAGAATTATAAGATAAAGATTTAAATAAGTAAAAGGAAAGCTTGAAACTAAAAGAATGAAGAAATTATAAATAATGACAAGAAAAAAATTCAAAGAACCAATGAAGACTTCTGGAAGTGGAAAATAGTGCTTGGGATGAAGAAATCAGAATGTGGTACAGACAGACAAGTAGATGGAAAATATGACAGGTTAAGAAATATGGAAGATAGAGAATATATAATATATAAATAACTGGAATGTCAATAGGAAAGAAGAGAGTCATTTTTTTAGGTTTAAAATGTGTAACAATTTAGGAAAAAAATCAAGCTATAAAAGTTGGTTTCAAAAACCCTATAGTAAACAGTCTATTTCATAATGATATTCCAAATTTTCCTTTAAAATCACAGGCAAGGGAAGGTGCCCACTGTTACTACTACTTCTTATTCACACTGTATGGGAAGGCACAGCCAGTCCAATAAGGCAAGGGAAATAATACACAAGGGTTGGAAAGAAAAAACATTATTTTTTCAAACATATGATTGTATAGGAATGCAATAAAAATACAGGTCAATTACTAGATACAGTCTGAGAATTTAGCTTATTGTCTGGCTGTAAAAAATATTAAAAAGTCAATGTACTCCAAAAAAATAAATTAAAAACCAATGCATCTGTAATTAAAAGATACCATTTACAAAAACCTAAAAAAATGAAATATGCTGGAATAGATTTAACTAAACATATCCAAGACTTTCATAGTAAAATAACAAAACTTTATGGAAAGATTTAAAGATTTATCTAATAAGTAGAAGAAATAGACACAATGAAGATTCAAAATAGTAAAGATAGCAATATCCCCAAAATAGAGATTCAATGCAACTCCAAATTCCCAACAAGATTACTGTGTGTGTGTGGAACATGACGAGCCCATTTTAAAATTTGTATTTTAAAGCCAAATGCCAAAAATAGCCAAGATACACTTCAAGAATAAGAGGGGTACTTCTCACCAGATATAAACTATTATTACTTAGGTACATAAAAAATGACCAACAGTAGAGAAGAGAGCCCAGAAATGAATCTTACACACAGAAATTTGTTGTATGACAGAGTCTGCATTATCTACAGCAGGGAAGGGCAGAATTTCAGTAAGTCGTGCAGGTAATTATTTTCATATGGAAAATTAAACTGTCTAATTGGATTAAACACCAAATTATGAAAGCAAAGCTCACAGGTAATTATTTTCATATGGAAAAAAATTTCTAACTGGATAAACACCAAATTGTGAAAGCAAAGCTCAAATAATACCCCCTTCAGTCCCAGGAAAGAGTTGCCCCTAACCTGGAGCCAAGATGTACAGGTCCCTGCTCTGGCCTTCTCCCAGCAAAGCCTCCCTCCCACTGGGTAAGTATAGAGCCTGCAGGGCCAAGGCAACCTGTCTGCAGCAGCCAACACATCACCTTCTAGACTGAGTTCCAGATACCCCCACATCTGAAGTCCCGACTCAAATGGCTCCAAAGTCAGCTTTCAGGACCTGGTCAGGCCTCTTCCCATTTGATTTCTGGAGAGCAGACAGAAGAGAGCACACCCCCAGGCTCCAGGGTTCCAAGATTGGCTAAGGAGCAGCTACTGTGGGAGGTGGGGATAGAATGCAGACTATATGGGCTGAGGTGTCCACATATGGCCATGTGACACCTCTGGTGTGGGAAGAAACTAAGGTAGGAAAAGAATGCAGAGGACTTGGGGATGTATCTGTCTGAGGCTCCACCTTTCAGTGCAGACCTCTGTAAGGAGTCTGAGATCTCTAAATTCAAACCTGGCCTCCCTTGTCACTAGGAAGGCTATCTGTCAAGGTGGGAGAATAGAGTATATTTTTCTTTTAGAGCATATTTATTCAACAGTTTGTTAGCTAGATTTCTAACCTCTTAACTATTAGACATATTTGGGCCTCTGTTTGTACTCTTTCCCTGGCCCAAGCTATCACTTCTGTTAGAAGACCATCTAGGGCAGCTTTCAGGGCCAAATCAGACCCTCTACTTATTTTCGGAAAGTTTTATTAGAATGCAGCCACACCCACTCATTTCCGTGTTGCCAGTAGCTGCTTTCATGTTACTATCGCAGTACAGTAGTCACAGGTGAGACAGAAACTACATGCCTCACAAAGCTAACTGGTTCTTTCCCCAAAGAAACCCTGCTGATCCCGGATTTAGGGTAACAGTTTAAAATAGAAAAAAAGCTTAAAACAAGACACTAGGAGTAAAAGTTACAAAGGAAAGATTGACAAGTTTATCTATTTAAAATGAAGAATGTGGGTGAATCAAAAAACACCATAAAGTGAAAAAATGAGCTACAAACCAGAATATATTGCAACACATACAACTGACAAAGGACTAGCTTTCAAAGTAATGATAATAAAAATTTTAAAAACTCCCATCGATGAGAAAAGTCAAACAATACATTTATGTTGAGCAAAAATTAAGGACATTTTATAGAAGAGAAAACAAGTACTACCATTATAAACATGAAAATATGCTCTGAAATGCATTAGAACCAGGGAAATGCAACTGAAATCTAATTTGGTACCACTTCAGACTAAAAATACTTTCCAAATATTAAAGTCAGACATAGAGCAAGAGAATTATCATCTCCTGGAGAGGATATAAACTGGCCCAACCACTTTGGAAGAGCATTTGACACTCCCAATAAAGAACTCATGCATATCCTAAACCCATCAATTCCAGAAGTAGGTCTGGAAACTAAAAACCAATTCTTGACACATGAACACTAGAGATATGTACAAAAATATTTACAGCAGTGTATTTTCTCACAGAGAAATCCCCCCCCCTACAAAAAAAGTAAGAATTGCAAAAGCAGATATAACCACCCATATACTGGAATGGATAAATATGGTAGACTCATACTAATGAATGAAATACAGTCATAGGTATCAATCTGGTGAATCATACAACAAAATGTTGTGTAGGAATCATGTATTCTATTCACATAAATTTCAAAAACAGAACTAAACAACATAGTGTCTAGAGAGATATATAGTGGTAAAACAACAAAGAGAAGTAAGGGAATGATTAACCCAAAATCCAGGATCAAGGCTACCTCCAGGTGGGGGTGGGGTACAGTCTGTGAGAGATACACAGGCATTTCTAACGTACTGAAAATCTTTTTTTAACATGGGCAGTAGCTACACTAGTGTCTGTTTTATTACGTTTCTTCAAACTGTACATAGATACCATACATACTCCTTTATATGTATGACTTAACTTAAGAAAGCAAATTTCTAAAACAGCAACATAAATTTCATGTTTCATAACATCTCATTAAGATTCAGGCCAACTGAAACCAATGCAATTTTACTGCAAAATAAAGATACATGGGTTTCTAAAAGAACCCTTACCCTGTGTAGCCTTTTCAACATTTCCAGGAGAGCTTTAATGTGACAGTTACTCTCTGGACTTTCAGTCCAATAGCGCATTTGAGCAGTGATGGCTCTTTTAAACATCTGGACCAGTTGGCTGAGAGCAGATTCTTGCAGAGATGCCCAATATTTCTCTAAGGGATACAAATTTGGTTAAATAAATGTTAGAATGTAATTTCCCTTGGATTCTTAAAGATGAAAACTGGTCAGTATCTTTCAAAACTAGTATAGACTATTTTCTTACTTATCATAGTTCCAAAAACACATTTTCTAATACATTTTTCAGTAGATATGGCTACAACAAAAAGTTTATAATTTAATGTCCTAGAAAAAATTCCTTGACAGTAATAAAAACCACAACTTGATCTAATTAATTTGTGATAAAGAGAAAAAAATTAGCCACAGTTTTGCCCAGATGAAATAAGCACACTGTATCAAAACGAGATAAAGAATTATTCATGATTGTGCCAACTCTTTTTGTACTCCCAGCATGAGTTTTTAACTCTTAAAAAAAAAACAACAAAAAAAGTTTTAAACTAGCTTATGTTACCTGGATTTAATAAGACATAAGAAAGAATGAACTTCCCTAGACTAAGTATGATGTTTGGGTCAAAAACCTTGTTAAAATCTAACCAAACTCCTAGACCTAATTTCCAGTGGACTGGAAATACAGAGAAAGGAGGAAAGATTCGGACAAATCCAGATGTGGGGAACTCAACAAGACAACTGACTGGACTCTTTACTTTACAACAAAAAAAAAAGGCTATAAAATACTTTTTGGAACAAGTGAAGAAATCTGAATATGGTTCAGATATTATATAATATTGTGGAATTGTGACTAACTTTATTAGGTGGGATAATGATGTCATGGTAATATAGGACTCCATATTCTTAGGAGATGAATGCTGAAATATTATGAGTAAATTGTCATGATGTGCCAACTTATTTCAAATTGTTCAGCAAAAATAAAATAGGATCAGTACATAGAGGAAGCACACATGATAGTCATGGCTGACTCTAAGGTAAAGGGTCTATGGGTGTTCACTGTACTTTTTTTTCAACTTCTGTGTATGAAATTTTCCATCATGAAAAACTGGGGGAAAAGGGCCTCATGACCAAACCATGCATGAATCATTACAAGAACATTAAAAAGGTACTAGAACAATCTATTTTGGATGACCAGTTAATTCTACAGCATCTTTACAACATGCAAATATGACCTAAAAAACACGAATGTATTCTACACTAAGTTTTGCCATAACTGTACTAGGGATTATTTCTACTGAGGATGGTAAAGCATGTTCAAACGTAAATCATGAATCTTACCCATTATGCCTGACGAATGGTCACTCATTTTACAAAGAGCCTCTGCAAACGGAACCACTAGGCTCTCCCAGTTGTTATAATCATGCATCATAGGACATTCTGGAAGAAGGAAGAAAATTTCTAAAGCTTCTTGGTGTGGAGAATGAAACGGAAGATTTTTGAACAGATTATCCCTGAGACACGTGGTTATCTATGGTCAAAAAGGATCAGAGAAAAGACACTCAAAACACAGCAGGACTGGTTGCTACTTGCTCTAATAGAGCACAGAACCTGGAGTTTCATTCTACTACGACATTGGAAAAATCATTTACTCTTTCTAAAACCCATGCTTACACCCCACTTCACCCAGCCTCCTGAGGTGTAGACATGTTACAAGTATTGTCCCCTTCAATTGTTGGGGTGCACAAAGCAGATCAATAAATCAGTATAAGAGTTACACTGGATGAACAATGAACTGAGAACTAATAGGCAGCCCTCCCAGAGGAATACACTCTACCCTCTGGTTCCACTATCACACCTCTGTTTTTTTAAAGAGGAAGAATGTGTCAGAACCCAAAACAAATAAAAAGCAACAACCGCAACAAAAAAAGACAACATGGTTTCCTATTAGCTCCTCAGAGGATCACCTGTCTCACCACAAACTCTAGTTCTATCTTTCTAATCACCTTTATTTCCCCAATTCAGAATGATAGAGTTCAGGAAAAATTCAAACGCAAACCTGAATTTTTATGTTAGATGTGTTCAGATAACAGAAATAATTTAAAAACCCACTAAAAAATAAGTTAGCATTTATGGAGCACTTATTTGTCAGTTATCGTGCTAAGTGATTTACATATATTAGGTCATTTAACCCTCGTAGTTTTTCTGTAAGACAGATAATATTGTGTGAATTACACTTCATAGATAAGCAACGTGTACTTCAAAGAAATTAATTTGATCAAGGTCAGACAGCTAAGTGAGAATCTCCCTGGTATTCTTCTAACTACAAAGCCCATGTTCTTCATCACTAAATTATGATACTAGCTATATCTTATCTCTAATCATATAAATTCTTGTAACTATTTTTATATCAAAACATTATACTGGGCTCCTCCTACTGGTTCAGTTTTGGAGTTACATATAAACGACAACTCTATTTTGGTATGTCTCAATAGCACATGCTCCTCCAACCTCTTCTCATCATTAGCACATTCCCAAACCTCCGAACTGATAACAAGCCCTTTAGAACTGCCAATACTCTCAAACCAGTTCTATGGTTCCACACACTGCGCCTTAGTGTACACTTTCCCAATGCCAGGAATGCCCCTGCCCCTACAGGCACCTGGGCAATGCCTACTTCCCCTGGGTACCTCATTCTGAGTACTCTAAGTAGAGCTGACCAGGTGCTGCCCTAGGAATGACTGAATTCATTGATCCAAAAATATTTAGTATACACTCACTATGTTCTAAGCTACACATTCAGGAAGACAGTGCAGTGTAAAACACATCCAGTCTCCCCACTAATTCCTAAATGTTCATGTCCATGTCCATAACATTCATTTTTTTATCAGGAGTGCTCATCACAGTGCCCTACACATAGCCAGTATTCAAATGTTTGCTAAGCAGGTGGATGAATGCCAAGTCTGTGAATGTGTATCACAGAAACTCAAAATAGAAACATTACAGGTGTCTAATCCAACTATCTCGTCTAAAACAATGGATGACTGCTCTATGACTAGAATTGCCTGCACATTATATAATATTGTTCTGGCACAACTGAGGTATTATTAGCCTTAGTGATGAACTGGTCCAACCCTTTCCCTTCATAGATGCAAAAATGGTCTTCTATTTTTCATGATCTTTCCACTATAGTGGAAAGTGCTGCAGCATCTCAATAAAGATGCATAATTAGAGAGCCATTTTACCTGAGACCCCTCATTGCACTGTGATTCTGCCAAAGTGAACAGAATTAAACTTTCCACCTTCCCTTGAGAGCAAAGAGAAAAGAAGTGCATGTGATAGAAAACCTGCAGCTAAGATACAAAATGCTAATTAGGGCAGACAGAGCAACACAGCAGGTGAGGGAGCTGAGAGGAAGGAGGGAGAGATGAGAGCAAGACTGAGGGAAAGAGAATGAGAAAGAGGGAAAGATCAAGGATGGGGGGAGCAAGTAAAGAAGTGATGGGGAGAAAAAAAAGAGTGAGACCTAGATAGAAACAGATGGAGAGAACAGGGGAAGTACCACTCCTAGAGCTACCAGTACATCAGAACTGGGTAATAAATTAATAAAGGAAGCATGTTTAGAACATCTGCAAGTAGGAAACCCACAGATAGTAATAACAGTGCTGAGACAAAGAAGCAACAATCCCAGAAAGGTCAAGAACATTCTAGAACCTATAAAAAAGTGCAATGTTAAAAAACAGAGAGGAAGAATCCAGGCAGTCTTTGGTAAGGGGGATGTTCATATCAGAAACAATGTTCTCATTTCTTTACTTACATTTAAAAGCATTGAAAATAAAGTATTCTTACTCCAGTGCTAACAATCACAACAAATCCTTCTGTCATCTTCCTAAAGCCCTGAGTTGAAAAAAATTCCTTCTGTAGGGAGTGTATGTAGTACACATTACATGTATAGATTAACTATTTGTAATTTACGTGATTATACCACCTACTGCATCCTAAGTGGGCAAACTTCTGAGTGATATCTGAGTTTAACTTAATTTGGATACGCTACAGTCTCAATAATCTCAAAACACAATACTCTTACAATTTTGAATTCTTATAAAAAATGTTCTGGTGTATTTTCTTTTTCCAGGTAACAATATGAAGAATACAACCGTGTTAGTAATCCACTCCTTCTGGGTTAACTCCTTGAAGGTGTTTCTTGCTTTACTTAAATCCAAATGAACAGGAATCATTTCTGTAGCAATTCTGTGGTAGGAAGACAAATTTATAAATAGATGGATAAGTAAATAAAAAAGGACACTTCAAAAAAAGTATTTTAATAGATTATCCAGATGAAAAGTTTCTTCTAAAACATATTTCATTTCAATGAATTTCTTATTTCTCAACTTTACAATAACTATAATTTGGTTGAACACAAATACAATTGAAAATATAGTTGACAAACATGATTATTTCTAAAGTGACACAAACTCTCAAGGCTGAATTCATCACTGAATTAACATAACATGCTTTCAGACTTTAACTCAGACTTACTGTTACCTTAAATGGGTAATCAATATATATTTTCCCAAAACAAAAAAAAAGTCACAGAAAAGGTAACAGTTCTTCCTGTTTGTGGAAAAATGACCACTTCCCCCATTACATGAACTGGAAATGAAGACCACAAAAAAGGAGTTTCAGAGCAGCACATTTTTTAGTGTTACAACAGAAATTTGCTAATGAAATGTGTAAGCATCTGAACTCGTAACTTATGTTTTTACTGAATACATTATTTAAATATAGATACTATTTGTAAGAACTATATATTTACCATCTAAAAATAGAATTTCTATTTATATAAATATTTATGAGAAGTGTCAAGTCATTCTTTCATAATATTCAAAAATTCAAAGAAACGTAAAACTGAAGTACATACAAAATGCACAAATCTTAGTGTACAGCTTGATGTATGTTGACATGTGTATATCACTCATGAAACCTTCACCCAGATGAAGATATCAAACATTCTTACTAGTATTTCCCCTTCACCTATTTTTCCCATCCCTCTACCCCCTCCCCTATAGCAGCCACCAGTATGTTCTGTGTCTATGCATCTATTTGTTTTGTTTGTTTGAGAAACCTTAATATCTTGCAATAAGGGCATATTTAAATTAAGGTATGCCCTTTCCATGGAATACCATGCAGCCATAAAAATGTTATGAAAAATATTGAATATGGAAATTGACTGAAATGGAAAATGGACAAATACATTACATGTAAAACAATATACTCCCATGTTTTGTAAAAGAATACACTTACATAGAAAAAAAGATATATACAAAAATATTCGCTATTACTCCTAAAAAATGGTATTGCTGACTTACCACTTTTTGTTTTTTTTGTGTGTGTGTGTCTATTATTGACATTTTCTACAGCAAACATACATTGCCTTTGTTAAAAAAAATTACAAAGTAATTTTTAACGAGATAAACACAGAAGTAATTATTTTACCATCAAACCATTTTCTTCACAATCTTTCCTTCTTTTTATTTATAACTGACATATAACTGTGTTAGTTTCAGGTGTGTACATCACAATGAATCAATATATGTATACATTGCAAAATGATTATCATAAGTCTAGTTAACACTCATCACCACGGTTACAAATTTTCTTTTTTTGTACTGAGAACTTTTAAGAGTTACTCTCTTGACAAACTTTCAAATATACAATTATTAACTAAAGTTAACATGCTGTACAGTATTTTTTAACTGAATTTTTAATTTATTATATATATTACCTTTCCTTTAAAAAACTTCCAGTCAGACAAGCAGGAGATGAAAATATCTCTCTGATTTCCCTGTATTAGAAATAAGACGGTGGTTAAAATAACTCATAGCAATGTTCTCCAAATTCTCCCCCAGTCTCCAAGTTGTTTGTACATAGCCTTGGGCATCTGTAAGTCTACTCCATTTGCTAACTCTCAAAATTCAGTGGCAAACAGAGAAAACAAAAAAGGTACATACTCAGGGAAGCCTTTGGAAAGCAATAAAGGAAAGACCCGGGACATTTTCTTTGGCATATAAAACACTCCTAATCCTACTCAGTTTTACAACCTATTTCTTTCTTTTCCACTGAAGTAGGAACAAAAAACATTACTGTAAGTAGTAAAAAGGCGGGAGTAGGCAGAGTGAGGTAATGCTCCATTCCATTTCAGAAGTAATTGCACAAAAAGTTCTTGATCACTTATGCTTGCAAATTATAATGCAATTGCAATTTGTAAAATGACTTTCCAGAATTAGAAAGCCATACCTAAAAATATTGCTGAAAGGAAATGTTTGTAAAAATGAGTGTAATCTTTACAAACAGTAGGGGTTTTATCCTTTAGAGCAAGGTAGCCCAAACTGTTCAGATGTGAAGCCCAAAAACAGGTGCTTCCAAGGTCAAACAGGGTTGAAAACTGTACAGTATATTTCTTCCTCAGAGTTACAATATATGCAAACGTATCAAGGCTCAAAGAATCTTGTAGAAAGGGAAGCTGCCCTCATAAAGCTTAGATGCTAGTTGTGAATGTTAATTATTTTTTAATCTAAAACAACTTTGAGATGTAATTTACACACCAAACAGTTCACACATTTAAAGTGTGTAATTTGAAGGTTAATTCTGTATGTCAACTTAGCTAGGCCATGGTACCAAGATATTTGGTCAACCACCAATTTAAGATGTTGCTATGAAGGTATTTTTTTAGATGAGATTAACATTTATCTTAGAAGACTTTGAGTAAAGCATAATACCCTCCATAATGTGGGTACCTCATCTAGTCAGTTGAAAGCCTTAAGAGAAAAAGCTTAAGGGTCCCTCAAGGAAAGAGGGAATGCTGCCTCCAGACTGCTTTGGCACTCAAGCTGCAATATCCACCCTTCCCTAGGTCTCCAGCTTGCTTGCCTGCTTTACACATTTTGAACTTGCCAGTCTCTACAACTGCATGAACCAATTCCTTATAAATAAATCTCCTGAGTTTGGAGAGTAAAAGATGGCAGCTTGAGTAGGGCAGCAGAAATCTCCTCCCAAAACCATACATATTTTGAAAATACAGCAAATACAACTATTCCTAGAAGAGAGACCAGAAGATATAGTACAACAGCCAGGCTACATCTACATCTCCAAGAACTCAGCATTCCCACAAAAAGAGTAAGAAAGATACAAAGCCGTGACCTGGTGGGACCTGAGCATTCCCTCCACCCCAGCTCACCAGTGGGAGGGAAAGAATCAGAGTGGGGAGAGAGTAGAAGCACAGGACTGCTAAATAACCAGCTCTAGTAATCTGCAATGGGAGCACAGACACACATTGCATAATGTACTGGATATAAGAGAAACAGAAAAGTAAAATCCGAGACAGACTGAAAGTGGGTCCCCACAGCCAGCTCCCCTGGGACAAAAGAAAAGCAGGCACTTTAAAAGTTTTAGAAGTCTTAAAGGGACAAGTGTATAACAGATGGACAAAACAGTCCCGGCAGACTCAGCCAAACAGGTGGGAATCTTAAGGAATTACAGGCACCCTAACCCCCTGGGTGGCAATGCAGGTAGAGCTTCCCTCACAGCGAAAAGCAGCCTGTCATTCATTCCCCCCTACCTGCACTGCAAGCAAACCGGCTGGGCCGATCCACCACTGCTGCAGACCAGCCAGGGAGCAGCCCCGCCCACAGCAACCACATAGAGTCTTCTCCCAGCGCACAGCTAACCAGGCCAGACCCAGAGGCTGCCCCCACTGCACAATCACGCGGCACAGGCAGAGGAGGCCCAGGCAAAGTCCGAGGGCATGAAGGGGTCCCTGCCACTCTCACAGGAGAACACACGCTGTGCACCTGCAACCCCTGGCAGTGCATTATGCTATACCAAGGGCCGCCCCGTCCATGGCAGCTCAGGGAATTAACCCAGAGACTGCTCCCGGTGTGCAGTTAACCAGACACGCAGCAGAGAAGGACAAGGTGACCAAGAAGCAGGAAGAGACTTTGTTCTTCCAGCTGACACACGCACCACTTGCCGGCGATCATTTCAATCGCCATGAAAAGGCAGAAGAAACTGGTCCAATCCAAAATCACTCAAACAATGCTGAGAGAGGGCCTGGCGAGACAGATATAAGCCATCTACCTGAAAAATAATTCAAAATAAAAGTCATAGCCCAAGAGAGGGCCTGGCAAGACAGACATAACCAATCTTCCTGAAAAATAATTCAAAATAAAAGTCATAACCATGCTGATGGAGCTGCAGAGAAATATGCAAGAGCTAAGGAATGTCAGGAGAGAGACTACAGAATGAAACACTCTATAGAAGAGCAGACTGGATGAGGTACAGACTATAAATGGAATAGAAATCAGAGAACAGGAATACAGAGAAGCTGAGACAGAGAGACAAAAGCATCTCTATGAATGAACGAACAGTAAGAGAACTGTGTGACCACTCCAAACAGAACAATATTCACACAATAGGGGTACCAGAAGAAGAAGAGAGAGAAAAAGGGATAGAAAGTGTCTTTTAAGAAATAATTGCTGAAAACTTCCACAAGCTGCAGAACGAAATAGTCTCTCAGACAATGGAAGCCCACATATCTTCCAACACAAGGGACCCAAGGAGGACAACACCAAGACATATAATAATTAAAACAGCAAAGATCAAAGACAAGGTCAGGGTATTAAAGGCAGTCAGAGAGAGAAAAGAGATCACCTATAAAGGAAAACCCACCAGGCTATTATCATACTTTTCAACAGAAACCTTACAGGCCAGAAGAGAATGGCATGATATATTTAATGCAATGAAAAAGAAGGGCATCAAACCAAGAATACTGTATTCAGCAAGATTATCATTTAAAATTGAAGGAGAGATTAAACAATTTCCAGAGAAGCAAAAGTTGATGGAATTTGCCACCCACAAACCACCTCTACAGGGTATTTTAAAGGGACTCCTCTAGATAGAAGCACTCCTAACACTAAATAGATACCTCCAGAGCAAATAAAATCACAGCAAAGAAAGCAGACCAACCAAATACTAACTAAAGGCAAAAAATAAAATCAACTACCCACAAAAGCAGTCAAGGGAAACACAAAAGAGTACAGAATAAAACACCTAACATATAAAGAGTGGAGGAGGAAGAATAAGAGAGAGAAATAAAGAATCATCAGACTGTATTTATAATAGCATAATGAGTGAGTTAAAAGTTAGACATTTAGATAGTAAAGAAGCTACCCTGGAACCTTTGGTAACCACGAATTGAAAGCCTGCAATGGCAATAAGTACATATCTTTCAATAATCACCCTAAATGTAAATGAACTGAATGCACCAATCAAAACACAAAGAGTAAAAGAATGGATAAAAAAGCAAGACCCATCTATATACTGCTTACAAGAGACTCATCCCAAACCCAAAGATATACACAGACTAAAAGTCAAGGGATGGAAGAAGATATTTCATGCAAACAATAGGGAGAAAAAAGCAGGTGTTACAGTACTAATATCAGACAAAATAGGCTTCAAAACAAAGAAAGTAACAAGAGATAAAGGACATTACATAATGATAAAAGAGTCAGTCCAACAAGAGAATATAACTATTATAAATATCTATGCACCCAACACAGGACCACCTACATATGTAAAACAAATACTAACACAATTAAAGGAGGAAATAGAATGCAATGCATTCATTTTAGGAGACTTCAACACACCACTCACTCCAAAGGACAGATCCACCAGACAGAAAATAAGTAAGGACACAGAGGCACTGAACAACACACTAGATCAGACGGACCTAACAGACATCTATAGAACTCTACAGCCAAAAGCAGCAGGATACACATTCTTCTCAAGGGCACATGGAACATTTTCCAGGATAGACCACATACTAGGCCACAAAAAGAGCCTCAGTAAATTCAAAAAGACTGAAATTCTACCAACCAAGTTCTCAGATCACAAAGGTATAAAACTAGAAATAAATTGTACGAAGAAAACAAAAAGGCTCACAAACACATGGAGGCTTAACAACATGCTCCTAAATAATCAATGGATCAATGACCAAATTAAAACAGAGATCAAGCACTATATGGACACAAATGACGAGAACAGCACCATGCCCCAACTTCTGTGGGACACAGCGAAGGCAGTTCTAAGAGGAAAGGATATAGCAATCCAGGCCTATTTAAAGAAGAACAATCCAAAATGAATAGTCTAAAGTCATAATTATTGAAACTGGAAAAAGAAGAACAAATGAGGCCCAAAGTCAGCATAAGGAGGGACATAATAAAGATCAGAAAAGAAATAAATAAAATTGAGAAGAATAAAATAATAGAAAAAGATCAATGAAACCAAGACCTGGTTCTTCGAGAAAATAAACAAAATAGATAAACCCCTAGCCAAATTTATTAAGAGAAAAAGGGAATCTACACACATAAACAGAATCAGAAATGGGACAGGTAAAATCATGACGGACACCACAGAAATATAAATTAAGAGAGAATATTACAAAAAATTATATGCTAACAAGCTGGATAACCTAGAAGAAATGGACAACTTTCTAGAAAAATACAACCTTCCAAGACAGACCAAGGAAGAAACAGAAAATCTAAACAGACCAATTACCAGCAACGAAATTGAATCGGTAGTCAAAAACCTACCTAAGAACAAAACTCCTGAACCAGATGGCTTCACCACAGAATTTTATCAAACATTTAGTGAAGACCTAATACCCATTCTCCGTAAAGTTTTCCAAAAAATAGAAGAGGAGGGAATACTTCCAAACTCATTGTACGAAGCAAGCATCACTCTAATAGCAAAACCAGGCAAAGACACCACAAAAAAAGAAAATTACACACCAATATCCCTGATTAACATTCAACGCAAAAATATTCAACAAAATATTAGCAAACCGAATTCAAAAATACATTAAGAGGATCACACACCATGATCAAGTGGGATTTATAACAGGGATATAAGGATGGTACAACATTAAAAAATCCATCAGTATCATCCACCACATCAACAAGAAAGACAAAAACCACATGATCATCTCCATAGATGCTGAAAAAGCATTCGACAAAATTCAACATCCATTCATGATAAAAACTCTCAACAAAATGTGTATAGAGGGCAAGTACCTCAACATAATAAAGGCCATATATGACAAACACAAAGCCAACATCATACTTAACAGCGAGAAGCTGAAAGCTTTTCCTCTAAAATCAGGAACAAGGCAGGAATGCCCACTCTCCCCACTGCTATTCAAGATAGTACTGGAGGTCCTAGCCATGGCAATCAGACAAAACAAAGAAATACAAGGCAGCCGGATTGGTAAGGAAGATGTCAAATTGCCACTATTTGCAGATGACATGATATTATGTATCACAAACCCTAAAGAATCCACTCCAAAACTACTAGAACTAATATCTGAATTCAGCAAAGCTGCAGGATAAAAAATTACTACATAGACATCTGTTGCATTCCTTTACACTAACGATGATCTAGCAGAAAGAGAAATCAGGACAATTCCATCCACAATTGCATCAAAAAGAATAAAATACCTAGGAATAAACCTAACTAAGGAAGTGAAAGACCTATACCCTGAAAACTACAAGATACTCTTAAGAGAAATTAAAGAGGATACTAATAAATGGAAATACATCCTATGCTCTTGGCTAGGAAGAATTAATATAGTCAAAATGGCCATCCGACCTAAAGCAATCTACAGATTCAATGCAATCCCTATCAAAGTACCAACAGCATTCTTCAATGAACTGGAACAAATAGTTCTAAAATTCATATGGAACCACAAAAGACCCCGAATAGCCAAAGCAATCCTGAGAAGGAAGAATAAAGCAGGGGGGATCTCGCTTCCCAACTTCAAGCTCTACTACAAAGCCACAGTAATCAACACAATTTGGTACTGGCACAAGAACAGACCAACAGACCAGTAGAACAGAACAGAGAGCCCAGATATAAACCCAAGCAAAAATGGTCAATTAATATTACCAATGGATATACAGTGGGGAAATGACAGTCTCTTCAACAGCTGGTGTTGGCAAAACTGGACAGCTACATGTAGGAGAATGAAACTGGATTATAGTCTAACCCCATACACAAAAGTAAACTCGAAATGGATCAAAGCTGAATGTAAGTCATGGAACCATAAAACTCTTAGAAAAAAACATAGGCAAAAATCTCTTGGACATAAACATGATCATGAACAACTTCTTCATGAACATATCTCCCCAGGCAAGGGAAACAAAAGCAAAAATGAACAAGTGGGACTATATCAAGCTGAAAAGCTTCTGTACAGCAAAGGACACCATCAGTAGAACAAAAAGACATCCTACAGTATGGGAGAATATATTCATAAATGATAATCCAATAAAGGTTTGATATCCAAAATATATAAAGAGCTCACCTACCTCAACAAACAAAAAGCAGATAATCCAATTAAATGGGCAGAGGATCTGAACAGACACTTCTCCAAAGAAGAAATTCAGATGGCCAAAAGGCACATGAAAAGATGCTCCGCATTGCTAATCATCAGAGAAATGCAAATTAAAGCCATAATGAGGTATCACCTCACACCAGTTAGGATGGCCACCATCCAAAAGACAAGCAACAACAACTTTTGGGGAGGATGTGTCCAGTGCTGGTGGGAATGTAAATTAGTTTAACCATTGTGGAAAGCAGTACTGAGGTTCCTCAAAAAACTAAAAATAGAAATACCATTTGACCCAGGAATTCCACTCCTAGGAATTTACCCTTAGAATGCAGGAGCCCAGTTTGAAAATGACATATGCACCCCTATGTTTATCGCAGCACTATTTATAATAGCCAAGAAATGGAAGCAACCTAAGTGTCCTTCAGTAGATGAATGGATAAAGAAGATGTGGTACATATACACAACAGAATATTATTCAGCCATAAGAAGCAGGGAAATCCTACCATTTGCAATAACATGGATGGAGCTAGAAGGTATTATGCTCAGTGAAATAAGCCAGGTGGAGAAAGACAAGTATCAAATGATTTCACTCTTCTGTGGAGTATAAGAACAAAGAATAAACGGAAGGAACAAAACAACAGCTGACTCACAGAACCCAAGAATGGACTGACAGTTACCAAAGGGGAAGGGACTGGGATGGATGGGTGGGAAGGGAGGGATAAGGGGTAAGAAGGGCATTAAGGATTAGCACACATGGTGTGTGGGATGGGCATGGGGAAAGCAGTGCAACACAAAGACAAGTTGTGATTCTATAGCATCTTACTATGCTGATGGACAGTGACAGTAATGGGGTATGCGGTGGGGACTTGATAATGCGGGAGTCTAGTAACCATAATGTTGCTCATGTAATTGTACATTAATGATACCAAAATAAAAATAATACAATAAATAAATAAATAAATCTCCTTCTGAAAGACAAGTACCAAATGATTTCACTCACTTGTGGAGTGTAACGATAAAGCAAAACTGAAGGAACAAAACAGCAGCAGTCTCACAGGCTCCAAGGGACTAGCAGATACCAAAGGTAAGGGAGTGGGGAGAGTGGGCGGGAAGGGAGGGAGGACGGGATTAAGGGGTGCACTGCAATTAGCACACACAATGTAGGTAGGTCACCAGGAAGGTAGTGCAGCATGGAGAAGACAGGTAACGACTCTATAGTATCTTTACTACACTGATGGACAGTGATTGCTTGCAATGGGATGAAAGGGGGACTTGAAAATAATATGTGTGAGTGCTGAAGCCACAATGTTGCTAATGGGAAACCTTTATAAGATTGTCTATCAATGATACCTTATTTAAAATAAATAAATAAATATCCTTCTTTCTGCACACACACACACGCACAATTGCTTCTGTTTCTCTGGAGATCTCTGGCTAAGGGACCATGAACAGACCACAAAATTTCACAATCCTGTATTGCACAGAACTAGCTGGGGGGAAACACTACTGTAGAGAGCTATATAACAAGACAGATGCATGGAGTATACCTTTTTGCATTTTGCCACTGTTTAGTCCCCACATCAGCAATCCACCTGTTTACAGTCACTTCATTCAATGTAGGAATTTTCCTCCTCAGATTAACATAGGGATTCTGTAAAAAGAAGAAAAACATATTTAGACCCAACAGAAACAGGTATCCAGCTTTAGACACATTCTAAGGAGAGTGGGTAATGAAGATTTTTAAACATGGATAATACAACTCTGGGGAATCATAAAGTGAGATTCTATTAGCAATCAGTTGGTCATTTCCCTGTTTGCCAACTTCATGTCCAGGAGGATTTTAGATACAAAGTAAATTTCTGAGCATCTCAACATCCAGCACTTCACACAGAAGTGGTAGGATTAAAATGCACATCATAAAGCCTTGAGGGGAAGATTTTAAAAGGAGTATGTACAGAAGTAGAAGAAACTCAACTGGCCATGGTGAACCAGGGTGAGAAGTTATGGACTGATTATTCATAAGCCTGTGAACCTTGGGTCTTTTTTAGTATTGGCTAGCAAAGTCATTTCAGAATGTCAACCTGTTGGCTTGCTAGGACACTGACCCGATACTACTGGCAAGGCAAAAGTTAAGCAAAAGTAAGGAGATCCCTCTGATTTGACAATCACCAGGGACAAACCTGCTGGTTTTTTTGGGTAAAAATTTGTATAGTTTAGACAATAAAAGATCAATAACATCTAGCTATTCACCAAATGTCAGCTTAGTAACCTGATGATTTAAGTAATCACCACTGGATTCTGGAACCCTTCATTTTGCTTAAAGGACCAAGTGACAGAACATCTAGAAATCTATTTTTACCTCTCTTTCCAACCAGAGCAAAATGCTTTGATTCCCTCCAGCAATCATTATTAACTCCTTTTCTGAGGCATGGCTCTCTAAAAGGGAAATACAAAGTAGGATTTTAAACAAGTTAGTTAGCACAAACATGCATACTCAATGTAAATACTTTCAGGCTCTTAAGAAACTTAGTCCTTTTATCTTTCTGACAGACCAAGACACAGCACACTTTCCACCCATGAAGCAGAAATAAAGCTGACCCTTGAACAATATGGGTTTGAACTGCATGGGTGCACTTTCTACATGGGGCGTTTTTCAATAAATATATTTAAAAAAATTTTTAATAATCCCAGCAATTAAAAAAAACTTTTTCTAGCTTATTTTAAGAATACAGTACACAATACATATAACATACAAAATATGTTAATCAACTTACAGTAAGTCTTTCAGTCAGAAGGCTATTAGTAAAGTTTTAAAGAGTCAAAACTTATATACACACTTGCAAATGTGCAGAGGGTCAGTGCCCCTAACCCCCAAGTTGTTCAAGGGTCAACTATAAATAAAATACAGTCAAATATTTGATTAGTTAAGTGTTTCCTGGATTAATTTTGCTTCTATTACTAAATGCCACATTCTACAACTCAAAATTCAACTCACAACTTGGCTGTGAAGAATGTAAATAAGTACTTCAGAAGTCTAAGTGGTTGCAAGAAAGAACTGGTTTAAAGGAAATAGCCCTACTGCTCATTTCTCAGAAGTGAGGCTTTTGGTATTTTAGGCTACCACTAGGTTTTCAGATAAAAGTAGCCAAAGTGCTCTGAGGCATTTCTATACTCTGGAATGTTTCAGAGCTCAGGCTCCCAGTCATGCAGGGCGCAGTTCAAATCCTGCCAAACCTACTGGCCACAAGAATCAGCTAACCCTACACTCTCCAAGTTGCTCTGCTTTTCTCTCCCCCAGTAAATGGGACTGAGAATACACATCTCCCAGAACTGCTCAAGGGTAGATGAAATAACATGTGTTATGGTGCCCAGGCTATTGCAGATCCTCATTACTCTGAGGGTTTTACATGATTATGAGTTCATTTAACCAGGTAAGAAAGCCAATCACCATAGAATGAACAGGTTACTTTCAAACTGAAATAAGAAGTCACATATGCTGATTTTACAGCATCTTACTATGTTGATGGACAGTGACTGTGAACGGGTATGTGGGGGGACTTGGTGAAGGGGGGAACCTAGTAAACATAATGTCCTTCATGTAATTGTAGATTAATGATACCAAAATAAAATTAATTTTAAAAAAAAGTCACATATGCCTCTGAATTCATATAGTCTATTTTATGTTGTATCATTTGAGTCCACATAAATTGTAATCTGAAGGGGTAAGAGAAAACCAATGGTTATTCTGACTTAGTGAATTCAAGTGGGTAATTTAAACTGTTAACAAGTAAAAAAATGAAGCTGGTATTTAGAGGAACTCCTTTCATGGTCATACATTTCTTTTCTTGACACATTACAAACTTAGAAAAATCAGTTTCTCAACAAAGGTATTTATGCCAAATCCTGTGCTCCTATGGAATTTACCAAATTTGAGCTCTTCATCTGACGGCAATTTCATGGGAAGTGGTATCAGCTGATTCTGTGTTCCACTGCTTCCCAGTTGTCCTTCTTTTCCAGAACCAAAAGAAAAGACCTTCCCCAAATCAGAAACATAGGCAAGTGTGTGCCACCTATTAAATAAAAGCACATACGCTCAATTCTCAATTGTCCACAATGACGAGAGTATGCAGCAACATGGTGAACTGCTGCCATTAGGTTACCCAGTGGATGGAACTAGTTAAACAACACCCCATGAATGAAATTAGCCATCTGCAGACTGTGAAATCATTCATGTGTGGCGGAGATGATTTTGGAAGCAGTAAATCTACTCAAAACACCTTGGCTAATGGTGTTTCCTTTCTCAGGAACAAGCATCTTCCCCACCTTCTACTCTTTTTTCAAGCCTTGGCTTTAGAGTTACCACCTCTTGGAAGCCGTGTCTGAGTCCCTCCTTTACCCACCCTAGAAGATGGAATTTGGTGATCCTCTGAGCTCATACTCTATTTCCCTAAGATCTTTGATTTATCACACTATTTTCTTACTCATTTGCTCAATGGTCTCTGCCACTACATAGATGCATGAAGAATTTTAGCCTTGCTCAAACAGAGGTCAAGCCTTTATCCTCAGTTCCCGGGAGGTAACTCTAAATCCATAGAATTTCCCCAGTGATAGAAGTGTCTTTGTTATTCATAGTAGGCCCCTCAGGCTGCAGCTAATAGATCATCCAGGTGGCTGGGAGAGCCTCTCTGACTGCGGGTTAGCACAACCTAAGTGAGGGAGAGGCAGGAGGTTGAGTTCAACTTTGTGGGCAGTGATTCAATCAATCATGACTAACCAACGAAACCCCAGTAACAACTCTGGACTTGGGTGAGCTTCCCTAGTTGGCAATACTCAACACACAATCATATATCAGGCCGGGAGGTGGTAATACCATCCACAGCTCCACAGGGAGCATACACTGGAAGCTCCTCTTCCAGCTCCTTCCTAGACTCTCTGCATCTCTTCCTTCGACTAGTTCTAGTTTGTATTCTCCTACCTTGCAATTAATGTGACCATGAATATAAGAGCTTTTAGTGAGTTCCATGAGTCTTTCCAGTGAGTTCTCCTGTGTTAGTAAGGGTACTGATTTGGTTTGCATTAAAACATCTCTAATGTGGTAACTCCTATTGTAACACATGCTACTCAAAGAGAAATTTGTTATAAAAAATCCAAAGTGGTAATAATATTTTTTGGTTAACACAGATACCCAACGCAGAGAATTATACCATTGCAATAATCTGTTATAATTTAATATCCACTTCATGTAATTTTACTCCAAGATCGTAACAGAATACTTTACAGACTGAAAGTACATACACCAGTTTTTTATAGTAAAGGTTTCAATAAACAAATGAACCCAATATTTAGATAGGGTCTGAACTTGCTTATGTTTAATGAGGAGAACGTTGCTTAAAAGAAGAAAAAATGCATCTGGGTGAAAATATTTCTTAGCTCCAACCAAGACCCAAGATCCTACTGGTGAGAAGTGTACTGACTGATGTTCAAGGAAGATAATTAAGTAAACCAATGAGTCTGATCAAGTTTTGTTGTTAAAAAAAAAAAGAGCTATGAAAATCAAACTTCTCAGGGTATTCTACTTAGTAAACCAACTGTCTTATACTTTACTGTGATCACTCTGAAAGAATTATGGTAACCAAGAATGTTGGCCTTGAGGAGTTATGAAAGAAAGTGAGTACATCTATGAATAATCTTTTTTGATTCATGTTTGTTTTTTTCCCAAA
Organism: Manis javanica; assembly: GCF_040802235.1. Classification (NCBI taxonomy): domain Eukaryota; kingdom Metazoa; phylum Chordata; class Mammalia; order Pholidota; family Manidae; genus Manis; species Manis javanica. The sequence continues at coordinate 101,336,572 of NC_133160.1, forward strand.
TAAAGGGTGACTTATTTTTCTTAAAAAAAAAAATGCACTTGAACAGGTACAAAGGTATTTCACTAAAGGGGCAACAGGAAGTAAATATATCTGTTCATTAAAAAAATAAAAGAAAACAAACATATATACACTAAAAGATTTATGATTATCTAAAAATGTAAATTAAGCATCTTCACATAGCTGAAAATGTCACTGACACTGTATAACTTACCTTCCACAAGCTAACTGGGTCACTCTATTCCCAACAAGCTCAGTCACCAAACGTGGTCTTAATTCATTCTCTGTTGAATTATGACCAAGTTGCCCGTATATTCCAGCGCCAAAAGTATACACCAGCCCATCCTAAGGAAAGGGAACATAACATCAGATTCCACAGAAATACGCCACAGAATATTCGCTGACGCACAGCCATCAGTGAATAATTAACAAAAGCACTGTCAAAGCAAAGTCTCCACATTATCAGGTGGGAGGTATGACCTTTCTTCCCTGGGAAACATGAGCTGCCCACACTTAGGTGTTCTAGTGCTTTCCCTACTACAAAGGGTTCCTCCAGAAATACAGTCCAAGAAGTAAGGGTACACGCACCTTTGTGAGCAGGGCAGCGTGAAAGCCACCACATGTGAGAAATTCAACTTTCTGATTGTCCAGGGCTTCAATAAGGGAAGGAGACTCTTTATCTATGCAAAGGAAAGAATGGTTGAACTGACCAAAAGGAAATGCTGAATTTCATACTAGACATTCAAGCTGCTGGTAAAAATACCCAAACCACTTCCTTTCACCTACCAGTTAAGTCCCCAACATGTTCTGGGGGGACAAGCCCTCCCTAGGCCTGTACGGTGGGGCACTCACCTGTGACTGTCAAACACATTTTCTGAGCCCATTCTTCTCTTTTAACTTGACTAACTTTAACTGCAGCAAATCTGGTATTTCCAACTCCCAAGTAGAACTACCCTTTTAATGAACATAAGTTATTTTCTTTCAAATTCTCTACTACAGTGTCCTTGCCTTACATCACCTCTTCTTTCTCTCACAATTATTTGTCAAAGCACTTCAAGATTTAGTAAAAAAATTAACTGCCCTTTATTCCTTTCCCTCCTTTAAATATTTTTCTAACACCAACTTAAGGGTTCTCCTTCTTAACTGGCACTGGACCACATCAGGGAGAAATGCAGTTTGACCAGTAAGCTAGGGGATAATATGCCCATTTCCACAGCTGATAAAGCAGCAGCATCTGCTACACCTGAAAATTCTAACAAGATGTTCGGGTATTAAGAAATTCTGTCATCTGCATTGTGAGGTAGTTCAAAAACAGCAATTACGTGTGTGCGTGTGTGTGTACACAGATGTTACCTTAAATAACATCTTCTTAACACCTTATAGAAAATGTTTAGGATATGTGAATTTCTAAACAGAACATTAGTGTCCTTTTGTCATAAGATGATATTAGTAGCCATTTTAAGTTTACAAGCACTTTGGAAGTGATTTCATCAAACTGATCACTTTACAGAAAAAGAAACCAAAGCCTAGAGAAAAATGACATGGCAAGGCCCTGTAAAGTGGGAAAAGAACGCAGGTATTCTGATCCCCAGGCAATGCTCTTTCCCTTGTCCCACACGGCCCTGACGTATGTCAATCAGGGCAACAACTTCCACACAATGCATGGCTGTTAGACTGATTCTGTCCTGAAGACCAGAGATGAACAGGGAGCACAGCACAAATTAAAGCAAGTATGTGTACCATTTCTGACAGGGTGGTCTGTGTTACATTCATCTCTACTATCTAATAAGTACATACACTGATAATATGCATCTGAAAACATGTTTCCATACTTTTGGTGTGGCCCAGACCGAGTTGTCCAAAATCATTTCTTCCCCATGAGTAAATGTTTCCAGACATGGATAAAGCCATGCTATGGGCTTCTCCTGCAGAAATCTGAACCAAGGGGACTCCTGAGAGATGCTCCACAATCTCTGGTGTAGGGGTTGAAGCAAATATTCTTCCAACTCCAAGCTGGCCATATGAATTCTGTCCCCATGCAAAAAGCTCACCACCTTGACAAAAAAGAAGAAAATGCTGTCTTATTATGTTTAAAATGCAGCAGACATTACCCTGTAGTATTATATGTTATTCATACTATACTATTACAATCTCTGATACTCATCTTCTCAGATCCCATACGTCTGAGTCAGAAAGATCAGAAGAATCTTCTCTTCAGTTTAAGTTATACCTCCTTACTCCTACCTCACAGGGTAGTGTTATGGACTGAATGTGTCCCTCAAAGGCTCATGTTGAAATCCTAACCCTCAATGTGATGGTATATGGAGGTGGGGCCTTTGGTAGATGATTAGAAGAGATTATGAAGGTGAAGTCCTCATGAATGGGATTAGTGCCCTGTAAGAGACCCAGAAAGCACTTGCCCTCTCCACCATGGAAGACAGATCCTCACCAGACACTGTATCTGCTGGCACCTTGAATTGGATTTCCAGCCTCCAGAACTGTTCAGAAATTAATTTCTGCTGTTTAAACGACCCAATCTGAGATATTTCTGCTGCAGCAGCAAAAACACACAAAGGAGAGGTAGAATGAAGCTATCTGAACATATAATCAAATTTGAGAAATACTTACTTTTAAAAACCCACAGGATGGGTCCACAAAAAACAGAAACATTCTATATGTAGGAAAATAAAAACTAAAACTACTGTTTTTCTCTCTACCTCCTCCCCACCCCTAATCCCCACATGTGATCCGAATTATACTTTTTTCTTGTAAAATGCCTGAAATCCTAATAAACAATTGAAAAATACATTTGAAATTGTAGCACAGTATCTTTACACTGTCAGCATTAATGGAATATATGGAGTTCTTAGATGTTATCTAATGGAACTGACAATACCTAATGGAGTCTGAAAAAATGTATCTGAGCAACTCTTTTCCAAGATACTGTGCAGGATATGGTGGAAGTCAGAGCCCTTTCTTCAAATAAAATTATCCTGTGCCTACCAGGCACAGGAATATAACAGTGAGCATAATCAAGTTCCCTTTCTTGCTTTCCCAAATTTCATTCTTTCCTAGATTGTGATTTACCAATAAAAAAATCTGAAAACATATTCCTCCTGTACCACTAGCACCTAGGCTTCTTAAAAGCACAGTGTGTCTGTTTTATCTTGATAACCTAAACATGTGGATCCTCAAAACGAAACTTTTGTTCATTAATGTATGAAGTCAAACAACCTGGTTAATTTTTTTCCAATACAAGTTCCTACTCTCAAATTTCCACAGGGCCTTCAGTACAGGTCAAACACTTGATTGTTTACCTCTCTTGAATATCCCAGTTTCCAGTCAGCTCATTATTATGTCTGTTCTGGATATTAAAAAATTTCATTGACCCTGAATTCCCCTCTATGACCCTCCTGTCTTAATTCCTCTATGGTCAAGTTTCTTTAGAAAACAATCCATATCCACTGCTTTTCCCATCATTGTGGTCTCTGATTAAAAGTAGGAAATAATAAAGAGCTTGGGGAATCCCTGAATTCAAAATGTAATGTTAAAACACACCAGAAACCTGCAAATTGGCCACAAAAGCAGACCCAAAGGATTTTGAACTCCAGTCATGGGAGCTAGAAGAACATTAGGAAATGGGAAGAAGGTTCTGGAAAAGGGTGGCCTATGCCTGCTCCTGATTTCAGAGAAAATGATTTTGATTATTCAGAGTATTTTCTTTGTTTCATATTTGAAAAATAAAAACTAGGAACTGTTGAAATAAATCTCTAGACCTAGGATGGAGCTGCTCCTTCCATATATATATATAAGGAAACAGAACTGTGTTCCTATAAAAGTGCCACTTGACTGGAAATAGTATATCCAGTCAGCCAATCCCCATACACCAAGCCAACTATGGATCCATATCAATTTATTTGTTCTTACTTAAAAGTAAGGTCAGAAGTACAACCCCAGCCAATCATGCTCCATTTCAGCAATTTGGTTTCAAATGCTCTATAAAATTCGCTTTTGTCCAAAATCCCTCAGGAACAGTGCTCCACTGCTTGAGAGGCACTGTAACCCCCATCCATGGATTGGGTCCCTTGAATAAAGGACATCAAACACTATGATGAAATTGTTTTAGTTTTGTCATGTAACAGAACAAATGTAGTAGTAGTAATTTTGGATACCTGGAGATTTTACAGGTCCATAAATTCTCTCATTTTTCATCTCCTTTAAGAACAGTGTTCTGAACCATATCACATTCAAAACCATATTTCTGTCCTGTTACAAAGTAAAATACACATTCTACTAGTTCTGCATTTATACATATGTATTCCTGTCTAGGAAACAATTAATATTCCAGAAAAGTACCTTTTGAAAGTGCAAGAGAATGATAATCCCCACATGTGATCCGAATTATACTTTTTTCTTGTAAAATGCATTGAAACCTATTGAAAGAAAATATATTTTATGTTAATCATAACCATTATGTTAATCAGTCACAACATCAATGTTAAAATTAATTGTATTTAAGATTGAAACGTAGGAAAACATTTTTAATTTACTGCTTCACATCTAGTACATCTAAAATTATTATAAAAATACTACCACGTTTTAATTATTGGTTTAACAGGAAAATAATGTGTACAGTATAATTGCAAATAGTAATTTTATAATGCAGGACTAATACAAGATGGATGTAAGTTTTGTTTACATAATCTACTAGGAAAAAGTCTCACAAATCATTCCATGATGAGGCTTTTTTTCCCCCTAGTCTGAGAACTTTTATTTCTGGAAATCTCACTTACAGGATTATTATGAGAGTTGGGTGAGCTAATGAATGTGAAAATCCAATTTGGGACTAGGTGAACTAACCAATTATTACCTTTAAATATCAAAGCAACATATGATACATGCCCTAGGAGACATAAATTGGTTTGTAGTTTACTGACAAAATTAACTGGTCAGTTCAGAATTGTTTTATTTAAGATGACACTAAATAAAACAGGGGAAAGGATCATATGAAGTAGTATTTTCCTACAAAAATTAAGATTTGCTTTTTGAATAAAATTTAAATAATTTTTAATAAAAAAGTTCCCTACCTTGCATGTTCTATGCTATAGTTGTACTCAAATGGTTTTCCATCTGAGGATAGAACCAGCATGTGCTCTGCTCCTTGATCCACGGAATGTATCTTCATTTTTTTTCCTAACTTAATGCACTCTGCAGAGCAAATCCAACCAAGAACTATCATCACTCTAATTATTACCCATTATTACTACTGACTTTATTATAATATACTTAAAACACCTGAAAAAAAATTCAACTAGACAACCTTTGAGTTAAGATGAACTTCTCTTTAAAGAAAATCCGTGCAGGCAAATCAACAGTGACTATTGTTTTGACAATGGATTTTTAAAATTGGGAAGTACTGATTCATATTGTTTTATTGAGCACACCCTAAAAATAGTTCATTAATATATTTGTTTTTAGATTCCTGGGTAATAAGTTGAGACAAAGAATGAAATTTGAAGTGACAAATGAAAAAACCTGTAAGAAAATATAACAACTCATTTTAGCAGCAAATATATGGTGTATTCTAAGATATACCATTTCCAAAATACAAAACAAGTAACAATAATAAATACCTCCTGATTGCTCCATACAGAAGCCAAAGCCTATATTCTTAAAAGAAATTGTGTTGGGGGCAGTTTTTAAAGTGGATATTGTTAAAAGAATTTTTATTGGCATTAGTGCATATTTTTAGCACTTTCCAAAAGTTGAAAGATTTAAAACTGTCCACTAGTTACCATTTACTCTTATTTAGTTTGCTCACAAAAATTAAAGTAAGATAGATTTGGGAAGCTGGTCATTCATTTCTAATGAAATAGAATCTATTCAAGTAAAAATCTCAAAGCACAAACCACTTCATATTACGAATGCTATGAGAATCAAAGAGTTTGGTAATAGAGAAGAAATGGCTCATCAGACTAACGTTTTTTAGAGGTTCCGCATTTTTAAAAAGTTGGAAAAAAGGTTGTTAAAAAAATATTGGCACATCAGGCTAGCCATCTGGAGAAACGAATAAATAAACCTAGATTCTCCTATCTTACTCCTTAAGTCAAAATAATTTCGAAGCGTACCAAAAACATTAACTCTGAAAACAAAAGCCTTAAATTACTGTAAAGATGAGTACATTAAAAATAAAACTTGGAATGTGGATAGCTTTCTAACGTAACACAAAATCCATAAGCCGCCTTCGAAACTGAGGAAGTAGATATAAAACAACGTCAACTAAAGGCAAGCGGGGAAAAAATTACCACGTATGTAACCGATAAAGGGCTACTCTTAATATTCAAATAACTCTTTCAGATAAATAAGGAAAACTAACAACTCGATTTTTTTAAAGGCAGGCAAAGTTATGAAGAGGCAGTTCACCAAAAAGGAATGTAAACGACCAACATACATATACACAAAAGGTGCTCGCATTCGCTCAAGTTAAAAGCAAAACGAATTTTATACTGTAAAGTATTCTATTCTTTACTCAACAGACGAAATCTTAAAGATGGAGAGTGTGTCCGTTTGCTTTCCTCACCAGCGAAACCCAAGCCGCAGTACCTGATCGAATCTATACGGAGACTGCCACCTTGGAGAAGTGCGACTGAAAGCACGCTTTAAATAGCTTGCAAACTTAGGATATATCGTTGAGAACGACGTAACTATTTTCTCCAAAGGTTCACAAAATCAGAGCAGTACATTCTAAAAATAAGGTAAGTGGAGAGCAAACTTTCGAACATAACCAATTATAAAGGCACGGCTAAGACGACGGAGCGGACGCCTTATTTCTCTCCACAGCCCGACTCGGCGCCGACTCCCCGCAGGGATGAAGGCGGCCTCGTGGATGCTGTGCGCGGCACGCACCACACGCCACCCGGGCCGGGCGCGGGTCCACGGACCCCACCGGCCGCCGCAGCTCCGCCCGGCTTCGGAGTTTCACCTCAAGCCGGACCACTATGGAAAGCGCCCGTGCGGACGCCGGCTCCCGGCCGCCCACCCTCCCCGCAGCCCGGGGCGGGGCGGCCGAGCGGGCGCTGCCGGGCCCCACTCACTCGGCTTCCTGGCGCTGTCGCTCGCCGCCCACAGGTCGTGGACCTCGACGCCGGCCCCGCCGCGCTCCAGCACCACCAGACGTTCGCGCGCGCAGCACATCTGGCGAGTCGCCTCTGTCCTTTGGGACAGCGCCATGCGGAGGCCCGCGGCGCAGGGGAAGAGCCAGAGCTGCGCGCCCTGCGGCTCCGCCGCGCGAGACGCGACGGACCAGGCCGCGGCGGCCACACCGGGAGCCGAGCGCGCGCCGCTCCGCGACATCCTCTGTGGCCTCGGCTCCGTCGTCGCTTTCGCGGGCTCCACGGTGCGCCTCTGCTCTCCGGACCTTCGGTGGAGACGGAGTCCAATCACCCGCCAGGCAAAAGGAAAGACGGGAAGCTCTGAGGCCTGAGGACGTCCACCGCCCGGGGCGTCGCGGTGCCGAGCGGGAGACAGGCAACCGCACAGCTGCCTCGGCTACCCGCAAGCTCTGCTCAACCGCGGCTGCTCAGATGTCTGGCTCGCGAGCGCTGTTTGGGGGCGGAGCCTGCAGGTCAAGTCGGAAACGAAACTGATTTTATTTTTAAGGGGGCAGAATCGAAATGGAAAGAGAAAGGGAAACGAACGACGCGAGAATGGCCTAGAAGGCGGCCCAAATAAACGGAGTGCTGGTGGGTGATGGGTTGGGGAGCGGAGCTGAGAAGGTGTTCCCGGAACGGGCAGCAGTCACCTCAACTCCTGGACCACATGGCTTTCGAAGAATAACCGAAATTCCACAAAGAGGAGCCTTGTCACATGCGAACTTGTACAGAAACTACCGTTGTAAGGGAAGTTTGGTAAGCATTTCTGTTACAGGCGCTGCCATCGGATTGCGAAGAAACTGAAAAGAGAAACTATTTACACGGTGCCGGCACAGTGATCCGTCAATAGGTTTTTGACTTTTCTAGAATTTCTTACAATTGCACAAACCTACACAGTCTTTTGTCTTTGCCTTTATTCGCTTAGCATAATGCTTTTGAGATTAATCCTATTGTTTCATCAGTAGTTCCCTTTTCATTATTGAGTAGTATTCCACTATATGGATATAATACCATCTGTTTATTCATTCACCAGTTGTTGATTTTTGAGTCCTTTTCAGTTTTAGCTACAGTGAATAGAGAAGCAATGACTGAGCAAGCCTTTGACAAGATCAATGTTCTCTTTTGGCTAAATACCTAAAAATGGAATTGTTGCATCATACGATAACTACAGGACTTTCATAAGAAACTGCCAGACTTTCCCAAAACACATATACCATTTTGCATTCTCTTCGGCAATTTATGGGAGTTCCAGTTGCTCTGTATGTTTTCTAACATTTGGTATTGTTACTCTTTTTTAACTGTAGTAATTACAGTGGTCTATGGTGATGTCTTAATATTGCGGTTTTAATTTCATTTTCCCTAAGGATTAATGATGTTGAGCATCTTTTCATGTGCTTATTAGTGCTAATCTCTCTCTGGTGAAGGGTCTGTTTACATCTTTTGCCCATTTATTCATTTGATTTATTCAAAAGCTCTTTACATATAGTAGAGTTCTTTGTGTTATATATCAAGTCCTTTATTAGATTTTTTGAATGTTTTCTACCAGTCTGTGGCTTGCCTTTTTATGTTATTACATACATCTTTTGAAGAGCTGTTTTTAATTTTGATGGGATTTATCTTTTTTCTTTTATGTAGTTTATGCCTTTGTCTTAAAAAAAAACTTGCTTGAATTATATATGATAAAGGAGCCATGGACATATAATAGGGAAATGACAGCCTCTTCAACAGCTGGTGTTGGCAAAACTGAACAGCTACATGCAAGAGAATGAAACTAGATTATTGTTTAACCCCATACACAAAAGTAAACTCGAAATGGATTAAAGACTTGAATGTAAGTCATGAAACCATAAAACTCTTAGAAGACAACATAGGCAAACATCTCCTGAATATAAGCATGAGCAACTTCTTCCTGAACCCATCTCCTCAAGAAAGAGAAACAAAAACAGAAATGAACTCATGGGACTACATCAAACTAAAAAGTTTTTGTACAGCGAAGGACATCATCAACAGAACAAAAAGGCATCCTACAGTATGGGAGAATATATTTGTAAATGACATATCCAACAAAGGGTTAACATCCAAAATATATAAAGAACTTACACACCTCAACACCCAAAAAGCAAATAACCCAATTAACAAATGGGCAGAGGATCTGAAGAGATGGTTCTTCAAAGAAGAGATTCAGGTGGCCAACAGACACATGAAAAGATGTTCCACATCTTTCTAATCTAAAGATGCAAGACTAACCATCAGGGAAATGCAAATTAAAACTACAATGAGATATCACCTCACACCAGTAAGGATGGCCAGCATCAAAAAGACTAAGAACAAAAAATGTTGGCGAGGATGTGGAGAAAGGGGAACCCTCCTACACTGCTGGGGGGAATGTAAGCTAGTTCAACCATTGTGGAAAGCAATATGGAGGTTCCTCAAGAAACTAAAAAACTAAAAATAGAAATACCATTTGACCCCAGAATCCCACTTCTTAGAATATACCCAAAGAATCAACTTCTCAGATTCAAAAAGACATATGCACCCCTATGTTCATCGCAGCACTTTTTACAATAGCCAAGATATGGAAGCAACCTATATGTCCATCTGTAGATGAATGGATAAAGAAGATGTGGTACATATACACAATGGCATACTATTCAGCCATAAGAAAGAAACAAATCCTACCATTTGCAACAACATGGATGGAGCTTGAGGACATTATGCTCAGTGAAATAAACCAGGCGGAGAAAGACAAGTGCCAAATGATTTCCCTCATTTGTGGAGTATAAGAACAAAGCAAAACTGAAGGAACAAAATGGCAGCAGACTCAAGAGATTCCAAGAATGAACTAGTGGTTACCAAAGGGGAGGGGTGTGGGAGGGCGGGTGGGGAGGGAGGGAGAAGGGGACTGAGGGGTATTATGTTTAGTACACATGGTGTGGGGGATCACAGGGAGAACAGTGTATCACAGAGGAGGGACATAGTGGATCTCTGACATCTTTCTACACTGATGGACAGTGACTGCACTGGGGTATGGGTGGGTACTTGATAATATGGGTAAATGTAGTAACTACATTGTTTTTTCATGTGAAACCTTCATAAGAGTGTATATCAATCATACCTTAATAAAAAAGAAAGCTTGCTTGACTTAACCAAGGTTATAAAAATTTTCTTATACGTTATCTTCCAGAAGTTTTATAGTTTTAGGTCTTTATTACATTTAGAATCAGTTATTCTTTATGGTATGATGTAAGGGTACAGGTTCATTTTTTTTCCTTACAGATTTTCAGTTGTTCCCATTTGCTTTTATCCATTTAATTGCCTTGGCATCTTTGTCAAAACTCTGTTGACTCTATATTATTGAATTTATTCAAGGACTTTTTAATTGTGTCCCATTGATCTACATGTCTGTTTTGCTCCAGTACCACACTGTAAATTCTAATTAAGTTTCAAAATGAGTTTATTCAAATGCTCCACTATTGTCCTTCTTCAAAGTTGTTTTGGCTACTTTAGGTCCTTTGCATTTCCATATATATTTTAGGATCAGTTTATCAATTTCTATAAAATAGACTGTAGGGATTTTGAGATTGCACTAAATTGGATTAATTTGGGAAGAATCTACATGCTGATTAATACTGATTATTCCATCCATGAGCATATCTCTTTGCATTAAAGCTTCTTTAATTTCTTTCACCACTTTTCTAGTTTTCAGTTTACAATTGACCACATTTAAATTTTATTCTTAAGTATTTATTTTTTGATGATATTGCAAATGGTACTTCTAAAATTTTCAATTTATGATTCTTGTGAGTATATAGAAGTAGTTTTTATGTATTGACCTTGAATCCTGAGAACTTTCTATATTTACTTAATAATTTCAGATTGTTTTGTAGATCCTTAGAATCTGCTATAGATGACTATGCAGTCTATAAATAAGGTAGTATTATGCCTTCATTTCCAATCATTATGTTTTTTCTTTTTTTTCTTTGCCCTCTTGTATGGACTGCTACCTTTAGTACTATGTTGAATAAAAGCAATGAAAGTCATCCTTCCTTTGTTCCCAATTTAGTAGCAAAGCATTCACTCAGTCTTAAGCCATTATGAGGTTAGATGTATGTAGACTCTTATCTTGAAGAAGTTCTCTTCTGATCCTAGTCTGCTAAGAGTATTTAGCATACATGAATAGCTATTGAATTTTGTAATATTTCTTTTCTGCCTCTTTTGAAGTAATTATATGATTTTTCTTTGTCTATTACAGTGAAATATAATGGGTTTTCAAATGCATTTCTGGATTAAACCCCACTTGGTCATAAGGTATTATTATTATTTTTCTGCTTCACTGAATATGTATGATACATTAAAATTTTGTAAAAAATTTTTATGTCTGTTTACGAGAGATAATTATAATTTTCTTTCTTTCATGTCTTTGTCTGATTTTAGTATTAGGGTAATGCTGGCATCATAGAATTAATTGGGAAGTGTTTCCTCTTCCTCTGTTTTCTGAATGAGTACGTAAAGAAATGGTACTCTCTCCCTTAAATGTTTACTACAGTTCATTCATTTGCATAAGAAAAGGTAATGCTGGAGTTGAAAGGCCTGAAGGTCACAACCAAAAGTCAGGTGCTTAGGGATCAATAAGATGTTGAGCTTACCTCTTTTCCCTTAAAATTCAAATAGAATACTTCTGGGTCTTCATTACATTTATTGTAGAAATGAGACCTGTCCAAAATAACTCTGAGGATTTGCCGGGGTCTTATGTTTTTATTGTGTACTGTCCTTGGTGCTTTCTCTATTTGTTTTGTTTATCCCCAGGTAAGCCTGCCCTATTTCCACATCAGCATCCCCCCCTGGACCTCACCCCATCATAGTCTTTCCTTTCCCAAAGTACCCCTGACACAAGGCTTCTGTTTATTGTTGGGGATAACAGCAGGCGTTTATAGAATAGCTTACAGTTTAAAAGTTAATATGTGATAGAGCTGGTCTACAAAATTCATTGGCCACACACAGCAACACTTACATATCTCCTTTAATTCATTCTGTAGCCATGATGCTGAGACATATTTCATGTTCTTCATGTTCCCCAAGTACAATTAGACCAGGAGTTCCAGGTTGGACTCTGCATTTAAATGATTCTTGGAACACAGTATTGATTGTAAATCATTATTCAGTGAGTTAATAAGTCCCTTAACAATTAGATTTTTCAAATAAATTATTCAAGAATTGGCTAAAATCAAAACTCTGGAGATATTCCAGATTATAAAATATACATCTGCATGCCTCAAAAATATGTTGAATTAGTTTGTGTCTTTATGTCTTCAAACTTCAGCATTTTTCATATTTATAGTGTTTATTAGATATGCAATATTTTTAAAAATCTGTTCGCTTTTAGTATTCAGTTTATTTTAAAATAGTTATTGTTGAAGAATAATTCAGTGAAAAGCAAACATTCTAATAGTTGAAAGGAAAGGAGCGACACACAGCAGCAATTCACCGGAGAATTCCGCTTTATTAGGGAAAGGTGCTGGGTTATATAGGAAGGGGCATGGGGTGATTGTGGTGTTACTTATACGGGGCTGGTGGCTGGTGGCTAGGTGCTGCGATTGGGAGGGGGGGCGAGAGGTGATTGGGCTTCGGGTGGCGCCAGCGGGAACCGAGGACCCCGAAGAGAAGCCGGAAGTTTGCCATCTTACTGGTGGTGGCCCTTCATTCCCCCGTTTCTCCTCTATGGGGTTGTGGACGTTGCTTTCTCTCTGACTGCTTCCTGCTGAACAGGGGCAGAGAAGGGAGTGAGGGCTTGAGGATTGGGAGGAAAGGATTGATAGGACTCCCCACAGTAAAGACGAGTAGATGTGGACTTCTTCAGGTTGGAAATCAATGAAGGTTCCCTGTAACCATAGGTCGAGGACCTGTTGATTCTAATGGTGCCAAGAGGATATGGGTGTCAGGAGCCAGGCGTCTGCGGCCATTGTTTCCAGGAACAGTTTCCAAAGGGGAGAGGGGTCCATCTCAGCGTGTGGTGAGGAGGTTACATGAGGGTGAGGGATCTTCTGTGGCCAGAAGCTGGTAGTTCCTGAGTAAAAGCTGGTTGAAAGCTTGATTAGAGATTTTTCCGACTTGGGATTTGATGAACTTTATTATACAGGGTAAGAAGAGACAGGCGAGAAGAATGATTATTATGGGGCCTGCAATGGGCCAGACCCAGGTAAGGAGGGGGTTTCTTAGTATTGAAGAGAATGGGTTGGAATTGGAAGCAGAGTGGAGGCTGGAGGCAAGGTCGGTGAGTTTTGTAATGTCAGTTTCTACAATGCCGGATTTGTTGATGTAATAGCAGCACTCTTCCCGGAGGAAGACGCAGGTGCCGCCCTTCTCGGCTATAAGCAGATCTAAGGCCCACTGGTTTTGAAGGGTGACCTTAGCTAGCGAAGTGACCTGTCTTTGGAGAGAGGCTAGGGAATCGGCAGTGGATGTCAGGGCGCCCTCAAGTTTGGCATTGAGATCTCTAACTGCCCATAGAGAGTAGAGAGTGACCCAAGGCTCCTCCCAAAAACCCTGCCCCAATGGCTGAGGTGGTCAAAGAGATACCGACCATGATGGGAAGGAAAGCAGCTCTTTTTGTGCACGAGGGCAAGGGAGGTTGGAGCTCAAGAAATTCCGCCATGCTGTAAAGTGTAAGCTGTGGGATTAGGGTGACGAGAATGCAGGGTGTGCTGGAGTTGGGAGGCAGTGAAGTGCGCTGGAGGGGGGTGGAGTTGGGCCTACACAGTGGTGGATGGTGAGATTATCTGTGTATTCTGGTTCCCATAGGGGTATGTCTGCCAGGAGGCAGAGGGGTTGTCTTTCTGCATGGAAGGAGTAGTTGGAAATATTAAGGGGCATGGTGGCCAGCAGTGGGTGCTGTAGTGATGCACACAAGAAACAATTGGCTGTGTTAAGGGTATGGTTGAGAAAGATGGTGGTGTCCTGAATGAGCTGTAACGAAGAGTAGGAGAAATGGGAAGAGGGGCGGGGATAAGAAGATGAAGAGGCGCCGTCAAGAGTTTGGATAATGACTTTTTCGGAATGTCTGATATCTGATGCAACTTGAGAGATCTGGGAATGAGCGGGAACATACTTTCGAGAGATATGAAGGGCACTGTGGGGGGTCGAGGACCCCCCCATAGTAAACTGAGGCTGTGACTCCGGCAGCCCATCGAGAGTCCCAGGGATCTGGGATTGATAAGGAGAATGAGCCGTTGGGATATTTCATGAAACAGTTTGAGGAGTAATACTGTGGGTACTAGAAGTTACCCATGTAGTGAATGGCGCAAGACCAGTAGGGACATCTCCTGTAGGTGTCTGGCCATCGCCTACAATAAGCTTGTTTTTGGTCATAGAGGAAGCAGAGGTAGGGAGAATAAGGGTAGCTGCTAGTGAACACTTCGGTGGAGGGAGGAAAGTGGAGGTATAAAGGCTCAGAGCAGCTTTTCAGAGGGCAGTCTGATGTGGCAATGAGGGCAGTAACTTTTGTTTGATGCTGTGTGTAAGTCTGTCTGACTTTGAATTGCCATACAAAGGAGGCTGGGGTGGTGGAGAAGACAATAGGAATGAGGAAAAAAAGCGAGAGAGCAGTAAAGGAGGAAAAAGTCATGATTCGGGTATTGATGGCAAAGGGGGTGAACGGGATTTTGGAGGAAAGAGGACAGTAAGGTCAGGAGTCTGGAGGGAGGGAGAGTCTGTAAACTTTTGTAGGTTAAGAGATCTTTTAGGTGATGTGGGGACAGAATGGTAAGGGGTGCCCTAAATGTCAGTTTATGAGCTTCCTTCTGCAAGAGCTGTCTAGCGGCTAATGCTCCTAGGCAGGGGGCCCATCCCCGAACTGTGGGGTCTAATTGCTTGGAGAGATAAGCTTCTGGGGCAAAGGATGGGCCATAATATTGGCCTAGGACTCCTAGAGCTTGACTGGACCTCGCATGAATGTATAATGAGAAGGGCTTTGACAAGTCAGGAAGATGGAGAGCTGGGGCTTCCACAAGGGCTTGACAGAGCTTAATGAAGGAGTGTCGCGGTAAGGAGGATAATGGTTCTTCAGGGGGGCCCTTGCTGAGGTTGTATAGGGGCCTTGCCAACAGGGAGAAGTTAGGGATCCACGCTCTAAAATACCTAGCCAGGCCTAGAAAGGAAAGGATTTCTGTCTTGGTTTTGGGAACGGGCAGGTCAGAGAGGAGCCGTTTTCTGTCTAAGGTAATGGACTTTCTTTGTTGAGATAGAAGGAATCTGAGGTAAGTGACAGGAGGGGAAGAGATTTGAGCTTTGACGGGGGATACTCGGTAACCTCTGGAAGCTAGAAGGTTAAGTAGGGAGGCAGTGTCAAGTTGAGACTGTTCCCACGAGGGACTGTAGAGTAGAAGATTGTCCATGTATTGTAATAAGGTGGACTTGGAGTGATCATGATGAAACTGTTTGAGGTCCTGAGCTAGGACCTGTCTAAAAATATGGGGACGATCTCAGAAGCTTTGTGGCAAAACTGTCCAAGTGAGTTGTTCAGAATGTCTTGTGTATGGGTCCGTCCAGGTGAAGGCGAAAAAAATCTTGGGAGGAGGGGTCCAGAGGGATAGGAAAAATGCATCCTTGAGATCTAGGACTGAGAAGTGGGAGGCCGAGGCAGGGATCTGCGATAAAAGGGTGTATGGATTTGGAACTAAGGGATGGATAGGGACAACGGCCATGTTGATGAGGCGAAGGTGTTGGACAAGGTGGAAAGGTCCGTTGGTTTTTTTAACAGCTAATATGGGGGTATTAAATGGGGAGTGAGTGGGTCTGAGGTAATTTTTGTTTAAGAGATCTAATGATGGGTTGGAGGCTTATGAGGGCTGAAGTGGTTAGGGGATATTGGGCCTGACAGATATACTGAGAGGGGTCACGTAATTTGATAGAGGCAGGAGGACATAGAGCCACGTAGGGGCTTGTAATGTCCCAAACTTTGGGATTTACAGGGTGTATGAGGGTGGAACCGGAGCTTTCATTGGGTAGAGGGGGGTCGTCAGCTATGAGGGCCATCAGAAAGGGAGTACTGGGGGCTGTGGGAGTGGATATAGTTATGGAAACGTGGAGGAGAGAAAGGATGTCCCGTCCTAGTAAAGGGATGGGACACTGGGGCATAACCAGGAAGGAGTGGGAGAAAGGTATGGGATTGTCTTGGATTGTGCATAAAAGGTGGGGGGTTAATGGGAAAATCTGTTTACCTCCTACCCCAACTATAGGAGTAATGGCAGGCATGGTAGGGCCCCGGTATTCCCACAAGACCGAGAAGGTGGCTCCTGTATCTAGGAGGAAGGAGATGGGGCGACCAACTACTATTAAAGTAACCTTGGGCTCCTGTTTGGTGATCGAAATGATTGGGTGAGAAGCTCCTGGGCGCCGTCAATCTTCTGCCAGTCCCACTATGGCGGGCTTAGGATGGGGGTTGTTCGTCCAGCCTCCCCTTCGGGTGGTTGGGCAATCAGACCACCAGTGGCCCTTTTTGTGGCATCTGGGGCATGGGGTGGTAGGAGATCTGGGGGAGGGGCATGCCCTTGACCAATGTCCCTCTTTTCCACACTTGAAACAAGCTCCTGGGGAGGGGGACTTGTTTGTAGAGGGGTGCCCAGGTTGTGGTTTTATCAGCTGGGCCAACATTTGGAAATTGGCCTGATCAGCCTTTTGTTTACGGCACTCTTTCTCCTCCTCCCAGTTATGGAAGACTTTAAAGGCTACTGTTAGGATCTCAGTCTGTGGGGGTAGCGGGGCTCTGTTCTAACTTTTTGAGTTTAGCTTTAATGTCGGGGTAGCTTTGAGCTAGGAAGTATGTCATAAGGACATGTCTTCCGTCAGGAGTTTCTGGGTCAAGGCTGGTATACTGTAATAGAGCTTGAGTGAGTCTGTCTAAGCTACGTCCTGGAGGGGAGGGCGATAATTTTGGGAGGCCCTCAGGACCGAGTCTGAGGGGGACTGAAGGGTTCTGGCTCAGTCTGTGGGGGAGTGACGCCGTCTAGCTGCACCTAGTCGAGCAGGTCCTGAAGTGTGGAAGGGGGGCAAAGAAAATAAAGATAGAATTGGACCTACATGTCGCCAGCCAGCAGCCCAGCTGCTTGCCTCTGCTGCTCTAGTTGGGCTTGAACTCATGACTCTGAGTTTAAGAGTCCCATGCTCTACTAACTGAGCTACACCAGGGCTCCAGTTAATTGCTTATGGAATGCGTAAACAGAATGTTCTTTGTTCTCCATTCCTGCCACATTGGCAAGTGGGGGAAGGGCAGAGCTAGAAGCAGGGGCGGTGTTTCTACACATCTTCAAGGTCTCCCTATTTTCAGAGTGAGGCGTCTTGGCTTGTCTTCAAGGACAAGATATGTTTTTGTGGACAGATAACTTCCAAGGACTGCACCGGTTGTTCTCTAGCTTGTGCTTTCCCATGCTGCATTCAGACATGGGGGAAGGTGCTTTCCCATTCTCCCTACAAACATGTGAGAAGACAAAGGCGGTCCCTAACAGGGGAGAAACAGGTGATGAGGGCAAAGATGGAGGAGGCCCCCGGGACCTAGTTAAAGGGGGGTACTGAAAGTCTCAGGCTTAATCTACGGGGGACGAAGGCGGAGGAGGTGAGATGGGGGAGGAGATGGTGGGGGAGGAAGGGAGAAGGGCTGTTGTAGGAGAAGGGGAAGGGAGTGAATGGGAGGCTTCTGCGGGGGTGGCGGCTTGCAGGCTAGGAGCACTTGGGAGGGGGTGGGGGTAGGAGGAGGCGGAAAGCTTCGATATAGGGAATCTCCTTCCATTTTTTCAGGCGCTGGCAGTAGTTGAAGAGATTGCAAGTGATGTTAGGATCAAGAGTTCCCCCTGCAGGCCATTGGTTGTTATGTCTAAGGGGTATGTCGGCCAATCTTGGGAGCAATATTTACGGAGAAGTTTTGGTTTTATATCAGGCGTCAGGGAGAGGGTAGCCAGATGCTTAAGCAGGCATTCAAGAGGTGAACTTTCAGGGAGGGATGAGGAGGCTCCCATGGCTAAAGGACAGAGAAGGAGACAAACAGGGGAAGACGAACGGAGATCCTCAGACTGGAAGCAGACCACAAGGAGACAAAGGGCATCCCCGATGATCCTTGGTGGTCTGCGGAAATTCGTATATGAGTCGGAATTTCTTAGGAAGTGTGGGTCGTCACCCAGACTTCCCTAAGAAGGCAGAGTGCCAGAGTCACGAGGAACCTAGTACTAGGAATTTTCAGCAGCCAGAACAGATTTCGGTGGACAGAACAGAAGGACGAGGGGGGGGAAAAAGGGAGCGTTCTCATCTGCAAAGGAGTCACCTCGTTTATGGCTGTTGGAGGGGGGCCTGAGGGTCTGCCGCAGCCGTGAAGGCCTGAGGTGGGGATTTATGGCTGTTGGAGGAGGGGCCTGAGGGTCCGCCACAGCCGTGAAGGCCTGAGGCGGGGATTTATGGCTGTTAGAGGAGGGGCCTGAGGGTCCGCCGCAGCCATGAAGGCCTGAGGTGGGGAGAGTTCCCTCCTCGTCCCCGAATGTCAGGGCCTTGCCGGGAGATCACGGTCAATGGACTGCAATAGCTCGGGGAAGAGTGGCCCACTCAGGGGGAAAACTTACCTAAAGGCCAGAGAGGAGTGGTGAGTGTGATGAGCCAGCGCCGGAAAAAGAGGATGAGGGCAAGCTGCTGCTGGTGTCGGGGGAAGACCGGGCCCAGTTGGGTGTCCCGTCTCCCGGGTTTCGGCACCAATGAAAGGAAAGGAGCGACACACAGCAGCAATTCACCGGAGAATTCCGCTTTATTAGGGAAAGGTGCTGGGTTATATAGGAAGGGGCATGGGGTGATTGTGGTGTTACTTCTACAGGGCTGGTGGCTGTTGGCTAGGTGCTGGAATTGGGAGGGGGGCGAGAGGTGATTGGGCTTCAGATGGCGCTGGCAGGAACCGAGGACCCCAAAGAGAAGCCGGAAGTTTGCCATCTTACTGGTGATGGCCCTTCAATAGTAAGTTTAGGGATCAGGAAATATTGATTCATTAAAAATATTGTCCTTGATTCATCACTTTGTTTATCCCAACATTTGTCCACTAGTTGATTAAAGTCCAACAACACTTTGTACTCATTTGCCCAAAGGAAGAACAGAAGAATTGCAGGATGAGAGGACCTGAGAATCTGAGACCTCATCGAGACTCTTAGAGTCACTGTTACTCTGTGACCCTGGGTAAGACAAATCCTCTGTTGCTATTGATGACTATTTGAAGTGCTTTCTCCACTCTTTCCATTATAGAATATTTAGGGAGGTCCAGAATAGTATGACGTATCAATAATCTCAGGTTATCTCTTTCACTGAAAGTTTCAGGACAGTGAAGCAGGATTTCCATTTCCTGTAATCCTCTTATATGCAGCCTGCCATTTCATCTAAGAAAAACTACAAAGGAATAAACTTTGGCTAAGATAGGTTGCAGAAAGATCAAAACTTAAAATGAAAAGGAAGAAATTAGTCACTTCATTTAACAAATAGTATTGAGTATTCTTATGCAGAGAAAACTATATGGACCATATGGAACATAGAAAACATAACATTTGGTCTTCGTCTCCAGTGAGTTCATGATATAACTGAGGAGAAATTACATACATGAAAAGATAATAGCAAGTTACAAGGAAGTTTAATGTGGTGCAACAGAAAGTATGAGGTGAGAGCCCACAGAGCCCTGAGACTCAGGGCAGGGAGAAAGCACCAGGCTGGGATAGCCGGGGCTCCTCAGAGGTCACATCTGGCTAGTTAGTTCTCAAGGAGAAGATTTGGGTGAGCTTTGAAGACACGGGAAGAAAGCCCCAGAGAAGGCCAGAGATGGGAAGAGGTAAGATGACAGACCCACTGAGCAGAAGCAAGCGTTTTCCATTAAGAAAGAAGATTGGAAAGTTTGTGCTTGGGGAGAAGGAGGTTGCATTTGTGCAGAAGTTGAAATTGTCCTTCACCATCCTCAGTAGCAGCAAAAATAGCAAGAAGAAAAGATGTGTATTTCAGGAAGAACTGAAAACGACTGAGGAGGTGAGAAAATCATTAAATCTCTCCTAGAAATTTTCAGGGTTCCCACCAAGAGAAGTTCTACGAGGTCACAAGAGCTTAGTGGTTCAGAGCCTGGGCTTTGGATTGGCCTGATGGGTTCAAATTCTGGTTCTGATACTCACCAGATGTCTGAGCATAGGCAAGCTACTAAATGCCTCAAGCCTCTTTTACCTCAGATCTGAAATGAGGAAAAATAAGTACCTACCTTATAAGGCTGCTATGAAGATAAAAGGGCGGGTGGGGGGGAGGGTAATAGATGTGAAGTGATCAGTGCAATGCCTGGCATAAGGTAAGCACACAGTAAATGCTGTTATCATCAGTGGTCATTGCTGTTATTATCAATTTTATAACAGTATTCAAGACAGTTGACATTACCCTAATTCTGTAGAACTTAGATAATTAAATAAAGATAGGAATGTGAGATAAAAGGCTTAATTGGGAGCCAACTAGAATGGAAAAAGGACACAAACTAAAATTGGAGGCAGGATTAGAGTCAATGTAGAGAAGATAGTTAAAGTAGCACTATATTATTACCACTTTTTTAATAAAGGAAAACAGGTTTATGTAAGAGAATGAACTCTGGTCTAGAAGGCAGGAAAGTGGCTTTAAACGCTTGCTTTGCTGTTAACATGTACAACCTATTAATAATGATTTCATCTCAAATAAGAGATTTATCTTTTAAAAAGATACATAATCACGGATCTATTAGTAATACTCAGGAATTTTTTCTTTTCCTTCAAGGTTAATTTGTGGAAAGCTTTCCAAAACATCAGTATATGAAGATGTGATTTGTGGTATCCTTCACCACTTTTGAATTCCTGAGAAAAAAGGAGAAAAATGGCTTTTACGGGGAATACATAGAAGTTTTTTGGAAGAACTGGGAGCACTATAGTCATAACCTACCTCTTCAAATTGTTCCCAGGTATAATTGGTATTTTCAGCTATTTCTGTCATTATTTCTTTAGGCTGCAAGTGTTTAAATATGTTTTTGTCACAGACATCATAAAATTCTCTCAAAGTCCTCATAAACTATCTTTACAGAGGTGTTGAAGATGTACTCAAAACACTTAAAAACAGTCTTTCCTTGAGGAAAGCAAAATAAAAAAAGTTCAATAACATATTATACCAGTGACTAGAATATTCTCCACTTTGCCCTTTTTACCATTCCTATTGAGAAAGAAAAGTAAGTTACTTCTCCATAGTACACAACTCTGTACAACACAAGGATACAAAAACATCTGGTCAGCTACAACAAAGAGCCTTAGGGAAACAGCAGAAGGTCTAAGACTGTTTGGCTTCCGTTTTTCTCATAGTCAGGATGATATTTTAAACATATATCTGAATATGTCATACTTCTGCTGAAAATCTTTCAAGGCTTCCCATTGCCCTTTGGGTAAATTCCAAACTTCATCAGGATCAAAAAGATCTCCATTACCTGACCATAGCCCCATTCAGCAGTCTCTTCTCACTTCCACTTGAATCTTGGCAAACTGAAACCTTAGTGCACAGGTCCCAAATCATATAGTGAATGCTTCTTCTCTACCTGGCAGCTGCTGTCATTCATCAGAGTTCCATATGAATATGACTTTTCAGAGTCAGTCTTCTGTTCCTCTTTCTCTCTCTTCTCTGTCACTGTGTGAAAATATTTCTGCGACGTCTGTGTTCACGGCGTAATGAACCTCCTGAAGGCACAGTTGCTACTGGAAGTATTTCCACCAGATACCCACCAGAAATCTGAGTCTCCCACCCGTTGAGCAGCCTTCATGTACTGTCCTATTTAAATCAAAGCCCTGTGCCTTCCCCTGTACCCAGCGGTGTGCTGGTTATGTTTAACAATCAGCTCTCTTAAGATAAAAGAGCCAGAATCTTCGTTTGCAGCATTTGCCAATTTCTGTAAATATTCCCACAGTAGCTGATTTCAAGCTACTAACACTTTAATAATAAACTCTCAACATTTTTGAAAATGTAATTATCAGCTCTCACCAGCTGGTACCTGCTGGCTCCAGCATACCATTACCTGTAATTCTCTAGTTTCTTAATTGGTGCTCATCCTTATCTGACATTATGTTACATAATAATGTATTTGTGTGTCATCTTTCTGCCCTACTGGAATTTCAGCTCCAGATTTTGTCTCTTTTTCACTGCAGTGTCTCCAGCACCTAGGAGTAGGGGCTCAAAAATAATTGTTAAATGCATAACTAGTGAAAAGTGCTGCAAAGAAAATATTTAGTCCTGACTTAATCCCACCTTTGGTCTCTATTTTTATAAATCTGAGGAACTAAAACAATCATATGAGAACCTAAAATACATTTATAAAGTATAGGGATACAAACCTTTCATGTATTTGAAGATGTTCTGGGTCTCAAAATTTACTTGTTGGTTTGGTCCACAGGTACTGAGATGCCATCTGGAATTAAAGCAACATCATTTTGGTCGCAGTGTAGGAGCAACCAAAATGTATTCAGATACCAAACATGAAAGAAAGTCTGAATAATCAACCATAATACCATTATTGCCAGTACATTCTTCCCTAAAAAAATTTGAATAACTGTGAACTAAGTAACTACTTATGTAATTCAGCTTTTAAATAAATAAGAAAATTAAAACACCTACACTAGTATATGTTATACATTGCTTTTAAGCATATATGATTCTGTTTCATTGCTTATGTTGTTCACCTTAATTGAGCAATTGCTATTTTCACTTTATGTAAGAGTATGCAGACCTAAGGAACCAGATAAGGAGAGGGTAGGAGCAGGGGGAAGGTCTTACAGAACATCAGTAAAATACCCTTCAAAAACGGAATGCCAGAAGGAAAAAAGATGGCAGCTTGAGAAGTGAGGCATAAACCTTCTCCCAAAACCATATAAAACACAAAAAAAGCAAATACAACTAATCCTGAAAAAGCAAACTGAAGGCTACAGAACAGAGCCTGTGTCTGGGGAAAAGCGAAGACCTCACAGAAAAGGGTAAAGTAACAAAGCTGTGATCTGATAGAACCCAAGCCCTATCTGACCCCAGCCCACAGGCAGGAGGAACAGAAACAGAGTGGGGAGAGAGTTGAAGCCCAGCACTGCTAATTACCCTGCCCTGGAGATCTACTGCAGGAGCAAGAACCCACATTACATGGTGCTCTGGAGATTAGTAGGGTTGGAAAGCAAAAACAGGTGGAATACTGTGACAAGACTGAGATTCCAGCCACTTGGGGAGAACAGGTACTCACAACTGGTGCCCCTGAGACAAAAGTAAGGCAGACTCATTGAAAGACTTTGCAACAGTAAGAGGGTCGCCAAAGGGGCAAAGATTATCCAGAGCTCGCTGCTTAGGAGAAAGGGCAGGTGGACAAAAATCATCTCGGCAACTCAGCCCAGCAGGTTGGGAACTCTGAGGAGCTTCAGACCCTCCATCCCCCTGGCTGACAATGGAGCCCCAAGGCCCGCCACTGCGATAAAGAGCATGCTGCTCATTCCTCCTGGCAGGCACTGGTCCCATACACCTGCTGCCCCCACCATCACTCCAGGCCAAGCAGACAGTGGCCCCACCTACGGCAGCTACAGGGGCGTAGCACAAAGGCTCCTCCCTGTGTGCTGGGCCCTCTAGACCTGGCAGCAGAGGCAGGAAAGAGATCTTTCCTCCCATCAGGCTCTGGTTCCAATCACCTGCGACCACCACCATTGATTCATAGAGTAGAGTTTCTGAGCACTAGAGGGCGCTGCCTACATGAAGTTACTATTCCATAGGAATCACTAAAAAAAATGAAAGAACAAAAGAATTTTGGCCAAACAAAACTACAGGAAAAGTTGTCAGTAAGAGGGCTAAGTGAAACTGAAATCACCAATCTTCTTGATAAAGATTTCAAAATAAAGTCATGAACATGCTCATGGAGGTACAGAAAAATATTCAAGAACTCAGGAACAAATTTAAGAGGAGATTCAATCATTAAGAAATTCCATATTTGAAATGAAACATACAATGGAGGGATTTGAAAGCAGATTAGATGAGGTAGAGGAGATGGTAAATGAATAGAAGTTAGAGAATAAGAATACAAAGAAGCTGAGGCACAGAGAGAAAAAAGGATCTCTAGGAATGAAAGAATATTGAGAACAGTGTGACCAATTCAAATGGAACAATATTCACATTATAGAAGTACTTACAGAAGAAGGAGAGAGAGAAAAAGGGAGAGAAAGAACCTTTGAGGAAATAATTGCTGCAAGCTTCCCCAATCTGGGGAAGGAAATAGTCTGTCAGGCCATGGATGTGCACAGATCTCCCAACACAGGGGACACAAGGAAGACAACACCAAGATACATAATGATTAAAATGGCAAAGATCAAAGACAAGGACAGAGTATTAAAAGCAGCCAGAGAGAGAAAAAGATCACATACAAAGGAAAACCCATCAGGCTTTCATCAGATTTCTCAACAAAAACCTTACAGGCCAGAAGGGAGTGACATGATATATTTACTGCAATGAAACAGAAGGACCTTTAACCAAGAATACTCTACCTGGCAAAATTATCATTTAAATTTGAAGGAGGGATTAAACAATTTCCAAATAAGCAGAAGTTGAGGGAATTTACCTTCCACAAAACATCTCTATAGTGTATTTTAGAGGGACTACTATAGATGTAAGTATGCCTAAGGCTAAATACTGTCACCAGAGAAAATAAAACCACAGCAAAGGAAGTAGAACAACTAAATACTAACCAAATGCAAAATTAAATCCACCATTGCCAAAGTCAGTCAAGAGATACAGAAAGAGTACAGAATATGATACCCAATATATAAAGAGTGGAGGAGGAAGAAAAAGAAGGGAGAGGAAAAAAAGAACCATTATATTGTGTTTGAAATAGTGTACTAAGCAACTTAAGTCAGGCTGTTAGATAGTAAAGAAGCTACTCTTGAAACTTTGGAAGCCACAAATATAAAGCCTGCAATGACAATAAGTACATATCTATCAATAATCACCCTAACTGTAAATGGACTGACCACAGCAATCAAAAGATAGAGAGTTACATAATGGATAAAAAAATAAGACCCATCTATATGCTGCCTACAGGAGACTCACTTCAAACCCAAAGACATACACAGACTAAAAGTGAAGGGATGGAAAAAATATTTCATGCAAATAATAGGGAGAAGAAACCAGGAGTTGCAGTACTTAGACAAAATAGACTTCAAAACAAAGAAAGTAACAAAAGATAAAGAAGGACATTACATAATGATAAAGGGGTCTGTTCTACAAGAGGATATAAACATTATAAATATCTGTGCACACAACACAGGAGCACCTACATATGTGAAACAAATACTAACAGAATTAAAGGGGGAAATAGAATGCAATGCATTCATTTTAGGAGACCAACACACCACTCACTCCAAAGGACATATCAACCAGACAGAAGATACGTAATAAGACAGAGGCACTGAACAACATATTAGAACAAATGGACCTAACAGACATCTACAGAACACTAAAACAAAAATGGGCAGGATACACATTCTTCTTAAGTGCATTTTCCAGAATAGATCACATACAAGGCCACAGAAAGAGCCTCAGTAAATTCAGAAGGATTGAAATTGTGCCAAGCAGCTTCTCATACCACAAAGGTATGAAACTAGAAATAAATTATGCAAAGAACAAAAAAAAGCCCACAAACACATGGAGGCTTAACAACATGCTCCTAAATAATCCATGGGTCAATGATCAAATAAAAACAGAAATCAAGCAATATATGGAGACAAATGAAAACAACTCAACACCCCAAAATCAGTGGGATGCAGTGAAAGCAGTTCTAAGAGGAAAATATATAGCAATACAGTTTTACCTCAAGAAAGAAAAACAATCCCAAATGAACAGTCAACACTCACAATTAATCCAACTAGAAAAAGAAGAACAAATGAGGCCTAAAGTCAGTAGAAGGAGGGACATAATGAAGATCAGAATAGAAATAAATAAAATTGAGAAGAAGAAAACAAGAGAAAGAATCAATGAAACCAGGAGCTGGTTCGTCGAGAAAATAAACAAAATAGATAACCCCCTAGCCAGACATATCAAGAAAAAAAGGGAATCTACACACATAAACAGAATCAGAAATGAGAAATGAAAAATCACAACAGACACCACAGAAATATAAAGAATTATGAGAGAATACTATGAAAATCTATAGCTAAAAAATTGGATAGACAACTTTCTAGAAAAATACAACCTTCCAAGACTGACCCAGGGAGAAAAAGAAAATCTGAACAGACCAATTAACAGCAATGAAATTGAATTGGTAATCAAAAAGCTACCTAAGAACAAAACACCTGGACCAGATGGCTTCACTGCTGAATTTTATCAAACATTTAGAGAAGACCTAATTAATACCCATCCTCCTTAAAGTTTTTCAGAAAGTAGAAGAGAAGGGAGTACTTCCAAACTCATTCTATGAGGCCAGCATCACTCTAATACCAATACCAGTCAAAGACACCACAAAAAAAGAAAATTACAGACCCATATCCTTGATGAACATAGAAGCTAAAATACTAAAAAAAAAAATACTAACAAACTGAATTTTAAAATACATCAAAAAGATCATCCATCATGATCAAGTAGGATTTATTCCAGGGATGGAAGGATGGTACAATATTTAAAAATCCGTCAACATCATACAGCACATCAACAAAAAGGACAAAAACCACATGATCATCTCCATAGATGCTGAAAAAGCATTCAACAAAATTCAACATCCATTCATGATAAAAACTCTCAACAAAATGTGTATAGAGGGCAAGCACCTCAACATAATAAAGGCCATATATAACAAATCACAGCCAGCATCATACTTAACAGTGAAAAGCTGTTCCTCTAAGATTGGGAACAAGACAAGGATGCACACTCTCCCCAGTTCTATTCGACATAGTACTGGAGGTCCTAGCCACAGCAATCAGAAAACACAATAAATAAAAGACATCCAGATTGGTAAGGAAGAAGTTAAATTGTCTCTATTTGCAGATGACATGATGTTGTACATGAAACAACCCTAAAGAATCCACCCCAAACTACTAGAATTAAAACTGAATTCAGCAAAGTTGCAGGATACAAAATTAATACACAAAAATCTGTGGCATTCCTATATACTAAAAATGAACAAGCAGAAAGAGAAATCAGGAAAACAATTCTATTCAGAATTGCATCAGAAAGAATAAAATACTTAGGAATAAACCTAACCAAGGAGGTGAAAGACTTTTACTCTGAAAACTACAAGATCAATAAATGGAAACGCATTCTATGCTTATAGATAGGAAGAATTATTATTGTCAAAATGGCCATCCTGCATAAAGCAATCTATAGATTCAGTCCAATCCCTATGAAAATTCCAACAGCAGTCTTCAATAAACTAAAACAAATTGTTCTAAAATTCATATGCAACTACAAAAGACCCTGAATAGCCAAAGCAACTCTGAGAAGGAAGAATAAAGCTGGGGGGATTATGCTCCCCAACTTCAAGCTCTACTACAAAGCCAAAAGTAATCAATTTGTACTGGCACAAGAACAGACCCATAGATCAATGGAACAGAATAGAGAGCCCAGATATGAACCCAAGCATTTATAGTCAATTAATATATGATAAAGGAGTCATGAATATACAATAGGAAAAAGCCTCTTCAACAACTGGTGTTGGCAAAATTGGACAGCTACATGTAAGAGATTGAAACTCCATACACAAAAGTAAACTTGAAATGGATCAAAGACCTGAATGTAAGGCATGAAATTATAAAACTCTTAGAAGACAAGAGGCAAAAATCTCCTGTATATAAACATGAGCAACTTCTTCCTGAACGCATCCCCTCGAGCAAGGTAAACAAAAGCTAAAATGAACAAGTGGAACTACATCAAACTAAAAAGCTTTTGTACAGCAAAGAACACCATCAGCAGAACAAACAGGCATCTACAGTGTGGCAGAATATATTTGTAAATGACATATCCAATAAGGGGTTAACATCCAAAATATGTAAAGAACCCACACACCTCAACACCCATAAAGCAAATAACCCTATCAAAAAATGGGCAGAGGATCTGAACAGACATTTCTCCAAAGAAGAAATTCAGATGGCCAACAGGCACATGAGAAGATGCTCCACATTGCTAATTATCAGGGAAATGCAAATTAAAACGATGAGATATCACTTCACACCAGTTAGGATAGCCAACATCCAAAAGACAAGGAAAAACAAATGCTAGCAAAGATGCAGAGAAAGGGGAGCCCTCCTACACTGCTGGTGGAAATGTAAACTAGTTCAACCATTGTGGAAAGCAATATGGAAGTCCTCAAAAAATTGAAAATAGAAATACCATTTGACTCAGGAATTCCACTCCTAGGAATTTACCCAAACAAAACAAGTTCTCAGATTCAAAAAGACATATGCACCTCTATGATTACTGCAGCACTATTCATAATAGCCAAGATATGGAAGCAACCTAAGTGTCCATCAGTAGATGAACAGATAAAGAAGATGTGGTACATATACACAATGGAATATTATTCAGCCATAAGAAGAAAATAAATCCTACTAGCTAGAGGGTATTATGCTCAGTGAAATAAGCCAGGAGGAAAAAGATAAGTACCAAATGATTTCACTCATTTGTGGAGTACAATAACAAAGCAAAACTGTAGAAACAAAACAACAGCAGACTCACAGACTCCAAGAAGGGACTAGCCATTATAGTCCCATAATGTAGGGAGGTCATGGGGAAAGCAGTATAGCACAGAGATAACAAGTAGTTATTCTAGCATCTTACTATGCTGATGGACAGTGACTGAAGTGGGGTGTGTGGGGGGGTACTTGAGAATATGGGTTAATGTAATAACTACAATGTTGGTCATATGAAACCTTAATAAGATTGTTTATCAATGATTCCTTAATAAAAGAAGGGGGAGAGGGAGGGAGAGAGAAAGAATAATTACTAGATAATTTCAGTATTGCTCATAGTATGAAAAAAGTGGATATAGTGTCTAAACAAAGTGATGATTCAGTCACTATTGAATAATGAGAAACAAATCAAATATGATTAACTCATCAAACTGAAAAAGATCACAAAGTTTAGTAACACTCTGGTAAAAGTGTGGAAAAGAGGCATTTCATATAGTGCTGGTAGTAACATAAATTGGTATGATCTCTATATACAGTAATTTGGCAATATTTAATTATTAAGGAAAAAGGATAAGCATTATTCTACCTTCCTATGTGAATGATTCTTCAGGGTAGCCAAGTGGCCTCATTGATGAGGAAAAGTTCTTCTTTGCAGAATTTGGTTAATAACTTTGGAAGGAAAGATAAGATTGTAAGTATCACCATTTTGCAAATTTCAACCAAAACAATGGATGGAATTATGAAAGTAAAGGTTGGAGGAAAACATTTCAGTGGCACAGTCATGTGGTTACCACCTAAATCCATTGATGCATCTGGTTGTTTTACCAGAAATAATGAACAAAAGAATGGAGAGGTTGTAAGAATAGAAATAGGTTAGCATAAGCATAGCCATCTTAAAGGCCTAGAAGCCATTTTCTGAGTATGTGACTTAGAAAGAAAAACTGGAACTGGGTAAGGCCTTGAAAAACAAGTTAATCATGAGCACCGGGTGGTGGGCAGCTGTGACCCTTGGTCAGCTAACCTTGGTCAGTAAATCTTACATACCAAGCTTATCGTGCAGAACCTCCCTAACCATTGAGGAGTAGTCTTACCCTGCCCTTGCTTAACCCCAGGATATATGTCTTGCAAGAATAATGTATAGTTATAGAAAATTGCTATGAGTTAAGTGCTTTGAAATTGCTATATAAACCCTTGGCTCTGAGTGCTCAGGGTCCTTGTTGAGACCCGCTGCGTCGGGCTGACTTGGACCCCAACTAGTTGGCTGAATAAAGACTTTGCTTGAATTTACATCTCTATGCCTGTGTAGTTTGTTCTCTGGGGAAGCCTCGGAAGCCTGGACCCTAACATTTGGGGGCTCGTCCGGGATACGAGCAGCTTCCCTGAGAACAAAGGACAGCTGGAGGCAAGGTCTAATTGTCCGGACGGGGCAGTGTAATTCGAGGGTCGCCCCCTCGTGTCTGCATAAATCCATTATAAAGCGGGAGTCACCATCCCGTGTATGGTCTCGGGTTAGTGGTCCCGAGTGAGGAAGTCCGGGCTAGTAGTCCCGGCCCCCAGGTTAGCGACCCTGGGTAAAAGCCCAGGTAACCAATCCTGGCCCTAGGGTCCGAGTGACTCGGCCTTAGGAAGGCAAATCCGATCGGCAGAAAACTGGCGCCCGAGGAGGAAAAGATCGAGCTCGTCACCCTGCGGCAGTCTGAGTGGACGCCCTTCAGGAGAATTACGAGAGTTTTTGAAGACCCTGAAAGTGGTGAGTGTGGTGCGCACCAGAGTGAGAGAAGGACCGGTCCGAACGAGTGCGATCAGATGTGGTGTGTGTGTGCTTAGTGTTATCATTGACTGTTTTACTGTGTTTTGGTTTCGGTTTATATTTTTTTGCGCTTCTCATTTTAAGTTTCCTTGTTCTAAGGTTCTCCTGCTCTCTCCGTTCCTCCTTTCTGCCACTACATCATTCCCCGCGGGCACGGGTCGGGCAATTAAGAGCCATTAGGGCGCCCGCCGCTAGAAGACTCCCGTGACAGGATAAGGGGGTCACAGCTGCGAATCCCAGATAAATTCGCGTCCCCCATGGAAGGAAAACTGTGCAACGACAGGCACTCGTTCACAAGCACATACAACAGTCATTTTGTTTGAAGTGGCATCTTCATCCTTCGCCTTTGTCTCCCTCATATTCTTTTTCCTTCTTTCTCACCATGAGACAGACTCAGACGACCCCCTAAGTGTGTAAATGAATATATCTTTCTACCTCCGGATGGTATTAATGAAATTGATTTAAAGACAAGCGCTTGTGAAAATTGGGTATTCTAAAACTTCCAGAAAACCTGATAAAAAGTGTTAAGCATTAATGCTAATTTGAGTTTGCCTGAGGAGGGCATGTGCTTGTAGTTATCAGCTGCCTAAATTTACCTGAGGTCATTTAAGTCATGTTATCTGCTAAATCTTTTAAAAATAAAATGCTTAAAGGCTTGGCTTTGTCTAATATTCAGTAAAGGTCTTGTAAGTAATCTAGAATAGTTGTTACGAATGAGTGAACTAAATGACTGAAGCAAGTGAACCTCTTTTTAATTGTGTGTTACAGTGTGTATACCTACCTACTGCCTGAGAATCTTTGTAGAAACCTAAAACCTTAAAGTTTTGCTAAGTTAAGAAGATATACTCTATGAGAGATTGTGCTGTAAAGCTCATGGTTACAGAAATTATAAAATGTGTTCATAAATTTGTCAATCTAAAGAATGTTAGTTTAACAGTTTACAATGGCCTGCTTCTCGGTGTTCACTGGAAATTAAAGTTTCTAATGGTTTTAAGTTTTAATTAAAACTACTCAAAGTAATAAAACATTTCTCTATGCTAAAAAATGTATGTTTTAATAAGAAAAAGTATAAAGAATGAAAAGTCTTCTGCATGCTAAAGAATGTGTTTTGTGATAAAGAAAGTAACTTTGTTCTAAAGTACAGCTATTTGTTTAAAGAGAGAAAACAGCGTGGTGCCTTTTGTTGTGGAAGACCCGCTCAGCCTGTTGCTTTGGGGGGGAGGGTCAGGATGTTTAGAGATTAAGTGAGATAAACCCAGTCAAGCCGCAGGCAAGCCCAGGCTAATTCTCACCGGCTTATGTGCTTGGGACCATAGGGCAAATGAAGAATAAATTACTATATTCTTACAGATATAGTCGTGCCTAGTGAAATTAAAGCAAGTGAGTCTTGATATCAAGTGCACAGCAAAATTAGAATCTCGTTTCTAGTTAAACAGTTTTCTTTAACTGTTAGTCTGCTCTTAATGTTGAAAGATCAAAGCAGTTTCTCATGCTTAAAGTCTCAGTGAGTTGCCAGAATATTAAAAAAAAAAAAAAAAATGAAATCGTAATATTAAAAAGACTAAAAGCTAAAGTTTGTTAACAACTGTATAAGCTTTATTTGCCTTTGAAATATTTTGTTATTGAAAACGATTGCATGGCCTGAGAAATTGAATTATTTATTCCATATATTTTTATAAGTGGAAAAATCTCTAACCAACAAATGATTAAAGTTGTTACTGATTATTTGTTTTCTTAATTTATCCTCCTAAGCAGAATGGTAACAAAGCTTTTTTCAGCTGATTAAATGCACTTAGTTAACAAACCAAAATTTATTCTTAAAAATTAAACTAGAATCTAGACAAGATTATGTTTCTCCCAGAAAAACAAGTTTCACTGTAAAAGTTTAAATGGACAAACGTGTGACCACTTTTGAGAAAGGTTGTAATAGATTTTTTTGACAACCACCAGGTCTTCTTGTTTAATTTATATGCTGTATGTTTTAAAAAAAAAAACATGGGGGATGAAAGGAAAGGAGCGACACATAGCAGCAATTAACCGGAGAGTTCCGCTTTATTAGGGAAAGGTGCTAGGTTATATAGGAAGGGGCATGAATTGATTGAGGTGTCACTTCTACGGAGCTGGTGGCTGTTGGCTAGGTGCTGGGAGGGGAGCGAGAGGTGATTGGGCTTCAGGTGGCGCCGGCGGAAACCAAGGCCCCCCCCCCCCCCCCCCCCCCGAAGAGAAGCCGGAAGTTTGCCATCTTACTAGTAGTAGTCCTTCAGAGGACTCTTCATATTTTTTTAATGCAAATGATCTTAGAGCTTTTAATAGAATTTGCATAGCAGCTTATATCTACTATTAAAGAGTAAAACATTCTTGAAGCTTTCAGAGAAGACCTGTAGACTTAAGCACTTTCTCTGCTTTTTTTGTATCTGGTCTTGGACACTTATGCTAAGTTCAAAAAAAAGTGCTTTTACCTCTAGTTAACTCTGATATTTTCCAGAGGGCCCCTGGAACATGTCAGAAGAATTTTTTCTCATTAGAGAAAGTATTTGACTAATTTGGCTTATTTATCTGATATATATTTATTTATTTACCAGGAAAGCACTGTCAAAGAGAATGATGCTAAACTTTGTTACTAAATGTTTTGTATTACAGAAATATCAGAATTTCCTTATGTCAACTGTCTTACAGTAAGCTCTCATCAGATCTTTAACCATTGTCATTTGTAAGTCTTTTGTCATTTATAGTATTATCCCTAAACTGGTAAAGAACTAGATTTCAGCAGAACAGGTATTAGTTACATAAGATTACATAAACTAAAGAAAATGATTTTGTGTCTTTTTGTTTCAAATGTTGCTGATAAAGTGTTTTAACCTTGTTCTCTTAAACTGACAACAGTTTAGTAAATGACTATCTTTATGAGCAGAATTGAAACTTCCTTCTCTCTACCTGATCCCTCCAGAGTTTAAAAACTTTCAGTGACTGTTTTTGTATTCCATGGCAGTATGTTTATTTGCATGAGTTCAATAAGAATCTGCTTTCCTTGTGAGAAGACTACTTAAGAACACTGGTTATACTGCCAGGGCTTTGACTGGAATGTCATACCTGAGAGACATGTGCATGGACTCAGATGTGAACAACTTTAAGGAACTAAGATTGACTTTATAAAGCCAACAAAGCCCCTTGGAAGAACTGGCCTGGTACCTTGCTTACAGAGTTCCCAGCAGCCTTACCAGGTGAGTAAAGAAGGTCACTTCCTGGCAGGTTCAGAGACCTCGAGAAGAGAAGAATTCATCCAAATCTACAGGTACTGCAGGCAAAGCCTGATGGCAAGTCTAGCTTGGCTGTCTGGCCTCAAGAGGCCTTTAAAAGTTCAATCTGAAATTCCTTACAAAAAGTTCCAGCAAAGCATATTTAAAAGAGCCTGTGTAATCAATTGCTCTTCTTGCTGCACTTGTGCAAATGATCAAGCTAGCTGTTAATTATTTTCTTAACCTGGTTACTTCTAATAAAAATGAGGGTGATTTTAGAGAAAAGTATTGTTTCAATAACTGCAGCCTCCAGAATAGAAAATCCAACTCCAGATGTTGCTACATAACCTAATAACACAATTTGTTTTATCTTGCCTAGAAGCCACAAAACTGCAAATAGTAATAGAAGCGCCAGCCTTCTGAAGCCCTCTCAACTGACCAGTAATAGAGACCTAGCTGCACCCTTTACTGCACCCCCTTCTCAGCACGAAGCAGCCAGAGCGGTCATCGCCCCTTTTCCCTAGCAGCAGCTAGAGTCCCTATCTGTAGAAGACAAAGACCGAGACTCACTTTATCCTCTGCAAGTAGGCAAAGGACCTGCATTGAGAGAGTTCCTAAAACTTACACCTCCCTCTACAACAAGACAGAAGTAATCAGCACCACCCCAGCTTATTCTAACAAGTAGTAGGCCCGCCAAACCGGAGTCACTCCATGTGTTACCTTTATCAAAGAACGCATTAGCACCGTGCAAATCATAGTGTTGAGACAGAACTATCAGAGTGTTAACCAAACAGATGACCCCTAATTTCATGATTGAAATAGATACAAGAAGAAGAGGGGAATGTAAGAATAGAAATAGGTTAGCATAAGCATAGCCATCTTAAAGGCCTAGAAGCCATTTTCTGAGTATGTGACTTAGAAAGAAAAACTGGAACTGGGTAAGGCCTTGAAAAACAAGTTAATCATGAGCACCGGGTGGTGGGCAGCTGTGACCCTTGGTCAGCTAACCTTGGTCAGTAAATCTTACATACCAAGCTTATCGTGCAGAACCTCCCTAACCATTGAGGAGTAGTCTTACCCTGCCCTTGCTTAACCCCAGGATATATGTCTTGCAAGAATAATGTATAGTTATAGAAAATTGCTATGAGTTAAGTGCTTTGAAATTGCTATATAAACCCTTGGCTCTGAGTGCTCAGGGTCCTTGTTGAGACCCGCTGCGTCGTCGGGCTGACTTGGACCCCAACTAGTTGGCTGAATAAAGACTTTGCTTGAATTTACATCTCTATGCCTGTGTAGTTTGTTCTCTGGGGAAGCCTCGGAAGCCTGGACCCTAACAAGGTGAAAAGAAATTGGGCCTACGATTTGCTTTAAAATACTTCAGTGTAAATAGTAACAACTACAAAAACAGCAAAAGTGGTTGATAAAGGAAGTGTGGCAAAATGTTGATGACTGCTGAAACTTTGTGATGGGTTCATTATACCATCATCTCTATTTTGTGTATGTTTGAAATTCTACATATTAAAAAAAAGTAAGGCATACATACCAGCAGTTTTCTAAGGGAATAAGCATACAGTAATTTAATTTGGGGCAGCAAATTAAAATAAATGGAAAATCACTGAAAATAATGAGAATACTATTTTGTGCAGGTATCTAAAAAAATTAGAGATAACAGTTTTGATAATTCAAAGAACTTTATTCCTTTACCTCATCACCTTAAATTATTTCCTTCTATACTTTTCGAATCTGTTTTTAAGAATCCAAATTACCTAGAAATGAATTTCTAAGAAAATGCATTTGACTTGTGAGTATAAGATGTTTTCAGTTTTCAGTGATCACTAACTCACATCAGCAATGCAACGAGGAAATTTTTCAAATCTTGATTTATCAAAAGATACCTACAATAGCTACTGATGTATCCCCCTTAAAATGTGAAAACTCTCAGAAGTAAAAATATTTTTCTTAGTAGGTTGTTATTCCTAAAGAAGAGTTTTCTCTTTATATGAAAGTCCAACAAATCAGAGATTTCATTTATGTGGAAAGTATTTTCTGATAGTTGATAGTTAGCTTTGTTTACCTTAAAGAAAATACGACTTATG
This sequence comes from Manis javanica, assembly GCF_040802235.1. Classification (NCBI taxonomy): domain Eukaryota; kingdom Metazoa; phylum Chordata; class Mammalia; order Pholidota; family Manidae; genus Manis; species Manis javanica. The sequence goes on from NC_133160.1 coordinate 101,372,545, forward strand.
AATTTCATTTTCTATCAATAAATTATTTAATCAGAATAGAGCTGTATAAACCCACTGCATTTGTCAATGATGATGTAGAGTTCTATAAAACTTCCATTTTTTAATTTATAATTTCTCTAATTTTCATAAATATTTAAAAGGCATTAGATGTTGGCAGTGGAGATTAATAAACCAATTCTTAGGGCAGAGGTTTACTATAATCAGTTTCTAGATCCTGAGAATTAAAAAAAACATAAAAATCCAAGGTACTTCTGACAAATTCAACCTTTTCTCCACTAATTAATGAATATTAATTTAGCACACACTACCTGTCAGGCATGGGACAAAACATAAGCTAAAAATTGTCCTGGCTTACACACAGCTTACTGTCTAGTATAGTAGTCATCAACTCTTAAATCCAGATAGTAAATATTTTGAGCTTGGGACTGTACAGTCTTTGGTGCAACTATTCAGCGATGCCATTTTGTAGCACAAAACAGCCACAGACTATATGTAAACAAGTGAGTGTGGATGTGTTCCAATAAAGCTTTATTTACAAAAATAGGAGGGTGCCCATGGGCATATATTACCAGCCCATAACCCATGATCTGGAAGGTAAAAGCAACATGTAATCAGGCATCTAGGATACAGTTTCTGACTAAAGAAGAGCTTAAGGGTTTCAAGAAGGTTTCCCAAAAGGATGATTAAATAAGCCATCATCACATCAAATCCAAAAGATAGAAGGCAAGAAATAAAGAATCTAAGAACATAAATTAAGGGGATAAAAAACATGTACAGAAAAGAGGAACACCAAATGAGGTTGATTCTTTTAAAAAGAAAACAAACCAAAAAAACATCACTTCCTCATTAGACTGATCCAGAAAAAAAAGGAAATAACCAATATCAGGAGTGGAAAATGTGATAAAACTACAGTGAATATTACTCACTACTACAGTGATGCATACTTTTTCTTAATGAAAGGAGTTCATTACAAAACATCCTAAGTCCTCATAAAGTTTCTCACTCCTTAAATCCCTAATTATTTTATCCCGAATGTTTCCCTTTTACATATTACTTTAAAAAACATCTGACTCCTCATGATTCTTATTTGTCTAGTGGTTACCAAAGGGGAGGGGTGGGGAAGGTAGAGTGGGGAGAGAGGGAAAAGGGGATTGAGGGGTATTATGATTGGTACACATGGTGTGTGTGGGGGGTCACGGGGAAGACAGTGTAGCACAGAGAAGACAAGTAGTGACTGTGGTATCTTCCTATGCTGATGGCCAGTGACTTCAATGGGGTATGGGGAGGGACTCAATAAATTGGGTGAATGTAGTAACCACAATGATTTTCATGTGAAACCTTCATAAGAGTGTGTATCAATGATACCTTAATAAAAATACTATGCATGCTGCATAGGATAAGGGTAATGATTATAATTGCTTTAGGTTATTTTTCAATAATTCACATACTATGTACTTAAACATTTGTGTATTTTGAAATCTTCTGTCTAAAATTTGCTACAACTTCTACTTTACAAAGGGAGATTACAAATAAAGTGACATAAAAGTAATCACACTTACTCAGGACTCGTGAAGATTGGTGACTCATTTTACAAACAGCTTCAGTGAATGGAAGCACCGGACTCCTCCAGTTCCTGGAATCATGCATCCAGGACATTCTTGGAGCAGAAGGAAAACTGATAGTGTTTCTTGGTGTGGAGAATGACAAGAAGAGCTCTGAGCAGATTGTCCCTAAAACATGTAGGTATCTGCAGTCGAAATTGGATCAGGAAAAAGCCCAGGATATTTTATATAACATTATTGTAAGAAACAAGCTATGGGACCAGGGGTTTCACTCCACCATTTTCCAAGTAGAATAATCATTTAGTTTTCCTAAAACCTACTGTTCAAACTCCATCACTCCTTGCATCCCAAATGCCCCTGAAGAAGTATGTGAGAGCCATCCTCCCTATTTTATGTCTGGGTACATGAAGGAAGTAAAAGTGAAATCACATGAGCATATTCATACTGAGTCAATCGTGACAGATCAGGGAACCATACCCAGATCTATCTGACCTAACTGCTCTCATGGCAGAGAAATGGCCATGTGTTCACCTCACCGGTCCTGTTTCATCATCTGGGGCTCACAAGATGGCATTTCTTGCCATCCCTACAGTTAGATGGAGCCAGGGGGCTGAGTTTTAGCTAAGGGAATATGAGTGAAAGGGATATATAACATCTCATGCATGGCCCCTAAAACCTCTCATGTGGCCTTCCATATACTCTTCCTCACCTGCCAATCAAACACAGAAGATCTATTGGAGGAATTCTGGCCTCAGGGCCTAGAACTCCAGAAAGAAGGGTCACCCCTAAATGAACCTATGCAGAGGTAGGAAGGACAGCAGGACATATGCCCTAAAATATGCCACTCTGCCATGATTTTGAGCTGAAGGCAAGTGAAAGAATCAGACAGAATGAGCTCTCTGGCTTCCCTCACCTGAAAACAGAATATAAACTTCCCTAGTGAAGATATTGTCCTGCCCCCAACTTTCTGTGCCAGAAAGGGGATAACAGCCTGATTGGCAGATATGATCTAGCACTTAAAAATAGTCTACACATATAGACTTTACTAACTAGCCCCTTATCTATCATCAGTTCTCCCATATGTGTGCCTTTCCAAAATTTGGTGTCCCTAAGAGCTCAAAGTCCTTTTCCTTTGGCTTGTCTCTTCTTTATAAAATTATTCTTTGCCAGTATGTTACATAAGCCCAAGTTCTGACTACCCCTTTAGGTTACTCTTCACTGAGTAATGGGCAGGATGCACACATTCACTGACTGTTGGTTTTTCTCTTGTTAATCTGTTTTTCTCAGTCTAATTTGCAGGGCCCCAGGCAGTGAAACAAAGATGAGTAGAGGGAAAATAATTTTTTCCTCCCTTTTAGGTGCCTATCTCCATCCTTCATTGGATTATGATCTAGAAAAAAATTTTCATTATGTTAAGCCACTGAGATTTAAAAGTTGTTTGCTACAGCAGCTAGAATCATTTATTCTATCTAACACATCTTAAGATAGTCTTAAATATACTGCCATAAGTGTTAAGATGATATATGCAACAATAAATGGCACAATACTATGTATTATTATTACATTAATGTTCTTACAATTTGTTTTTTCAGATTTCCAGAAGAACATGATTTCTGTGGGATGCCAGTAGATGTATATGGGAAAATGTTGTCACAAAATCAAGTAACTTCTAGAATAGGGTCAAAAAAGCTGATTTCTTTCAGTGTATTACATATAAAAGGCAAAGGCTTGGTGGGAGATTCTGGAAATTCTGCAATTTACCCCAAAGTCCACATCGATAAAAATTTTTCTCCAGATTCTCTTTGGATACAAGAAATGCAAAAAGACCATATAAACAGATGGAAATGAATATTTCTAAACTTCGTATATGTTATTTATTATTTTACACTACTTATTCATTTATATTATTTATATATAATTTATATTACTTATTGTATGTTTTATTATTTATAAGATACAAACTTTCTGCCTCCTTTCAAAATAATTTACTCTGAAAAATTTGTATTTTCAAAATCAATTTATAAGAAAAATTTACAAAACATTATCTTAGAGTAGGTAGCAATTTATTATGTCTGGAGTATGTACAAGGAGTTTGGGCTGCAATAATAGCAAAATTTTATATGCCTGAGAGCTGAAATCATTTGACTCCACACAGCCTGCACGATGAGATCTGAAACTACCTACCTACCACATACCTTACCATCTACATTTACATTACTTTGGGATTCCTCTGTTTCATTGGCATTCAGTATTCATTAGCATTTACTATTCTGATTAGCCATCTGAAGCAAATGGCTTGATTGTTCATTATTAGAAACTTCCTGAAAAATCCATCAACTCTTCAGTGTAAAGCAGCAACAGATAGTTTATGCCCTAAGATTCTTTGAATCTCTTACCTCAGGCTTGCCTTGCTGTTTTTATACATCCTGGATCATTGTATTTTTTTCCCAAGCCTAATCAGCTGACAATGGGAAACCATGGCATTTAGCTTCCCTGGGCTTCTCTAGTTCCCACGTGAGGCTGTTGGAACCAACAGTGCCTCCAGTCCTCTGAGGTGTGACTGAGAAAGGTTATGAACCAATGGGACCACAGGGATTTGCTAAGGGGCAAGGAATGCCTGCAACAGGAGATAAGCAAGTTCCATTCAGTGGCCAGCAATGGGTACAAGATGTGCACAACTACCTTCTGAACCAGTAAGCCAACCTGGGGTCAACTCAACAAGGGAGGAACAGACATGACCTAGCCAAACAGACTAGAATGAGTTTTATCTTCTACAGACAGACAGGCAGGGCAAGAAGGCCAGAGAAGGCAGAGGGCAGCCTAAGGGTGCCTTCCCTTCACATTGCTATCCTCCCTTATATACCTTAAATTAATGAAATAAGGAGGCCACTACACCTAGATGGCTCTAATGCCACAGTGGCCTACCTCTACAAACAAAATCTAGACCCATACATGCCTCACAGTTATGAAATCGAAACCTGAGGACATCCAGTCACAAAGAGCCAACTAGGCTTTAAGCTCTAAATCAAATAATTTCTTTTCTTTGCTGCTGTACCTTCTCTACATAAATGTTTCCCCTGGCTCTTGGTGGTGGAGTGCTCCTAACCACTTCAGGTTTGGTATTGCCTGATGTGAACCAGCATTTGTTCAAATAAACTCTTGAATTTTAAAATTTGCCTCACTTTATTTTTTAACAGTTCCCAGGCACTGTATTGGAGAGCACAGAAAGGGGAAGAAATAGAAGACCAAATCTTTTCAGAAAGGAATAATTTATACTACTGGATCAAATCAAATGTCAAACTAAATAGGAGAGAAGCTAGATTTTTCTCTGTAGCACTGAGACTAGTTAAAGATAAGATAAATAAAATACATTTTCCATACTGATCCTGCAAATAAATGCAAAGTACAGACTTGGCCTCTAAGTACTAAAGCACTGTTAGAATGAACTGATCACTTGTAGATACAAAGATCCTGAAAAAAAAAAAACTATTCCTTCTAATTAGGTAACAAAGGACAGCAGGGCAGAGGACATGAGCAACGTGAATTAGGAATTAGAACTTATAGTGGTCTAATCTTTAAAGAAATGAAGAACTCCATAAAAACCTAGAGTTTTTTCTGTTAGATATTTTGTTCATAATAAAATTCACAAATTAAAATGACTGATTCAAAACATCTCATTTTAAATATCCCCCAGTGTTGTAAATGAAAGTAAACCTCATGTAAATTTTACCTTTTCTTTTAAAAACTTGCAGTTAGGCAAGCAAGAGATGAAAATATTATAATTTCACTTCAAAAGTAATAACAAGGGTTAAGTCATAACATACTATAAAGCATGCCTTCTTTTGTCTTATGTCTGACTATATAACTAATGATATGGAATCATCATTAATGTAAATAACTACTCTCCTAAGAGTCTTACAAATTCTGGATATACTTTGGGCATGTTACTGCTATATCTCACCAAAATCCTTCATAGTTGATGTTATCAAATCATCTAGATTTAAATAAAATCCATCCTTCTGAAAACAGAAACATATGGAGTCCATCCCAAAGAATAAACTATGAAGATATAAAAACAATCCACCTTACTGAAGGCTGTAAGATAGAAAGTGTCTCACTTTCTAGTCCTCCCTCATCTATCTAGGTGTCTGGGATATTGTTCATACACAATATTCCTCTGTTAAATAAATGATGGATGAATGATGTCAATATGTCAATAACTTCTTCAAACCAGAGGTGGTAGAAGAGAATCATAATTAAAATGCAAATGCCTTCACAACAAAGCATTTCTTATGTCTAGGATAAAATGATTAAGGCTTAAGAACCAAATAAAAGTGGTTAATAGTTTATCAGACAGAGCCACTTCTTTGCCATTTCATGTTCAGTTCTTCCTCTTGTCTCTGACATTCACTTTTCTGCCAGGGAATGGTTAATTTGGCTTATTTCTGGCATCGTGTTCCTGGGAACACTTGTAGAACTAGTATTATTCAAGGAAGAAAAAAAAACAACCAGGAACACACACACATGGCAAGTAATAGATAATACAGTAACACTTGTGGCACAGATGCTAGATAAGCTCCACTCTCTGAGACAGTGGGGTTTGGTGAAAGGAACTATGTCATCAGACTGGCTGGCTGTTCCAACTCCTAGCACTGGCCAAAAACATGGTTCTGAATAATCAATGGATCAATGAACAAATCAAAACAGAAATCAAGCAATACATGGGGGTAAATGAAAACAAAATACAACAGTTCAAAATCTGTGGGATGCTGCAAAAGCAGTTCTAAGAGGGAGGTAAGGTACATAGCAATCCAGGCCTATCTCAAGAAACAAGAACAATCCCAAATAAACAGTCTGAATTCACAATTAAAGAAACTGGAAAAAGAAGAGCAAATTAAATCCAAAGTTAGTCGAAGGAGGGACATAATAAAGATCAGAGCAGAAATAAATAAAATAGAGAAGAATAAAACAATAGAAAAAAATCAATGAAACTAAGAGCTGGTTCTTTGAGAAGATAAACAAAATAGACAGCCCCCTAGCCAGACTTATCAAGAAAAAGAGTCAACACACAAATAAATTCAGAAATGAACAAGGAAATGTTACAAATGATGCCACAGAAGTACAAAGAATTATTAGAGAATTCTGTGAAAAGTTATATGCCAATAAAGTGGACAAGCTAGAAGAAATGAACAAATTCCCAGAAAAGTGCAACCTTCCAAGATTGACCCAGGAAGAAACAGAAAATCTGAACAGACTACTTACCAGTAAGAAAATTGAATTGGTATTCAAAAAACTCTCAACAAACAAAATTCCAGAACCAGATGGCTTCACAGATGAACTCTACCAAACATTTAAAGAATAGCTAATACCCAATTTGTTGAGGATTCAAGATGGCTCCATGAGAGGGGAGACAGAGAATTCCTCCCAAAACCATAAATAGTATGAAAATATAGTTAATTGCTACAACTAACCCTAAAACAGCAACAAGAAAGAAGGCTGAACCAGACTGCATGCAGACCTCACAAACAGAGCAGACCTCATGAACACAGGGTAACATATGAAAGCCTTTATCAGGCGTGACAAAAACCACAAGATTATCTCCATATATGCTGGAAAAGCATTCGACAAAATTCAACACCCATTCATGATAAAAACTCTCAATAAAATGGTATAGAGGGCAAGTCCCTCAACACAATAAAGGCCATATATGACAAACCACAGCCAACATTATACTTAACAGCTAGAAGCTGAAAGCTTTTCCTTTAAGATTGGAAAAAGACAAGGAAGCCCACTCTCTCCACCTTTATTCAACATAGTTCCAGAGGTCGTAGTCATGGCAATCAGACAACAGAAAGAAATAAAAGGCATCCAGATTGGCAAAGAAGAAGCTAAACTGTCCCTGTTTGCAGATGACATGATACTGTACATAAAAACTCTGAAGAATCCACTCCAAAACTGCTAGATATAATATTTGAATTCAGCAAAGTTGCAGGATACAAAATTAATACACAAAAATCTGTTGCATTCCTATATATTAAAAAACTAGCAGAAAGAGAAATCAGAAAAACAATTTCATTCACAATTGCATCAAAAAGAATAAAATATTTAGGAATAAACCTACCCAAGGAAGTGAAAGACCTATAGCCTGAAAAATATAGGACACTCTGAAGAGAAATTAGAGAGGCACTAATAAATGGAAATTCATCCCATGCTCTTGGCTAGGAAGAATTAATATTGTCAAAATGGCCATTCTGCCTAAAGCAGTCTACAGATTCAATGCAATCCCTATCAAAATACCTACAGTTTCTTCAGTGAATTAGAGCAAATAGTTCTAAAATTCATATGGAATGACAAAAGACCCCAAATAGCCAAAGCAATCCTGAGAAGGAAGAATAAGCCAGGGAGAATTATGCTCCCTGACTTCAAGCTTTACTACAAAGCCACAGTAATCAGGACAATTTGGTACTGGCACAAGAACAACCCATATATCAGTAAGTGGAACACAATAGAGAGCCCAGATCTAAACCCAAGCATATGTGGTCAACTAATATACGATAAAGGAGCCATGGATATACAAATGGGGAGATGACAGGCTCTTCAACAGCTGGTGTTGGCAAAACTGGACATCTACATGTAAGAGAATGAAACTGGATCATTGTCTAACTCCATACACAAAAGTAAATTCAAAATGGATCAAAGATCTGAATGTAAGCCATGAAACCATAAAACTCTTAGAAAAAAACATGGGCAAAAATCTCTTGGACAGAAACATGAGCAACTTCTTCATGAACATATTTCCCCGGGGAAAGGAAACAAAAACAAAAATGAATAAGTGGGACTATATCAAACTAAAAAGCTTCTGTACAGCAAAGGACAGTATCAGTAGAACAAAAAGGCATCCTACAGTATGGGAGAATATATTCCTAAATGACATATCCAATCAGGGGTTGACATCCAAATTATATAAAGAGCTCACACACCTCAACAAGCAAAAAGCAAATGAGTCAAATAAAAAATGGGCAGAGGAGCTGAAAAGACACTTCTCCAAAGAAGAAATTCAGATGACCAACAGGAACGTAAAAGATACTCCACATCGCTAGTCATCAGGGAAATGCAAATTAAAACCACAATGAGATATCACCACGCACCAGTTAGGATGGCCACCATCCAAAAGACAAACAACAACAAATGTTGGCAAGGATGTGGAGAAAGGGGAACCCTCCTATACTGCTGGTGGGAATGTAAACTAGTTCAACCATTGTGGAAAGCAGTATAGAGGTTCCTCAAAAAGCTCAAAATAGAAATACCATTTGACCCAGGAATCTCACTCCTAGGAATTTATGCTAAGAATGCAGGAGCCCATTTTGAAAAAGACATATGCACCCCTGTTTATTGCAGCACTATTTACAATAGCCAAGAAATGGAAGTAACCTAAGTGTTCATCAGTAGATGAGTGGATAAAGAAGATGTAGTACATATACACAATGGAATATTATTCAGCCATAAGAAGATAACAAATCCTACCATTTGCAACAACATGGATGGAGGTAGAGGGTATTATGGTCAGTGAAATAAGCCAGGTGGAGAAAGACAAATATCAAATGATTTCACTTATATGTGAAGTATAAGAACAAAGAAAAAACTGAAGGAACAAAACAGCAGCAGACTCACAGAACCCAAGAATGGACTAACGGCTACCAAAGGGAAAGGGACTGGGGAGAATGGGTGGAAAGGGAGGGATAAGGGGGAAAAAGGGGCATTACGATTAGCGCACATAATGTAGCGGTAGGGGGTGGGGGGAATACGGGAAAGGCAGGATATACAGAGAAGACAAGTATCTACTGATTCTATATCATCTTACTATGCTGATGGACAGTGACTGTAATGTGGTATGTGGGGGGGACTTGATAATAAGGGGAGTATAGTAACCATAATGTTGTTCAAGTAATTGTACATTAACGATACCAAAACAAACAAACAAACAAACAAACACGGCTTCTCTGAAGTACATGACATCAGATTATATCATCACCTCCCTTTCTTTTGTAATCATCTCCCAACATCCTAGTCACTACCCTTCAGTCACTGAAAACCTTAGCACCCTCCTGTCTTCCTCAGCACCACCATGCAGGTTGTTTATCTTTCTGTCATTCTGGCAACTTCAGAATTAATGGACATAATTTATTTCCCACCTTGATCTCTTAATTCTTTATCTCATCTTCACTCTTTTTCTCTGCTCCACCTCAGCCACCCACACCCTGGATAAGGGTTTCTAAATTGACCCTACTGACATTTTGGGTCAGACAATTCCTTGACGTGAGGGATGGTCTTGTGCCCTCTAGGATGTTTAGCCGCAACCCTGGACTCAGCTCACTAGACGGCAGTAGCAGCCGCCCCAATACAAATGCCTCTCTTCAGTTACAACGATCTGAAACGTCTTCAGACATTGCCAAAGGTTTCCTGGGGGGCAAAAAGCACCCCTAGTTGAAAATCACTGCCTAGATATAGGTGATACCCTGTATTTTATAATCATCAATAATTGTTCCACCTTCTAAATACTCTTGGATGTTAGAATGAGTTAAGACTTTGAGGTCTGTTGGGATGGAATGAATGTTTTTGCATGCAAGAAGTGCACGAACTTTGGAGGGTGAGGAACAGGGACAGAATGTTATGGACTGAATTGTGTTCTCCCAAAATTCATATGTGAAGGCCTAACCCCTAATGTTGGCAGTATTAGGAGGTGGGATCTTGGGGAGGTGATTGGAGACCTCAGGAATGGGACTAGTACCCTTATGGGAGATCCCAGAGGGCTCTTTCTGCCCCTTCCACTATGTAAGGACACAGCGAGAAGAAAGCCCTCCAGAAACCAGGAAGCAGGCCCTCACCAACATTGACTATTCTGGCATATTGATACTAGACTTCCCAGCCTCCAGAACTGTGAGAAATAAATTTCTCCTGTTTGTAAGTCACCCAGTCTGGGTGTTTTGTTACAGCAGCCTTAAAGACTAAGGTACTTTAGAGTGAAACTCAGCCCAGCATTCTCTGAGCCCAGTAGGGTCTCCAACCCATGCATCCTATTATTTGTTCATTATCCATCGCCCTGCCGGTGTCTTCCTTACCCAGCTTAGATTCCATGGTCAGCACTATGATTAGTCCTTTCAAATACCTCTAACTTTTCTATCCCTTCGTATAGTACCTAGCAAAAATCTATCTGTAGTTAAACAACTTATGATTACTACCAAATTGAATCCAAGCAGCTAAACACCACTGGAGAAAGCCACGTAACTGCTGGCTGATGGTTTCCCTCTAAGTCTACAACCACGAATTTCAAATGGCACTCAATACTGTCTAGTAATTTCCCACAGCATTTGCTTTCTCACTGTCTGAACAACTCTTGCACACCTCCCCTTCATTCGTAAACCTCTAACACTCCTCCTTCTTTTCACTGACTCTCAAATGAGGATCTTGCGCATCCCTGAGAAAATGGAAGCAATCAGGCAAGAACTAATCACTCCCCCACCCCTGACCTGCCCTTACCTCCACTGTTCTTCATTAGAATGGGATAAATATTTCTGCTCAAATCCCGAAATTCTACACTGGATCCTGTTTTCGCTCTCCTGTTCTGCAACATTGCTTCTGCAGTGATTCAGTCTATCTCATGCATCCTCACTTTCCCCACCTGCTCCGGATCGCTCTTGCTGGTGTGCAAGCACACCTAAATATCACCTCTCTAGACAACAACAAAGCCCTGCCGTGGTTTTGTGCTTTCCTTCACAGAAAAACAGGACTGTCGCAGTCATTGCCTCCACCTGCTCCACTCCTGTGCTCTGACTGCCCCACATATGCAGGGTTCAGCCTGTCTCCTCTGAGGTGACTCTTAACAAAGCAAAAATAAACTCTGTGCTCATCTTATTGACCTCCCAGCAGTGTGTGACAGGATTGGCCGCTTCTTCTTTCTAGAAGCACTTTCTCCTCTTACTGACCCCATCTCACCTAACTGATGCCATCTCATATAGCTGCCTCCGTTTCACATAACTCTTCACCCTTTCCTGCTGTGCTTTGCCTGCCTGGCCTTTTTTCTGTCCCTTACACGTGCTAACCTTATTCTTGCCCCATGGCCATTCTGGGTGTGGTTCTCTCTACCTATAATACTCTTTCTCTGGGCCCAAGCAGGGCCAAGGTCTGTGCTCAAATGTCACAGCCTCTAAGAGGTCTTCCCAACTAACATTTCTGAAGAAGCCCAGCTCATCAGTCCCAAATGGGACCATTTTATTCTCTTCAGAGCACTTGTCACTCTCTAACATAATCTTATTTTACATTTCAACATTTATTGTCTGTCCTTCCCTGCAGAATCCAAATGCGATGAAAGAGGGAATTATTCATTTTTATCCCAGGCACAAGAGCAAAGCCTGGGATACAGGAGGCAATCACTAGCTGGGCTGACTGAACGTTGTAACAGGGTGACCAAATACGAACTCCTCAGTGCCCAGAGGCACAGAAACCTTTGCCTCTATTTTCTGTCCTAGGGAATACAGTAAGAGTCTATATGGATGTCAAGTTTAAAACATTCCTGATAAGAGAAAAATACAAATTAGAAAATAACTATGTATACTTTTGTCTCCATACAAATATTTTAGAACTCACCCCAAAAGATAATAATAAAATCCTCTCTGCTAACAATCAGGGGGCACTGTAGCATGGTGCAAGTTTTGGAGCTAGATTGCTGGGGTTTGAATCCATCTCTGCCACTTCTTAGCAGTGCAACTTTGGGTGATCCCACCTCTCTGAGACTCAGTTTTTTCATTTGTAAAATGGGAGAAAAAATACCAGTTGGAATTAATATGACAATTAAATGTGTTGATTCATTTGGAGTACTTTGGTCTCTGAGTCATGGTTACTACAGCTAATATTAATCATTACTGTTATTATCATCATTAATGTTATTATAAAATAAAAAATAAGGGTAAAAGCAATGAATTTGGGTTTGGGGTTCTCCTCTGTTAGGCAGCTAAGTGAGGAAGTGAAAATTATGTAGTATTTTTAAAAAGGCATTTAAACATCTTATTATTTTAGCAAAGCATTTGAATGCATAGAAATGATACCCTATTTCAAATACTGCTTTGAAATCTAGAGAAAAGAATGATTTTTAAAAGAAGCAGAAAGTGTGATAGATACCTGCTGACAAGTTGTCACAAAGTTGGCTTATGTTCCAGCAAAAATGTGTTTGACTTGAACATCCACAGATCTAAAGGAAAGTCATAAATGCATGCTTATTGCTTTTAGAAGTAAAAGCACCTAAAACTGCTCTACAAAAATTCTTTAAAAATCCTGATGTATTACCAAGCAAAGTTTACTTATTTATTGGCAATTTATATTCTTCTAAATGATTTTGACTATAAACAACCTAAAAGATGTGATCAGATTATATGTTGTATATTTAGTTAGCTTAATATTTAATTTTCCATACACCTGCATAATAAAACCAGGCTGACATGCTTTAGAAGAGGTTTAATTAAATATATAAAAGTATATCATTCTGATGCTTAAATAACCAAATTGGGATCTTCTTTAGTATTACCTTAATCTTTAGAAAGAGTACCAAATACTCTAGGAATCACGCATAAGAAAAATGTGTATTATTGAAATTAAAAATAACAGTACTAAAAGAACCACAGGTCTAAGCACTTCTTTGAAAGGAAACTGAAATAGCATTTCTCCTCCAGTGTCACTGGTTAACACAAAATCATGAATTAGTGGGACTGCTCATACCATCAGCAGAAATCAGGCAGCTAATGTCAAGGTTCTCTGGAAGAGCCTCTGGAGGAGCTGGGCTTCTTGTACAACTTGTTCTGAGACCAGAAGGCACCACCCGCCCAGTGGTGGAGACATATATGCCAGGGTATGATAACTGCAGGAGAGAGAATACATTATAAGGTATCATGCAATATATTCACACTTTTTGAGAAAGATGATGTCTTAACACAAAATAAAAGATTAATCTTATATTAAGTACCCAGATCCCTTATCACAATGTTAGGGTTACAGGGTACTGAATGATGTGGCTAAACAAATGGTAGGTGAATATTAACTTATTACTACCCTTAAAGATAGAATATTATTGATGAGTCTTTACTATGGTTTCTATAATTTGTGTTTTAAATGTAAGATTTTTTGTTTTTGTTTATGAATTGGGCAGATAATATTCAGAGTGTCCTCATAATTAGGTTAGGCCAAACTTTGACTACATATGCAAATATACATCATGCTTGCATGAGATCACTTTAATTTTGTCTTACCAACCTAAATAGGAAAGTAACACTACTTTTGTTATAAGCTCACTGCTCCCTGTAGCACCTGGTAAGGTAACCCATACACAGTACACTTAGAACAAATTCTTGTTGAATAAATGAAATGTCTAGCACAAAGAAGAAAAAATGGAAAAATTAAACCATATTTAAAAGAAGTAAATTTTCAGGAAGGAAAATGATCTACAAAAAGAATAGTCACATATTTTAGAATTTTAACATGTGATAGTAACATTATGTGTGAATAAGTTCTAAGTAATAAAATATAACACTTTCTATTCACACTAAAGAAAAAAAAGCCTATTACTTTCCACAATCTATCTGTTAAACTAGGCCATCAACTCTTTCCACGAGTCGTGGACCTCACTTCTTAGCACTGGGGCTGTATCCCAACTGTCAACAGCTATTGTCTCCAAATGCGAACACTTTCCCATCCTGTTAGAAAAAGGAGGAATCAGACTAATTTCAGGTCAAAAAGCTTAAAGATTAAGTATCATAAGAGACTTATAGAGTACTGTGAAACATAAGTTTTCCAAATAAAGGAAGAGTCCTGTAATTATTATTTCTAATATTGAATGTAGAGTTAACACATTAAACATGAAAAAAATCATTGGCATTCTCTCAAATACAAAGTATTTAGTAAGTGTTTGTAGAGTGAGTGGATGGACAAATTCATTTGTCCAGATTAACACTAACATTTAAGTATAGGGTTACTTTATTTGAGCATTTCTCTGAAAATAATCTTTTCAAAAGATGATTCTTGATTAAACAACTCAAGCTTTCTCCTGACAACTAAGAACAATATAATCCAAACATGCTTTTAAAACAAAGCATACAAATTATTTTAGATATAGAGTTTTTAAAAAAACGTTTCAGCTACACAAATAGCGTTCAGGTCTATTCCTTATGGCTATGAAGAGACTCCATGCCACAACTTGCCCTGTCCTACCTGCTTTTTGCTAAATGCATGCCTTTGTTCATAACGCACCTTCTACCTGGAATTTCCTTTTCCCCATTTCTGTTTACAAAAATATATATGTCAAATGCCTTTTCTTGGTGAAGCCTTTCCTGAACTCCACAACATCACTTGCTCCTCTTTCTGGGCTCCTGCAACAAATGATGCCCTTAGTAAGCACACATTCCCCAACTTGGTACTAATTTTACTCTGTAGTGCTCTATTATCCCGTCTTTGCCCAACCAACTCTAGGAAGGACCTTAATCATTTTCGTAGCCCCACCAAAGCCTAGCAAAGTGCTTTTTACACAATACATGCTAAATATAGCGTCTGGAACTTAATAGTCACTCAGTAACTCTTGGATGAATTAATTAGGTAAAATTCATGATTAATGTCTTTTTTTATTAAGGTATTATTGATACCTTAATATCATACACTCTTATGAAGTTTTCACATGAAAAAACAGTGTGGTTACTACATTTACCCATATCATCAAGTCCCCACCCATACCCCATTGCAGTCATTGTCCATCAGTATAATTAGATGCCACAGATTCACTATTTGCTTTCTATGTGCTAAACTGTTCTCCCCGTGACCCCCCACACCATGTGTACTAAACATAATACCCCTCAATCCCCTTCTCCCTCTCTCCCACCCACCCTCCCACACCCCTTCCCTTTGGTAACCACTAATCCTTTCTTGGAGTCTGTGAGTCGGCTACTATTTTATTCCTGCAGTTTTGCT
Organism: Manis javanica; assembly: GCF_040802235.1. Taxonomy (NCBI): domain Eukaryota; kingdom Metazoa; phylum Chordata; class Mammalia; order Pholidota; family Manidae; genus Manis; species Manis javanica. The sequence continues at coordinate 101,388,111 of NC_133160.1, forward strand.
TCATTGTTATACTCCACAAATGAGGGAAATCATTTGGCACTTGTCTTTCTCCTCCTGGGTTATTTCACTAAGCATCATATCCTCCAGCTCCTTCCATGCTGTTGCAAATGGTAGGATTTGTTTCTTTCCTATGGTGAATAGTATTCCATTGTGTATATGTACCACATCTTTATCCATTCATCCACTGATGGAGGTTAATGTGTTTTTTTTAATCTTTATTGAATGTCCACTATGGGTACAACATGGAGCAAAGAAAATATAATAATTATTACATTAGTATTTACTTTAAACTTTACAAAATCCTTTCAGCTATTTTACCTCATGTGTCCTCATAAGCGCAGAGTAAGTAGGCATGAAAAAGACGTTGTCTTTATTTCATGGATGAAGAACTTAGCCTCAGAGAAGCAACAGTGACTTGTCTCAAATACAGGTGAGTAAGTGGAACAGTGGATGTTTTTTCTTTCCACAATGCAACCACATCTAATGAGCTTCACTTTCTCAGAAAACATCCAGGTGAAAAAAACAGAAACACAATAAAAATTGCCTGTAATCATGTCTTGAAAATCAAGCTTGGAAGATTATTTATGCCTGATATCTCATATCAATAGCCAAGTTTTCTTTTTTACTAATTTTTCCCTAACAGTGATATAAGGACGACAGGAGAATGAGAGAAGGGAAAGAAAATAAAATTTCCTGACTCAACCATATGCCAGTTTCTCTCACAACACATTTCCCCATTTAAACTTTTCAACCACTCTGTAAAGCACATATTTGAACCCCCTACAAATATGGATAACTTGAGACTTAGAAAATTTTAATGACTTGCTGAATATAAATACTAAGATAAATGGGGGACTCTAGATTCAAACCACCCCTTTCTCTACCTTCCTTCTCACAAAAGAGCACTGATTCAAAGTGATGTGACAGGGATATTAGAAAGGGAATGAGAGAGAGGACAAGCCTTTAAAGGGTCATGATGGAGCAAATGGGGTTGAAAAAGGGCAGAAGGAACAAGTTAGGAGGCGAGAAAATAGGCCTGAGGTCCAACCTGAGGATCAGCTGGAAGGACATCTGAGAAGATGTCAGAACACTGAATTTCCATTGCTTTCCTCCACTATCCTCAGTCTAGATTCCCTTCTGTTTTAACCCCTTCTGAGTTCAAAGACCATCCCTGTGCTGCTTAGCCAGGACAGCACTTAGACTGGAAAAATGGAAAATGGAACACATTCCATACATTAGCTTAGTTAATGATTACATTCCAACTACCATCCCAGTTACCTCCAGGGAACTCCTGGCAAACGTTGTCTAGTGGTTCACAAATGGACAAGACAGTTAGCATAGCAAGTACTAATCAGTCTGAGAAAAAACCCACCTAACTCAAACCCAACCTTTCAGTTTCCACAGTTAAGAAATGGTAGTTTTGATTTTTAACACTAGGTGGCAGTATTTGTCGACTTCATCGCTTTACTCTTACAAAACGACCTATTCATAGTTGGCAGAGTAATGGTTGACATCTCTTTCCTGTAGGTAGTCTGGTAATTATTCACAAGGGTTTTAATGATTTTCTTTACCATGCTTATCACAAGATATTGGTTTTTAAATTTCTTAGAAAATCCACTATATGCTAGAAAAAAACACTATATGCTACACTTGTTTTATTATATGATCCTTATATCATTATAACATACTGCATTATAACACTGCATTTATCTGAAGTCTACCAGCAACCTCAGAGCTCCAAAACACAGTCCTGAACTGGGAGGAAAGAGGAAGAGTGCCCCTGAATCCTAGAAACAGTTGCCACTCAAACCACTCACTTTTTAGAACTTCTAAAAACGCTACCCAATAACAAACTGAGGGTTTCCTTCCTTCCTTCCTTCCTTCCTTCCTTCCTTCCTTCCTTCCTTCCTTCCTTCCTTCCTTCCTTCCTTCCTCCCTCCCTCCCTCCCTCCCTCCCTCCCTTCCTTCCCTCCCTCCCTTCTTTCCTTCCTTCCTTCCTTCCTTCCTTCCTTCCTTCCTTCCTTCCTTTCCTTCTTTCCTTCCTTCCTTCCCTCCCTCCCTTCTTTCCTTCCTTCCTTCCTTCCTTCCTTCCTTCCTTCCTTCCTTCCTTCCTTCCTTCCTTCCTCCTTCCTTCCTCCCTCCCTCCCTACGTACCCCCACCCTTTCTTTCTTCTTTTCTTTCTTTATTCCCTTCTTTCCACATGCATCTGATTAAACAAAACTCATTCACATGGCTACTCTGAGTAACTGAGAGTTCAGAGTAACTGCAGAAAATGCTAGGAAACATAATTTTTAGCTAAGCACCTTACCACCCCAAATAATATTGGAGTTCTGTTACCAAGGATGTAGGAGAGAAAAGATCTTAGGTGGCAATGAGCAGTCTCTTCTCAACTAGCAGGGAATTGAAGATGTTTGGTCCAAACATACATGGCAGGTGGGCAAGTGGCCAGTGCACTTGTCTGCTCTCACCAGGCCCTGAGCTTAGGTTAATGCTCTGCCATCACTGTCTTGAAATTCTTAAAAACTTTGTCTTTGAACTTGTGTTTCGTAAGTGATGTCTGATGGAACACTGGATCATGCATTCGAGCAGAGGAGATGTGTGCAGCGTGTTTGCTATTTCTTGCTACCCAGTTTGCATATAGTGTTTGAAATGCCCTATGAGTACAGGATTCCTTTGGATCCACGACGTGAGGGAGTTCAATGAGACTCTGAACTAGGATAAAGTAAGCAGCATACATCTGCAACAAGGTAAGCAGGGACACAGAGAGTCCCTAGAGGTCACGCTTTCTGTTCAAATCAGAACTTGGCTTCCAACACAGAAAGAAGGCAAGGGCATTCTATGAAACACAAGCAAGCAAGGAACCCTATCACACCCTTTCTTACTTTTGTTACTGCTCTGTATTAGCCAACCACTTATGCTGAAATAATGATAGGAAAAAAGGAAAGATAGGGTAAAACCCGTAATTCCTTTTCCTTTCAGTCTTTCCTTATCATTGGCCAAAAGAGTATTGATGGAACACGCAGGTATCAAGAAGTGAAATAAAACAGTTGAGTTACTTTGGTGCAGTATTTCTATTATTCAGGCAAAATTAAATACACAATAAGAGCTATAAAATGCTAACTGTATAACTGATTATTTTGTATATGAATTAAATGCTAACATTTGCATTTAAAACTGGCATTGCACAATGTGAAAAGGAATGGTGAAGTTCATGCTGATAATTTAAAATCCTTATTTTCTTTACATAGAACATTAAAAAACAAATAAAAAACATCTTGACAAATTGAAAGATTGTGGAAGAGTTCTGGTACCTGTAACTGCATGTTTTTCCTGCTTTTTGAGAAGGGACTCTGCATTTTTGAACAGGGACTCCTTTATACTGAGTCCCACATAATGAAGCTGGTGCTGGTGACAGGGTTTAACAATTCAGTAAGACTATGCAAGAACAGTTATTTTCTACAGCTTATCTAAAACTTACTCAAGCCTCTATATGAGTGAGTGGCCAGGGATCTTTAACTTATTATTTAACTATCTTATCATCTCATCTTGTTTGAACTGTTGTTTTTCACGTAAATACTCTATTTTCCAGACATTTTCTTCTTTTCTGTGCCCCATCCCACACCCATCCTGTGCTGATACAAGAACTACAATAAAAGGTTGGAGTGAAAGGATAAAGCAATTTATTGAAGTCGAGACAGAAGGCTGTCCCCACTATAGTGTTCACCAGGAGAGTTCAGCATTGTGTCATGAAGTTTTATGAGAATTTTTTCACATTTATGTCCTTACTCATCACTAGTTTATAATACGTAGGAAAAGTTGAATCAGAATATAGAAATTCAGATGGTCATGTTATGGAAAATCATTGAAGGAATATAATAAACTGCCTTCTGTTGAAGTCTGAGAAACTCAAACCATTTCACATCTTGTTCTACTGCCAGCTAGCTAATATTTACTAGTGCCTTCTAAGTGACAGGCAGTGTCATTAGAAATTCACATGAATTATTCTTTTTATTTTTTTTATTTTTTTTATTTTTTTTATTTCAGCCTTCTCTGAAGACTTTGGCAGCTTTACTAAATGTGATTTGTACGTAACATTCAGTAAATGTAATATATACATAATAACATCATCAACATTTTATGGAATGGTATACATAGCATATTGTGTTTTGCAGTATATAATTATCACACTGAAGCTGTTTATTCCCCGCATAGGGAATTCTATATTGCTTGTGTCCTTTAGCTTGTGAATGTGACAAACAACATTGGTTGTTTTTCTAATGTTCAATTAACTTTGCATTCCTGAAAGAATCCCAATTTGGCCATAGTGCATTGTGTTTTACATGCTGTTGGATTCTATTTACTTACATTTTGTTTAGGATTTTTGCATTTATGTTTATGTGGAAGTTATGCCTGCAGCTACTCTTTCTAGTCAGGTTTGGTAACAAAGTCATACTGGTGTAATAAAATGAGTTGGAAGGGGTGTGATTCCTCTTTTTTTTTATTCTTGGAAAGAATTAGAGAAACTTCATTAATATTTCTGTTGTTGACTCTATAATAAAACTCCCTCATGAAGCCATCAGAGACTGGAGTTTCTCTTTTGAAAAGATTTCTGACTACCGATTTAATTTATTTAATGGTTAGAGAACCTTTCAGTTTTTCTATTCTGAAGTTAGATTGGGGAAGTTTTATTTTCTAGAAATTTCCCTATTACATATACATTTTCTAATTTTTCGACATAGCGACATTCTCATGCTATTGATTAAATGTCAGTAGCATCTGTAAGGGGTCTCTTTTTTCATTCCTCACACTTGTTGTTTGTGCTTCTTTTTTTGTCTTGATCAATATTACCAGAGGTTTGTCTGTAATCAGTCTTCACAGAGAGCCAAGTTTATTTTTGATGTTTCTCTCTATTGGACATTTGCTGTCTTTTTTTATTATTTTGTTAGTTAATATTTACTGCTTTCTATTAGCTTTGGTTTTATTTGGCCAGTCTTTTTCTAACTTCCTGGAATGAATTTTTAATTCATTAATTTTTAGGTCTTCCTCCTTTCTAAAGTATGTTTGAGGATCTGTATTTTCTTCTGAACAGAATACTTTAGTGTATTGAATAGATTTTTCAATATGTTATCATTTCCTATTTTAATTTCAAAATGTTCCCAAATTTTGAAATGGCTTGTTATGTTTTTATTGTTGATATCTAGCTTAATACATTATGAACAGAGATCATTATTTATTGTACCTTTAAAATGTATTGAGAGTTATTTTGTGGCCCAATGAGTGGCTACTTTATAAGAATGTTGAATCTGCTTAAAAAGAATGTGTTTTCTATAGTTGTTTGGTGCAGTGTTTTTTATATGTCCTCTTGGTCACTTTTGTCAACCGTCCTGTTCAAATTTTCTGTATTTTTACTTTCTTCTGCTTATTCTATTATTATCGAGAAACATGTAAAATCTCCCACTATGATTGTCAATTTTTACATTTCTTGAAAGTCTGTCTTACGGTCCTGTAATGTAAGTCCATACTTACATGTAAAGTTATATTTTCCCATAACTTTATTAAAATAATTTAATTTATAACTGAATGTAAGTATTAATATATTTAATATAACACATCATTTTCATAATTCATAATTTAATGTAATAATTATATTATTATAAAGTGACCCTTTTTATTACCAGTAATGATTTTTTCCTTAAATTTTCTTTCATCTGATATTAATATACTTATGAGATCCATGGCATAACTTATCCAGGCTTTTATTCTCAATCTTTTTATATTCTTATGTTTTAGATGTATCATTCTTGTTGTTGATCTTCCTAAGGTTACCTTTTCTCTCTGGCTGATTTTAAGATTTTATATTTGATTATAAAAGATATACTGCTTGGAATTTACTGAACCTCTTAAATCTGTAGATTTGATATTTTTCATCAGTTCTGGGGAAATCTCAGATACTCTCCCTTTAAATATTGCCTTTGACACATCTTCTTTCTCATCACCTATTGTAACTGTCATCAAATGTATATTATACAGTCTCACTCTGCTTTATTTCTCCTTGTTCGACCTTGATATTTTTCACCTATTGGTTTATCTTTGCTCCATTGTAGATATTTTCTTCTGAGCTGTCTTCCAACTCATTAATTCTTTCTTTAGTATATATAACTTGCTTTATACCCATCCATTAAGTTACTAATCCCACTGCTTTGTTTTTCAGTTCCAGAAGCTCTATTTTTTCCAATTTTCTGTGTCACTTTTTATCTTTTCTTGTACCCTACAGTTTTATATAAGTTCATCTTTTATCCCCCCTCTAAACATAGTGATCATAGTTGTTTTATCTTTTGAGTCTGAAAATTCCAATATTTGGATATTTTGGGTGCCTGACTCTATTTTTTTTTTTTTTTTGAGAGGGCATCTCTCATATTTATTGATCAAATGGTTGTTAACAACAATAAAATTCAGTATAGGGGGGTCAATGCTCAATGTACAATCATTAATCCATCTCAAGCCTAATTCTCGTCAGTCTCCAATCTTCTGAAGCATAACGAACAAGTTCTTACATGGTGAACGAATTCTTACAGAGTGAATAAATTCTTACATGGTGAACAGTACAAGGGCAGTCATCACAGAAACTTTCGGTTTTGATCATGCAATATGACCTATAAACCATCAGGTCAAATATGAATATTCATTTGATTTTTGTACTTGATTTATATGTTGATCCCACATTTCTCCTATTATTATTATTATTTTTATTTTTAATAAAATGCTGAAGTGGTAGGTAGATGCAAGATAAAGGTAGAAAACATAGTTTAGTGCTGTAAGAAGGCAAATGTAGATGATCAGATGATCAGGTGTGTGCCTATGGACTAAGTATTAATCCAGGCTAGACAAGGGCAGCAAGACATCCACGGATGCAGAAGATTTCTCTCAAAGCAGGGGGGGTGAGGTTCTGAGCCTCACCTCTGTTGATCCCCAAATTCTCACCTGATGGCCCCCCTGCAACTGTGCCTGTCTTAGGTTGTTCCTCCCTTGAGGAATCTTACCCGTCTCTGGCTAACCAGTCATCTTCCGGGGCCATACAGGGAAATGTAAAGTTGGTAAGTGAGAGAGAAGCCATATTGTTTGCAAAGGTTAGCTTTTTACTTCTTTGCAGATTTATGCCCTGTGGCTTCTATGCCCAGCACTTGTCTTGAGGTATCTTTACCACCTGGAGGAATTATGATACTCGGTAAATTCGATATGAGGCACGAATTCTATTTAAGGTTTGTAATTAGGAAGGAAGAAGAAAAGCTATAGATGTAGCATATGAAGGAAACATGGGAGGATTGATTATTTCTTTGACATATCTTCTTGTATAGTACCTTAAGTATGTATAGGTTTTAAACTACTAACTAATTTGCACACACATATTAACATAATAGGAATACGGTGACATAAACAAAGCAAATCTATAATTACCAGCCATCTCCAGTGAAGCCAAGAAAACCATTTAGGCACCCTAGGCATTTGTGAAAATTTATCTATGATATGATGGATATTTTCCAACTGTACTTGAACCATCAGACAAATTAAAGCAGCCCATTTCTGGGATCTGTTCACATCCCATATGTTCTTTTAACCATAGATAGTCTATAGTCATGAGATTTTGGGGTGCTACACCTTGCACCCCTCCCAACTCCTGATTGAGTTCCAACCGTACAGATCCGGTCAAATTCATTGTCTCACTGTATGCACATGCCAACCTAGACATCTCCCTCCTCATTCCTATGGCAAGTCCAGGAGACGGTGGGCTGGATGCAGCCACAACCGCAGCATCGTCCGGATCCCTGTGGAGGCTTTTTGATGATCATCCCCCGGCACGAGTCCTCCAGAGAGTGCTGATGCCGGAAGCTCCTCCTCATATCGTATCTTAGTTCATTTTCTGGGTATCCAAGCTAGGCCTTGATCTTCTGCGTAGAAACAAACAGACCCTTTGCCCACACTTTGACATGCCCTCTATACCACTGTGCAGAACTCATTGGAGGTCAGCACACAGTAACTGCTTTTTTTTTTTTTTTTAATTAAGAGAAAGGAATATTATCAGAAAAGAGTACCTCCATAGCTGATCATCTGACACCCTTTAAGTGATCAACATTAAGGATATTTAAAGCATGCGTTGATCTTTGATTTACCAATAGTTTTATCCTGTTAAGGAGTAATCCCCCTTTTCTTTCTTTCTTTCTTACTTTTTTTTAAAAAATTTTTAATCTACACTTACCTGAAGAATACTATGTTTACTATGCTCTCCCCTATATCAGGTCCCCCCTAACAACCACATTACGGTTACTGTCCATCAGCTTAGCAAAATGTGGTAGAGTCACTACTTGTCCTCTCTGTGTTGTGCAGCCCACCCTCCCCTTTCTCCCTCCCCCCCATGCATGCTAATCTTAATACCCCCCTTCTTCTTCCCCCCCCTTATCCCTCCCTGCCCACCCATCCTCCCCAGTTCCTTTCCCTTTGGTACCTGTTAGTCCATTTTTGGGTTCTGTAATTCTGCTGCTGTTTTGTTCCTTCAGTTTTTCCTTTGTTCCTATACTCCTCAGATGAGTGAAATCATTTGGTATTTCTCTTTCTCCGCTTGGCTTATTTCACTGAGCATAATACTCTCCAGCTCCATCCATGTTGCTGCAAATGGTTGGATTTTTCCACTTCTTATGGCTGAGTAGTATTCCATTGTGTATATGTACCACATCTTCTTTATCCATTCATCTACAGATGGACATTTAGGTTGCTTCCAATTCTTGGCTATTGTAAATAGTGCTGCGATAAACATAGGAGTGCATCTGTCTTTCTCAAACTTGATTGCTGCGTTCTTAGGGTAAATTCCTAGGAGTGGAATTCCTGGGTCAAATTGTAGGTCTGTTTTGAGCATTTTGATGCACCTCCATACTGCTTTCCACAATGGTTGAACTAATTTACATTCCCACCAGCAGTGTAGGAGGGTTCCCCTTTCTCCACAGCCTTGCCAACATTTGTTGTTGTTTGTCTTTTGGATGGCAGCTATCCTTACTGGTGTAGGGTGATACCTCATTGTAGTTTTAATTTGCATTTCTCTGATAATTAGCGATGTGGAGCATCTTTTCATGTGTCTCTTGGCCATCTGTATTTCTTTTTTGGAGAACTGTCTGTTCAGTTCCTCTGCCCATTTTTTAATTGGGTTATTTGTTTTTTGTTTGTTGAGGCGTGTGAGCTCCTTATATATTCTGGACGTCAAGCCTTTATCAGATCTGTCATTTTCAAATATATTCTCCCATACTGTAGGGTTCCTTTTTGTTCTATTGATGGTGTCTTTCGCTGTACAGAAGCTTTTCAGCTTAATGTAGTCCCACTTGCTCATTTTTGCTGTTGTTTTCCTTGCCCGGGGAGATATGTTCAAGAAGAGATCACTCATGTTTATGTCTAAGAGTTTTTTGCCTATGTTTTTTTCCAAGAGTTTAATGGTTTCGTGACTTACATTCAGGTCTTTGATCCATTTTGAGTTTACCTTTGTATATGGGGTTAGACAATGGTCCAGTTTCATTCTCCTACATGTAGCTGTCCAGTTTTGCCAGCACCATCTGTTGAAGAGACTGTCATTTTGCCATTGTATGTCCATGGCTCCTTTATCAAATATTAATTGACCATATATGTTTGGGTTAATTTCTGGGGTCTCTAATCTGTTCCACTGGTCTGTGGCTCTGTTCTTGTGCCAGTACCAAATTGTCTTGATTACTATGGCTTTGTAGTAGAGCTTGAAGTTGGGGAGTGAGATCCCCCCTACTTTATTCTTCTTTTTCAGGATTGCTTTGGCTATTCGGGGTCTTTGGTGTTTCCATATGAATTTTTGAATTATTTGTTCCAATTCATTGAAGAATGTTGCTGGTAATTTGAGAGGGATTGCATCAAATTTGTATATTGCTTTCGGCAGGATGGCCATTTTGACGATATTAATTCTTCCTAGCCATGAGCATGGGATGAGTTTCCATTTATTAGTGTCCCCTTTAATTTCTCTTAAGAGTGACTTGTAGTTTTCAGAGTATAAGTCTTTCACTTCTTTGGTTAGGTTTATTCCTAGGTATTTTATTCTTTTTGATGCAATGGTGAATGGAATTGTTTTCCTGATTTCTCTTTCTATTGATTCGTTGTTAGTGTATAGGAAAGCTACAGATTTCTGTGTGTTGATTTTGTATCCTGCAACTTTGCTGTATTCCGATATCAGTTCTAGTAGTTTTGGAGTGGAGTCTTTAGGGTTTTTCATGTACAGTATCATATCATCTGCAAATAGTGACAGTTTAACTTCTTCTTTACCAATCTGGATTCCTTGTATTTCTTTGTTTTGTCTGATTGCCGTGGCTAGGACCTCCAGTACTATGTTAAATAACAGTGGGGAGAGTGGGCATCCCTGTCTGGTTCCCGATCTCAGTGGAAATGCTTTCAGCTTCTCGCTGTTCAGTATAATGCTGGCTGTGGGTTTATCATATATGGCCTTTATTATGTTGAGGTACTTGCCCTCTATTCCCATTTTGCTGAGAGTTTTTATCATGAATGGATGTTGAATTTTGTCAAATGCTTTTTCAGCATCTATGGAGATGATCATGTGGTTTTTGTCTTTCTTTTTGTTGATGTGGTGGATGATGTTGATGGATTTTCGAATGTTGTACCATCCTTGCATCCCTGGGATGAACCCCACTTGGTCATGGTGTATGATCCTTTTGATATACTGTTGAATTCTGTTTGCTAATATTTTATTGAGTATTTTTGCATCTACATTCATCAGGGATATTGGTCTGTAATTTTCTTTTTTGGTGGGGTCTTTTCCTGGTTTTGGTATTAGGGTGATGTTGGCTTCATAGAATGAGTTTGGGAGTATTCCCTCTTCTTCTATTTTGTGGAACACTTTAAGAAGAATGGGTATTATGTCTTCTCTGTGTGTCTGATAAAATTCCGAGGTAAATCCGTCCGGCTCCGGGGTTTTGTTCTTGGGTAGTTTTTTGATTACTGTTTCAATTTCTTTGCTTGTAATTGGTTTGTTTAACTTTTGTGTTTCTTCCTTGGTCAGTCTTGGGAGGTTGTATTTTTCTAGGAAGTTGTCCATTTCTTCTAGGTTTTCCAGCTTGTTGGCATATAGGTTTTCATAGTAGTCTTTAATAATTCTTTGTATTTCTGTGGAGTCTGTCGTGATTTTTCCATTCTCATTTCTGATTATGTTGATTTGTGTTGACTCTCTTTTTCTCTTAATAAGTTGGGCTAGAGGCTTATCTATTTTGTTTATTTTCTCAAAGAACCAGCGCTTGGTTTCGTTGATTTTTGCTATTGTTTTATTCTTCTCAATTTTGTTTATTTCTTCTCTGATCTTTATTATGTCCCTCCTTCTGCTGACTTTAGGCCTCATTTGTTCTTCTTTTTCCAGTTTTAATAATTGTGATGTTAGACTATTCATTTGGGATTGTTCTTCCTTCTTCAAGTGTGCCTGGATTGCTATATACTTTCCTCTTAAGACTGCTTTCGCTGCATCCCACAGAAGTTGGGGCTTAGTGTTGTTGTTGTCATTTGTTTCTATATATTCCTTGATCTCTATTTTGATTTGTTCATTGATCCATTGATTATTTAGTAGCATGTTGTTAATCCTCCATGTGTTTGTGAGCCTTTTTGTTTTCTTTGTAGAATTTATTTCTACTTTCATACCTTTGTGGTCTGAAAAATTGGTTGGTAGAATTTCAATATTGTGGAATTTACTGAGGCTCTTTTTGTGAGCTAGTATGTGGTCTATTCTGGAGAATGTTCCATGTGCACTTGAGAAGAATGTATATCCTGTTGCTTTTGGATGTAAAGTTTTATAGATGTCTATTAGGTCCATCTGTTCTAGTGTGTTGTTCAGTGCCTGTGTGTCTTTACTTATTTTCTGCCCGGTGGATCTATCCTTTGGGGTGAGTGGTGTGTTGAAGTCTCCTACAATGAATGCATTGCAGTCTATTTCCCTCTTTAGTTCTGTTAGTATTTGCTTCACATATGCTGGTGCTCCTGTATTGGGTGCATATATATTTAGAATGGTTATATCCTCTTGTTGGACTGAGCCCTTTATCATTATGTAGTGGCCTTCTTTATCTCTTGTTACTTTCTTTGTTTTGAAGTCTATTTTGTCTGATATTAGTACTGCAACCCCTGCTTTCTTCTCACTGTTGTTTGCCTGAAATATGTTTTTCCATCCCTTGACTTTTAGTCTGTGCTTGTCTTTGGGTTTAAGGTGAGTTTCTTGTAAGCAGCATATAGATGGGTCTTGCTTTTTTATCCATTCTATTACTCTATGTCTTTTGATTGGTGCATTAAGTCCATTTACATTTAGGGTGACTATTGAAAGATATGTACTTATTGCCATTGCAGGCTTTAGACTCGTGGTTACCAAAGGTTCAAGGTTAGCTTCTTTAGTATCTTACTGCCTAACTTAGCTCGCTTATTGAGCTGTTATATACACTGTCTGGAGATTCTTTTCTTCTCTCCCTTCTTATTCCTCCTCCTCCATTCTTCATATGTTGTGTGTTTTGTTCTGTGCTCTTTTTAGGGGTGCTCCCATCTAGAGCAGTCCCTGTAGGATGCCCTGTATAGGTGGTTTGTGGGAAGCAAATTCCCTCAGCTTTTGCTTGTCTGGGAATTGTTTGATCCCACCATCATATTTAAATGATAGTCGTGCTGGATACAGTATCCTTGGTTCAAGGCCCTTCTGTTTCATTGCATTAAGTATATCATGCCATTCTCTTCTGGCCTGTAGGGTTTCTGTTGAGAAGTCTGATGTTAGCCTGATTGGTTTTCCTTTATAGGTGACCTTTTTCTCTCTAGCTGCCTTTAAAACTCTTTCCTTGTCCTTGATCCTTGCCATTTTAATTATTATGTGTCTTGGTGTTGTCCTCCTTGGATCCTTTCTGTTGGGGGTTCTGTATAATTCCATGGTCTGTTCGATTATTTCCTCCCCCAGTTTGGGGAAGTTTTCAGCAATTATTTCTTCAAAGACACTTTCTATCCCTTTTCCTCTTTCTTCCTCTTCTGGTATCCCTATAATACGAATGTTTTTCCTTTTGTATTGGTCACATATTTCTCTTAGTGTTGTTTCATTCCTGGAGATCCTTTTATCTCTCTCTATGTCAGCTTCTATACGTTCCTGTTCTCTGGCTTCTATTCCTTCAATGGCCTCTTGCATCTTATCCATTCTGCTTATAAATCCTTCCAGGGATTGTTTCACTTCTGTGATCTCTTTCCTGACATCTGTGATCTCCTTCCAGACTTCATCCCACTGCTCTTGCATTTTTCTCTGCATCTCATCCCATTGCTCTTGCATTTTTTTCTGCATCTCTGTCAGCATGTTCATGATTTTTATTTTGAATTCTTTTTCAGGAGGACTAGTTAGGTCTGTCTCCTTCTCAGGTGTTGTCTCTGTGATCTTTGTCTGCCTGTAGTTTTGCCTTTTCATGGTGATAGAGATAGTTTGCAGAGCTGGTACAAGTGACCGCTGGAAGAGCTTCCCTTCTTGTTGATTTGTAGCCTTTTCCTGGGAGAATAGCGACCTCTAGTGGCTTGTGCTGGGCAGCTGTGCGCAGACAGGGCTTCTGCTTCCTGCCCAGTTGCTTTGGGGTTTATTTCCGCTGTTGCTGTGGGCTTGGCCTGGCTGGGGCTGTTCCTCCAAAATGGTGGAGCCCCGTTGGAGGGGGAGCAGCCAGGAGACTATTTATCTCCATAAGGGGCCTCTGTGCTCCCTGCTGCCCACGGGGTTAGAGTGCCCAGAGATCCCCAGATTCCCTGCCTCTGGTCTAAGTGATCTGTCCTGCCCCTTTAAGATTTCCAAAAAGCACTCTCCAAACCAAAACAACAACAGCAACAATGAGAGAGGGAACAGAAACAAAGAGAAAAAAAAAAAAGGAAAAAAAAGGAAAAAACAAGCGATTTTTTTTTTTTTTTTTTTGTCCTCAGGTGCCGGTCCCAGGCACCCGCTCACTGGTCCTGCTGCCCTGTCTCCCTAGCACCAGGGTCCCTGTCCTTTCAAGGCTTCCAAAAAGCACCCACCCACCGGTCCCGCAGGGAAGGAACGCTCAATATTCTTTGTCCTCAGGCACTGGTCCCACGCACCCGCTCACCAGTCCCTCCGCCCTGCCTCCCTAGCACCGGGGTCCCTGTCCCTTCAAGGCTTCCAAAAAGCACTCGGCAAAAAGAGAGAAAAAAAAGGGGAAAAACGCGCGATTTCTTCTGTCCTCAGGTGCTGGTCTCAGGCACCCACCCACCGGTCCCACAGGGAAAAATGCGGGATATTCTTTGTCCTCAGGTGCCGGTCCCAGCCACCTGCTCACCAGTCCCGCCACCGTGCCTCCCTAGCACTGGGGTCCCCGTCCCTTCAAGGCTTCCAAAAAGCGCTCGCCAAAAAGAGAAAAAAAAAAAAAGGGGAAAAACGCGCGACCTCCTCCGTCCTCAGGCACCGGTCTCAGGCACCCGCCCCCAGGTCTCGCAGGGAGAAACGCGGGATATTCTTTGTCCTCCGGCGCCGTTCCCAGGCACCTCCTCACCGGTCCCGCCACCCTGCCTCCCCAGCAACGGGGGCCCGTCCCTCTAAGGCTTCCAAAAAGCGCTCGCCAAAAAAAAAAAAAAAAAAAACCGCTCCGGTTTCTCTCCACCTGCCGGGAGCCGGGGGGAGGGGCGCTCGGGTCCCGCCGGGCTGGGGCTTGTATCTTACCCCCTTCACAAGGCGCTGGGTTCTTGCAGGTGTGGATGTGGTCTGGATGTTGTCCTGTGTCCTGTGGTCTCTATTTTAGGAAGATTTTTCTTTGTTATATTTTCATAGCTCTATGTGTTTTTGGGAGGAGATTTCCACTGCTCTACTCACGCCGCCATCCTGGCTCCGCCGAATTATTCTTTTAATCATTAAAAAAACTCTATGGAGTAGATATAACTATGATCCCTATTTCATGTAAGATGGGACTGAGACATTAAAGAGTAAAGTAACTTCCCAGTCACACAGCTCAGAAGTGGTATGACTAGTATATCATCATATCATGCCAGAGAGTCTTGGTACACAAAAAGCATTCTAAGTTTCTCAAGGAAACACAGGGATTTACTTACAATTTAATTAAATTTATGGAACTTATTCCCACTAATGAACTGCCTCAATTGCAGTGGAATCTTGGATACATGCAAAGGTGTTTGATGGATGTAAGACCATAGCGTTAGACAGGAGTCAGATACTGGGACAAGTGAGCCATGACTTAAGTTTATAGGGCCTTCCAGGAGTGTGCAAACCTCAAGATACAATCAAATCATCAAACATGTGGAGACCTTCGGATTTCAGCAAGAATTAAAAGGGACAATGCTCCCTAGAAGCTATAGTAACCCTGAAATGATAGAGACAAGGGCTGGAACTGCCTACAAACTCTAGTGTTGTACTAGTTTTGTAAAAATTATTATTTTTCTTGAAACTTCTTCAAAAAACACCACCACCACAAAGAACCACCACCCATGAGATAGATCTGGAGTTAGAATGGGACAGTATCCACCTGTCCCAACAAACCAACCTTTCAAACACCATTAGCTGTGCTGACTTGTATAAAATTAAGCCTGAGCTGTATAATTCTGTATAAAGTAGTAGGCTTCTAATCAATTATTCTACTATTTTTTAAAAATCGGATGCTGACAATGGAACAAACTGGGATAGGTGTATACATAACATAACTGCCTCCAATGACTATATCCACGCATGCTGTCTTTAATTTCATCTGCCAACTTTTGTTTACATGTGAGTGAAGGAGAGCAAAATATGCACCCCAAAATATGACTGTAGGAGTTCAGAACATGCCACCTGCAAATAGGCCACTGTGGAAGATTGGCTATTTTGAGCTGTGGACACTTAGAAAAACAGCAACTGCAGGGAAAGGCTTTCTTTGAACTCCCCTTCTCTGCCTAAAGACAGAACCTCCAAAAGGAACTCAGTTGTCATAAATCTCCTCCCGGGGGGATTTCATCAGACACACTGTCACAAACTACCACGCCTCCTATCTGTTCTTCTAAGGACTCATTCATCTGTCCTAAAAATCATTTACTCTCCGTAAGAGACCTCCCCTTTCCCTAAGATGATATTTAAGCCTGGATCTAAGTCACCTCTTTGAGTTACTCATTTATCCCTAGCCATCACCCGTGTGCACATGAGATACACATGTTAATAACCTTCTGTTTGTTTTTCCCTTCTTAATCATTCTTTTATTACAGGGGTCTCAGCTAGGAACTCAAAACGGTAGAGGGAAAATGATTTTTTCTTCCCCTATATGAGCACATGACCTGTTTGGGAAAATTACGATGCTAATTCTCCTGACCTCTGTAGGTTCAAAAAATTGGAACAAAACCTAAATTAGGCCAAAATGTTTTTCCTGTGGTTTAAAAATTTAATTCTGGAAAAGAAGTGCTCATTTCTCCTAGGTTTAGGACTATTAGCCTAACTGCAGGGAACACTGAAGTACCTGGGATTACATGACCCAGGGGCAGGCCTTTACCAAGGAATGCAGAGAGAAAAATATTTCAGTTCCTTTGTCTGTTTGTATAACTCTGAGGAATCATGTAGACCTGTTCTGTCCAATATAGTAGCCATATATCTAGCTATGGAGCACTTAAGATGTGGCTGAAAGTATAAAATACAAAGAATTAGTATGAAACTTAATTTTTGCAGTGACTACATGTTGATGTGACAATGTTTTTTATATAGTGGGTTAACTAAAACATATTATTAAAATTAGTTTCACCTCCTTTTTAAATGTAAATACTTCAACATTTGAAAGGACATATGCATGATACAAAAAAAAGAAAAATTTTGTATCTATATATAGTAACTAGACTTATACTGATCACTTCACAGTAATACAAGGATCAAATCATTGTATTGTACACCTGAAACTAATATCATGCTATATGTGAATTACACCTCAATAAAATAAAATAAAATGACATATATTTATTTAGGTGTGGATTTAAAATAGCCATTCGATTTGATAAAAGGTATGTAGAGGTTGGAAAATAGAAGTGGGAGAGATTAAGAGGAAGAAAATGTAACACTTTTGGAGTGAGTATCATGTGCTGTGCTCTGTGCTATGAGCTTTACACATTATCTCATAATACAGCGGGAACATTAGAAAGTTTGGTAGGAGTACAGATGCGGAAGGGGGATGCAGAGGTGAGGCATGTGCAGGATGAAAGCTGACTTCCTCAGTCCTGTCTGGGAGGTTAAACCTTTTTACATTCTTTTACAGTTACCTCCTGGGTATTTTAGTTTCACTCCTTAGGCTTAGATGAGTTTTGAACTTTTCTGAACCTTAGTCCCCTCATCTGAAAGCCAGGAATAATATTCCTACCTCAACGTAAGTTTCCTAACAGACTGTTTGCCACGTAACTACATGCTTAATGACTACTCCTTCTTCCTCTTCCATTAGTTGAAAGTGGTCAAACAGGTCTCTGTTTAACCTAAGGGTTTCATTTAGTAAATTGGTGAATCAGGAAAAAGTAGGGGATATGATGGAAGTACATCATAAGGCAAGGGATAACACATGGTACAAAATGTCACTAATCACAGCGAAGGAAGTAAGAGAACACCAATAATCTGGGTATCAAATTAAAATGATTCCCTACCCCCAAAGTTCAGAGGGCTTGGCCTGAGAATGTCATCAGTCCCACTTGATTATTTGAATGTTGGTTTTAAAATAAGATATAATAATGCTAGAGTTAGTTCATGAGCAGTCAAGCTTCTACCATGGCCTCTGCTCTGGCCTAGGCATCCTGAAAGATTTATAGAGGATAAGGTGGCATCTCCAGAGCATAATTCATACATGTATAAAACTGAAATATAAGAAAACGTTAGAATTAAGAATGAAATGAGGTATAACTGGCAACTGCGGTAGTAGTTCAGATTAAAAGAGGAGGCCGCTAGTGGCTGGGGAGTCAAAAAAGGAGAATGACCTTGCAGGGTGCTGGAGAGAAAGTAAAAGCCACAGGGTCAAAGGCAGGTGGCAGTGAATCTGGTTTGTTTAGAGGGCAGTAGAGACTGGTCTGGTTCCACAAGGAGGGTATATTTGAGGGAGGAGAGAAAAACAAGTTTCACCCAACGGCCCTGAAACTGCCCTCAGTGTGGTCAACTGGGAGTACTTGAGCAACTACAAGAGGAGAGAAAACAGTACTTTTGAAAGACACTTTTAAGGCACTGGCAATTTAGATCAAGGCTTTCCAAACCAGTTTGCCCCTGGCAGCAAGGTCTGTGAGCAAAGAATGATTTTTACTTTTTTAAATGGTTGGGGATTAAAGTCTAAGGAAGCATAATATTTCATGACACATGAAAATCACATTAACTTCAAATTTCAGTATCCATTAATAAAGTTTTACTGTGCTGGTCTGCAACCTCAGGAGTTCCCTAAGTGAAACTGGCCTTGGTACATTGGGTCCCTAAACTTGGGCAAGGAGAGACCCAAGAAAGAGGCGGTCACTCCAGACTGGCAGGTGGCAGGTTCAGTAAGCAAGGGAGTTTACCCAGAAGCTTCCCTGGGCAACTGCAAGATGAATAGATCTGCCTGTCAGAATCTCAGTTTATAAAAAGGCTTCAAACTTCACATGTACCATCCAGATGGACTTAGCGACACATTGCTCTCTCAAGGCTGCACCCTTGAAATGGCTCCCACCGTGGGATTGGTGGGCAGACATATGTTCCAAGGACAGGGGAGGAGATGAGGAGCCTTCCGCTGACTGGGTCCAGCTCTGGGGGTCAACTGGCAGTAGTGTCTTCTCAATGACCTCCTCCGACATATTGGATCACAGCCCATGTTGCTTGTTTCCTTTATGGTCTGTGGCTGTTTCTGTGCTCCAGTGGCAGTGTGACAGAGACTGTATGGCCCAAAAAGTATGGCTCTAAAATTGTTACTATCTGGCCTTTACAGAAACTGTTTATAGACCCTTAGTTTAGGCTGACACTGGGGAAACAGGGAGAAGAGAGAGCATCAAGGTGGGGACTAGGATAAGGTGAGTGAGGGACACACCTTGGGCACAAAATTTAAGGGGAACAGTGCCAAGAAACATCAGTAATTAATAATATTCAATGCTATCTTTTTAAAAACCAAAATTAATGCCCCAAATCCACAATAAGCAAAATATCAAAATTTAAAGACAGGGCCAAAGCAATGTTGCACTCTGCCATACCAGAGACTAAGACAAAAGGAAATCCAGTGACTACTGAGGTTTTTGGCACCCCCTTAAATTTTGCATGGGAAGAAAATGTTTCACTTACTGCCTCCTTATCATGGCCCTGGTATTAACAGAGACATTCAGGAGGGGGGAGATGAGTAGGGACAAAACAGGGTGGTGGAAGGTATGGAGACTTAGAAGTGGTTTTCAGATCTTAGATCTCAGCTTCTGCTTTAAAGAGGAGAAATTCACTCATTTCACCCAAAGTGAAAGCCAAAGCCTACATTGGCTGTGCAGTCCAGCCTCAGTTCGACTCTGACCCCATTCAGAGCCTCTCCCACTTGCTTGCTTCTTACCTGGCTCATTACCCCCCAGCCTCTTTATGGTCCCTTCACAAAGCCAGGAATGCTTCATCTAGGGACCTTTGCACCCGGGTCCCTCTGCCTGGAGTCTTGTCCCTGACATGCACAGGGCTCACTACCATCTTCTCTGGAGGCTCCTCCCGACCATGCTATTTAAGATTAGATCCACTCCTTAACTCCCAACCATTCCTTGCTTTATTTTTTCCGTTGCATTTATTATCCTTTAAATACATGATTTTCCGTGTTTATGGTTTCTCTCCTCCTGCCTGATGGCATGCTCTGTGAAGGTAGGATTTCTTCTATCTGCTTTACTACCTCAGAATGCCCTGCTCCTAGATGAGAACAAGCACCGCATCAGTACTGAAGGGCTGACTCACCAGATCCAGCAGAACATGACGTGGCAAAGGGAAAAGGAGCAGTTTTCCTCTTCTAAGGTTTCAAGTATTACTTCTAGCAATAGTGAGCAAATAAGCTTCTCGCTTAAAAATGATAGAATCAAAAATGAAACTTCTCACAGCTGCCCCGGTGACCTGTTGTCTGGCCTTCCTGGTATTTTTTCTGACTCTTGGAATTCTTAGCTTCCTGTATATTCTAAGTTAATTGCTTTCTTTTTCAAGGGCAACTTTAATCAAACAGCCAACTCTAGAGACACTTCTAAGAAAAGAGAAATCAATTATTTCTCTGTGTCTAGCTATAAAAAATGTCTTTTTCTCCATTGGCATTTCCCTTGGCTCCATCATCGTGTGTGCTTTTCTGTTCAGGGCTGAGGTAATCCGTCTGCAATCCAGTGTCCCCTTGCTGATTCTGATAAGAATTAGTCATAAGTAAGTCAACTTGATTCTTTCAAGTTGTTCAGTTTCCAATTTTCAAGTATTGTTCAGCCAACAATACTTTTTAACCACTCCTAGTTGGGAGAAGTCAGTCAGGACTAAAACATGAAGTAATTCACAGGCCATGTTAAAATTTTTTATTTTGATGGTAAGGAAAAGGAAGACACTGAAGTGTTAGTGAAGGAGAGCGTGTGTGTGTGTGTGTGTGTGTGTGTGTGTGTGTGTGTGTGTGTGTGTAGACAGGAACGTATTTGCACTTCAAAGTCACTTGAGCTGTAGGATGAGAACTAGTTGAAAGGCTGGGAAGAGTGGACACCGAGGAGCCAGTTAAGGGTGACTGTTGTTGCCTGGGCAAGAGCAACAGGTCTAGGACTCTGGAGGGTAGCAGGACTAGGCAGTTGGCCTCTGTAAAGGACAGAGTAGATGTGTTTGAGATATAGTTTGGGCAGAAAGTGGATGAACAGTGATGAGGGGATGAGGAAATGATGTGTCCAGGATGACGCCTACCTGTCTGGCTGGAGTAACTGGGTGGATAATGGTGCCACTCATGTTGTAGGAAGTGCAGAAAGAGGAGCAAACCCGGGTGCAAGAAAATAGGTCATGAAGCTGAGGTTTTCTGAGATATCTCCATTTGGTCATGTCAAGGAGACTTGTATCTGTGGGTCTGGAGCTCTGACAGGGCTGCACTAGGAATTTTAATTTGAGAGTCATCTGTGATAAGTGGTCATTGGAGAAATGGAAATAGATGAGATCAAATAAGGAGAGTCAGGAGTGAGAAGAGAAGATGCTCAGTATCTAGTGAGGAAGCCTCAGGTTTCCTTGGCCTTGATTCTGCCCTTCACATCTTTTTTTTTACTTACACCCTCTTCACTGTAAAAGCAAAACAAGTCCTACTGGAAGGAGAAACATATGAAGAAAATAATACAATAGATTGAGTTAACCCCTGGTACACCTTCATTTGTTTGGAGCATTCCTTCTAAAAGGGAATAATTAACCTAATAATTCTCAATCCCTTCAGGATCACCTTAATACTAATAAAGCATTTTCCCTATAAAATGAAAACTCAGATTAAGCCAAAAAATATTCCCAAAGGCTTGGAAGAATTATTTTAGTTACTACAGGAGCTTGTCTTACAGATGTGGAAAAACTTGAGTGCTCAGAGAGATGAACTCTTTTTTTAAAGTTATGATTATCAGAGTTATTATTTCATCTATAATCTCTTAGGCATTGAACATCCATGAAGGGGAAATACATATCTAGCTCTTCTATTAATCTATTCAGGCCATTATTAAAATAGATCTGGGGCAGATACTTACCTAGTATGAGAATTTTCATGAGAAAAAAATCTGAATTTTAAAGGAAAGCCAGACAAAACTCCTTTAGTTCACAAGTCATTGTGAATAAACTTTTATCATCTAAGTTCTTTAGCGAAGTTTCTCATTCTGACAGGGATTTATGAAGCTACTGAGCCATGCCATGATGAATGCAAGGGGTCAGAAGAGCGAGGTATGCCAGTCTTTTCTGTACTATTTAACTGCCAGTATCAACAAAGCAAACAGTTTCAACTCCAGTTTTGTGACATTCTGGGTTGCATCTGTTAAGAGTCTATCTAGAGTGAGTCAGACACATCCCAGCAGGAAATAAGAAACAGATGGTATCCTCAAATTAGGATAGTCCAAATAAGTTAATGGGCCGTTACAAAAGTATGGAAGGGTAGAGGAAAGTGACAAGGATAGGGTAATATCCTGGGGCTGTTACCCTTGGCCTGAAGGGACACATGAGATATTGGTTAATAAATCCCAGAAAGAGGGACTCAAAAATGTTTTGTGGAGAGAGTCACCTTGAAAGGGGCTGTGATCTTTGATGGAAGGACACAGCCAGCTTTGAGTGATTCTGTAGGGAGACAGCCAAGAGAGTAAATACGCTTCCTAACTCCCTGCTCTTTCTGTTTCTGGGGGACCCAGGAGCCAAATGCTGATGTAGTCCATTCAGGTCAGCGTCGGGGGTAACGTAGGGTGGAGAGGGTGTGGAGGAATTGGAGAGAGAAGATGGTGAGCATAGAGAGGAAGACTGGCAAATAAACAACTAAAAGCAGTGGGTAGAAGTTGCTGGAGTCAGGGTGGAGTAGGGGGGACGGTTTTGTACTAGGAAGCTGGAGAGGCTGGCTCAAAAGTTACACCTTAGTTTTATGTGTCTATAACGAACATGGAAATAGCAATTCTAAACCTGGTGGAAGTGATCGTACTGAAGTGGGATTACTATCTCTTGGAAATTTTATAGAATTAAGCAGAACTGAGTTACTTCCAATGTCCTTTAAGATTTGCGTACTATGATCCTGTATTTGATGACTAGAAAGTCAAGTAAAGTTAGTGTCTTGGAAAGGGACTGGTAAAAAATAAAATTCAACCAGGTAAATTTGAAGACATAACTGGTGTTATTATGCAATTCAAGAATCGGGCAGCAGCCCATCTAGCAAGAAGAAGCTCCGTTGGACTGCAAAAAAGGAGAGGTTTTTAAAGATACAGAGGGAGCAGAAAAAAGGAAATTATTAGCAGAGAATCCATTGGTTTAGGCAAGGGCACCCTGAAGGGAAATAAAGGAGTCTTTCAGTAAATTTCCTAGTGCTAACCAGGAAATTTCATGTTGACTAATTGAAGGTTATATTTCTAGGGAGCTGAAACTGCAGTTAGGTTAAGTATTAAGTCTTGATTTGTGGACATAGGCCATTAGCATTTTCTAATCTGTCTTTAGGCCTGTGTTTCTATTTTTAACAGTAGTAAAAGAAAGATATGGATTTTCTTTGTTTTTAGTAAAACAAATGTTTGAAAAGCCATTACTGAACTGAAAAATCCCTGTACACAAAAATATTCATCACAGCAAAGGGTAAAATGCTGGAACACATTTCATTTCTAATAGTTGGGGAATAGTTAAGAACATTGTAGTATGTTCGTTCAATGCAATATTATACGGGAGCAAATAATTGTAAGTACAAAGAATTATAAAACAGCATGGAAAATGTATATGATACAAGGCTAGGCTAAAAAGAACAGTATTTAAAGTTTTATCATACTCTGCTCACAATATTTTTAAAATATGTAAAAAAGACGAATGAAACTGTAAGAAATTAAAAGTTTTATTAAGGTGGTAAAAAAATGGATGATTATTTTCTAGTAATTTTTCAACTTTTCTGTAATGTATGAACATATTTTAAAAATATATTTTAACATGTCAAATACTTAAATATGTTTAATTTCTTTGAATTATAATTTAAATATATTACTTCAAAATGCAATGAAAGTTGTACCTTACGTAGTGCTGAAATTTTTCTACATCCTGATGTGGATGGTGGCTACCAGGGTGTAAATGTAATAAAAATTCATTAAACACATATTTATGATTAATGCCATTTATGCACACTTACATGTGTACATATATACATATACATATACATATATGTATCAGTAAGAGTTTTTAAAATTTCCATCTGCAACACATTATCTAAAGTGAGATAACTCACTGGATAAGTGAGGTTGACTGTAATTCTTTCTATATTTACATCCTGCATTTTACCAACAAAATACAGCCTGAGATTCCTGATTTTTATTTCCAAAGACAAAAAAAACCTCATAGAATTACAACTTATGAATGCCTCTTTTCCAGAAAACTCTTGTCTGGATCCAGTATACCATGCTATTTTAATTGATGACTTGGAAGTCAGTGACAATAGGATATAAGTAAGCCTTTGGACCATATAATCTCTAATAATAAAATAGAAATAAAGAGAAAACATAAATTGAAACTGGAAGCAAACTGTTATTTCAAAATACAAGAAAAATTATCTCCCATCTTATCACCCCTTGTCATTTTCAAAAAGCAAAATCCAACCACGTTAATCTGAAGATCGAACAGCCTTTATTAAATGATTCATGAATCAGGCAACTTCCCTTCTAGCAAGTGGAGGGGAATTCCAATGAACTATAGGAGAGAAAGGTTTTTAAAGGCAAAGAGAGTGTAAAAATAAGAAAGGAATTTATTAGCAAGGAATGCATTGTTTTGGCAAAGTTGTCCTTGTGAGTGGGAGGGGAGGAAGTCTCTTCCAGAGGATGACCTCCAGGAAATTCCAGTTTGGTTGGGTAAAGTCTACATTCTTGAGCAGCTAGAAACTGCAGTTAGGTTAGGTATTAAATCTTGGTTTACTGACAAGAGGGCCCTTTCTTTAGATTGCTCCATTATGGGCTGTAATTTTCCTCTTGTTAACATTATTTTCATGTGCGTTTTTTCTTTATTTTTTGCTACTGTTAATGTGCAATTACATGAACAACATTATGGTTACCAGACTCCCCCTATTATCAAGTCCCCCCATCATACCCCATTACAGTCACTGTCCATTAGGATAGTAAGATCCTATGGAATCATTGCTTGTCTTCTCTGTGTTGTACAGCCTTCCCCGGGCTCCCCCGCTACATTATGTGAGCTAATTGTAATGACCCTTTATCCCCCTTATCTCTCCCTTCCCACCCATCTTCCCCAATCCCTTTCCCTTGGATAACTGTTAGTCCGTTCTTGGGTTCTGTGAGTCTGCTATGGTTTTCCTCCAGGTTTTCCTTCATTCTTTTTCTCCACAGATGAGTGAAATCATTTGATACTTGTCTTTCTCCGCCTGGCTTATTTCACTGAGCATAATACCCTCTAGCTCCATCCATGATGTTGTAAATGGTAGGATTTGTTTTCTTCTAATGGCTGAATAATATTCCATTGTGTATATGTACCACATCTTCTTTATTCATTCATCTACTGATAGACACTTAGGTTTCTTCCATTTCTTGGCTATTATAAATAGTGCTGTGATAAACATAGGGGTGCATATGTCTTTTTCAAAATGGGCTCCTGCATTCTTAGGGTAAATTCCTAGGAGTGGAATTCCTGGGTCAAATGGTATTTCTATTTTGAGCTTTTTGAGGAACCTCCATACTGCTTTCCACAAAGGCTGAACTAATTTACATCCCCAAGAGCAGTGTAAGAGGGTTCCCCTTTCTCCACATCCTCTCCAACATTTGTTGTTTGTCTTTTGGATGTTGGCCATCCTAACTGGTGTGAGGTGATATCTCATTGTGGCTTTAATTTGCATTTTTCTGATGATTAGTGATGTGGAGCATCTTTTCATGTGCCTATGGCCATCTGCATTACTTCTTTGGAGAAGGGTCTGTTCAAATTCTCTACCAATTTTTTATTGGCTTATTTGCTTTTGGTTTGTTGAGGTGTGTGAGCTCTTTATGTAATTTTAGACATGTCATTTATGCATATATTCTCCATACTGTGGGATATGTTTTTGTTCTGCTGATGGTGTCCTTTGCTGTACTGAAGCTTTTTAGTTTGATATAGTCCCATGTATTAATTTTTGCTTTTGTTTCCCTTACCCGGGGAGATATGTTCATGAAGAAGTTGCTCATGTTTATGTCCAAGAGATCTGCCTATGTTTTTTTCTAAGAGCTTTATGGTTTCATGACTTACATTCAGGTCTTTGATCCATTTTGAGTTTACTTTTGTGTATGGTGTTAGACAATAATCGAGTTTCCTTGTCTTACATGTAGGTGTCCAGTTTTGCTAACACCAGTTGTTGAAGAGGCTGTCATTTCCCCATGGTATATCTATGGCTCCTTTATCATATATTAACTGATCATATATGGTTGGATTTATATCTGGGCTGTAGTCTGTTCCATTGGTCTATGGGTCTGTTCTTGTGCCAGTACCAAATTGTTTTAATTACTCTGCCTTTGTAGTAGAGCTTGAAGTCAGGGAGCATAATTCCCCCTGCTTTATTCTTCCTTCTTAGGATTGCTTTGGTTATTCAGGATCTTTTGTCATTCCATATGAATTTTGGAACTATTTGCTCCAGTTCATTGAAGAATGCTGTTGGTATTTTGATAGGGATTGCATTGAATCTGTAGATTGCTTTAGGCAGAATGGCCATTTTAGCAATATTAATTCTTCCTAACCATGACCACGGAATGTGTTTCCATTTTTTGGTGTCTTCTTTAATTTCTCTCATGAGTGACTTGTACTTTTCAATGTATAAGTCTTTCACTTCCTTGGTTAGGTTTATTCCTAGGTATTTTATTCTTTTTGATACAATTGTGAATGGAATTGTTCTCCTGATTTATCTTTCTGCTAGTTCATCATTAGTGTATAAGAATGCAACAGATTTCTGTGTATTAATTTTGTATCCCGCAACTTTGCTGAATTCAGATATTAGATCTAGTAGTTTGGGAGTGGATTCTTTAGGGTTTTTTATATACAATTTCATGTCATCTGCAAACAGGGACAGTTTGACTTCTTCCTTGCCAATCTGGATGCCTTTTATTTCTTTGTGTTGTCTGATTGCCTTGGCTAGGACCTCCAGAACTATGTTGAATAAAAGTGGGGAGAGTGGGCATCCTTATCTTGTTCCTGATCTTAAAGGAAAAGCTTTCAGCTTCTCGCTGTCAAGTATAATGTTGGCTGTGGGTTTTTCATATATGGGCTTCATTATGCTGAGGTACTTGCCCTCTATACACATTTTGCCGAGAGTTTTTATCATGAATGGATGTTGAATTTTGTTAAATGCTTTTTCAGCATCTATGGAGATGATCATGTGGTTTTAGTCCTTCTTTTTTTTGATGTAGTGGATGATGTTGATGGATTTTCGAATGTTGTACCATCCTTGCATCCCTGGGATGAATCCTACTTGATCATGATGGATGATCTTTTTGATGTATTTTTGAATTTGGTTTGCTAATATTTTGCTGAGTATTTTTGCATCTATGTTCATTAGGGGTACTGGTATGTAATTTTCTTTTTTTGTGGTGTCTTTGCCTGGGTTTTGTATTAGAGTGATGTTGGCCTCATAGAATGAGTTTGGGAGTGTTCCCTCCTCTTCTACTTTCTGGAAAACTTTAAGGAGAATGGGTATTAGGTCTTCACTAAATGTTTGATAAAATTCAGCAGTGAAACTATCTGTTCAAGGAATTTTGTTCTTAAGTAGTTTTTTGATTACCAATTAATTTTGTTGCTGGTAATTGGTCTGTTTAGATTTTCTGTTTCTTCCTTGGTCTGTCTTGGAAGGTTGTATTTTTCTAGAAATTTGTCCATTTCTTCTGGTTATCCAGTTTGTTAGCATATAATTTTTCATAGTATTCTCTCATAATTCTTTGTATTTCTGTGGTGTCAGTAGTGATTTTTCCTTTGTCATTTCTGATTCTGTTTATGTGTGTAGACTCTCTTTTTTTCTTGATAAGTCTGGCTAGATGTTTATCTACTTTGTTTATTTTCTTGAAGAACCAGCTCCTGCTTTCATTGATTCTCCCTATTGTTTTATTCTTCTCCATTTTATTTATTTCTGCTCTAATCTTTATTATGTTCCTCCTTCAACTGACTTTGGGTGTCATTTGTTCTTCCTTTTCTAGTTTCATTAATTGTGAGTTTAGACTGTTCATTTGGGATTGTTCTTCTTTCCTGAGGGAGGCCTGTATTGCTCTATATTTCCCTCTTAGCACAGACTTCGCTGCATCACCCAGTTTTTGTGTTGTTGGATTATTGTTGTCATTTGTCTCCATATATTGCTTGATCTCTTTTTATTTGGTCATTTATCTATTGATTATGTAGGAGCATGTTATTAGACTTCCATGTTTTTTTGGGTTTTTTGGTTTTCTTTGTGTAATTTATTTCTAGTTACATACCTTTGTGATCTGAGAAGATGGTTGGTAGAATTTCAAACTTTTTGAATTTACTGAGGTTCTTTTTGTGGCCTAGTATATGATCTATTCTTGAAAATGTTCCCCGTTCACTTAAAGAGAATGTGTATCCTGTTGCTTTTCAATGGAGTGTTCTGTAGATGTACATTAGGTCCATCTGTTCTAATACATTGTTCAGTGCCTCTGTCTCTTTACTTATTTTCTGTCTGGTTTATCTATCCTTTGGAGTGAGTGGTGTGTTGAAGTTTCCTAAAATGAATGCATTGCATTATATTTCCCCTTTTAATTCTGTTAGTATTTGTTTCACATATGTAGGTGATCCTCTGTTGGGTGCACAGATATTTATAATAATTATATCTTCTTGTTGGACTGACTCCTCTATCATCATATAATATCCTTCCTTGTCTCTTGTTACTCTCTTTGTTTTGAAGTCTATTTTGTCTGGTACAAGTACTGCAACTTCTGCTTTTTTCTCCCTATTAGTTGTATGAAATATCTCTTTCCATTCCTTTACTTTCAGTCTGTGTATGTCTTTGGGTTTGAAATGAGTCTCTTGTAGGCAGCATATAGACGGGTCTTGTTTTTTTATCCATTCAGTGACTCTATGTCATTTGATTGGTGCATTCAGACCATTTACATTTAGGGTGATTATTGATAGGTATGTACTTATTGCCATTGTAGGCTTTAGATTCATGGTTACCAAATCCTAGAGATTCTTTTTCTCTCTGTGCCTTAGCTTCTTTGTATTCCTGTTCTCTAATTTGCTTTTAAAAGTCTGTCTCTATCCTTGATCTTTGCCATTTTAATTATTATATGTCTTGATGTTGTCTTCCTTGGGTCCCTTGTGTTGGGAGATCTGTGCACCTCCATGGCTTGAGAGACTGTCTCCTTCCCCAGATTGGGGAAGTTTTCAGCAATTACCTCCTCAATGACATTTTCTTCCCCTTTTTCTCTCTCTTCTTCTTGTTCTACCCCTATAATGCAAATATTGTTCTGTTTGGATTGGTCACACAGTTCTCTCAATATTCTTTCATTCCTAGAGATTCTTTTTCTCTCTGTGCCTTAGCTTCTTTGTATTCCTGTTCTCTAATTTCTATTCCATTTACCATCTCTTCTACTACATCGAATCTGCTTTTAAATCCCTCCATTGTATGTTTCATTTCCTGACAAACAGATAGGTCCTAATTCAAACTAAGTGTGTATCTCGGGAATTATTTTCATGCGCAGCTTAACTGACTTTCTATGACCTGGAACAGAACCTATTTGGAGATGCCATATGTCAGCCTAAAATGAGAAGTATTATCTAATTTTTCCACTGTAGCTTTCACTTGGTTTCCAGTGTAGACATAAGACTGTTTCATTATAAGCTTATAAGGCAAGTCATTTACATCTTTTTCATTCTTCATGGTTATCACACACAAGTTTGAAAATATTAATAATATTATTTGAAGACTCTAAATAGCTTGCCTCCAGTTTTTCCGAATTTCTATTTTTTCCAGCTTTGTAAGGCAGGAAAATAGATATGAGTGGGATGGAAAGAGAATAAGGTCAGTAAAGCCCACTAGAAAGGACTCAGAGTTAGCCAGTTAAAACTAGAAAGCCAGAAAAGACTCAAAGTTTTAACTTTAAGAATTCTTTAAGGTCTGCAATGTGATGATCTGATATATGTATATATTGTGAAATGATTCCCACAATAAGTTTAGTTAGTTAACACTTCCATAGCCTCACATAATTACCTTCTTTTGTGTGGTCTCCGATTTTTTTTAAAACCAAGCATTACTTAATATGTAGTGAATTATATAATCATAATTTAAAATGTCTTTTCAATACTAGGAAACTTAAAATATAATTTGATGTCTATTATTTTAATTGAAGTCATGTTTTTACAGAGAATTAGCAATGAAAAATTTCAGCTGATACACTCCCTAATGGGCCAGTCTGTCTTTTGACATTTGAGAACAGTCTACAGTTTTCCCCAAAGAGATAACTTTTGTATTCAAGGGAGGGAATTTACTCTCACATTTATCCTGAAACCTTCTAAAGTCATGAGCCTCAAACTATAGGTCACTTTGGCATATTGACTATTTTGAGTTGTGGATGCTTGGAAAACAGCTAATGCAGGGAAAGGCTTTCTCTGAACTCCCCTTATCTGCTTAAAGGAAGAGCCTCCAAAAGAAACTCAATTGTCATAAATCTCAACCCTTGAAGTTTCATCAACCAGGGAGGATGGACTCATCTCAGGAGAGGAGCCTAGTTGACCCCAAGCCCAGATTAAATTTATTGCAAACTATCATACTTTCCATCAGTTCTTCTAAGGACCAATTCATCTTTCCTAAAAATCATTTACTCTCCCTAGGAGGCCTCTATCCTTCTCCCCTTCCACTATTAAGATTGTTTTTAAGTCAAAATTCTAAAGCTATTTCTTTGAATTACTCATTTTTTCCTTGGGCATCTCCCAAGTGTCCATGAGATATGCATGTTAATAACCCTTTGTTTTTCTTTTGTTAATCC
This sequence comes from Manis javanica, assembly GCF_040802235.1. Taxonomy (NCBI): domain Eukaryota; kingdom Metazoa; phylum Chordata; class Mammalia; order Pholidota; family Manidae; genus Manis; species Manis javanica. The sequence continues at coordinate 101,418,745 of NC_133160.1, forward strand.
ACCCTTATTACAGGGGTCTCGGCTAAGAATTCAGAAGTTCAGAGGGAAAATTCGTTTACATCCCTGCACTTGTTATAATGCAGATTCCTGGGGACAAGCTCCAAAGAGTCTCATTTAGGAATTCTTGGGGGGACCCAGGAACATGCATTATTACTACTATATCCTGAGATAGTCTGATGAAGGTGGGACCTTAGACCATCTGACTCTGAACACAGTCTTTGGTTCTCTGGTTCTCATACAAAGGGCCTGCACCCTTAATTAATTAGTAATCACCCAATGGCAACAAGCAAAATTACCCAGACATACATGAATACACATACATACTTGAATAGAGGTTACACTAATAAAGCCATAAACTTGACAGGGCATATATGTTGGATGATCCCATGCTTCTGAGCCCTGTTCTAACTAAATGTAAAGCCCTGCCTTTGGGCTACATGCTGGCCTTGACCATCAGTTAGCACTGGAGCAAGAGGAGGGTAGAACTCTTTATCTGCAAATGTTTCATTAAACAAGGAGCAAAGTTTCTATGGAATTTAAAAAAAATTCTTAGAGGATTCTAAGATTCTTAGAATTGTTAAAAAGATTCCAAAATTTAATATTCTTAAGGTGGCAAGAGACCTTGTTAAAAGTGAGGCATTGAAATTCCTGACCTACACTATCTTATGTTCTACAGATTCCATCAAATGATCTTTAGGGGTTCTACAGTGGCACCCTCAGGAATTGGGAGCTCAAGAAGTTCTGAGGCAGCTTGTTTTACCTCTGAGAGCCCAACTGTTAGGGCTATCTACTGCAGGAGAACCTCAGGCTGAATTTATTGGCCTGATTTTACCCTGGTTCCCACCCACTTCAAGTATTTGAAGACAGTTTTATTTTCCACCCCAAATCTTCCTTTTCCAAGATAACAGTTCTTTCATTGTTCTTCATTTATAATTTAACCTTTCACCTGGTTGCCAGATTTTGAATAATTAATCAATATCCATCCCTATACCCCTCAAAGAATGGAAGATAAGACAACAAGATCAATGAGTAGAAGTCTTAAACAGAGTTAGTGATTTTCTGCAGCCTTCTTAGAGAAAGTATGGGAAAAGAAACCATTTTTTCCTAATTTATGTAATTACTACCATTCATTATTCACCCATTCATTCAATAATGGTATGTCAAATATCTACTCTGTGCAAAGCACTGGGCTGGGCATTGGAGATTACAAAAAAAAAAAGGAACCTCATTTGGGAAATCGGGTAAGAAAATGTTATAATGGAATTTACCCTAAGAATGCAGAAGCCCAGTTTGAAAAAGACATATGCACCCCTATGTTTATCGCAGCAGTATTTACAAGAGCCAAGAAATGGAAGCAACCTAAGTGTCCATCAGTAGATGAATGGATAAAGAAGATGTGGTACATATACAGAGTGGAATATTATTCAGCCATAAGAAGAAAACAAATCCTATCATTTGCAACAACATGGATGGAGCTAGAGGGTATTATGCTCAGTGAAACAAGCCAGGCTGAGAAAGACAAGTATCAAATGATCTCACTCATCTGTGGAGTATAAGAACAAAGAAAAAAGTGAAGGAACAGAGCAGCAGCAGACTCACAGAACCCAAGAATGGACTAACAGTTACCAAAGGGAAAGGGACTGGGGAGGATGGGTGGGAAGGGAGAGATAAGGGGGAAAAGGGGCATTATGATTAGCATACATAATGTGGTGGTGGGGTTCACGGGGAAGGCAGTATAGCACAGAGAAGACAAGTAGTAACTCTATAGCATCTTACTATGCTGATGGACAGTGACTGTAATGGGGTATGTGGTGGGGACTTGATAATGGGGGGAATCTAGTTAGTAACTGCAATGTTGTTCACGTAAGTGTATATTAATGATACAAAAAAATTTAAATTAAAATTAAAATAGAAAAAAAAATATTATAACTTAAAATAAAGAAGGATAGAAAAAGGTGTACACATAGAAACTATGAGATCCTCTTAACATGGAGTATTAGGAAGTGTGGGAATTGGGGAAGCTTCCTAAGAAAGGGAACTTCTAGAATATTCTCATCTAAATTGGTTGAGCACTCATTTCATGCACAAAACTAAATCCCTTCTGACAGAGGGATTTAAATCAGACTCATGCAATAATAGAGCAGTCTGAACAGGCCTGAGCCATATTGTGAAATCACATTTAGTGTATTTCCTATTGGCACAAAGAGCTAGGAAAATCCCAAGGCTCAGTATCAAGTGGTAGAGGGAAATATAAAAGATTTAGGTCAGGACTCCTGTTGTAAGAGAAAGCAAGCTATTTCAACTTAGTTTAAATTAGAAAGATCATTGACTGGTTTAATACTTGGAAGTTCAAGGTGTGAACTTTGATCTAAGCAGTCAAATTACGTCCTCAGGGTCTGTCTTACCCATCTCTAGTCTCTATTTTCTTCTTTTGTGGTTTCATTCTCAGTCAGCTTTGTGGTGACTTCAAGATATATGATTGCAGTTTAGCAACCCCAACACAAAGAGCTTGCCATAGTGCTAGGTTGCTCCCCTTCCTCCCCATCCCAGCTTGGGTTGTGTGTGCACCTTTGAACAAATCACTGTGGCCAGAATTTGTTACTCTAGTCTAGCCAGCCAGTAGATTAAATTTCATCTGTACTATATAATGTGATACTTGGTGGGAGTAGTTCTCTCAGGGAAACAAGGAAAATGAGGTGCTTTTAGTAGTAGTAGTACTAAATATTGCCCATGCAAAAACACACAAAAATCTAGCTGTCCAAGTCACAGAGATTAAGAGAAAAACATTCACATTTTTGATATATTACCAGTCAGCCAAGCTGTTCAACTCAAGGTTTACTGAGTAACTAAGCAAGCAGTTGGTGCTACAAAAAATGCAAAAATGCCAGACATAGCCCCTACCTGTTAGGAGCAATTGTTTAGAACTTTACTCTGAAACTTAATTTTTAAATATTTATTTATTTACTTATTTATAGTTTGTTGAAGTATAGATGATATATAATATTATATTGGGTTCAAGTATACAACACAGTGGTTCAATACTTACCCACATTATTAAATCCTCACCCCAACTAGTGCAATTACTGTCAACATAAAAAGATGTTACAGAGGCAGAGCCAAGATGGCAGCGTGAGTAGAGCAGTGGAAATCTCCTCCCCAAAACACATAGATCTATGAAAAAATAACAAACAAAACTCTTCCTAAAATAGAGACCAGAGGACACAGGACAACATCCAGACCACATCCACACCTGCAAGAACCTAGCACCTTGCAAGGGGGATAAGATACAAGCCCCAGGCTGGCGGGACCCAAGCGCCCCTCCCCCCGGCTCCCGGAGGGTGGAAAGAAACCGGAGCGGGTTTTTTTTTTTTGGATAGTGCTTTTTGGAAGCCTTAAAGGGGCAGGGACCCCGTTGCTAGGGAGGCAGGGTGGCGGGACTGGTGAGCGGTGCCTCGGAGCGGCGCCTGAGGACAAAGATTGCGTGTTTTTCCCTGAGGGACCGGTGGGCGGGTGGCTGAGACCTGTGCCTGAGGACGGAGGAAATCGCGCGTTTTTCCCGCTTTTTTTTCTCTCTCTTTTTGGTGAGTGCTTTTTGGAAGCCTTAAAGGGACAGGGACCCCATTGCTAGGGAGGCAGGGCAGTGGGACCAGTGAGGGGTGCCTGGGACCAACGCCTGAGGACAAAGATTACCGCGTGTCTTTCCCTACGGGACCGGTGGGCGGGGTGCCTGAGACCGGCGCCTGAGGACGGAAGAAATCATGCACTTTTCCCCTCTTTTTTTCTCTTTTTGGTGAGTGCTTTTTGGAAGCCTTAAAGGGACAGGGATCCCGGTGCTAGGGAGGCAGAGCAGCAGGACCGGTGAGAGGGTGCCTGGGACCGGCGCCTGAAGACAAAGAATATCGCACGTTTTTCCCGAAGGGACCAGTGGGCGGGTGCTTTTTGGAAGCCTTGAAGGGACAGGGACCCCAGTGCTAGGGAGGCAGAGCAGCAGGACCAGTGAGCGGGTGCCTGGGACCGGCACCTGAGGAAAAAAAAAAAATCGTGTGTTTTTTCCTTTATTTTTTTTTTTCTGTTCCCTCTCTCATTGTTGCTGTTGTTGTTTTGGTTTGGAGAGTGCTTTTTGGAAGTCTTAAAGGGGCAGGACAGGACACTTAAACCAGAGGCAGGGAATATGGGGATCTCTGGGCACTCTAACCCCTTGGGCAACAGGGAGCACAGAGGCCCCTTACGGAGATAAATAGCCTCCCAGCCACTCCCCCTCTAACGGGGCTCCACCACTTTGGAGGAGTGGCCCCAGCCAGGCCATGCCCACAGCAACAGCGAAGATAAACTCCATAGCAAACGGGCAGGTAGCAGAAGCCCTGTCTGCGCACGGCTGACAAGCATAAGCCACTAGAGGTCGCTATTCTCCCAGGAGAGGAAGGCCACAAACCAACAAGAAGGGAAGCTCTTCCAGCAGTCACTCGTACCAGGTCTGCAAACTATCTCTATCACCATGAAAAGGCAAAACTACAGGCAGACAAAGATCACAGAGACAACACCTGAGAAGGAAACAGACCTAACCAGTCCTCCTGAAAAAGAATTCAAAATAAAAATCATGAACATGCTGACAGAGATGCAGAGAAAAATGCAAGAGCAATGGGATGAAGTCCAGAGGGAGATCACAGATGTCAGGAAGGAGATCACAGGAGTGAAACAATCCCTGGAAGGATTTATAAGCAGAATGGATAAGATGCAAGAGGCCATTGAAGGAATAGAAGCCAGAGAACAGGAACGTATAGAAGCTGACATAGACAGAGATAAAAGGATCTCCAGGAATGAAACAACACTAAGAGAACTATGTGACCAAGCCAAAAGGAATAATATTCGTATTATAGGGGTACCAGAAGAAGAAGAAAGAGGAAAAGGGATAGAAAGTCTCTGAAGAAATAATTGCTGAAAACTTCCCCAAACTGGGGGAGGAAATAATCGAACAGACCATGGAATTACACAGAACCCCCAAAAGAAAGGATCCAAGGAGGACAACACCAAGACACATAGTAATTAAAATGGCAAGGATCAAGGACAAGGAAAGAGTTTTAAAGGCAGCTAGAGAGAAAAAGGTCACCTATAAAGGAAAACCCATCAGGCTAACATCAGACTTCTCAACAGAAACCCTACAGGCCAGAAGAGAATGGCATGATATACTTAATGCAATGAAACAGAAGGGCCTTGAACCAAGGATACTGTATCCAGCACGACTATCATTTAAATATGATGGCGGGATTAAACAATTCCCAGACAAGCAAAAGCTGAGGGATTTTGCTTCCCACAAACCACCTATACAGGGCATCCTACAGGGACTGCTCTAGATGGGAGAACTCCTAAAAAGAGCACAGAACAAAACACACAACATATGAAGAAGGGAGGAGGAGGAATAAGAAGGGAGAGAAGTAAAGAATCTCCAGACAGTGGATATAACAGCTCAATAAGCAAGCTAAGTTAGGCAGTAAGATACTAAAGAAGCTAACCTTGAACCTTTGGTAACCACGAATCTAAAGCCTTCAGTGGCAATAAGTACATATCTCTCAATAGTCACCCTAAATGTAAATGGACTTAATGCACCAATCAAAAGACACAGAGTAATAGAATGGATAAAAAAGCAAGACCCATCTATATGCTGCTTACAAGAAACTCACCTTAAACCCAAAGACAAGCACAGACTAAAAGCCAAGGGATGGAAAAACATATTTCAGGCAAACAACAGTGAGAAGAAAGCAGGGGTTGCAGTACTAATATCAGACAAAATAGACTTCAAAACAAAGAAAGTAACAAGAGGTAAAGAAGGATACTACATAATGATAAAGGGCTCAGTCCAACAAGAGGATATAACCATTCTAAATATATATGCACCCAATACAGGAGCACCACCATATGTGAAGCAAATACTAACAGAACTAAAGAGGGAAATAGAGTGCAATGCATTCGTTGTAGGAGACTTCAACACACCACTCACCCCAAAGGATAGATCCACCAGGCAGAAAATAAGTAAGGACACACAGGCACTGAACAACACACTAGAACAGATGGACCTAATAGACATCTATAGAACTCTACATCCAAAAGCAACAGGATATACATTCTTCTCAAGTGCACATGGAACATTCTCCAGAATAGACCACATACTAGCTCACAAAAAGAGCCTCAGTAAATTCCACAATATTGAAATTCTACCAACCAATTTTTCAGACCACAAAGGTATGAAAGTAGAAATAAATTCTACAAAGAAAACAAAAAGGCTCACAAAAACATGGAGGCTTAACAATATGCTACTAAATAATCAATGGATCAATGAACAAATCAAAATAGAGATCAAGAAATATATAGAAACAAATGACAACAACAACACTAAGCCCCAACTTCTGTGGGATGCAGCGAAAGCAGTCTTAAGAGGAAAGTATATAGCAATCCAGGCACACTTGAAGAAGGAAGAACAATCCCAAATGAATAGTCTAACATCACAATTATCGAAACTGGAAAAAGAAGAACAAATGAGGCCTAAAGTCAGCAGAAGGAGGGACATAATAAAGATCAGAGAAGAAATAAACAAGATTGAGAAGAATAAAACAATAGCAAAAATCAACGAAACCAAGAGCTGGTTCTTTGAGAGAATAAACAAAATAGATAAGCCTCTAGCCAAACTTATTAAGAGAAAAAGAGAATCAACACAAATCAACATAATCAGAAATGAGAATGGAAAAATCATGACAGACTCCACAGAAATACAAAGAATTATTAAAGACTTCTATGAAAACCTATATGCCAACAAGCTGGAAAACCTAGAAGAAATGGACAACTTCCTAGAAAAATACAACCTCCCAAGACTGACCAAGGAAGAAACACAAAAGTTAAACAAACCAATTATGAGCAAAGAAATTGAAACAGTAATCAAAAAACTACCCAAGAACAAAACCCCGGGGCCAGACGGATTTGCCTCGGAATTTTATCAGACACACAGAGAAGACATAATACCCATTCTCCTTAAAGTGTTCCAAAAAATAGAAGAAGAGGGAATACTCCCTTACTCATTCTATAAAGCCAACATCACCCTAATACCAAAACCAGGCAAAGACCCACCAAAAAAGAAAATTACAGACCAATACCCCTGATGAATGCAGATGCAAAAATACTCAATAAAATATTAGCAAACAGAATTCAACAGTATATCAAAAGGATCATACACCATGACCAAGTGGGGGTTCATCCCAGGGAAGCAAGGATGGTACAACATTCAAAAATCCATCAACATCATCCACCACATCAACAAAAAGAAAGACAAAAACCACATGATCATCTCCATAGATGCTGAAAAAGCATTTGACAAAATTCAACATCCATTCATGATAAAAACTCTCAACAAAATGGGAATAGAGGGCAAGTACCTCAACATAATAAAGGCCATATATGATAAAACCACAGCCAGCATTATACTGAACAGCGAGAAGCTCAAAGCATTTCCTCTGAGATCGGGAACAAGACAGGGATGCCCACTCTCCCCACTGTTATTTAACATAGTACTGTAGGTCCTAGCCATGGCAATCAGACAAAACAAAGAAATACAAGGAATCCAGATTGGTAAAGAAGAAGTTAAACTGTCACTATTTGCAGATGATATGATACTGTACATAAAAATCCCTAAAGACTCCACTCCAAAACTACTAGAACTGATATCGGAATACAGCAAAGTTGCAGGGTACAAAATTAACACACAGAAATCTGTAGCTTTCCTATACACTAACAATGAATCAATAGAAAGAGAAATCAGGAAAACAATTCCATTCACCATTGCATCAAAAAGAATAAAATACCTAGGAACAAACCTAACCAAAGAAGAGAAAGACTTATACTCTGAAAACTACAAGTCACTCTTAAGAGAAATTAAAGGGGACACTAATAAATGGAAACTCATCCCATGCTCATGGCTAGGAAGAATTAATATCGTCAAAATGGCCATCCTGCCCAAAGCAATATACAGATTTGATGCAATCCCTCTCAAATTACCAGCAACATTCTTCAATGAATTGGAACAAATAATTCGAAAATTCATATGGAAACACCAATGACCCCAAATAGCCAAAGCAATCCTGAAAAAGAAGAATAAAGTAGGGGGGATCTCACTCCCCAACTTCAAGCTCTACTACAAAGCCATAGTAATCAAGACAATTTGGTACTTGCACAAGAACAGAGCCACAGACCAGTGGAACAGATTAGAGACTCCATACATTAACCCAAACAAATATGGTCAATTAATATTTGATAAAGGAGCCAAGGACATACAATGGCAAAATGACAGTCTCTTCAACAGATGGTGTTGGCAAAACTGGACAGCTACGTGTTGGAGAATGAAACTGGACCATTGTCTAACCCCATATACAAAGGTAAACTCAAAATGGATCAAAGACCTGAATGTAAGTCATGAAACCATTAAACTCTTGGAAAAAAACATAGGCAAAAACCTCGTATACATAAACATGAGTGACCTCTTCTTGAACATATCTCCCTGGGCAAGGAAAATAACAGCAAAAATGAGCAAGTGGGACTACATTAAGCTGAAAAACTTCTGTACAGCGAAAGACACCATCAATAGAACAAAAAGGAACCCTACAGTATGGGAGAATATATTTGAAAATGACAGATCTGATAAAGGCTTGACGTCCAGAATATATAAAGAGCTCACACGCCTCAACAAAGAAAAAACAAATAACCCAATTAAAAAATGGGCAGAGGAACTGAACAGACAGTTCTCTAAAAAAAAGAAATACAGATGGCCAACAGACACATGAAAAGATGCTCCACATCGCTAATTATCAGAGAAATTCAAATTAAAACTACATTGAGGTATCACCTCACACCAGTAAGGATAGCTGCCATCCAAAAGACAAACAACAACAAATGTTGGCGAGGCTGTGGAGAAAGGGGAACCCTCCTACACTGCTGGTGGGAATGTAAATTAGTTCAAGCATTGTTGAACCTCCAATGAGTTCTGCACCGTGGTATAGAGGGCATGTCAAAGTGTGGGCAAAGGGTCTGTTTGTTTCTATGCAGAAGATCAAGACCTAGGTTGGATACCCAGAAAAAGCAGTTTGGATACACATATTAACATAATAGGAATATGGTGACATAAACAAAGCAAATCTATAATTATCAGCCGTCTCGAGAAACGGATACCCGGAAAGCAGTTTGGAGGTTCATCAAAAATCTCAAAACAGATCTACCATTTGACCCAGGAATTCCACTCCTAGGAATTTACCCTAAGAACACAGCAATCAAGTTTGAGAAAGACAGATGCACCCCTATGTTTATCGCAGCACTATTTACAATAGCCAAGAATTGGAAGCAACCTAAATGTCCATTGGTAGATGAATGGATAAAGAAGATGTGGTACATATACACAATGGAATACTACTCAGCCATAAGAAGTGGAAAAATCCAACCATTTGCAGCAACATGGATGGAGCTGGAGAGTATTATGCTCAGTGAAATAAGCCAAGCAGAGAAAGAGAAATACCAAATGATTTCACTCATCTGAGGAGTATAGGATCAAAGGAAAAACTGAAGGAACAAAACAGCAGCGGAATTACCGAACCCAAAAATGGACTAACAGGTACCAAAGGGAAAGGAACTGGGGAGGATGGGTGGGCAGGGAGGGATAAGGGGGGGAAGAAGAAGAGTGGTATTAAGATTAGCACGCATGGGGGGGAGGGAGAAAGGGGAGGGTGGGCTGCACAACACAGAGAGGACAAGTAGGGATTCTACAACATTTTGCTAAGCTGATGGACATTAACCGTAATGTAGTTGTTAGGGGGAACCTGATATAGGGAGAGCATAGTAAACATAGTACTCTTCATGTAAGTGTAGATTAAAGAATAAAAAAAAAAAAAGAAAGAAAGAAAGAAAAGGGGGATTACTCCTTGATAGGATAAAACTATTGGTAAATCAAAGATCAACGCATGCTTTAAATATCCTTAATGTTGATCACTTAAAAGGTGTCAGATGATCAGCTATGGAGGTACTCTTTTCTGATAATATTCCTTTCTCTTAATAGAAAAAAAAAAAAAAGCAGTCCCTGTGTGCTGACCTCCAATGAGTTCTGCACCGTGGTATAGAGGGCATGTCAAAGTGTGGGCAAAGGGTCTGTTTGTTTCTATGCAGAAGATCAAGGCCTAGCTTGGATACCCAGAAAATGAACTAAGATACGATATGAGGAGGAGCTTCCAGCATCAGCACTCTCTGGAGGACTCTTGCTGGGGGATGATCATCAAAAAGCCTCAACAGGGATCCTGGCGATGCTGCGGTCGTGGCTGCGTCCACCCCACCGTTTCCTGGACTTGCCATTGGAATGAGGAGTGAGATGTCTAGGCTGGCATGTGCATATAGTGAGACAAGGAATTTGACCGGATCTGTACTGTTGGAACTCAACCAGGAGTTGGGAGGGGTGCAAGGTGTAGCACTCCAAAATCTTATGACTATAGACTATCTACGGTTAAAAGAACATATGGGAGGTGAACAGATCCCAGAAATGGGCTGCTTTAATTTGTCTGATTTCTCTCAGACTGTTCAAGTACAGTTGGACAATATCCATCATATCATAGACAAATTTTCACAAATGCCTAGGGTGCCTAAATGGTTTTCTTGGCTTCACTGGAGATGGCTGGTAATTATGGATTTGCTTTGTTTATGTCACCGTATTCCTATTATGTTAATATGTGTGTACAAATTAGTTAGTAGTTTAAATCTATACATACTTAAGGTACTCTACAAGAAGATATGTCAAAGAAATAATCAATCCTCCCATGTTTTCTTCCATATGCTACCTCTATAGCTTTTGTTCTTCCTTCCTAATTACAACCGTTAAATAGAATTCGTGCCTCATATCGAAGTTACCTAGTATCATAATTCCTCCAGGTGGTAAAGATACCTCGAGACAAGTGCTGGGCATAGAAGCCACAGGGCATAAATCTGCAAAGAAGTAAAAAGCTAACCTTTTCAAACAATATGGATTCTTTCTCACTTACCAACTTTACATTTCCCTGTATGGCCCCGGAAGATGACTGGTTAGCCAGAGACGGGTAAGATTCCTCAAGGGAGGAACAACCTAAGACAGGCACAGTCGCAGGGGGGCCATCAGGTGAGAAATTGGGGATCAACAGAGGTGAGGCTCAGAGCCTCATCCCCCCTGCTTTGAGAGAAATCTTCTGCATCCGTGGATGTTTTGCTGCCCTTGTCTAGCTTGGATTAATACTTAGTCCATAGGCACACACCTGATCATCTACATTTGCCCTCTTACAGCACTAAACTATGTTTTCTACCTTTATCTTGCATCTACCTACCACTTCAGCATTTTATTAAAAATAAAAATAATAATAATAATAAAGGGAGAAATGTGGGATCCACATATAAATCAAGTATAAAAATCAAATGAATATTCATATTTGACCTGATTGTTTATAGTTCATAATGCATGATCAAAACGGAAAGTTTCTGGGATGAATGCCCTTGTACTGTTCACCATGTAAGAATTTATTCACTATGTAAAAATTCGTTCACCATGTAAGAACTTGTTCATTATGCTTCAGAAGATTGGAGACTGGCGAGAGTTAGGCTTGAGATGGATTAATGATTGTACATTGAGCATTGACCCCCCTATACTGAACTTCATTGTTTTTAACAACCACTTGATCAATAAATATGAGAGATGCCCTCTCAAAAAAAAAAAAAAAAGATGTTACAGAACCACTGACTATATTCTGCATGATGCATTTCCATCCCCATGACCAACTTATATTACGATTGAGATTTTTATGCCTCTTTATCCCCTTTTGGCTCCTGGAGTAAGGGGGCTCCCCTCTGGGAAAAATATTCCCCTGTGAATCTGGTGAAACCGAAGTAAGGCAAGGGAAAGGGCAGGTTGGGAGAAACTATTTTTATGGCTCACAGCTTGCTTGAATTCACTAGGCAGGCTGAGCTCTAACTGTCCTCTCAGGCTGCACCTTACACTCCCCTCCCCCCACCCACTCTGGGAGGAACTCCGTGGATGGGTCCTTGGTGACTGGCAGACACAGGACGAATTATATATCAGGAACAGAGGGGAGGAGAGAATGGCCATTTTCTCTTCACTCCTTGCCCCAGATCCACAGGAAGCTCTGAAACATTCATTGGTATGTAAATGGACTGAGGCTAGGTGGCAAATTCTGGAAATTCTGCCATTTACCCCCACCCTTTCACCCACCCACCCATCTATCCCAACACCTCCCCCATGGTAACCACCAGTCACTTCTCAGTGTCTGTGTGTCTACTGCTGTTTCGTTCATTTTACTTTGTTTTGTTTTTAGATTCCACATGTAAGTGAAGTCATGTAGCGTTTGTCTTTATTTCACTGGCTTATTTCACTGAGCATAATACCCTCTAGGCCAATCCATGTTGTTGCAAATAGCAGGGTTTCTTTCTTTTCCTATGGTTGAATAACATTCCATTGTGTATATGGGTCACATCTGTATCCATTCATCTGCTTATGGACACTTAGGTTGCTTCCATACCTTGTCTTTTGTAGATGACAACAATAAACATATGGGTGCATACATCTTTTTGAATCAAGGATTTTGTTTTCTTTTGGTAAGTTCCAAGGAGTGGAGTTACTGGGTCTTTACTCTCAAACTTTAGTATCCATAAGATCCTCTGGTGAAGTTGTAGAAAATACAAATTCTGGACCCTCTTCCAGACTAAATAAATGAATTTTTGGCCCTGGAGTCTGAGAATCCTCATTGTTTTGTTAGGCAGGAAAATAGATATGAGCGAGGTGAAAAAAGAAAAAGGCCAGTAAAGCCCACTAGAAGGGACTCAAACAGTTAACCAGTTAAAAATAGAAAGCTCAGAAGGCCAGGAGCAGCTTGACCTAGAATGTTTACTACTCCCCAGTTAAAGAAAAGTTCTCAGCATAGCCTGTGCTTTCATTGTGTCAATTAGCACATACCATTGTAAGATTTACTTTAGCCTGCTCAAAGGCCCAGCTTATTCAGGAAGAATTCTATCTTAAAGCTAAGTTGCATTTTAATCAAACAGACAATAACTTAGCCCACTTTGGAGGCAGGGCAGACAGTCTTGACTGATATGCTTCCAGAAGGAAACTGATACCCTGGAAAGGAATCAAAGCAGAAAATTTCTTGTGTTAAGTGAAAAGAAGAAACTTAATGTCTTGTCAAAGATGAACACTGTGGGACCACTTAACAAGTCCACACCTCCAGCCCTTTGTCGCATTCCTGAAAATACTCAACCACCGATAAAACTCTTTTCAAACCTTTCAGTGTGTACCTCTCTCCAAGGTCGCCTGCTCTAAGTGCATAGCCTTTTCCCAATCTTTCAGTGAGCCTCTTCTCTGAAGTAGCCCACACTCACCTTTCTCTAAGTGTGCACCTTTTTGCTTTAAATAAACTTCTAATCCTCTGGATTTAAGCTCAAACCTTCACTCCCTCTGTCCTATTTCAGATAAGTAAGGAGGGGCTGTTGAGACCTCAGATCTGGGCTTGCAAATTACCGTCGCCTGGGTGATCTGGATGGAACTGCAGCTCATGGTCATGCTCTTCAGTAGCCTGCCTGAAAGTCTCCTTCCTCTGTCTCTAGGAAGTTCATAGAACATAATCTATCCAGCGCTCTGCAGCTCCCGCAAATCCTGGGGGTGGTAGGGACTCAGTTTCCATGCCATGTAGATTCAAGTGGACACTGGACACCCTGTGGCACTGGCTTAAGGAGTTAGCAGAGATGTACCCCATGCTGAGTAGTAGTTCAATGAACTTTCATTATTATTCTGATCTGTCATTCTCTGACATTCTTGCTTTAATAAAATCTTTCCTCACCTTGTACTCTGACTTCCCTGAATCTCTGAACCAACTCCTCCCTGAGGTTGTCCACACTTTTTCTCTATTTAAGTATGTACTTTTAAATAAAACGTTTACTCTGCTTCACTGCTGTGTCTCTGCCCTTCAATTCTTTGTTGTGGCAGGGACAAGAACCAAAGAAAATACACAATGTTCCCCTAATAGTTTTAAGGCAGGTGATTTTAATACAGGTGATCCCTGAGCACTATGAAAAACTAGTGTCTAGAAGGTGTTAACACATAAACACAAATGCACAAAATGATGCAAGGCAGAAGTGGACATATCTGAAAGTTTCAGATTGTATGCTCCAAGAGTTTAGAGCAAGCAGGGCTTAGTCTCTGCCATGAGAAATAAAAGAAGATTTGGTGATCACTTTAATAGAGCAAAGCATTGTAAGTGAAGGAACCAGGGAGTGGAGAGAAGTAGCTATATCCATATTAATAGGTAATTACATGGGGGAAGAGGGTTTTTATCTGGACAGGAGTGGCTGGGTGGGGTCCTTTCTTCTGCAGCAGGGTCTCAAGAGACACAGGAGAGCAAAAGTGGACTGCTTGTAAGCAATAAATGGGTTTCTCCCACTTTATTTCTCCTTTTGACTGATTTCTGTTTCAAAGGTATTTTCTCCCAGGATTTTCCCCTAGAGTTACATATGTATAACAGTAACATTATTATACACAGTAATACTAGTATATTATTACCTAACAGTAATAGTCATATAACTTCATTCACATACCCAGACCCAATTCCAATGTGTGTAAATATGTGGGAGGTGGTCTTTCCATACATACTTACACCAAGCAACTCTTGAACACCATTACGGTGTTGGCGAACTCAACTCAATTCTCATGCTGTCTGTCCAGAGACAGCACCAGATTCCCAGGTTAAGGGCTCCAACCCACAGGACTGCCCTCCACTCCCCACTCCAGATGCTAGTTGCAAGCCCCAGACAGTTACCTGTGTTTCTGACCTACCAGCTATAGACTGGAGGTTCCCATGACCTCCCCCTTAAGTTCAATTAATTTGCTAGGGTGGCTCACAGAATTTAGGAAAACACTTAACTTTATCAGTTTAATAAAGGATCGTGTGAAGGATACAAGTTAACAGGTAGATGAAGACACACATAGGGCAAAGTCCCAAATAAAGGAGCTTCTATCCTTGTGAAGCCTGGGGCCTGGCTTGGTGGCACGTGGAGGTGTTTTGGTTCCCCAAGGATAGAAGCTCTTCCTGACCAAGAAGCAGGATCCAATCAAGCAGTGAAGAGAGCGATCTCTTCTCATAGGTTTTGTGAGGGCTTCATTGTATAGTCATGACTAACTTAATTAATGGCCATTGGCTGATCCAACCTCCAGCCCTTGCCCTTGGGTGGGGGGTCCAAAAGTCTCTCATTAACATGAGAAAACTCCCGCCCAAGAGTTTTTTAAGGAACTATGGATGAAGGCCAAATATACCTGGGAAATATATATATTTGGTCATATGAATTACCAAATGTGGGAAGTTGGGGTTCCTATGGCCAGGATCCTCACTGAACTTAAACCACCTGATGATGTAACTGGCCTGTTGCTGAGCTGCCACTTCCACACCTGTAGGCAATAAGCTATTATTGCGCTATATAGAGAGCTCCGCCCAGTGCTCTGGGCAGAGGTAGAGATGCTAGTGCTCGACCTACCACTGGAGAACAAGCCGGGTAATAAACCCTTTCACGCCAAGAACGTTTTGCTGTCGATTTCTTTGGTCACACTGAATTCACAGCAAACTTGCCTGGGGCTGAAACCCATTGGCAACACACCAAATATGTATTTCTTTTAACTCATTACATCACACATGTTTAGCCCTAAAACATCCCTGCATGTTTCCTCCTCTTGTGTTTCTGCTGTCATCACCAGAAGAACATACCTTGGGTAGGCCACTTAGCCAAGAATGAGTCATGCAGAGCAGAGCCGATCCAGCACACCTGTAGCCCTGCCGTGAGATGTAACATTGCCTGTGTTAGCCAACCTTAGTTCAGCTGATCCCAGCCACACTGCAAAAGCAACAACATAGTAAAAGATTGTTTTTTTGAGCCAAGGAATATTTGAATAATTTGTCACATGACAATAACTAATTGATACATATGTTAATTTTTAAGAACAAATTTGTGGAAAAATCTAGGTCCTGTCTTATATTTGCTTCTAAGTATGTGTGCAAGTGTGTGTGTGTATATGTCTGTAAAGTTACTCTGAGAGGCTACTTCCATTATAGGCAATAGAAAAACTGCTATATTTTGGGAAATACCATTAGAGTTTCCACTAAAAGCAGCACTTTCAGAAGCAAAACCATCATCACAAATTATGGTATTTGTCAAATAATATTTACTGAATGACTCATATGAAAATCCCATTCCAGATACTGTGGTATCTACAATGATAAATGTGTGTGTTTATGATCAAATCTGGCAGCTCATAACAGAAAATCCCAGAGAGATTAACAGAAATTATAGTAATTTTAGGACTATAAGGTTTATCTTGCATATAAAAGTCCAGAGGTGGGCATTCTGGAACTCTTACAGTTGCTCCATGTTCATCAAAGACTCACCCTCCTTCTATCTTACTGCTCTGCCATCTCTACCATGTCACATCATGACCAAGACAATTCTCATGTCTAGCCATCATGTCCTTATTCCAGGAAAGGAGAATGACAGAAAGGCATGCTTCCTTTCTTTGTATTGTGGCCTTCTGGAAGTCACGTATTTCCTACATGAAATTTTATGGCATGAATTTAACAGCAATACCTCATTAATTATAAGGAGGCTAGAAAATGATCTTTATTTTGGCCAGCAGTTTGCCCAGATAAAAATCAGGGGTTTGTTATTAAGGAGGACAGGTAGAATGGATATTGAATCAGGAATCTAGCTGTCTCTGCCACAATATGTAATTAATCTCACTTCCCATGAAGAACCACATTAGTTTATTAATGGCTATATTAGTATATCCATTGATTCTTTCAATCCATCCATTCTTATTTCTAGCATCTTTGTTGATTTTTTTTGTATTATATAAATTCCTTTAAGATGGAGAATATATATATATATATATATATATATATATATATATATATATATATATTCCCACAGAATTCTCTGTGGCTGCTAAATGGTGACTGAAGTCAATTATTAAGACAATTCACCTTTCCTTATGCTCCTTTGTCTGGAAAACAAATTAATATAAAAGTTCTTAATACAAATTCCAGCCCTGTACTATTTATATAACATGTCTTGATCTTTCAAGATTAAGTGGATCTCCACTTTTTCATCTTGTTAGACTTCTGGTTGATGAATAACTCCCTTTTGATACCAAAAACGCACCACCTGTTCTGGACCCCAGGGAGCACTGTCAGCCTTAGTAGGAAAATCCTCAAATAGCATTATTGAAGCTCTTTCTATTGTCAGGAAATCCAGTCTGGGGAGATTTCCCTGCATGCTAGGTGAGACTTTAATCCAGGAGAGGGTTTTTGACTGATGAAGAAAAACTTCACAAGCAGAAAGAGTAGGTATGAGCAAAGAGTAGTTTAATAAAGTGAAAGTATATACTCAAAAGGAGGGAGTGCAGGCATACTCCAGAGATGAGCAGCCTGGCCTGGTGGGGTTTGGGTTGGGTGGTCTTATAGCTGGAGTTTAAGCAGGGGATGGAATATTCATTGGGATAGGTGAGGTTTTCTCTGAATAGGGATGGAATTCCTGGGAAATAGGGTGATGCCCTCTTTTTGTCCTTAGATGGTCTGCCTCAGAACTGTCATGACACCAAGGGGTGGAATTTTTAGTATGCTAATGAGTATATAATGTATTTTCAGGTGAAATCAGAGTCAACTTCTCCATTTTGGAACCAGTAGGTCTTGACAAGTCTGTTATCTATACCCTCATTCCCCACATCCTGCAAGAACAGTTTATATGGAACATTTAGAATATAAACAAGCATCTAGCTGAATGTAAACACTAGGCAAAATCCCTAACCCCTCTTCCTGCTCATGTCTAGCTATCTAACTACTACAACATTTCCTTCAATATTCCCCCATTATTCTGTCAAATACCCATAGAATTTCTGCTTGTGTTTCTGCCATTAGAATTCTCCCATTAGAAATTCATTCATTTCTGTTAGAATCATTTATCTTCTCATTAAATTCATGGAGAGTTATCTTTATATGCCATTCACCAGTCATTCATATTTTAGAGTATTCTGGGGGAAAAAGCAATGTTAGGTTTATACAATAGCTGGTATGGCCAATCCACTGACTCTGCCGGCGTTTAAATTCCCATGACATCATTCATGCCATCTCTTTTCTGTTTAACCAGCTTGGACTCCTAGGTGTTGCAGGAACCACAGGAACTACAAACAAGGAGTCGGGACACCAAGACGTTTGGCAAGAAGTAGCATTTATTAGTGCCGGCACTGGCTCAGTGAATTCCTATCCAAAGGCTGAGCCCTGAGTGCAACAGGGCCATGCTTTTATACATTCACTACAAGGTTAGGGGAGAGTCAGCACCCAGGAACCGTTGCAGTGGGAGCTATTAGGTCACTATAGGTGTATTCAGGATGCTAGCTGTATTTTAATCTATCTCTGCAAAGGTTATCTGGATACTGTATTATAAACTAACGGACTTGCCTGACCATGATCAGCAAGCTGTTCCATACCACCGAATCCCTGTGTGTGGGGAATATACTGTTACATTGTTTCAATCTCAAGCAACCAAGCACCTTGTGATTCCTCTATAATCCTGAAGTCTCAACAGAAACTTGGTCTTCTTAACTTCCTACCACACACAGGTCCATTGTTATAGTCTATCACTTCCCTTGCCCCTTTCCTGCTTTGTTATACACTTAAACTTGGTCAAATCTCACCTAATCTGCATCTATACTACAGCAGCTGAATATGGCTGGAGAAAAATAGCACACACTAACTGGTCTCATGCTGAATTCATGAATCTAACCTCAAGTATATCTTTAAAGCTGTCTAGTTATCCTGATTTCTCTAACTCATCCCCCATCCTAGATGACTAATTTGCCCTCTTCATCTTTCCTCAAACCTCCATACTTCTTTCTCCATCTTAACTCTCCACTGAGAATATTGGTTCCTAATTTACTAAGCAAATAGAAGTGATCTGAGAGAATGTCATTATACTACCAGACCCACCAATCTACCTTCACCTGTGCTCCTGTAATCTGTTTTGCCTCCTGTTTCAACCCCAGGGAATGAATCCCATTCTCTCCCACCTACTCAGGACTTTGCTCTTACAATCATCTTCTTTCTTGTAAATTAGACTTTCATTCCCTTCAAAATTATTCTCACCAGCATGCATACATGCCAGAATATTTCTGTTGTTTGGGGGGGCATTGTTATTTTTCTTATTGTGGGTAAAATTGCAATATTTCCAGAATATCTTGCCTGGCTTTAGTACATCTGCATATCAACAGGCACTCAAGGGTGGAGAGAAGTATGGTTTTATTGCATTTGCATCATTCTTCAGGGGTGGAGAGAAATTCACCTCCATATCAATGCGTAATTACCTGGGCAATGGAGGGCTTATCTGTACCTGAGAGGTGAGGGGAGGGCCAGTTTTACTGCTGCTGGAGCAGGAAGGAGAGAGGGCTCCGAACTGCAGTTTGTAAGAAATAAACGGAATTTAAACTTTATTTCTCCCTTTGACTGATTTCAGTTTTTAGAGGTATTTTGCCTGGGATTTCCTCTCCTCAGACTTACATCTGGTGCAGTCAGAAGGGTTCCTCTGAATCTGAAATCCGTTATAATGGGTATGACCTTTGGGAGGGCTGCACTTGGAAATGATGGGGAGAAGTGGCACTCATGCCAAGGGACATGTGTCTACACTCGTGTGGTCATGGAGGCATCACCACCACTGCTGGCTGTACTGACCCCAGCCCATGGCCCCAGCCTAAGGCTACCGCTTCTGCCACTGCTCCTGCTGCCACCAGCGGAGCCTGACCACAACTATGGAAAGGAGCAGAGGTCCAGGTCACCCTGATAGAGAAGCAACTGGCTGCTGTGTACTGTGCCTTGCTGGCTACGAAGCCCATCACCGAAACAGCTCCCACCAAGGTAATAACCACCTATCCCATCACGGGGTGGATAAGAGACTGGACCCAAAGGCCATGGAGTGGCATGGCACAGACACCTACTATATATCATGTGACTGGCCATTTGCCTTTGGCATCCCCAGGGAATGATGAAACAGACATATTGGCCTAGGTGCACTGGCTAGAAGGAAAGCCTGCCTCTGATGTGGCCCAATGGCTACATCAGTGTTTGTTGCACATAGGGCAAAAGACAAGGTGGGCCCATCGGTGGGGCTTGCCATTGACCTTTGAGAAGTCAGCTGAGCCTGGAAGGAGTGCCCTGCACATCGTGCAGGTCAGCAAACCACCAAGAGGGGCCTAGAGTGTCTCTTTGCAGCCTATGGCTGGCCACAGGTGATTAAGAGCAATCAAAGCACCTATTTTATTGGACATGCATTGCAAGGATGGGTGCAGCAATTAGGAATAAAATGGGCATGGCCTTGGACATTTCAACATATGGACTGGTTATGGCTGGCTCTTCTGGCACCTTGGAGAAAAGGCCTGGAAGCTGGTCTCCTGTGTATTCCTGGAATAACAGCAAAGTAGCCCCTCAAAATCACACTTATATGCTTTCATAGTTCTTGTGTCCTGGATGTGCCCCCTGGCTGCAGCTGTTGCATGATGGCTGGAATGTATGAGCTTTGGACTTAATCTGCATGGGACTTTGAACCTAGCTGAATCCTCTGGTTTGAGAATTATGATTGTGTTGCTGTTGTCAAGAAAAAAATGCTTAAAGAGAGGCTTGACTTTGTTTAATGTTTGGTAAAAGTTTTATGAGCAATCTAGCATAGTTGTTAGGAATGAGTAAACAAGTGTAAAAAGATATTTCGTGCTTAGTGAGAGACTGTGCTGTAAAGTACATTTACTTAATCTGCATAGGCTGAATCTTCTGGTTTGAGGATTATCGAGATTTTTCTGCTGTTGTTATTGTACGCTATTAGATTGGTTGGAAGAGGGGATGAGTAAATTGTAAGGCGAGATTTCTGGAACAGTGGCCTGTAGGTAAAATTGTAACATTTCCAGAATATCTTGCCTGGCTTTAGCACATCTGCATATCAACAGGCACTCAAGGGTGGAGAGAAGTATGCTTCAGTGCACTTGCATCATTCCTCAGGGGTGGAGAGAAGTTCACCTCCATATCAATGAGTAATTACGTGGGCAATGGAGGGCTTATCTGTACCTGAGAGGTGAGGGGAGTGCTGGTTTTGCTGCTGCTGGAGCTGGAAAGAGAGAGGGCCCTGGACTGCAGTTTGTAAGAAATAAATGGAATTTAAACTTTATTTCTCCCTTTGACTGATTTCGGTTTTTAGAGGTACTTTGCCCTGGGGGATTTGCTCCCCTGACTTACACAAGGGGTGGAGAGAAGTAGTCCATCTCCATATCAATAGGTAATTACAAGGGGGAGCAAGGGCATATCTGGACCTGAGAGGTTGGGTAGGGCCTCTTTTTGCAGCCAGGTTGCCAGAGACTCAGGCAAGTAGATGACTGCCTATAAGCAATAAACATTTTCTCCCACTTCTCTCCCTTTGACTGACTTTGGTTTCAAAGATATTTTGCCCCAGGCTGGGAAAATACTTTACCTGGGAGTTACACTTATCTTGGCCCATAATGCCTTTCAGATCTGGCTTCTGTCCAATCTCATTTCTATTTACTATCATTCACTATGTTCCTGTCATGCTGGCTTACTTGCCACTCTGCTGCAGGGCCTTTGTGTTTGCCCTTCCTCTACATGGAAACCTTTCTCCAATTATATCTAAGTCTGTTCCCTTTCTTTATGATAGTTTCTGCCTAGAATGTTCCTAATTCCTAGAGGTTTTCTCTAGCTTCTTTCCCTCAAATAGCAAATATTCCCTGCCCTATGCCATTATTCATCATAATTTTTCTATAGACCACTCACTGTTACATTTGTTTTGCTTTCTTTTCCTTTCTCTAGAGTGTATGTTCCACAAGGACAGAAATTTTGTCTATTTAGTTCACTGTTATATCCTCAGCTCCTAGCACAGTTTCTGGTATATTGAAGGGTGCATTAAATCCACATTATTTGAATGAGTGAAGAGCCATTTATTGAGTAAATGAGAAAGAGTTTGTCAGAGACAAGCAAGCCCAGAACAAGGTAGGGTGTTTCAGGAAATGACAGAGAATAATAAAAATTCCTAACATTTACTAAGTTGTCTAAGGCCAAAATGACTCGATAGTTTACCCGAGTTTATTCAATCCTCCCAAGAAGCAATGATTTGAGAAATACTACCATCTCCCATGAGCAAACTGGGCATAGGAAGGTTAAGAAACCAGCCTCAAGATCACAGTTTATAAACCATAGAGTAAGAACTGAAACAGCTGGGTGTTTGCAGATTCCTGTTCTCCACTGCTATATTATATGGCTTCTTAGAAGAGGCAAGAATGAGGCCACTGAATTCACACCTTACCTGCTTCACAATTATTGCCCAGAGTCAATCTTACTCATTGTCTTAGCATCTTTCCTACAGTTGTTGAAGAAGAAGTACACCTAATATTCCAAACCTTTTCTACATTGCTATGTCCCTGAGAGAATCCCTAGCTTTGTTGCCTGTTTTTAGGAGTTATGGTTGCACATAGTGTGAAAGATGGAATTAGCACTCACCTGGGATGCTAGCTATTTGGCCTGCAATCCCAGTCTATAGTTCCCAGTTTGGAGGTTTTAGGCAAATCCTTTCACCTTTCAGAGTTTGCCTTCGATTCTGAAAAGTGAAGAGAAAAGGAAGAGGAGGAAATGAATAAATACCTCCCAGCTCTAAAATTCTTTGATTGTATTGACTTCTGGACAGGCAAAAGACTTATGGGCCTTTTCACTCCCAAACTATAAATTTTGTCAGTGAGTTAAGAAGGAATAGGTGAAAGGTCCCTTAGTGGCAAACACTATTATGATTCTTATCTACAGTAAATGTGTAGGATGCTCTGCCTTCTCCTGGGCCACATTAGGAAACCAAGCCTCCTTTTGGAATAAGGTGACATTGTACATTTGTCACTAAAAATGCACTGAAAGTAAATTAATCTAATTCCAACGTAGCAAGCCAGTACTGCAAAATGGGCAAGTTCTGTTTTAGGTTTTCTTTCCCAATGGAAGCCCTTGCAAGCGGGCTAGTCTTAGGCAAATTCACCCCTCAGGTTCAATTTATATTGTAGCTTAACTGCTCATTTTCTCCATCTTCAATGCTTCAGAGGGATGTGTTTTCTCCATGAGCTTTCTCTAAACACCAAATGAAGACCCCCAATAAATGATACTATCTGATCTCTATCTGGTAAAATAGGAACTGCTGTCCTTTTTTCCTCTTTCCATTTACTTTAGCTGCAATCTATGTTCTTTAATGGAGCATGAAGTAGTCAGAAATTTATGCTCATACGTAAAATGTATTTCACTTGTGTAATACATCAAAACAGAAAGCCAATTTTTGTTAGAGCAGTTTAAAGTCTTCAAAACAGAGATGAGTAGGAACTATGTAAACAGATGGTGTGGTTAGGGGATGTGTTTGGAGGCTCAGGGACCTGGGTTCAAACTCCTGCAATTCCACTCATTACTGTATGGCCTGGGGCAAGTCATTAACTTCTCTGTGCCTCAACATTTCCTCTTCTGTAGAATACAGATAGTATTACCTATATCAAAGGGCTGTTGTGTGGACATATGTAAGGTTTCTGTGAAAGTTGAACAGATGTTTATAGTGGGCAAACAAAGATGTTTATGGGGGCAGTGGGAAGAACATGCAAGGTATCAGTGAGTTTAGCTTCCACTTTCTTTTTCTTGGTAGCTAAAAAACACAGTAATTAAGAACATAAGCTAGAGCCAGGCTACAAGGATTCAAATTCCAGTGCTGTCATTTACAAGCTACAAGACCTCAGGCAAGTTACTTAATCTCTCTGTGACTCATCTGTAAAATGGGGATGACAATAATAACCCTACCTTATAGGGTTGTTAAGATCAAATGATTTAATACATGTAAAGCATGTAATACACATAATTTACATGTGACACATATAAAAACAGTGCCTGGATAGAATAAGCATGAGTACCAGTTAAGTGATGGTTAATATTACAGTCAGTTTGACCAAGCCAAGGTACCCAGATATTTGGTCAAACACCCATCTAGATGTCTCCGTGAAGGTATTTTTATAAGGGATTAACGTTTAAATCTGTAGACTTTGAGGTAAAGCAGATTACCCTGTATAATGTGGGTGGTCCTCATTCAGTCAGTCAAAAGTCTTAAGAGGCAAAACACTGACATCTGCCAAAAAGGAAGGAGCTCTGCCCCCAGGCTGCCTTGGGAACTGAGCTACAAACATCATCTCCTCCTCGGGTTTCCAGCCTGCCATTCTGCTACAGAGTCTTTGTTCCTGATCTTTCCACTGTCTGAAATACTTTTCCTGCAAATATATGCATGGTCTGATCCCTCCCTTCAGATTTGGACTTGTCAGCTCCCACAGCATGCAAGCCAATTTCTTTTGTTTTTTATTTGTTTTTATTTTGGTATCATTAATGTACAATTACATGAGCAGCATTATGGTTACTAGACTCCCCCTATCAACAAGTCTCCACCACATACCCCATTACAGTCACTGTCCATCAGCATAGTTAGATGCTATAGAGTCACTACTTGTCTTCTCTGTGATATACTGCCTTCCCCATGTACCCCCCACTACATTATGTGTGCTAATCATAATGCCCCTTTTTCACCCTTATCCCTCCCTTCCCACCCATCTTCCCCAGTCCCTTTCCATTTGGAAACTTGGTCCATTCTGGGGTTCTGTGAGTCTGCTACTGTTTTGTTCCTTCAGTGTTTTTCTTTGTTCTTATATACCACAGATGAGTGACATCATTTGATACTTGTCTTTCTCTGCCTGGCTTGTTTCACTGAGCATAATACCCTCTACCTCCATCCATGTTGTTGCAAATGGTAGGATTTGTTTTCTTCTTAAGGCTGAATAATATTCCATTGGGTATATGTACCACATCTTCTTTATCCATTCATCTACTAATGGACACTTAGGTCTCTTCCATTTCTTGGCTATTGTAAATAGTGCTGCAATAAACATCGGGGTGCATATGTCTTCTTCAAACTGGGCTGCTGCATTCTTAGGGTAAATTCCTATGATTGGAATTCCTGGGTCAAATGGTATTTCTATTTTTAGTTTTCTGAGGAACCTCCATACTGCTTTCCAAAATGGTTCAACTAATTTACATTCCAACTAGCAGTGTAGGAGGATACCCCTTTCATCACATCCTCGCCAACATCTGTTGTTGTTTGTCTTTTGGATGGTGGCCATTCTAACTGGTATGAGGTGATATCTAATTGTGGTTTTAATTTGCAATTCTCTGATGGTTAGTGATGTAGAGCATCTTTTCATGTGCCTGTTGGCCATCTGAATCTTATTTGGAAAAGTGTCTGTTCAGCTCCTCCACCCATTTTTTTTTATTAGCCAATGATATTTTTTATTTCATGAACTCCAAATATGATCATTTTAAGCACATGCACAATAATTTCAATTCTAAGTATCCATAAGACATTCTGTTATAGTGATATTTATTAGGCTTTGATTGTGACATATTTTAATTTTTAAGTAACAATAGACTGACTCTATTCTTTTAAAATTTGTCTTAACATAGTAATTGAAGTGGATTGTTGGAAAATAGAAAAAAAAGAAGCAAAAATACAGATGTGGAAGAAGTAAATATCAGACACAATCCTCCCCACTGTTGAGATTCTGACATTTGCCCTTTCATGTATTTACCATGCACATGCAGATGAATTCATATTCTTTGAACTGAGTTGGGATTATACTATACATTCTGTTATGCCCTTTCCTTTTTTTCCCTAGAAATACTTCATTTTGAACATATTTTTATGTCAATAAATATATTGCTACCAAATAAATTTTAATTGAAGAGCATTATTCCTGTCATCATGTATTTAGACAATCCCTTCACTGTTGGATTTTTGGATGGTTTCTACTTTTTAAAATTATCATTACTAATGTTGCAATAAACATTTCTGTAAAAATATTTTCACAAAGATAGTGATTTCTTAGGATAAATCCCAGAAGTGGAATTACTGAATCAAAAATCATCTACATTTGCAACATCGTTGGTAAATTTTGTCCTTGAGAAAAACTGTGCCAATTTGCTCTCACATCTTTAAGACAGTTCTGGGGTGGGGAGACTCAAGAGCAATTGTGTTGCCTATATTTTAACAAATTCAATATTAGGAGAGAAAGCCAGAGAAGTAAATCATGGGGTCTGAATTCACACACCACAATTCTAAATTCTGTGTTGCCCCAGTCCTCAATATGCAAGCTCTTGTTTAATGCATCCACTGTCTGAATACTGATACTTTGCAAAATACAGGAATGTATTAATTCAACCAAAGACTTCAGCTGGTTCTTTTATAACAATTCTTCAACTTATTTTACATATTTAAAAAAATCTTTGGAGGTAAAAGTACACATCTTAGGCATTTCTCAAAATTTAGACATTTCTCCAAAGAAGATTTCGAAGTAAGTCACTAAACACGAAAACGCTCAACTTTATTAGTCATCAGGGAAATGCAAATCAAAACCACAAAGAGAGAGCACTTCACACCCACTAGGATGGCTATAATAAAAATGACAGAAAATAACAAGTGTTGATGGGGATGAGGAGAAACTGGAACTCTCATACACTGCTAGTGGGGATGTACAATGGTGGAGAAACTTTGGAAAACAGTCAGTGGCAGTTCCTCAGATTTAAACACAGACTTTACCACATGAACCAGAAATTTCACTCTCATGGTGTATACTCAAGAAAATTGAAAACATATGTCCACACAAAAACTTGTACATGAATGTTCATAGAAGCATTATTAATAACAGCCAAATGGTGGAAACAATCCAAATGCCCACCAACTAATGAATGCATAAACAATGTGGTAAACCCATACAATGACATGTTATTCAGCCATAAAAAGGAATGAAGTACTGACACATGCCACAATATAGATAGTCTTTGAAAACATTATACTAAGTGAAAGAAGCCAGACACCAGAAGCCACATATGATTCAGTATATATAAAGTGCCCAGAATAGGCAAATTCATAGAAATAGAAAGTAGATTAATGGTCGCTAAAGGATGGGGGCATGTTTGCTAATAGGTATAAGGTTTCATTTGGGGCATGCAAATGTTCTGGAATTAGTAGTAATGGTTGGACTACTCCGGGTATATGCTAAACACCACTGAATTGTACACTTTTAAACGGTGAATATTATGTATCTCAATTTTAAAAGTACACACGGTGGCTTACTTGTAGAAAAGAGAGAACAGAGTATCTTTAAAACTTTTAGCCATCTTTCTTAGATTTGATACCTAGTTACCAAAGCAATCCTAAATTCAGTATTCAAAATAGAATAGTATCATCTTGAATTTAAAGTTCGAACCAAAATGTCATTCTGTCTTTTTTTTTTTTTTTGAGAGGGCATCTCTCATATTTATTAATCAAATGGTTGTTAACAACAATAAAATTCAGTATAGGGGGGTCAATGCTCAATGTACAATCATTAATCCATCACAAGCCTAACTCTCGCCAGTCTCCAATCTTCTGAAGCATAATGAACAAGTTCTTACATGGTGAACGAATTTTTACATAGTGAATAAATTCTTATATGGTGAATAGTACAAAGGCATTCATCACAGAAACTTTCCGTTTTGATCACGCATTATGAACTATAAACAATCAGGTCAAATATGAATATTCATTTGATTTTTATACTTGATTTATATGTGGATCCCACATTTCTCCCTTTATTATTATTTTTATTTTTAATAAAATGCTGAAGTGGTAGGTAGATGCAAGATAAAGGTAGAAAACATAGTTTAGTGCTGTAAGAGGGCAAATGTAGATGATCAGGTGTGTGCCTATGGACTAAGTATTAATCCAAGCTAGACAAGGGCAGCAAAACATCCACGGATGCAGAAGATTTCTCTCAAAGCAGGGGGGATGAGGCTCTGAGCCTCACCTCTGTTGATCCCCAATTTCTCACCTGATGGCCCCCCTGCGACTGTGCCTGTCTTAGGTTGTTCCTCCCTTGAGGAATCTTACCCGTCTCTGGCTAACCAGTCATCTTCCGGGGCCATACAGGGAAATGTAAAGTTGGTAAGTGAGAAAGAATCCATATTGTTTGAAAAGGTTAGCTTTTTACTTCTTTGCAGATTTATGCCCTGTGGCTTCTATGCCCAGCACTTGTCTCGAGGTATCTTTACCACCTGGAGGAATTATGATACTAGGTAACTTCGATATGAGGCACGAATTCTATTTAACGGTTGTAATTAGGAAGGAAGAACAAAAGCTATAGAGGTAGCATATGGAAGAAAACATGGGAGGATTGATTATTTCTTTGACATATCTTCTTGTAGAGTACCTTAAGTATGTATAGATTTAAACTACTAACTAATTTGTACACACATATTAACATAATAGGAATACGGTGACATAAACAAAGCAAATCCATAATTACCAGCCATCTCCAGTGAAGCCAAGAAAACCATTTAGGCACCCTAGGCATTTGTGAAAATTTGTCTATGATATGATGGATATTGTCCAACTGTACTTGAACAGTCTGAGAGAAATCAGACAAATTAAAGCAGCCCATTTCTGGGATCTGTTCACCTCCCATATGTTCTTTTAACCGTAGATAGTCTATAGTCATAAGATTTTGGAGTGCTACACCTTGCACCCCTCCCAACTCCTGGTTGAGTTCCAACAGTACAGATCCGGTCAAATTCCTTGTCTCACTATATGCACATGCCAGCCTAGACATCTCACTCCTCATTCCAATGGCAAGTCCAGGAAACGGTGGGGTGGACGCAGCCACGACTGCAGCATCGCCAGGATCCCTGTTGAGGCTTTTTGATGATCATCCCCCAGCAAGAGTCCTCCAGAGAGTGCTGATGCTGGAAGCTCCTCCTCATATCGTATCTTAGTTCATTTTCTGGGTATCCAAGCTAGGCCTTGATCTTCTGCATAGAAACAAACAGACCCTTTGCCCACACTTTGACATGCCCTCTATACCACGGTGCAGAACTCATTGGAGGTCAGCACACAGGGACTGCTTTTTTTTTTTTTTTCTATTAAGAGAAAGGAATATTATCAGAAAAGAGTACCTCCATAGCTGATCATCTGACACCTTTTAAGTGATCAACATTAAGGATATTTAAAGCATGCGTTGATCTTTGATTTACCAATAGTTTTATCCTATCAAGGAGTAATCCCCCTTTTCTTTCTTTCTTTCTTTTTTTTTTTTTATTCTTTAATCTACACTTACATGAAGAGTACTATGTTTACTATGCTCTCCCTATATCAGGTTCCCCCTAACAACTACATTACGGTTAATGTCCATCAGCTTAGCAAAATGTTGTAGAATCCCTACTTGTCCTCTCTGTGTTGTGCAGCCCACCCTCCCCTTTCTCCCTCCCCCCCATGCGTGCTAATCTTAATACCACTCTTCTTCTTCCCCCCCTTATCCCTCCCTGCCCACCCATCCTCCCCAGTTCCTTTCCCTTTGGTACCTGTTAGTCCATTTTTGGGTTCGGTAATTCCGCTGCTGTTTTGTTCCTTCAGTTTTTCCTTTGTTCCTATACTCCTCAGATGAGTGAAATCATTTGGTATTTCTCTTTCTCCGCTTGGCTTATTTCACTGAGCATAATACTCTCCAGCTCCATCCATGTTGCTGCCAATGGTTGGATTTTTCCACTTCTTATGGCTGAGTAGTATTCCATTGTGTATATGTACCACATCTTCTTTATCCATTCATCTACCAATGGACATTTAGGTTGCTTCCAATTCTTGGCTATTGTAAATAGTGCTGCGATAAACATAGGGGTGCATCTGTCTTTCTCAAACTTGATTGCTGTGTTCTTAGGGTAAATTCCTAGGAGTGGAATTCCTGGGTCAAATGGTAGGTCTGTTTTGAGCATTTTGATGAACCTCCAAACCGTTTTCCACAATGGTTGAACTAATTTACATTCCCACCAGCAGTGTAGGAGGGTTCCCCTTTCTCCACAGCCTCGCCAACATTTGTTGTTGTTTGTCTTTTAGATGGCAGCTATCCTTACTGGTGTGAGGTGATACCTCATTGTAGTTTTAATTTGCATTTCTCTGATAATTAGCGATGTGGAGCATCTTTTCATGTGTCTGTTGGCCATCTGTATTTCTTTTTTAGAGAACTGTCTGTTCAGTTCCTCTGCCCATTTTTTAATTGGGTTATTTATTATTTCTTTGTTGAGGCGTGTGAGCTCTTTATATATTCTGGACGTCAAGCCTTTATTGGATCTGTCATTTTCAAATATATTCTCCCATACTATAGGGTTCCTTGTTGTTCTACTGATGTTGCCTTTCGCTGTACAGAAGCTTTTCAGCTTAATGTAGTCCCACTTGCTCATTTTTGCTGTTGTTTTCCTTGCCCAGGGAGATATGTTCAAGAAGAGGTCACTCATGTTTATGTCTAAGAGGTTTTTGCCTATGTTTTTTTCCTAGAGTTTAATGGTTTCAAGACTTACATTCAGGTCTTTGATCCATTTTGAGTTTACCTTTGTATATGGGGTTAGACAATGGTCCAGTTTCATTCTCCTACACGTAGCTGTCCAGTTTTGCCAACACCATCTGTTGAAGAGACTGTCATTTTGCCATTGTATGTCCATGGCTCCCTTATCAAATATCGATTGACCATATATGTTTGGGTTAATGTCTGGAGTCTCTATTCTATTCCACTGGTCTGTGGCTCTGTTCTTGTGCCAGTACTGAATTGTCTTGATTACTATGGCTTTGTAGTAGAGCTTGAAGTTGGGGAGTGAGATCCCCCCCTACTTTATACTACTTTTTCAGGATTGCTTTGGCTATTTGGGGTCTTTGGTGTTTCCATATGAATTTTTGAATTATTTGTTCCAATTCATTGAAGAATGTTGCTGGTAATTTGAGAGGGATTGCATCAAATCTGTATATTGCTTTAGGCAGGATGGCCATTTTGACGATATTAACTCTTCCTAGCCATGAGCATGGGATGAGTTTCCATTTATTAGTGTCCCTGTTAATTTCTCTTAAGAGTGACTTGTGGTTTTCAGAGTATAAGTCTTTCTCTTCTTTGGTTAGGTTTATTCCTAGGTATTATATTCTTTTTGATGCAACGGTGAATGGAATTGTTTTCCTGATTTCTCTTTCTATTGATTCGTTGTTAGTGTATAGAAAAGCTACAGATTTCTGTGTGTTAATTTTGTATCCTGCAACTTTGCTGTATTCCGATATCAGTTCTAGTAGTTTTGGAGTGGAGTCTTTAGGGTTTTTTATGTACAGTATCATATCATCTGCAAATAGTGACAGTTTAACTTCTTCTTTACCAATCTGGATTCCTTGTATTTCTATGTTTTGTCTGATTGCCGTGGCTAGGACCTCCAGTACTATGTTAAATAACAGTGGGGAGAGTGCGCATCCCTGTCTTGTTCCTGATCTCAGAGGAAATGCTTTCAGCTTCTCGCTGTTCAGTATAATGCTGGCTGTGGGTTTATCATATATGGCCTTTATTGTGTTGAGGTACTTGCCTCTATGCCCATTTTGTTGAGAGTTTTTGTCATGAATGGATGTTGAATTTTGTCAAATGCTTTTTCAGCATCTATGGAGATGATCATGTGGTTTTTGTCTTTCTTTTTGTTGATGTGGTGGATGATGTTGATGGATTTTTGAATGTTGTACCATCCTTGCTTCCCTGGGATGAACCCCCACTTGGTCATGGTGTATGATCCTTTTGATATACTGTTGAATTCTGTTTGCTAATATTTTATTGAGTATTTTTGCATCTGCATTCATCAGGGGTATTGGTCTGTAATTTTCTTTTTTGGTGGGTCTTTGCCTGGTTTTGGTATTAGGGTGATGTTGGCTTTATAGAATGACTAAGGGAGTATTCCCTCTTCTTCTATTTTTTGGAACACTTTAAGGAGAATGGGTATTATGTCTTCTCTGTGTGTCTGATAAAATTCCGAGGCAAATCCGTCCGGTCCCGGGGTTTTGTTCTTGGGTAGTTTTTTGATTACTGTTTCAATTTCTTTGCTCGTAATTGGTTTGTTTAACTTTTGTGTTTCTTCCTTGGTCAGTCTTGGGAGGTTGTATTTTTCTAGGAAGTTGTCCATTTCTTCTAGGTTTTCCAGCTTGTTGGCATATAGGTTTTCATAGTAGTCTTTAATAATTCTTTGTATTTCTGTGGAGTCTGTCGTGATTTTTCCATTCTCATTTCTGATTATGTTGATTTGCGTTGATTCTCTTTTTCTCTTAATAAGTTTGGCTAGAGGCTTATCTATTTTGTTTATTCTCTCAAAGAACCAGCTCTTGGTTTCGTTGATTTTTGCTATTGTTTTATTCTTCTCAATTTTGTTTATTTCTTCTCTGATCTTTATTATGTCCCTCCTTCTGCTGACTTTAGGCCTCATTTGTTCTTCTTTTTCCAGTTTCGATAATTGTGATGTTAGACTATTCATTTGGGATTGTTCTTCCTTCTTCAAGTGTGCCTGGATTGCTATATACTTTCCTCTTAAGACTGCTTTCGCTGCATCCCACAGAAGTTGGGGCTTAGTGTTGTTGTTGTCATTTGTTTCTATATATTTCTTGATCTCTATTTTGATTTGTTCATTGATCCATTGATTATTTAGTAGCATATTGTTAAGCCTCCATGTTTTTGTGAGCCTTTTTGTTTTCTTTGTAGAATTTATTTCTACTTTCATACCTTTGTGGTCTGAAAAATTGGTTGGTAGAATTTCAATATTGTGGAATTTACTGAGGCTCTTTTTGTGAGCTAGTATGTGGTCTATTCTGGAGAATGTTCCATGTGCACTTGAGAAGAATGTATATCCTGTTGCTTTTGGATGTAGAGTTCTATAGATGTCTATTAGGTCCATCTGTTCTAGTGTGTTGTTCAGTGCCTGTGTGTCCTTACTTATTTTCTGCCTGGTGGATCTATCCTTTGGGGTGAGTGGTGTGTTGAAGTCTCCTACAACGAATGCATTGCACTCTATTTCCCTCTTTAGTTTTGTTAGTATTTGCTTCACATATGGTGGTGCTCCAGTATTGGGTGCATATATATTTAGAATGGTTATATCCTCTTGTTGGACTGATCCTTTTATCATTATGTAGTATCCTTCTTTACCTCTTGTTACTTTCTTTGTTTTGAAGTCTATTTTGTCTAATATTAGTACTGCAACCCCTGCTTTCTTCTCACTGTTGTTTGCCTGAAATATGTTTTTCCATCCCTTGGCTTTTAGTCTGTGCTTGTCTTTGGGTTTAAGGTGAGTTTCCTGTAAGCAGCATATAGATGGGTCTTGCTTTTTTATCCATTCTATTACTCTGTGTCTTTTGATTGGTGCATTAAGTCCATTTACATTTAGAGTGACTATTGAAAGATATGTACTTATTGCCATTGCAGGCTTTAGATTCGTGGTTACCAAAGGTTCAAGGTTAGCTTCTTTAGTATCTTACTGCCTAACTTAGCTTGCTTATTGAGCTGTTATATACACTGTCTGGAGATTCTTTACTTCTCTCCCTTCTTATTCCTCCTCCTCCCTTCTTCATATGTTGTGTGTTTTGTTCTGTGCTCTTTTTAGGAGTTCTCCCATCTAGAGCAGTCCCTGTAGGATGCCCTGTATAGGTGGTTTGTGGGAAGCAAAATCCCTCAGCTTTTGCTTGTCTGGGAATTGTTTAATCCCGCCATCATATTTAAATGATAGTCGTGCTGGATACAGTATCCTTGGTTCAAGGCCCTTCTGTTTCATTGCATTAAGTATATCATGCCATTCTCTTCTGGCCTGTAGGGTTTCTGTTGAGAAGTCTGATGTTAGCCTGATGGGTTTTCCTTTATAGGTGACCTTTTTCTCTCTAGCTGCCTTTAAAACTCTTTCCTTGTCCTTGATCCTTGCCATTTTAATTACTATGTGTCTTGGTGTTGTCCTCCTTGGATCCTTTCTTTTGGGGGTTCTGTGTAATTCCATGGTCTGTTCGATTATTTCCTCCCCCAGTTTGGGGAAGTTTTCAGCAATTATTTCTTCAGAGACTTTCTATCCCTTTTCCTCTTTCTTCTTCTTCTGGTACCCCTATAATACGAATATTATTCCTTTTGGCTTGGTCACATAGTTCTCTTAGTGTTGTTTCATTCCTGGAGATCCTTTTATCTCTGTCTATGTCAGCTTCTATACGTTCCTGTTCTCTGGCTTCTATTCCTTCAATGGCCTCTTGCATCTTATCCATTCTGCTTATAAATCCTTCCAGGGATTGTTTCACTCCTGTGATCTCCTTCCTGACATCTGTGATCTCCCTCTGGACTTCATCCCATTGCTCTTGCATTTTTCTCTGCATCTCATCCCATTGCTCTTGCATTTTTCTCTGCATCTCTGTCAGCATGTTCATGATTTTTATTTTGAATTCTTTTTCAGGAGGACTGGTTAGGTCTGTTTCCTTCTCAGGTGTTGTCTCTGTGATCTTTGTCTGCCTGTAGTTTTGCCTTTTCATGGTGATAGAGATAGTTTGCAGACCTGGTACGAGTGACTGCTGGAAGAGCTTCCCTTCTTGTTGGTTTGTGGCCTTCCTCTCCTGGGAGAATAGCGACCTCTAGTGGCTTATGCTTGTCAGCCGTGCACAGACAGGGCTTCTGCTACCTGCCCGTTTGCTATGGAGTTTATCTTCGCTGTTGCTGTGGGCATGGCCTGGCTGGGGCCACTCCTCCAAAGTGGTGGAGCCCCATCAGAGGGGGAGTGGCTGGGAGGCTATTTATCTCCGTAAGGGGCCTCTGTGCTCCCTGTTGCCCAGGGGGTTAGAGTGCCCAGAGATCCCCATATTCCCTGCCTCTGGTCTAAGTGTCCTGTCCTTCTCCTTTAAGACTTCCAAAAAGCACTCTCCAAACCAAAACAACAACAGCAACAATGAGAGAGGGAACAGAAAAAAAAAAAGGAAAAAACACGTGATTTTTTTTTTTTTCCTCAGGCGCTGGTCCCTGGCACCCGCTCACTGGTCCTGCTGTCCTGCCTCCCTAGCACCAGTGTTCCTGTCCCTTCAAGGCTTCCAAAAAGCACCCACCCAATGTTCCCACAGGGAAAAGCTCGCGATATTCTTTGTCTTCAGGCGCCGTTCCCAGGCACCCGCCCACCGGTCCTGTTGCTCTGCCTTCCTAGCACCGGGGTCCCTGTCCCTTTAAGGCTTCCAAAAAGCACTCACCAAAAAGAGAAAAAAAAAAGGGGGAAAACGCGCGATTTCCTCCTTCCTCATGCGCCAGTCTCATGCATCCGTCCTCCGGTCTCGCAGGGAAAAACGCGATATTCTTTGTCCTCAGGCAACGGTCCCAGGCACCTGCTCACCAGTCCTGCTGCTCTGCCTCCCTAGCACCAGGGTCCCTGTCCCTTTAAGGCTTCCAAAAAGCACTCGCCAAAAAGAGAAAAAAAAAAGGGGAAAAATGCGCGATTTCTTCTGTCCTCAGGTGCCGGTCCCATGCACCCGCTCACCAGTCCTGCTGCTCTGCCTTCCTAGCACTGGGATCCCTGTCCCTTTAAGGCTTCCAAAAAGCACTCACCAAAAAGTTAAAGAAAAAGGGGAAAAACGCACGATTTCCTCCGTCCTCAGGTGCCGGTCTCAGGCACCCGTCCACCGGTCCCGCAGGGAAAAACACGAGATATTCTTTGTCCTCAGGCGCCGGTCCCAGGCACCTGCTCACTGGTCCCGCTGCCCTGCCTCCTTAGCACCGGGTTCCCGGTCCCTTTAAGGCTTCCAAAAAGCACTCGCCAAAAAGAGAAAAAAAAGGGGAAAAACATGCGATTTCCTCCGTCCTCAGGCGGCAGTCTCAGGCAACCACCCACGGGTCCTGCAGGGAAAAACACGCGATATTCTTTGTCCTCAGGTGCCGGTCCCAGGCACCCTCTCACCGGTCCTGCTGCTCTGCCTCCCTAGCACCGGGGTCCCTGTCCCTTTAAGGCTTCCAAAAAGCACTCGCCAAAAAGAGAAAAAAAAGGGGAAAAACATGCGATTTCCTCCGTCCTCAGGCGCCAGTCTCAGGCACCCACCAACCGGGTCCCGTAGGGAAAAACGTGCGATAATCTTTGTCCTCAGGTGCCGGTCCCCAGCACCCTCTCACCGGTCCCGCTGCCCTGCCTCCCTAGCAATGGGGTCCCTGTCCCTTTAAGGCTTCCAAAAAGCACTCGCCAAAAAAAAAATCGCTCCGGTTTCTTTCCACACGCCGGGCGCCGGGGGGTGGGGCGCTCAGGTCCCGCGGACCGGGCTTGTATCTTACCCCCTTTGCAAGGCGCTGGGTTCTTGCAGGTGTGGATGTGGTCTGGATGTTGTCCTGTGTCCTCTGGTCTCTATTTTAGGAAGAGTTTTCTTTGTTATATTTTCATAGCTCTATGTGTTTTTGGGAGGAGATTTCCACTGCTCTACTCATGCCGCCATCCTGGCTCCGCCCTCTCCTCCACCCATTTTTTTTTTTTTTTGAGAGGGCATCTCTCATATTTATTGATCAAATGGTTGTTAACAACAATAAAATTCTGTATAGGGGACTCAATGCACAATCATTAATCCACTCCAAACCTAATTCTCAACAGTCTCCAATCTTCTGAAACATAACAAACAAGTTCTTACATGGTGAACAAATTCTTACATAGTGAATAAGTTCTTACATGGTGAACAGTACAAGGGCAGTCATCAAAGAAACTTTCAGTTTTGATCACGCATTATGAACTACAGACAATCAGGTCAAATATGAATATTTGTTTGATTTTTATACTTGATTTATATGTGAATCCCACATTTCTCCCTTATTATTATTATTATTATTATTATTATTATTATTATTACTTTTATTTTTTATTTTTTTATTTTTATTTTTATTTTATTTTTTTTGAGAGGGTATCTCTCATATTTATTGATCAAATGGTTGTTAACAACAATAAAATTCAGTATAGGGGGGTCAACGCTCAATGTACAATCATTAATCCATCTCAAGCCTAATTCTCATCAGTCTCCAATCTTCCGAAGCATAACGAACAAGTTCTTACATGGTGAATGAATTCTTACATAGTGAATAAATTCTTACATGTTGAACAGTACAAGGGCATTCATCACAGAAACTTTCGGTTTTGATCATGCATTATGACCTATAAACAATCAGGTCAAATATGAATATTCATTTGATTTTTGTACTTGATTTATATGTTGATCCCACATTTCTCCTATTATTATTATTATTTTTATTTTTAATAAAATGCTGAAGTGGTAGGTAGATGCAAGATAAAGGTAGAAAACATAGTTTAGTGCTGTAAGAGGGCAGATGTAGATGATCCGATGATCAGGTGTGTGCCTATGGACTAAGTATTAATCCAGGCTAGACAAGGGCAGCAAGACATCCACGGATGCAGAAGATTTCTCTCAAAGCAGGGGGGGTGAGTTTCTGAGCCTCACCTCTGTTGATCCCCAAATTCTCACCTGATGGCCCCCCTGCGACTGTGCCTGTCTTAGGTTGTTCCTCCCTTGTGGAATCTTACCCGTCTCTGGCTAACCAGTCGTCTCGTGGGGCCATACAGGGAAATGTAAAGTTGGTAAGTGAGAGAGAAGCCATATTGTTTGCAAAGGTTAGCTTTTTACTTCTTTGCAGATTTATGCCCTGTGGCTTCTATGCCCAGCACTTGTCTCGAGGTATCTTTACCACTTGGAGGAATTATGATACTCGGTAAATTCGATATGAGGCACGGATTCTATTTAAGGGTTGTAATTAGGAAGGAAGAAGAAAAGCTATAGATGTAGCATATGAAGGAAACATGGGAGGATTGATTATTTCTTTGACATATCTTCTTGTATAGTACCTTAGGTATGTATAGGTTTTAAACTACTAACTAATTTGCACACACATATTAACATAATAGGAATACGGTGACATAAACAAAGCAAGTCTATAATTACCATCCATCTCCAGTGAAGCCAAGTAAACCATTTAGGCACCCTAGGCATTTGTGAAAATTTATCTATGATATGATGGATATTGTCCAACTGTACTTGAACCATCAGACAAATTAAAGCAGCCCATTTCTGGGATCTGTTCACATCCCATATGTTCTTTTAACCATAGATAGTCTATAGTCATGAGATTTTGGAGTGCTACAACTTGCACCCCTCCCAACTCCTGGTTGAGTTCCAACAGTACAGATCCGGTCAAATTCGTTGTCTCACTGTATGCACATGCCAGCCTAGACATCTCCCTCCTCCTTCTTATGGCAAGTCCAGGAGACGGTGGGCTGGATGCAGCCACAACCACAGCATCTTCCGGATACCTGTCCTCCACCCATTTTTTAATTGTCTTATTTGCTTTTTGTTTGTTAAGGTATGTGAGCTCTTTATATAATTTAGATGTCAATGCCTTATTGGATATGTCATTTATGAATATATTCTCCCATATTTTAGGATGTCTTTTTGTTCTACTGATTGTGTCCTTTGCTGTACAAAAGCTTTGTAGTTTGATATAATCCCACTTTTTCATTTTTCTTTTGTTTCCCTTGCCGGGGGGCATATATTCATGAAGAACTTACTCATGTTTATGTCCAAGCGATTTTTGTCTGTTTTTTTTCTAAGAGTTTTATGGTTTCATGACTTACATTCAGGTCTTTGATCCATTTCGAGTTTATTTTTGTGTATGGGGTAGACAATGATCCAGTTTCATTCTCTTACATGTAGCTGTCCAGTTTTGCCAACACTACCTGTTGAAGATGCTGTAATTTCCCCATGGTATACCCATGGCTCCTTTATCATGTATTAATTGACCATATAGGGTTGGGTTTGTATCTGGGCTCTCTATTCTGTTCCATTGCTCTATGGGTCTGTTCTTGTGCCAGTATCAAATTGTCCTGGTTTCTGTGGCTTTGTAGTAGAGCTTGAAGTCAGGAAGTATAAATCCCCCCAGTTGATTCTTCCTTCTCAAGATTGCTATGGCTATTCAGGGTCTTTTGTTGTTCAATATGAATTTTAGAAGTCTTTGCTCAAATTTGTTGAAGAATGTTTTTGGTATTTTGATAGGGATTGCATTGAATTTGTAGATTGCTTTAGGCAGAGTGGCCATTTTGACAATATTATTTCTTCCTGTCCATGAGCATGTGATGTGTTTCCATTTATTGGTATCTTCCTTAATTTCTCTCATGAGTGACTTGTAGTTTTCAGAGTATAGGTCTTTCATTTCCTTGGTTAGGTTTATTCCTAGGTATTTTATTTTATTCTTTTTGATGCAATTGTGAATGGAATTGTTCTCCTGATTTCTCTTTCTGCTAGCTCATCATTAGTGTATAGGAATGAAACAGATTTCTGTGTATTAATTTTGTATCCTGCAACTTTGCTGAACTCAGATATTAGATCTAGTAGTTTTGTAGTGGATTATTTAGGGGTTTTTATGTACAATATCATATCATCTGCAAACAGGGACAGTTTTACTTCTTCCTTGCCAATCTGGATGCCTTTTATTTCTTTGTATTGTCTGATTGCCTTGGCTAGGACCTCCAGAAATATGTTGAATAAAAGTGGGGAGAGTGGGCATCCTTGTCTTATTCCCAATCTTAAAGGAAAAGCTTTCAGAGTCTTGCTGTTAAGTATAATGTTGGCTGTGGGTTTGTCATATATGGCCTTATTGTGGGGAGGT
The DNA here is from genome assembly GCF_040802235.1 of Manis javanica. Classification (NCBI taxonomy): domain Eukaryota; kingdom Metazoa; phylum Chordata; class Mammalia; order Pholidota; family Manidae; genus Manis; species Manis javanica. The sequence goes on from NC_133160.1 coordinate 101,458,448, forward strand.
ACTTGCCCTCTATACCCATTTTTCTGAGAGTTTTTATCATGAATGGATGTTGAATTTTGTCAAATGCTTTTTCAGCATCTATGGAGATGATCATGTGGTTTTAGTCCTTCTTTTTGTTGATATGGTGGATGAGTTTGAAGGACTTTTGAATGTTGTAGCATCCTTGCATCACTGGGATGAATCCCATTTGATTATGATGAATGATCTTTTTGATGTATTTTTGAATTCTGTTTGCTAATATTTTGCTGAGTATTTTTGTATCTATGTTCATTAGGAGTACTGGTATATAATTTTCTTTTTTTGTGGTGTCTTTGCCTGGGTTTGGTAGTAGAGTGATGTTGGCCTCATAGAATGAGTTTGGGAGTGTTCCTTCCTCTTCTACTTTCTGGAAAACGTTAAGGAAAATGGGTATTAGGTCTTCACTAAATGTTTGATAAAATTCAGCAGTGAAACTATCTGTTCCAGGAAGTTTGTTCTTAGGTAGTTTTTTGATTACCAGTTCAATTTTGTTGCTAGTAATTTGTCTATTCAGATTTTCTGTTTTTTCGTGGGTCAGCCATGGAAGGTTGTATTTTTCTAGAAAGTTGTCCATTTCTTCTATGTTATCCAGTTTGTTAGTGTATACTTTTTCATAGTATTCTCTCATAATTCTTTGTATTTCTGCAGTGTCCATAGTGATTTTTCCTTTGTCACTTCTGATTCTGTTTATGTGTGTAGACTCTCTTTTTTTCTTGATAAGTCTGGCTAGATGTTTACCTATTTTGTTTATTATCTCAAAGAACCAGCTCCTGCTTTCATTGATTCTCTCTATTGTTTTATTCTTCTCCATTTTATTTATTTCTGCTCTAATATTTATTGTTTCTCCTTCTACTTACTTTGGGCCTCATTTGTTCTTCCTTTTCTACTTTCATTAATTGTGAGTTTAGGCTGTTCATTTGGGATTGTTCTTCTTTCCTGAGGTAGGCCTGTATTGCAATATAATTCCCTCTTAGCATGGCCTTTGCTGCATCCCACAAAGTTTGTATTGTTGAATTATTGTTGTCATTTGCCTCCATATATTGCTTGATCTCTGTTTTTATTTGTTTATTGACCTATTGATTATTTAGGAGTATGTTATTAAGCCTCCGTGTGTTTGTGGGCTTTTTCATTTTCTTTGTGTGATTTATTTCTATTACATACCTTTGTGTTCTGAGAAGATGGTTGGTACAATTTCAGTCTTTTTGAATTTACTGAGGTTCTTTTCATGGCCTACTATATGATATATTCTTGAAAATGTTCCCTGTGCACTTGAGAAGAATGTGTATCCTGTTGCTTTTGGATGGAGTGTTCTGTAGATGTCTGTTAGGTCTATCTGTTCTAATACATTGTTCAGTGCCTCTGTCTCTTTACTTATTTTCTGTCTGGCTGATCTTTCCTTTGAAGTGAGTAGTGTGTTGAAGACCCTAAAATGAATGCATTGCATTCTATTTCCCCCTTTAATTCTGTTAGCATTTGTTTCACATATGTAGGTGATCCTGTGTTGGGTGCATAGCTGTTTATAATAGTTATATATCTTTTTGGACTGATCCCTTTATTATTATGTAATGTCCTTGTCTCTTGTTGCTGTCTTTGTTTTGAAGTCTATTTTGACTGATACAAGTACTGAAACTCCTGCTTTTTTCTCCCTATTAGTTCCATGAAATATCTTTTTCCATCCCTTTAGTTTCAATCTGTGTATGTCTTTGGGTTTGAAGTGAGTCTCTTGTAGGCAGCGTATAGATGGGTCTTGTTTTTTTATCCATTCAGTGACTCTATGTCTTTTGATTGTTTCATTCAGACCATTTACATTTAGGGTGATTATCGATAGGTATGTACTGATTGTCATTGCAGGTGTTAGATTTGTGGTTACCAAAGGTTCAAGGGTAATTCCCTTACTAACAGTCTAATTTAACTCACTTCGTATGCTATTACAAACACAACCTAAAGGTTCTTTTTTTATTTTCTCCCTTTTCTTCCTCCTCCATTCTTTATATGTTAGGTATCATATTCTGTACTCTTTGTCTATCCCTGGATTGAGTTTTTGAGTATTTGATTTGATTTTGCATCTGCTTAGTAGTTAATTTTCTACTTTGCTGTGGTTTTATTTCCCCTGGTGACATCTATTTAGCCTTAAGAATACTTCTATCTATAGCAGGCCCTCCAGAATGCACTGTAGAGATGGTTTGTAGGAGGTAAATTCTCTGAGCTTTTGCTTATTTTAAAATTGTTTAATCCCTCCTTCAAATTTAAATGAGAACCTTGCTGAGTAGAGTACTCTTGGTTTGATGCCCTTCTGCTTCATTTCATTAAATATATCATGCCACTCCCTTCTGGCCTGTAAGGTTTCTGTTGAGAAGTCTGATGATAGCCTGATGGGTTTTCCTTTGTATGTGGTCTTTTTTGTCTCTACAGCTGCTTTTAAAAGTCTGTCTCTATCCTTGATCTTTGCCATTTTAATTATTATATGTCTTGATGTTGTCTTCCTTGGGTCCCTCGTGTTGGGAGATCTGTGCACCTCCATGGCTTGAGAGACTGTCTCCTTCCCCAGATTGGGGAAGTTTTCAGCAATTACCTCCTCAATGACATTTTCTTCCCCTTTTTCTCTCTCTTCTTCTTGTTCTACCCCTATAAGGCAAATATTGTTCTGTTTGGATTGGTCACACAGTTCTCTCAATATTCTTTCATTCCTAGAGATCCTGTTTTCTCTCTGTGCCTCAGCTTCTTTGTATTCCTGTTCTCTAATTTCTATTCCATTTACCATCTCTTCTACTACATCAAATCTGCTTTTAAATCCCTCCATTGTATGTTTCATTTCAGATATGGAATTTCTTAATGATTGAATCTCTGTCTTAAATTTGTTCCTTAGTTCTTGAATATTTTTCTATACCTCCATGAGCATGTTTGTAATTTTTATTTTGAACTCTCTTTCAGGAAGATTGGTGAGTTCAGCTTCATTCAGCCCTTTTTCTGGGGTTTGGGACATTTTAGTCTGAACCAGGTTCCTTTGACGTTTCATATTTCTATGTGGGGCTGTCTAGTGCCCAGAAGCTGTGGAGCTGCTCAGCCCCTAGAGTGAGGTTGGGGGTTATATGGGAGTGGTCCTGGTGCCTAGGGGGAGGAAAATTTTGTTTCTTGATTCCCAGCTGCACTGCCTGTCTCCATTATCAGAGCCAATTGGCTGAGCACACAGGTGTAAGCCTCTGTGCTTTGTGTTTCTCGTTATTTGAAGCAGGGCCTCCCTCTGGCTTGCGTGACACCAGCGCAGTAACTGCCAGTTTGCAAACCAGTGTGAGCAGACCTGCAGGAAAGCACAGCAGGCTACGTGTCACAGTGAGGGGCCTCGGAGCTGAGTAGCCAGCCAGTGGGATGGCAGCTGAAGCTCTTCATATTTCCCAACCAGCTAGCATGCCTAGACAACCTTGTCCACCTATATCCTGCACAGCAAACTCTGTGCAAATCCCACCCCTTCAGCAGTCCTCTCGCTGCTAGAAAGCCTCTCAGTCTGCCTACCTTTCGTTTGTCCCTTAGTGCCCAGATGTGGATTCCTGTCTTTCCCAAATGGCCAGAATCTCAGTCTCTCAAGCACTCTGCCTTTCCCAGCTCTCCAGCCCCTCCAACCTCCAGAGCTCCACACTATGTAGGTCTGTATTTCAAAGCAGACCTCCAAGGCTGGGTGTTCTGCAGTTGTAGGCTTCCACCCCTTCCCTGCTCCGTTTCTCTTCCTCCCACCAGTGAGCTGAGGTGAGAGAAGGGCTTGGGTCTTGCCAGATCAAGGCTTTGGTATGTTACCCTGTTTTGTGAGGGCTGCTCTGTTCCTGAGGTCTGTATGTAGTCTGGTGCAGCCTTCCCTCCTGTTGCTGTTCCAGGGTTAGTTGTATTAACTATATTTTAATACTATATGGTTTTGGGAGGAGTTCTCCATCTCACCTCTCATGCCACCATCTTGTATCTGCAAGCCAATTTCTTAAACCTCAATCTTTCTGTGTCTCCACATACATGCATGCATGTACATCCTATTGGTTCTGTTCCTCTGGGGAACCCTAACACATTTAGCAATTATTGTTCTTGCTTGTAACACATGGTGATTGATTCTTTATCCTGGTTTTCAGTGAGACTACAAACAATCAGTAATATGGCAACCTTTCACTTTAATCCTTCCAGTTCTGAAGATGTAAGAAAACTAAGAGGAGAAAATGAAAGTTTGCCTTGGAAAGAGGGAAGGAGCATGAATACTAATGGTAGGTTTAAAAAATGCCGAGTTTTCTAATTGGAATGAGGGTCATAATGTTGGTGAAGGGCAGGAGCAGCCTATGGAAAAATTTGAATACCAGCCTTAAAAGCTTATGGTTTTCTTCCCCCCAGTTAGAAATGGGGAGATACTAAAGCTCTGTGAGACAGTGCTGTAAGAAGAAAAGAACTATCAATGGGTGTAGGATTAGCTAGGAGGAGGAGGAAACCAGACAAAGCAAGAACAGGTAGAAAGCACTACATAACCTCGCATTGTATAATTGTACAGTTCCTTGCCAAAGAGCACTAAGCATCTGTTTCCTTACTTTTTTCATTGGGTCATATTTCAGGCCACATTGTGGTCCCTTATGTCAGCAGGCTGATGTCCTTCTCCTGATTCCCACCCAATTTTTTCTTTGCTGTAAATTGGCCCTCATTCCAAATCCAGCTTCCTGCCTCTTCCTTTTGAGTATGAGAAGATGGGGTTGGGGTAGGGAACACCAACTTTGTTTTCCTTTGTGACATTGGGAAATTTTTCCTGACTTCAACTTGGGAAGATGACTATTGATTCTTATTTTCTTTATATTAAAGCATCTTCAAGAGAACTGGGCTATCTTTTGCTTCCTTTTCATAGCATAACTATTATGTGCTATTAATTGATTTGAGTTTTTAAAACTTTTCCTGGAGTATTTGTGTATATAAAATCTAGGTAAGGCAAAAGCAAAGTTGACTTTTAAACAGTAAACACTATCCCTGGTTTTAAAGTCTATATTTAACACTGCCAGGGAAAGAAACACAGTTGGGTACTTTCCCAGAGTATGCTAATTAGCTGGAAAAATAATATGTTCTTTTCTGCCATTAGAAGAGAAACTGACCAATAGAAAAGCAGTTCAGCACCTACACCCACTCTGCATACAAAATAAGTAGGTAAGTTTGTACACACCAATAACTCATGCTTTTGGTTGCCTGACAATCAGTGACAAATATGCCTTTCATCATCTCTTACAATGTTAATTTGAGATTCTGAACTCTAACTTAAATGAGACTCAAGGGAGTGGGTTTAGGAAATTAGGTATTATAACTAATAGATAGTAAGTGTACACTTCTTTTCTTATATTACAGATTACTGGCAGTCTTCCTTAATACTGTATGGATTTTTCTGTTTATCTTCTTGCATAAAACTAGTTATTCATACACTCACTTCATTCCACTGACAAGAAATATATTGAATAATCTATATGAAGATTACAAGGGAATTTTGGGCCTGTGTCAACCATATTCTAATGGCAGTACATAAGCAGATATTATTTGGCAATAACCACTGAGGTTTTGATACTTGAAAGTATAATTTTTACTGTCATACAGTACCATTTCCCACAGCTAGAAGTGTACAATATTACTTTGTTTATATGTTGATTTGTATGTGGACCCAGTGTTTTCATTATTTTTTTTAAACTGTCTATTTATAGGCTCCTCTAATACACTGTAAAATCTTCAAAAAGTAATAACACTGTTTATTTATATGGGACACTTACATCCTCTACCTAATTTAATTCTTGTAGCAGTTACGGAAGTTGGCTAGGGCAGGTTATAGTTAGTGCCATTTTATATCTGCTGAAACAGGGGCACAGCAAAATTAGCTACTTGTCTGAGGCGTCACATTGCTCAAAAGCAATGCTGGAGTCCAGGCTCCAGAATCCAGCGAAGTACATTTTCTATGTTTCCCAGATATTTCTCCAGAGTTAGAAACTTGTTTTTTCTCTCAGTCTTTCTAGATAGCCTTGTATAATATTCAGCAACTGAATAATCCCTAACTTAAAAGAAAGATGGACAGAAACAGAAAGGGGAAGATGAACCGCAAGACTCCTAGGATAGTACTTAGAGAACACCATACTTTTCCAGTTATAGTATTCATTACACTTAGATACATACCTACTGTCTCCCTTGTCCCCTCCCAATTTTCATGAGCTCAGAGACCACATTTATGTTGTTTGTTCATTGCTATAACCACAGAGCCTATGTACACAGTACCTGATATGCAGTTGGAACTTGAAAAAATGAATGAAAATTTCTCTTTGACTAAAAGTGCCACAGGAAAACCTCAGCCAAATGATTTTAAGTTGGAGCCACTATTTTTTTTTTTGGTTTTGTTAATGTACAGTTATTTGAACAACATTATGGTTACTAGACTCCCCCTTTTATCAAGTCCCCACCACACACCACCCCATTACAGTCACTGTCCATCAGCGTAGTAAAATGCTATAGAGTTACTACTTGTCTTCTCTGTGTTATGCTGCCTTTCCCGTGTCCCCCCCACTGCTACATTATGTATGCTAATTGTAATGCCCCTTTTTCCCCCCTTATCCCTCCCTTCCCACCCATCCTCCCCAGTCCCTTTTCCTTTGGTAACTGTTAGTCCATTCCTGGGTTCTGTGAGTCTGCTGTTGTTTTGTTCCTTCAGTTTTTGCTTTGTTCTTATACTCCACAGATGAGTGAAATCATTTGGTTCTTGTCTTTCTCTGCCTTGGAGCCACTATTTTTATTAGTTGGGATAGGTAGGTTAAGTTAGCTCAAGATGCAGTAACAAACAGTATCAATGGCTTAAAACAACAAAGGTTTATTTCTCACTTATGTATATGGCCATAACAGATTGGCAGCATGATTCTGCTTTTCATAGCCACTAGGGAACCAGACTGAAAGAGCAGCTGTGATCAGGAACATTGTTGCAATGGCTGAGGGAAGTGAGCCTCTAAGGGTCTTCCCAAGGAATATTAAATGCTACAATTCAGAAACCCTGTCACCTTCACTCAAAATTCATTGACCTGAACTAGTCATAAGTGCCCTGCTTTGCTACAGCACCACTCACAAAAGGTCCAGAAACTGCCTGGGTGGTGGAAAGCAAGAAATATTTGGCAAATGGTGCTAATAGCATATTTCATTTCCACGTTTCTGAGCTTTGGTGATCTCAGTAACAAAATGCAATTACATCAGTAACCTTTCCTACAATATATATTAAAATATACAGTTTTCCTCATAAAAGCTCTATATGAGAATGGTGCATAGTGAAATTAATACTTGAATAAAGTCAAATAGAAAAGCCAAAGATGGAACTGGAAAGATAATTCAGATCTCTATATCACTGGTACTGGATGAGGCTCATTTATTCCATATTTGTGGATGTAAATTACATGGGAAAAAGCAACAATGATATTGTAAAATAAAATGATTGCTTTAAGTTTTAATTGGGTTCAAGGACAAGATTAAAAAATTCTTTATGTCAGTGTTTTGGCAGTTATTTTAGTGACCCAGTGAAGGGACATCTGGTGCTAGCAATTCTGGATAGAAGAGCTGGCTGTGGAAAATACATTTTTTTTTGTATTGCAAGTCCATGTTTTAGGCATGAGGCCAAAAGTAGCATCTAGATACTTACCTGGAAAATTGCTGATTCTAATGTAGAAGAAAAAATGGTATGGTTCCCTCTACCTTACTAGGTTCTGTGCCTGAGGCCCTGGACATTCAACTGACAAAAGATAAACTAACAAGATAAATAAAAAACAGTTTTAATTAAGTATGTGTAGAAGTTTCACAAAAAAATAAAACTCTAGAAGACCAAATGATTGAGGTTTATATACTACCTTAGTTTAAACAAAGGAAAAATGATTTGGGGTTTCTGGGTGGCGGGAAGCAAGTTATGGGAAGGTGAGGAGAGGAAATGCGTGGTAAGTAAGGGTGGTCTTGTTATGCAGATAAGAGAGTCATGTGTGCGCTCTTGGAGGAGCTCTCTTCCCTTCTCCGTACTTCCTGGAGACACCATTAAAAAATGGAAATTTCCTTTATAAATACAATTTCCTTTACAAAAAGGGAAATTTATACTCTTTTTAGGCAGAGGGAAGTAAAGAGCTTTTCCTGCATCTCCTGGTTTTTAATTAATGTTCGCTCAAAATAATCCATATGCCAAAGAGACACAGTATATTCAAAAAGGGTGGTATATTCTGATACACTTCACTGAGTATATAAAAATATCGACTTCTAATTTTTTGACAATAAAAATGTGATTATTCAGTAGTGAATAACAATAAAAGTATCAATTCATTATTATAACAGTATTTGCCTCCCAGGAGCATTAGTGACTGATCAGAAAAATGGTTAGTGCTTATTAAATAAGGAGGCCATCAGACTGAGGTGGCTTTAATGCCTTAGTAGCTCACTTAAGCAAACTAAACCTAAGTCTGTATTGCCTCAAGGTTCAAAAACAAAAACATAAGGGCAACCAGTCACAAACAGCCAACTACACTTTTCCAAATAAGGTAACTGATTAAGCTGCAACCAATCAAAAAGCTTATTTTCTTTCTCATCTGCTCTATAAAATCTTGCCTTGGCTTCTGTCAGTGGAGTACTGCTAACCACTTCTCGTTTGGTGCTGCACAATTCCAATCCATGTTTGCTCAAATAAACTCCTAAAATGTTCAATGTTCCTCAGTTTATCTTTTAACAGTTCCATTCTGATGATTCATTAGCCTAAATCTCAAATGGCTAACTCAAAACTCCTAATCCTCACTTTATAATTTATAAGCCCCCATGCCACCCACCTACCAAACTGGCCTTATGACCTTAGGTATAACTTCGTAATAGTCACTACTATTAAATAGTTCAACTCTTCAAACTACAAAGTAAAATTTTTAAAAGCTCAACTTAATTAAGGTACAGAGTGTTGTGACCACTTGATTTCTTTTGGACATTATGCAGTGATCCATTATGTTGAGTACATGTACATTTGTACTACATTTGGCCATGTTTCATAGATTCAAAAAGCAGAAGTATATAATTCAAAAGTGCTGGCTTTATTTAAAACCACTGGTGGTAGGATATGGAATGGTTTTCAGATATAATTTCAGATATAAATCCTCAACATATTCTTCAGGACAGCCTAAATGACCTTGTTTATCAAATGACTGTGGATTATAGTCTATTGTAGTAAAAGGATGTAGCAGACTCATGATGCTCTCAATGCTGGGCATGGAGTTTGTAAGTACTTTAAAAGAAAGTTAAAATGCCAAACATAACTCAAAATGTTTTAGACTTCCAAGCTTAAAATTTTCCATGTCAATAGTTCCTTGTTGATGCCAAAACTTTTCACATCTGTGAGGGCAAAGTCCTGTATTATCTGGTCCAAATGTTTGAGATATTGCGATACATGGTGGTACATTATTGATGAACAGATTAAAGATTAACTTAAATATATGTAAAACTCAGCCAACAAAATTCTTCATCAAAAGAGAAGTCCATCAACCAAAGACATGTACTAGAATGTTCATAGTAGCATTATCTGCAATAGCTCCAAACTGAAAACTACCCTAACATCCATCAGAAGAATGGATTCATAAATTGTGGTATATTCACAGAATGAATAAAATGAATGGTCTACAACTACATGTAACAATAAAAGAGATTCACAAGTACAATGTTGAGTAAAGAAGCCAGCCATAAAAGATGTGTTCTTTATGATCCTATATATATCAAGTACAAAGATAGGCAAAACTCATTTATGTTGTTAAAAGTCAGGATAGTCTATGATTGGAAGACAGTATGATGGGGTCTGTGGGCGTTGTTAATAATGTTGTTTCTTGATCTGGAACACAGGTGTGTTCTGATTGTGAAAATTCATTGGGCTACATATACTTGGGATATATGCACCCTTCTGTATATATATTATGCTTCAATAAAAGATTTTAAAAAATTCTAGGAAACACATGAAAATTAAATTTCAACCCAATTTAATAATCCTCAGTGACATTACTAGAATTTGTGAGCCATAAAGGTGAGAACCACTCCCTAAACAAAGTATTCAATGAAGTGCACTGGTAACAGTTTTCCCAGGACAGGATACCTAATATGTCAAAATAAGCTAGTAATTTACCTATAAAATCTCCAATCTTTCTCCCTTTCTCCATCTCCAGTGGTATCACCTTAGTTTAAACCAATCTACCATCTTAAATCTCATCTGATATAATTTCTTAACCAATCTCCCAGTAGCTGATTCTACCTATTTTCTACAATTAACCAAAGTGATTTAAGTCTAAGACAGATCCTTTTATCCATTGCTTAAAATGCCTCAATAGAGTCTCATTAAATGTAAAGTGTAACTCCAAGCCTTGGCTACCTGGTCAGGCCTCTGTCTACCTCATCCACCTCACGTCATCCTGCTCTGCCCCTCCCTCTGTACTAGAGGCACACTGGCCTTCTTTCTCTAATTCCAAAATGTCAATCTATCTCATCTCTGGAGCTTTGTTCTGCTGTCTCCTCTGCACAAAACAATCATCACTTTCCTGGTTCCTGGGCTGACTGACTCTCTTCGAGTATCTGTTTAAATTTGATGATGTCTCATATAACAATCCTCCCTCTCTAACCTCAGCCTCCTATTGTTCTCTATAAGCACCTTGTCTATTTCCTTTCTTGACATGACTTGGTATTTTATTTGCTTGTTTACCTGTTTGTTTTCTCCCTCTTCCTCCTCATTCTCCTGTAAACTCAATGAAGGCAGCTATCATTTCAGTTTGTTGTCAGGATTGTATATCCAGAGCCTAGCACAGTGCCTGGTATACAAAAGGTCGTCCATAAACACAGAAGTACTGGCCGAATGAATGAATCCACATTCCCAAGGGCTCCCACGAAAACTGTTCAGTCACGAAAAACACTGCACTGCGAGTTTGTCAAAGAATAGCAATGAAATCAGATGCCCTTCAAGCCCCTTTGTCCGAAGTGTTGGCTTTCCATTTTCAGTTTCCTAGTTGTCTCAACTATCACCGCTGGGCTCCAAAGGACACACCCCTCTCGACCCGCTGGCGAAGTACCAAGCCCGCCGACCCCACCCACCGCCGTAACTTCCCCTCATTGGCCAGCGCGCCAATGCCTTCAGGAAGGCGGGACGTCACTGCGAGCCACTACTGGTCCAAGTCGACGTCGCTCTACGGTACGCTTCTTAAAGTCAGGCAAACCAAACTGCAGTCGCGGGGAGGCTCGTTCTTGTTGGAATCTGTGATTGGTCGCGGTGCGCCGCTTCGCTGAGCACGGATTGGTCGGAGCTGCCGTCAGTCCAATGGAACTGGCTTTTCTCTCCGGCTGCCGCGCTGCGGGCGAAAAATTCTCAAGAATTTCCAGCGGGCGGGCCAGTGGCTGTTCTCACTACTTGCTTCAGCATTTAGAAACACCGGAGGAGGCAATCTTATTTACCGACCGAGAAAGCCCCTGTCTCACCCTTCGTTAGCTAATTAAAACATTTCCAGGGACGTAACTATTACCAGGTAAGAGTCTAGAGAGTGCACTTCATTTATTTCTGTTAACTGTTAATATAATTAATAGGCTGAGTCACATCCCTCTGAGCCTCGGTCCTCGGAATAGAGAGTAAACGAAGGGTTCGTCAGGGAGGGAGGCGTGTGTACATTTATTTCCCCAGCTCCTTCCGAGCCCCACGGTCAGTGTCAGGGTTCTCCGTGCACTGCTTTCTTCTCTGGCGCGGCGGGCTTCGGCGCTCGGCCTTAAACTTGGTCGCGGGCTGCAGGCGCCTGCCCAGCAGTAGCGTGGGCCGGGGTTGGAAGGAGGGAGGGACCACGGATGGGGGGCAGGGGCCGCGCTGCCTGCTGGTGTTTGCCCTTGGCGAGGCCTGGCGTCGCCCTCCCGGAAACCCGGAACGCGAGGGTGCTGCTGGAGTCGGCGCTGGGTCGGCGCGGCAGCTGTGTCCGGAGTGAAGGAAACGTGGCGACACCCGGGATCTGTAAACGGAGAGGGTGGTTGAGAGGCGGAGACCCGGCGGCGGAAGGTGCCGGGGGGAACCAAGCCATCTGCAGTGTCGTGCGCTGCGCAGTCTGGAGCGTGCCCTTCCTGCCCCATGTCTCCCTGGCCTCTAATCTGTCACGGCTCTAGGGAGCCGAGGCCAGGATCCTGACCCGTCCGTAGGTGAACTTTTCAGGGGATCAGAACAGAGAAGGATGAAGAGACCTGTTTGGTGTTGATCTGAGGACGTGGGTTTTGCTTTCTCGAGGCCTTGTGGCTGGTAATATCTTTTGTTTTTTTTTAGCAGCCGCTGCTTTCTATAGATTTCACAGGAGGTGGTGGTAAGGATGAGACACCGGGTGAAAATAGCCACGGAATTTGGAGGGTTTAAAGTTCCACTGGGTTTTTTGAGCTTCAGGCTGGAAATGTACTGCAAGGCCTTTTCAGTGTTTTGCACCTGTACCTGTGCAAAGGAAGGACTGAAGTTATCGGGTGGGTTCAGAAGGAGCGATTAAAGTGACAGGTAATGGCCTGAAAAATAGCAGTGGTGTTGTGGTATTCTAGAAAAACAACAGATGTATCACTGTGTAATAAAATGTCTTAGTTATCATTTTGAGAAGTGAGTTCTCCCCGATTTTCTTTTCTTGCAACCTTAGTCACCTTCCATTGACCGCCAACATAGGCACCTCCCTTGAGTGGAATCTTAGAAAAGAGGAAAGAAAAGGGGAGAGGCGCTGTGGATGTAGTACTGAATGTAAAGGAAAATTCTTCTCACATGCAATATAAAGGTATAGGTTTGGAATATGGTCTGTGAGTTGTATCCACGTTAACTAAAATGTTTCAAAAGATCTGTGGAATTACAATAATGAATGCTTATCACTGCTAGTATGTTCTTTTTCTATTCACACCTAAACATATGTTCACAGCAAACCTAAGAGGAGTCCTTTAGGGTGTGTTTTGTTTCCCTCCTGTGGACTAGTGCAGGTTGTTTCCCATCCTCCTAGCAGGGTACTGAAAAAGAAGGTACTAGAGTCCAAACTTCCTGAAATAGAGTCTGGAGATTTCCATACCATTTGAATTTATGGGGATGTATTTGTTTTTTTCTTAAAAAGTTGATAAACATTTGGTTTAAGAATATCCATTGTGGAAGTTACTGATGTAAAGGTACTCAATTGCCACTTGATAATGGGTAGTTATGAATACTTCCTTTTAAATATTTTTGCTGGAAGGATAAATCTAGGCAGGTGTCAGTAGTACTGATCCTTAGAACTCCTGAAAAATTTTGGCATGTGCTAAAAACGGTAACAAAAAAATGCCCTTTTCACTGCTTTCAACAGTGAAAAGCTGTTTAACTCAAATCCCAAGCTCACTCTCCTGCCAGAGACAATGAGTGCCTCCCTATTCCAAAAATAAATTTCGACACCTCTGAGGTGTTTAAACCATTGAGGGATTATAAAATAGGAGTCAGAGGAAAAATTGGCATAGCAATCATGTAAGCTGTATATGAGGCTTTTCTTCACCTGCCTCCCCTTTTACTTTTAAATAAAGTGTATACTTCAAAAGTTTGCTACAAGCCAAATGCATTTTGTTTCCTTCCCGATGCTTTGCACCTGTGCTTTCCTAGTCTCAGGATGTGGGTTTTTACCACTGCTCTCATGTAGAATCTCTATACCTACTCTTGCTGTCTCACAACTTCCTTTTAACCCTCTTTGCTGCGAATTCCCCCTGCTAGTCCGAATTGTTAAGAGTCACCTTTGTTCACTAGTCAGAGTTCTATGTCAGGGATAGATTAATGAATTAAAGCATTGAGGAAGAGGGAGATGAATTGTTAGACGAATCGGTGTGAAAATGATGAAAAAATAAAAGTATTTTTCAGGTGTTCATTGACAATATGTAGAATACATAGGATTTTTTTTGCATGTATATATGTATGTATATACATGTGGACACTCACACAGTTTTAAAAATTCATGTGATTAAAGGAACTTTGTGAGCCATACATTTTAATTTTGATTGGGAAGTAAAAAGGAATTTGGAAGACAGTTTGTATAGGTGGAAATGTCCATATTTTTTCCTTATGGGAATATGACTATCAGTGTAGTCCAGGTTGCTTATATAAATAATTTGTTATGTAGCTAGGATTCCAGTCATTTATCTTTATTTTTTTGCTTAACATAGTTTAAAATGTTTATTTTTATTAGTAGAATATGTGTGCCATGATGATTTCTTGTGTGTGCTCTTAGTTAATTTAACTTTTGCTCTGACATTTTTGTGTCTTCAAACTGCCCTTTGACTCTTTTGGATGACTTTGACTTTCAGAGGTTGAATATAAATGTTAAAGTGGTTTATAAACATAAACTTGCCTTGATTTCTGATTGAGAGATGACATAAAGGATTCCTGAATAACTGTTTTTTAGTTTGCAGAATAATAAACATGCCAATTTATAACTGCTGAACTGGCAAATAGTAAAAATATTTTTTAAGTGTCAGTTGATTCGTCACTCTTTTTTGCTATATACAAACAGTGCTTTTCTTTTCTTTGAAGGCTCTAGTATTTTTTTCATATCACAAATTTTATTCTCTCTTGCCTGCTAGGCAGCATATAGTCATCTCCTTGGGTATCTGGTGAACTGTGGGGCCTATGATGGCTGATTTCTGGTTTGAAGTTCTGGAGGACACTCTTCTTGAAGTACAGGTTTAATTCAAAGTTATTATTTAGCTTGGGAGCCCAGTTCCTCTTTGAATTGTTTCTTTGGAAATATGAAAGAGATTAGTATGATTTAATTATGTTGCATATGGAAAAGGAAATGGAACCACTTTTAGGCAAAGTCTCCTGCTTGCATAAGTGATGCTGACCTAGTTTTGTAAAGTAGCTATATATCCAGCTCATGCTCATCTCTGCCAAGGGTATGCTTTACAGTAAATGTTTTCCTATGGTTTTCCTCTTCTGCTTACTTTCTGAGATGATTGTGCAGATAATAAGTGAAGAAGGAGGCCAGGATGGTGTTTGATTGTAGTCTTTGTAGGCTTAAAGAAACTGCCCAACTTGCATTTTATTTCATTCTTAACTAATGTTTCCAGGGGATGTTTGTTCCTTGCTAAGAATGTAGCTCTGTTTTATTTATTTTATTTTTTTATTTTTGGAGAATAGAAGGGGGAGAGTGAGAGGAGGATGAGGGTCCTAAGAGAGCTGCAGAAAAACTATTAAATATTTATTTGTTTGTAATTCTAGAACTCTTGTTCAAAGCAGGTACATGACAAGGAAATGGACCAAAGCTAAAGATTGCATACAGGCATCTCCTGGAGATCCTGCAGTTTGGTTCCAGACTATTGCAATCATGATAAAGGGAGCCAAATGAATTTTTTGGTTTCCCAGTGCATATAAAAGTGATGTTTCCACTATACCGTAGTCTGTTAAGTGTATAATAGTACTCTTTATAAAAATACAATATGCATACCTTAATTAAAAAATACTTTATTGCTAAAAATGCTGTCATCTGAGCTCTCTGCAAGTTGTAATCACTAATCACAGATCACCATAACAAATATAATCACAGAGAAAAAGTTTGAAATCTTGTGAGAATTACCAAAATGTGACACAGATAAGAAGTGAGCAAATGCTGTTGGAAAAATGGTACCAATAGACTTGTTGGGCTCAGGGTTGCCACAAACCTTCAAGCCGTAAAAACCTCAATGTCTGAAGGCAATGAAGCGGGATATGCCTGTACATGCCTGAAGCCAAAGGTAGTACTTTGCTTACACAAATTATCAAATCATTATGTTGTACTGAAACTAATATAGTGTTGTATGTCAATTATGTATTTCAGTAAAAAAAGAATAGTACTTTGCTAATTTCTGGTGCACTCTTCAAATATGAGTGTTTCTAGTAAGCATTTTAAAAGTTTTATTTTTTCTATATGTATAAAGCTGCCGTGTGAATCATCTAATAATTAGTAGTTTCCTTACTTGCTAGATCATATTATAGTTTGAAATTCCTCCACAAGTCATCACCTTTATTTGACTTAGTTATTGTTACTGAGTAAAACATAACCATCAATCAGAAACAAAGGAATAAACCTCTTTTTGTAGTGCAGTGTATTGCTTTTCTTTGATACTTGATAACCAGAGATGCTAATATCTTCACCACTCCCAATAGTATCACAGAAATGAGTTTCAATCTTTTTTCTTTTTACTTTTTTTATTATTATTAAAGTATCACGGTTATACAATCTTATGAAGGTTTCACATGAGCAACTTTGTGGATACAATATTCACCCATATTATCAAGCCCAGTTCCCCCCACCCCACTCCATTGCAATCACTGTACATTGGCATAGTAAGATGCTATAAGTCATTACTTGTCTTCTCTGTGCTATCCTGCTGTCCCCGTGATCCACCTACATTATGTGTGCTAATCATAATGCCCCTTAATCCCCTTCTCCCTCCCTCCCCACCCACCCTTCCCACCTCCTTCCCTTTGGTAACCTCTAGTCCCTCCTTGGAGTCTCTAAGTCCCCTGTTGTTTTGTTACTTCAGTTTTGATTTGATGTTATACTCTGCAAATGAGTGAAATCATTTGGTACTTGTCTTTCCTCTCCTGGCTTATTTCACTGAGTGTAATACCCTCTAGCTCCATCCATGTTGTTGCAAATGGTAGGATCTTTTTTATTCTTATGGCTGAATAATATTCCATTGTGTATATACCACATATTCTTTATCCATTCGTCTACCGATGGACACTTAGGTTGCTTCCATATCTTGGCTATTGTGACGAGTGCTCCAATAAACATAGGGGTGCATATGTCTTTAGAATCTGGGATCTTGTTTTCGCTGGGTAAATTCCTGGAAGTGGTATTACTGGGTCAAATGATATTTCTACTTTTAGTTTTTTGAGGAACCTCCGTATTGCTTTCAACAATGGTTGAACTAATTTACATTCCCACCAGCAGTGTAGGAGTGTACCTCTTTCTCCTCATCCTCACCAGCATTTGTTGTTCCTAGTCTTTTCGATGTTGGCCATCCTAACTGGTGTGAGGTGGTATTTCATTGTGGTTTTAATTTGCATTTCCCTGATAATTCACAATGTGGAGCATCTTTTCATGAGCCTGTTGGCCATCTGAACTTCTTTGGAGAAGTGTCTGTTCAGAACCTCTGCCCATTTTTTTTTCTATCATTAATGTACTATTACATGAACAACATTATGGTTACTAGACTCCCTTATTATCAAGTCCCCACCACATACCCCATTACAGTCACTGTCCAACAGCGTAGTAAGATACTATAGAATCACTACTTGTCTTCTCTGTGTTATACTGCCCTACGTTATACGTGCTAATCTTAATGACCCTTTTCCCCCCTTATCCCTCCCTTCCCACCCATCTTCCCCAGTCCCTTTCCCTTTGGTAAATGATAGTCCATTCTTGGGTTCTGTGAGTCTGCTGCTGTTTTGTTCCTTCAGTTTATTCTTTGTTCTTATACTCCACAGATGAGTGAAATCATCTGATACTTGTCTTTCTCCACCGGGCTTATTTCACTGAGCATAATACCCTCTAGCTCCATCCACATTGTTGCAAATGGTAGGATTTGTTTTCTTCTTATGCCTCTGTCCATTTTTTAATCGGGTTATTTGATTTTTGGGCATTGAGGCATGTGAGCTATTTTGGATGTTAACCCCTTGTCGGATATGTCATTTACGAATATATTCTCCCATACTGTAGGATGCCTTTTTGTTCTGCTGATGGTGTCCTTTGCTGTACAGAAGCTTTTTAGTTTGATGTAGTCCCATTTGTTCATTTTTGCTTTTGTTTCCCTTGCCCAAGGTGATGGGTTCAGGAAAAAGTTGCTCATGTTTCTTTTCAAGAGATTTTTGCTTATGTTTTTTTCTAAGAGTTTTATGGTTTCATGTCTTACATTCAGGTGTTTGATCCATTTCACATTTACTTTTGTGTGTTGGGCAGTAATCCAGTTTCATTGTATTACATGTAGCTTTCCAGTGTTGCCAACACCAGTTGCTGAAGAGACTGTTATTTACCCATTGTATATCCATGGCCCCTTTATCGTATATTAATTGGCCATGTATGTGTGGGTTTTTATCTGGGCTCTCGATTCTGTTCCATTGATTTATGGGTCTATTCTTATGCCAGTACCAGGGCTTTGTAGTAGAGCTTGAAGTTGGGGAGCATGATCCTCCAGCTTTATTCTTCCTTCCTAGGAGTCCTTTCACTATTCAAGGTCCTCTGTGGTTTCATGTGAATTTTAGAGCTGTTTGTTCTAGTTCATTGAAGAATGCTGTTGGTATTTTGATAGGGATTGTATTGAATCTGTAGATTGCTTTGAGTTTCAGTCTTTTATACATGATGTTAACTAAAAGACCAGAAAGGAATTGACTTCTAAGTCTTTTGGGATACATTAATTATTTGGGAGGCCATGTTTATTCTAAATTCTTTATGGAAGTTGGGCTCATAAATTACTGTTTAGATACCTAAAAGTGTTCTTTGGAACCTCGTTTGATCCTTCCGTTTTACTCGTTGAAAGGAGTAATGGCCCTTCTTACACATTGCTAGACTGATGTAGAAAAATTTAATTGAAAATGATTGAAATCTGTAATGCATTTTCTTATGGATACACTCAAGCTGGGCAGCTTTTGTGCTTATGTTTGTGCCTTTTAGGGAAATATATTTCCTCAAGTTCATTTTTCATTGTGAAATAATTCACATATGCAATTGAGAATAATACAATACCTGTAAACCTTTTAACCAGCTTTATCAAATCTTAATACTATGCTATCTTTTCAAGTTGGCTTTTAATTCTTAAAGTAACAGAACAAAGCACTATGGAAATGAATTTCTGATTGGAACCTTTTGTTTGGAAAACTGCCAGAAACACACCCTTTCCTGATGGGTGTAGGAATTCCCCTGGACAACATGCAGAGGAGGCTCTTAGGATTGAGTTCAGAAGTTGAGTACAGAGTAATAGTTTCAAAGAAGTGTAGTCTAGTTCTTTGGGGCTGTCTCCTGCTGGAGTTGCCCTCAGTGAGTGTCAGGAGTGGCCTGCTGGATTAGTGGGAGAGGAGAGCTGCAGCTGTTAATATAAATGCATATGTCAGTTGCTCCTAAGTCAGGGCTGCTTGTCACAGATGTACTGTCACCCAATTTCTGAGATGACACACATCAGAACTGGCTTATCCTTGTGCCTGTGGGTTGTTGGCATGAACAAGTTTACATTGACTGTAGTAATATAGTATGTAAAGTTTAGTAAGTTGAGAAATCTTAAAGCAGAACTTAGATCCTAGGTTGTCTTTGCTAAATCTTGGGGACTCTGAGTACAGAACTATCATAAATATTTGATGAAACAATTATTTTTTCTTATTTCTAGCTTTCATTAGAGACTTTTTGTTAGTACTTGCCCCTCCCTTTTCTTCAGAGCAATGGAGTTAATGAAGGGAAGAATATTTATTTACACCTGTATTCTGTGTTCTTGCTACTCAAAACATGGGCCTGCCTGACGAGTAGTTTGCCATCACCTGGGTGCTGACTTGAAGTGCAGACTCTCAGGCCGCACCCCAGACAGAAAGCATCAGAATTTGCACTTTAATAAGATCCTCAGATGATTGTAGGTTAAACTGTGAAAAGCACTTGCTCTGTATGGTATGTGCACATTGTCAAATTCTTATAGGATTAGTACACTCTGAATGGGGTAAGTTAAGGCAATACATTTTTGAGCCACTATTCTTAGAAGTAGGCTGTTAAATGCTACATTGTTTTTATGGCCTTCATTTTTAGTAACATCTAATGATACAGTAGTTGAAGTAACTGATGGATTCTTTCTCCCTGTCTCTTTCTACTCAGTTGCATCACTTTTCTTGAAGACATTCCATTATTGTTTCATTGACCTCATTACTGAGTCCTTTGGAGTTGAGTTATGTCAACAGCTGCCTTAATTACTCTGGTTAGAAGTGTTGGGAACCAGGTGAGAAGGAGAATGCTGCTAAGCTCCCGCCTGCTGTGGGATGACAGGCGGGTGACGCCCACATGCTGCAGCTCCACTTCAGAGTTCAGGTGTTCTCGATTTGACACAGACGGTAGTGGGCATCCAGCCACCTGGGATAATTTTGGGATCTGGGATAACCGCATTGATGAGCCAATTCTGCTGCCGCCCAGCATTAAGTATGGCAAGCCAATTCCCAAAGTCAGCTTGGAAAACGTGGGCAGCGCCTCACAGATTGGCAAAAGAAAAGAAAATGAAGACCGGTTTAACTTTGCTCAGCTAACCGATGAGGTCCTTTATTTTGCCGTGTATGATGGACATAGCGGGCCAGCAGCTGCTGACTTCTGTCACATGCACATGGAGAAGTGCATCACGTACGTACAGTGACTTTCACTCTTGACTGCAGTTTGCCTTGTGCTTCATGTTTAAAATTTACCTTTTGGCTGAGATGTTCACTGTCAACATAGTTATTAAAGTGGTTTAATACTATTGTTTTTATAAAAAAGCGGTAGCTTAAGCATGCCTTTTATTACTGGTGATGATTACCATTTTAGAAATACGTGTTTGAGTACCTTACCTGGTGAGAACATTGACTAGAATCACGAGCATTTGATTTGTGATCATTTCAAATGAATTAAAGTATATGATCTCATGTACCATGAGACTCTACGAGAAGCGTTTCTATCAGTGCATGGCACACAGTGCTTCAATAAGTGGTAATTAGGCTTCAGGAAATGGTATGAATAGCTTTGAATACTTGTTGAAAAGAGCTTTAGATGATTGGCATTAGTATGGGGAGATGTATTGAATGAGGTTTTGGAGCTTTTTAAATAGTGTATTTGTTGCAATAATTATTAATGTATTTTTGAGGATCATACGACTGCTAAAATTAAAAGGGAGAATATGTGACAGTTTGGGCCATATGACTATTTCTTGTCTTATTTATATTGATTTATTCATATTTTGCTTTATTCCACAAAGGAACTCAGTGGCTTAGTCTAATATGAAGGAACTCTTGACCTCTTGGGATTGTGGTAATAAGGATTAATCTCTTAAAGACAGAGACTTGAACTTTAATCTTAATGTCCTTAAAGGTTTATCTCTGTGTCTAATTCTTTCCCAATTTGATTCGTTAATCTGTGGATTTGAAGAATCTGTCAAGCAAGCCACGGAGGTCCATTGTATGAGATGCTTTGCTAGTTAGAGGGACCTACAGGAAGACGGGAAACCTATCATAAAAATGATTGTCTGGGGGCTCTTTTTTCCTCTCCACAAAGGAATTTGCTTGCTAAGGAGAAGAACTTGGAAACTGTGTTGACCTTGGCTTTTCTAGAAATAGATAAAGCCTTTGCAAGGCACGCCCACCTGTCTGCTGATGGTAAGTAAATAGTCATATTCCTTAAGGTCCTGGGGAATGTCTGGTAAAAAGGAAACAATTTAAGCACTTTAGGGGTAAGAACTTTTATGTCAGTTTATTTGTAAGGATGCTAATGTTGAAAATGATTTTTATGTAAAGAATCACTTTAAATGCTGTTTGGAATACAAACTAATGTTAGGACCTCAATTTCAAATGAAATACACTGGAGGATTTTTCAGAAATTAAAGCTTCAAAATGGTTCTTATATTGAATTTAAATTTTCAAAAAGATTTAACATTTAAAAAATTAGTTCAATTGCTCTTTTTATGGGCAAGAAGTCCATACCATAGAGAGTTTGTTGTTTTGTTTTTTTTAGATGAATCTGAAGAGCAACTACTGAAATTCACTCCAGGGTAATCTCATCTACCCAGACAGTAATTGGTCCTAAATGGCAAAGAACAATGTCAAATACGCACTGCTTTGCATAATTAGAAGGAAGGTATTTTTTTCTACCACTTGTTTAAAAAAGCTTGATTTTTTTTTGTTGCTTTTCTTTGTGGTAACTAGTGATACTTTGTTTTTCTTTGTTAAACACAAAGGCACGCCAGCTGAATTAAAATTTTCTGAACTGTATGTCCTTAAATTTTGAAAGTAAAATGTTTCTGATTTTGACTGAACTTACCAAAGGCATTTCAGTAAAATATAGCTAATATTTTATAATTAGCTGGCCCCAGAGTCATTTCCCTATAAAGTTAATATCGACAACGTCTGCAGCAGGCATATATAAATGTATGCATATAGACCTCATAACTGATTTGAAAGTGAATTATGCAGTAATATTAATCTGTGTTTGGTTCATCCTTTTGTTTAAAGGACGTCAAAGTGCGCCACAGAAATGTCATTTTCACAGTTTCAGTTGGAGCGCATAGGGGTGAAACTTCTCCCCATTTCACTGATAAGGAACTGAAACTCAAGAGAGGTCAAGGTCAATTGAAGAGTTAAGGCTGGGAGTTTTCTGGCACGCACCTGGCCTCTCTCATGGGCATATGTAATGCTGAGGATTAGAGAAGGTGACTCAGAATGGCTCTATTTGCCATTTTAAGAAATTTTTCCTGCTCTTTGTTGAGAACCTTACCATATTGGTACTTCTCAGAAAAGTATTAGATCCACTGTCCGTGGATTTAATTTCTTCTCTGTAAATCATTCAGGCCCATTTTCTCTTCATTCTTCTGGACACTGTTTCTTGCAGCTGGCCTGTCATCTTATGCAAATAAGGATTGAGAGAGTAAATTTTAGACAGGAGATTTAGCTCTTGTTCCTAATGGGTGAAACATACAAAGAAGAGGACATTAAAACAGTTCCTAATAGTTTTTTTTTTTTGTAACTGTATATTGGTATGCTTTTATTTCATCCATAACCAGAGGGCTGTGTCACATGACGATGTTTGTTGGCCTTAGCGCAGGTAGTGAGTGCTAGCTGTTCTGTAAACAGCTTACTGGGCAAGTTTTGTTGAAGAGAACATTCAGGCTTGTCAGATTGTGGCTGGCAGTGAAAAACTGTCACGGGTACAGTCCAGAGGCTTAAACAGAGAGATATGGTGTAAAATATAAGAGGATTCCTTTTGTTTATTAAATAGATTATAGTAAAGGCCATTTGAACTTAGGGAGTGAATTTACTTAACTTGCCTACCTTAAAGGAAACTTTCTAAAGATGCCTTTTTATATAAGCAGACAGTTGTGCAAAGAAATTAGCCAGAGAAATATCCATTTCTAATAATGAAATGAATACATATTTATTTAACTTGGTTCCTTTGTCATATGCTTTGAGTTAATGACCTCAAAACTTGTATAAGATATTCTAAAATTTATTTTTCACTTAATGGCTTTTGGTTGCAAGTGTAATGGAGCATAACAAAATGATGCTTAGTGGGCTACTAAAAGAAAATGGGTCTATTACAACATTGTTCTTAAATCTTATTTTGTATGTATTTCTTATAGATCAGTTAGATTTTGTATATGCTTTTAAATGAGTATTTTGAGAACAACTTTAACATTTATTCTTAATAAGTGGCCAAGGCTTTCAAAGATAGCAAACATTGCTCTTTGATGCTTGTGGCACTATTTTACCAAATATATTAAAGCCAATAAAGATAGGCTACTGTATATTGTTTAACTTCATATTTAAAAAAATTTATAACATTTCACATTTCAAAGTTATTAGTTTAAATTCTTTTAGTAAGAATTAAAAACATTTGGTATATTTTCAGTAAGAACTGAAGCAGTATCATCATAAGAGTAGATAATATTCTTTTTGGCATACCTGTAGGTAGAACCAATACTAGTTAAATAAAATGGCGAAGTTCAGTGCAGTTTGTTCTCTCCAGTTTGTCACTTTTTCTTCCAGCCCCCTTTTCCCACCTGGAACCCTTCCTGTGAACAGGATGAGAGTAGGGACTGTGGCTTATTTTTTGAATTTCCAGTGTTCAGCTGCATAGAATCTGGAAGGTACTCAATTACCTGAACCAAATTGATCTCCACTGCCTACACTTTCTTACCCAAGTTATTATGATTTTATTCCTTGGTTATCCTCCAGCTGACTTAACCAAATTATTAATATATGTGTTTTAATGAGTTATCACTCCTGGATAGATTTGAAGTTTAAGTAGGAGAAACCTGAAAGGAGATTGGTTAAGCCACAGGAATGATGAATCACTAATAGTGGAATTCCAGGTACAAATGGGAGGAGTGCCCTTCAATCATGTAATATTAGCTTTATTAAGAGAAATGGAAAATAATAAAGCAAAAGAGTCTCTTTTTAAGACTTCAGTGCAAAGCTGTCACATCTGCATAAAGTACTTCAAATTATCCCATTAGCATTTAAAATATTTACTGTTTCAGTTTATAGTGACTAATTTTAGGAGAAATAAAATCAGAATGCCACCTACCAAAGAGATAGTTAAGAATCATGCCCTTAAGAAGTTGCCTGGTATCTTTATTGATTTGTTGTTGATGTGTTTGGAATTTATCCTTATTTACAAATTGCTTATTTCATCATCTTTGAATATTTTTGTATTGTCATGTGTATTTTTATAGTTACTGAAACCAGCCAGTAAATTCAAATGATATCCCATTAGTCTATTGTTTATGAAAAACAACCAGATGGTAGAAAACTGAGAATTATATCCTATAAGCTCTAGATTGCTTAAGGTTTGAAAGCAACAAAGCTCCCCAAGAGACAAATGAATCAAAAAGAAAAGACTTGCTTTGATCCAGAGTGGAGATGTTAGTGGCAGCATTCTGAGTCTCATTGGAAACTTCCATGCTCTTCATTTTGCGTGATCTCTTTATTGGAGTAATTAAACTACAAACAAAAAAACAAATCAGTGTTAGAAATGCAATGCTTTTGAGGACCTTCTTATGCTGGGGAAAGCCAAAAGGAAAAAATAGGGATGGCATTAAGAGAGAGTCTTTTTGTGCTGTTACTGCTTCAGCTCATTACATTGATATGGTGTTCAGGATTCATTCATACATGTCTAGAACACCCATTTGAATAAATGCCAAAACTATATTGGTTTATACATATTATTGTTCACACTGTAAACAGTAATTACCAAGAGGGTTATACTTGGAAGTACAGCTTTTAGTCTTTATGTTGCCATTCAAAATCTTGATCATTTTTCTTTCAATGTATTGACCTGCAACACTGGGGAAAAGAGAGAGCTGCAGAAACACCCATTTTATGAATTACAAAAAAATTTAAACATGTATTAGAGCTCAAAAGCTTTACTAGCCATTATTTAAACAATTAATTTAAATTAATCGTTCTATTTAAAAAATGCCTTCTAGATACAAAATCCCTACATTGAACACCTTAACAAGTACATTACTCCTTATATCTAGTATAGGAGGTGCTTTGATTCCTTCTTGATATGTATTTAAATCCCAGTAATTTGGTGGTATAGTGTAGTTCACATTCTCTCCAAATATGCACTGCTTGTCAGACACAGATTATTCAGTGCTCTCTCTGAAATTTTCCTTTTGTGGTTGGGACAGTTCAGATATTTCCAGCAAACAAATTTACAGTGTTTTTTCCAACTCAGTAGAGGTACTGATTACTCTTCAAGACTGTTTAAGTTAGAGTGTTTTTGTGTGTGTGTGTGTGTGTGAGTGTATAAATGTGTGTCTGTGTAACCACATAACTGTTTTGGCACACATGCCATTGTAGAGTTTTTCCTACCTCAGGAAGTCATAAGACTAAATGTTACTCTGATGAAAAAATAGACTTAACTACACAATACCATCAACTTGGGCAAACTGAGTTTTGGAATCATTGATTTGGCATCTCCTGGAATATTATGTAATTTGCTAGTGAAATTTTCACCAAAAAAGCCTTCCCCTTATTTTGCAGCTCTTTCTCTGTCCTCCCCTGTGTTGCAGGTTTGTAATGTTTGAGCACAATTCCTGGGTGAATTTCCTATTTGCCTCTGTGCGTGTTATTTGTGGCAGAGAACTGTGCCTGGTCAGCAGCTCTAGACCTGGAGCCCGTGGACACTATATGCTGGGCTTCAGTGGAAAGAGAGATCTGCTTAATTTTGTCCCAGGTGAAGGAGTCCAGCGGTTCCTAGCCTGGACTACTGGAAGGTTCCCACATCCTCTTTGTCCCATTAGTTGAGATGACTTGCAGTAGAAAATGTCCAGTGAGTGTTAAGAACTTATTGAAAGATGTCTTAGTTTTATAGTTTTATTATTAGGGCAAAAAGAATTTTTACTTCCATGTTAAATGTTAAATGAAAATAAATGTTGATTTAATATTTATATTCTTAGATGCTTAGCAAACCAGAATCAACAGTTAGTTTTGAACACTTTCCCATAAATCTTGAGATTTTGGAACCGTGAAGTTGGGTTGGTAAAAACTCAAGCTCTTTTAAATTCCTGGGCAGCAAAGCCATGAATTATAACCCTAAACTGCCAAACTTAACGTTTTCATTTATGAAATTTTAACTCTTGATGTAGCCAATTAAAAACTACTTTTAAAAAAGGTGCTGCTAGGAGGACCATAGCCAATGATTCTATAGTATCTTCCTATGTTGACAGTAACTACACTAGTGGCAGTGAAGATTTAATAATATGGGTAAATGTTGAACCACTGTGTTGTACATTTGAAACCAGTAAGAGATTATATTTCAACAATGATACTTCAAAAAAAAGAAAGAAGAAAAGAAAGTATTTTCCCTGGTGGGAGAAAAAAAGAAAAAGCTGCTGATAGTTTAAACAAAGGAGAGGAATACTAAATTCTCTGGACAGGGAGCATGGGAGAAAATGCCTGTGTTCTCTTGTCTGGTTCTTCCAGTCACTTGAAAGATGACAGTGTCTAAACTGTAGAGATTCCATCATATGGTTTGGGAAACTCAAAAAGTTGACATTTGCAACATAAATACCACTGGTCCACTAAAACATGTGTGTTTAACAATGACAAACTGTAGTATGTTTTAGCATTGCCAAGATATTATCACTTTGGCACAACAGTTCCAAAATCAAGAGATAAATGGGAAGATAATGCTACTATAAATGCTATTTCTCAACAAAGTAAATTCAGCATGGATATAAATAAGTAGGGTTTATTTGTGTTTTTCCATTTTACTTTTCTGATTAAAGCAGGCATTTTAATATACTAATTGGAAAATATATTTATATATGTATATATATATCTTTCCAAAATGCATTACTGATGAGGTTTTTAAAATATCTTTTTGAAAAAAAATTGGAGAGATTGAGCCTCAATCAGCCAAATCAATAGCAGTTCATCTTTCCCTAAATCTACCACTAGTCAGCCATCTTTGGATGATCACCTAAGTAGCTTATTTAGATAATTTAAAGAATTAACTATGTGATTGAAGACAATACCTGCTTTAAATAAGTTATCTTTTTCAATTTCTTCCAGTTTGCTTGACTTTTTTGCCCATAATTTCACAGTATTCTCACTTTTGGCAAGGCTCAATGCACCTTCAAAATTTTAAATAAGTGGTAAAGAACTTAAGAGAAGATACTGTTAGAATATATCAAAGAAAGATACCAGAATGCAGTTTGGATTGGGTGGAGGAAATAGTGCAGACCTCAAGCCACCTAACATTTAATTTTCTGTGTTATTGGTCACAGAAAATTAATATTTTTGGACCCTCTGGGCCCAGAACATGATCACAGGCATAGCATATGACAGTACTGTCCTGCGTTCTGATAGAGTTACTTAGATGCTACTGAAGCTCGGAGAGTGAACGCCACCTGGCTTATGGGAAAATAGAATGAATTTCATTCCTGTCCCCCAGTTTCTTCTTACTACCATGATGGCTCTAACTTTGTTTCTTGTCTGGGAAGGACAACGATAAACAAAAAAGAATGTGAACCTTTAGCCACTTTAGGATTTGGGGGGAACATTTGTAAAGTTAAAACAGTTAAAGGAGGAAAGCATATCAAATGTAGCACCTGAAGAGCAAATGGTATGCTGTTGGCTTATCTTGTTTAACCTATTAACTGATAATACTTCCACAGGATAGTAAGGAAGGGAAGACAAAATCTCTGAGTGAATAGATGATGGAGAATTCAGCTTGCCTGAACGGGCTCAGGAGACTTAAGAAGTCATCCTGCCATATTAGCCAATCTAATTAAAGTGTCATAATTATGACACCTGATGTATGCAAAAGGTGTTGTAACTCTTATAAGTTCAAGCCCACTCTACTTTATATAAGTAGAGGCCATTTGGAGATAGTGATGCATTTTTTTTAACCACATTATGTTAGCAACTCTTTCTGTTTGCATGGAGCCTTGTTACTGAATTAAATACTTCTTTCTCTGCATGCTCTTTCTTATATAGTTCATTGCATTTTATTTGCATAGCTCTAGTTAAGTTAGAATGATGTATTTTAGCATTAGTTTAAGATGCCTGTATTTTATTTTGTAATAAAAATTCTGGGTCCAATCATTTGACTGTCACTGACATGTATTCTTTTTTCATAATGTTTGCAGCAACCCTTCTGACCTCTGGGACTACTGCAACAGTAGCCCTATTGAGAGATGGCATTGAACTGGTTGTAGCCAGTGTCGGGGATAGCCGAGCTATTTTGTGTAGAAAAGGAAAACCCATAAAGCTGACCATTGACCATACTCCAGAAAGAAAAGATGAAAAAGAAAGGTACCTCCACTGATTGATCATTCTGTGAGGATGATGCTTATATACTTCAAGATAGAAATGAAATCCTGCATCTTAAATGGATTTCATGCTTATTTCTAACTGGCCTTGGTTTTCTGGGTATCACATCTTTGTCTTTTAACTTTTTCATGGCCAGGATCAAGAAATGTGGTGGTTTCATAGCTTGGAATAGTTTGGGACAGCCTCATGTGAATGGCAGACTTGCCATGACAAGGAGTCTTGGAGATTTGGAACTTAAAACCAGCGGTGTGATAGCAGAACCTGAAACAAAGAGGATTAGGGTAAGAAAGGACTTGCAGATATACTTGCAAGGAATGAATGCAAGATTGTCTTCAGCTACAGGCTTTCTCTGAGGCATTAATTGAAACCCAAATGACTTATAAAGGGAGTAACTTACAGAATGATAGATAAATTTTTCAGATAAAATAAGACGCCACTCTCTGGGCCTAATGTCTGATGGAGTGCTTGGTTTGGCTTCATCTGTTGTAGAATTTGCTCAGTTGAATGGCTCTGTTGCCCTTGCTCACCTGTCCCTAATCATTACAATGCCTGCATGTGGAAGCAGACCCTGACTTCCTTTTCCTCCAAGCTAGGTAATCGCCCCACCTCTATTTGGGTGACATCTCTTGCATGTCACTTATCAATGCCCCATTACCTTACAGTTCCCCAACACACACCCAGTTGTGAGTCAACACTTCCTCTCTGCAACCCCCAGTCTACTCTAGTACCTGGCACAGTATATTGTAGGTTCCCAGTAATAGCATATGATTGTTAATTAACCGACTGGTTTCATGTCTTACAGACGTCCACTTGTATTCATTTTGTCATTTTACTATATGCCAGGCTCTGTTTAAAATAGCTACTGCCCCCATTTTACAGAGAAAATAAATCTAGAACATATAGAGGTCAACCTACCTATGTTTACTTTGGCAAAAATGAGGCAGGTTTTAAACCTAGGGAGCCTGGCTCCAGATGACAGTGCTGGCAACCACCCCGTCACGCTGCCTCCCAGCATTTGGCTGTCTGGCTTCTTGCTTTGTGGTGTTACTAAGTAATTGTTAGGTTTGTCCTCAGTGGTAGATGCTAAATGTTGCTACTTTTGCCTTAAATACAGGCCTTCCATTTGAACTCTATTTGCCTGTAAGCTCTTATACACAGATGACCGCTCAGCAAACACAGTTTTTAAATTAAGATCACTCTAAGGCCAAGTCTGGTTTATAATCCTGTGCGTTTGGTTCTAACTTCAGATACATCATGCTGATGACAGCTTCCTGGTCCTCACTACAGATGGAATTAACTTCATGGTGAATAGTCAGGAGATTTGTGATTTTGTCCATCAGTGCCATGATCCCAGTGAAGCAGCCAATGCAGTGACTGAACAGGTGACACAGCAGAGCTTCTGCTAAGGAGTCCCAAGGGTGGGGGGCCGAGAAAGGGCAAAGGCAGATGTGGGTCTCCGTGCAGCTTGCAGGGGCCACCACAGGCTTGAGTGTTCTTCAAAATCTTTGTTCTGGCATCAGTGTTACAGTGAATTTCACACTTGACTCCACAACACTTCTGATTAAAAAACTTTTTACAGTTCTCCTAAGTAGTTAAGTAAAATTTGTTTACCAAGGAAATGTGCTGTATTTATTTTTTATTTTTGTACACATCTTGAAATGATAGGAACAAGCAATAGTAAATTATAATAATAGCAATGATCCCTATCACTTACTTTGTGTCACTCTTCTGCTTATATGTATGTAACTCATGTAATCATCACAGTAACCCTCAGAGGTTAGAACTAGTATTATCCCTTTTACACAGATGAGGAAAGCTGAGGCACATAGGCTTAGGAGTAACTTATTTAAGATCACAACACTATTAAGTTATAGAATTGGGTTTCCAAGTCCAACCACTGGACATTAAATTAGACTGCTCCAAGTAAATATCCTATATGGGAACACTATAGCATAGTCAACTTCTGGTTTTTAAAAATGGGTATGTGGAAAAAACAAATGCAAAAAGTGTATGGGTGGGTTGTGTGTCAATGTGTCAGCCTGAGGCTAAACTTTGGAAGCTGGATAACACCCAGTAAAGAAAATGTAACATTTCCATTGTTGGTTAATTTTCTGTTTGGGTAGATTAATTTTTTAAGCTATAGCTATCACTCATTATTAGAGGTGTGCTTTATTTTAAATTCAACACCTATTTTTACATTTCCTAATTGTACAATTAGGGAGCCAAATTGGGCCCAAACTTTTTAAGGGCTAATATTTGTAATTCAGATATAAGATCATACTTAAAAAGCATTATTTGCTTGAAAATAGATGGGTAAGCATGAATTATTCCCTGGGTTACTGTGTGTGTTCATGAGATTAAGAAAATGGGCCCAGTTCTATGAATGATCACTTGTTTTCTAATTTCAACTACCTTCTTGAGATATGTGTGTTCTAATTCATGAGGGCAGCATTTGTAATGACTGCATAGTATTCGACTCTAGGTACTATAATTCATTTAACATTTCCCCTAATAAGCAAATTCAGTTTTTTGTTCACTTTTCCATATTACAGGGGGAACCTGTAATAAATGTTTTTTAAATCTATGTATGCATATCTGTATCCTTCAGATTTTATTTTCTTAGATTAAACTTTTAGAAGTAAAATGGCTAGGTAAAATAATTCACAGTGTTCTAGAGCTTTTGTAAGTTTGCCAAACTGCCCTCCAGAAATACTATTCCAATTTACATTTTTCACTAGCATGTTTTGTAGTTTGTGTTTCCCCAAATTCTTATCATAGGTAATTTTTTGCCAATTTGATGCACAGAAAAATCAAATTTTAGTGTTTCAGATTTGCATCTTTTTTCTTTGTTAGTGTAGCTAAACATTTGCACAGGTTTATTAACCACTTGTATTTCTTACCTGTGTACAGCTTGCCTTTCCCATTATCATAGTGTATTTGTCTTTTTCATAGTTATTGTAAGAAATTTCTATATATTAAGTATGTGAGTACTTCATCTGATATTGCAAATTTAAAAGAACTGGTCTTTCAATTTGTAAAATTTTATTTTTTGAAGCTTTTATATCAGATATTTTTTGTATTTTAACCCTTCTTTTCACCACAGTTTTGGCCTTACGCTGTAATGCCTTTTGAAATACATTTGCTGTTAAATATCATCCCAGGCACTCTTACAATGCTAACTATATCATTTGCTGTTTGAGTTAGTTCTTAAAATTGTTTTACAATTTGCCTACTGTGGGAAATTAGTTTATACCACATTTTTCCATTTTGTAGGGAACATAATAAACTTTCTTCTAGTTCTATCATTATACACACCCATTTCCTTATGTTATTATTCTTCAAGCTAAATTCTTAGAAGCAGAATTGTTGGTAAAAGCTAACACTGAATTATTGCCTTGTATTAATCTCTATGCTAAATGCTTTACTTGTGTTTTGTTCTTCAAGAGCTGTGTATTTTGTACCTTAGTTCACTGGTGTTTTATTGGCAAAAGTGCTTCAGTTGGGATATAGGCAGTATGGTCGTTTTGGGTCATTTGTTAGTCTGTGTACCATGTAATAAACTATGTGGCATTGATACACAATGAAAGAATCACAAACAACTGTGAAATAATTGGGTTATTAATTGTGTGTTAAACCACTTTGATCTTCTAGAGGAAGGATGATTTCTCTTTGTACAGACTCCTATTGCCAGTGTTTTTTTTTCCTTCCTTCCTTCCAAACCCGTAGGCCATACAGTATGGTACTGAAGATAACAGTACTGCCGTAGTGGTGCCTTTTGGTGCTTGGGGAAAATACAAGAACTCTGAAATCAACTTCTCGTTCAGCAGAAGCTTTGCCTCCAGTGGACGATGGGCCTGATCACATGGTGGGCTGGGACTTTGAATTTCTGTGTAACAGTTTTTCACTGAGTATGTCAAAAATCAATTAGAGCAAACAAGTCAACTGTGCCAGAGTGATCCTGTGACTCACTAGGTCAGTGCATAAGTCAGTGTAAGCTTAGTAACCATTTACACAGTAGCTTTTCATAAATACCTGTCATTTATGTTCAACTGTACCACTCAGCATAAATATATGTTGTAATTCGGTTATTGTGTCTCCAACTTTATGTACTCAGTATAAAAATATATTATAATTTGGTTATTGGGTCTCTAAGTTGGGTGAAAAGTAGCTTTGATACACTCGCTGAGTGTTAAATTTATAATTTTTAACTCATAGGCAACTATGAGTTTCTCTTGGTCCTTTTGTCCTTTATTCATTTGAATAGGTTTTTGTATTCAGGTTTTTCAAAACTGGTCAGTATTTGACAGCTACTCAATGTATTATCTGCAAGTGATTTTTTAAAAATAACTATACCAAGGAATAGTCTGAAAACTGAGTTCTCTTACTGTATTTTGTATTCTGGGCTACTTACTGGTAAATGTAACAATGCAAAAGAAATTAATTCATAAGATATGACACTGCTGAATTGTACACATATTTACAACAGTGCATTTGTGTATTTTAGCTGTGTCACCAGATCTCCCACCTCACCCCTTGCCTCATTCCTATTTTTCTGTAGCTAAGAAATGCTATAAAGATTCGACTGTTCTTCATATCAGTAAAGAATGCACAGGCTGAATCCTTTGGTCAGGGCTATATAAAGTTAAATACTGATGGTATCAAGTATTTTGTATAAAGTTTCCATTTGTTATCTCTAACTCTGTTTCGTGTTTTGTATATAGTATGTTTATATCACTTTTTGTATAGAATAAGCAAGCTGGATAATTTGTCAGTAAAAATAATGTCATTGATAGCATAGTTTGATATCTATGTCTTTTTGCTTATTTCTAAGACTCACAAGAAAAAATATGCAAATTGAAAACATTGAAACACTCTATATTTCATCCTGCTATGTAATGTAGGAGTATAAAACCATATTTCCTTACATCTGCATGTCAGTTTACTGTTAAAATGTGAATCTCTAAATGTATGTTGGGAATTATATGTATAGTTCATTAATGCAGACAGTGTAAATTTGTTGTATGTGTGGTGTATGTATGTATATATATTTTAGAGTAACAGAAAATTAAAGGGAACAATCATGTATAGCTCCTTCACCAGTTAGCTTTAAATTATTTATGTGTATCCCTGAGGACTCTTGACCAAAACTAAAGGCAGTTTTATAGTGGAGAATCAATGGTTATTGCCAGATGAGGAAATAGATTTTTAAAAATGGCTATAGGAAAGTATTTTTAGTGGGTAACTACTGTGGAAAACTGAAGAACAACCAGCATATTAAAGCTACATTGCTGTATGGTAATTTGCATATAAAGTAATAGGATGTGAGAAAAATACTGAGTGTTAAGAATGACATGGAGTTTTGTTGTAGAAACAAAAGAAAAAGGAACCAAAAAGCTAAAGTTGTTATATGCTTTATGCTCTCTGTTTTCAGGGTTGACTTTTTTTTCCTTCAAGTTATATTTAAAGGCTATTAAAAGGAAGCGTACCCATTATAAATATGCACATCTTCTTCTCACCATTTTGGGAATGGAAGAAAATAAATCTTGAGTTTTCCTGTCTATATTAATCAGGAATTGTCCTTTGAAAAAAAACAGTAAGGAAATAGTTCAATTTTACTTTTTCAAAGAAGTTTGGTGAAAGAAAGAAGAACATTACTGGAAAGAATATAGTGTATTCATTGTCTGAGAAATGAGAGCTAAAGGTAGACAAAGAAAGCTAGAAAACTTTCTTGCTCTTTCTGAGTCAGGTCCTGGAACATGAATATAGAAGCTACATTTGGGGATATGGAGAATTTCCAAACTAACAAGCAAACAAAAACTCTAAAGCCCAAAATCACATTCTAGGGATATAGGTTGCATTTTTGTTTTGAGTTCTTCACATTGCTATTGCTCTTTTTTACTTTTAAAAGTAAGCGTGGGAATGTTGTCAAGTTCAAAGGTCTAAGAGTCACTAAAGCATTTAGGTGGATTACCAGGTCTGACAGAGGGATATGTAGGGCACATAGGCTGTGGTCTGGGTAGCTTCTCTCTGCTTTATGAGAAAAACTTAAAATCCAAAACCAGCCAACTTTGACAAAAGTATAAAAACACACTGGTGTTCATTTTTCAAGCCCCACAGTGTTAAAGTATAATCTATAAAAGATAAGCACACATCTATTAGGCTTCTAAGTCTACTACTGCGAATTATGCAAATAGTAAAAAAAGGGCTGTTCTACATATAATTGTTATAACTGTGAATTTGCCATGTGGTTATTACCATGTGGGTATAAATATGGTGTAAATTATATTAATCTAATTAAACTTAAATCAATTGTATTTATGTTTGCCTTTGAGTTACATATAGTATATAAATCATCTTTCTGAAATGTGTTGCCAAACTTTATTTGCAATGATTTTTTTCACAAATATAAGGTATTATATGCTGAAAAGTAAATGCAGTCCTGTTGTCCTGTTGTCCATCAACCATTCATTACAGATCTTTCTATTTCTGTGCTTCAAAGTCTTTCTGGGGAAAACAAAAGTTTTGGGGAATCATTTGAATCTGTATGATGTGAACTCTTCCTAAGTTAACAACATTTAAAAAATATGGTGAAGAATTTCTAGCACATAATCTAAATAGAAACTTTTTTCAAAGTGGAATTTGATTTTTGAAATAATCTTGGCAGAAAATCTTCAGTATCAGATAGGATATTTAGTTTCCTTTCTAAGAATGGACAAGGATTTAATTTCATGGTAATTCGATAGTAAGAAAATGTTTCAAGGCAGGGTTGGGGAAAGGGATGGTTCACGTTTAGCATCAGTTAAATGTGTATCTGTATTTTCCTTTAGTGCCTCAATTGTTCACATACCTATGTCTGTGGAAAGTGACACAAAATTTTGGTTGGGTTACCTTTTTTTTTTTTTTTTATTAGATTTACTTATCTGGATGACTTATGCAGAAATAAAAAAGTCATGTCCTTACAAGCCAGATTAAGACCTGCCTGTTGCTTCTGGCATGTGGAATGAGACCTACTGATTCTGGCAGCAACTATTGATTTGTTAGGTGGTTGAAATGGTCCATTGATAGTCATATTGAGTGTTTCAGGCTGTGAAATCATGGAGTTCTTCCATTTCTAAGAACCACTTATCTGTCATTGGATTCCAGTACAGAATCTAGCACTTGTTATGTTCCAAATTTAATTTCTACTGAAAAATTTAATTTGTACATGTGTTTTATAATTTACCAAAGAACTACTTGGCCATACTTTGTCCTTTTTCCTATAGGGATTTGATGTAATTGCTGCTTTGACCATTGTTTTAATGTATGTGTTAGAGTAACTGAACTGACTACCACACATCTGAAGTGTTCAAAACACCATTTTAATAAAGTACATTGTTTGCTTTTTGGCTGAAACAGTAAGGCCTTTATCATTTTACACTCCAAAGCAAGGTGAGGCGGGCAGTTCCTGGGGTGGGGGCATGGAGGGTGGCAGAATACATTGGGAGCATCATAGGGAAGGCTAGTCTTCTCTGCAAGTCACCAGCACTCAGATAAGGCCTTTAGGACAAAACGGGCAGATACATTCCCTAATTGCTAAGCAACAAGGTTCCCCTAGAGGCTCACGCTGCTCATAGTTTCTGGGAAAGGAGTTCCCACATACCCAAGGCGCTCATAGGATCTTTAGTAGGAACTGTTCAATAAGGCCAGATCCCTGGGCACATTTGCTGCATTTAAGAAGCTTTTGCCCCCGTGTGAACTCTCTGGTGTTGAATGAAACGAAATGTGAATGCACGTTCCCTTCATATATAATGCCTTAGCCAGTGTGGACTCTGGATGTTGAAAGGAGTTAATTAAGCCTCGGAGTAAAGGCTTTCCCACAGTCACTGCATTCCTAAGGCCTTTCTCCAGGGCGGACCCTGGTGGTGAACGAGATGCACTGGCGTTGGCCCGTGGGGCGGAAGAGGCGACGGCTGCTGCCGGGGATTCGTGGTCTCTGCCTCCCCGCCCTGTACTCCCTGACAAGGCGGGCGAGGGTTCCCCGAGGCGTCGGAGTTGGGCGGGCCCAGCCGCGAACAGCGGCGAGGGCGGCGGGCACGGCCCCCGAGGCACCGCAGCTCAAGGTGGCCGCGGCCCGGCATCCCCACTTCCGCCCGCGCTCGGGCTCCCCCGTGTGGCGGCCGCCCCTCCGGAAGGCAACTCCGCGGCGCCGGAGAACATTTCCATTCGCTCCCTAGGCGGCTGCCGCACCGCTGGTTGCCTTTCTCTTTTCTTGTTTCCTCCTTCCTCCCCTCCTTCTCCCCGGCGGTTACAGACTAACGCGCCTCAGACCCCAAAACTAAAGTTGAGAGAAGCTCCCGCTGGAGCAGCTCCATGGCCCCGCCGGCCGCGGGCTCTTCCTCCCTCCGCGCGCCCCTGGCGGCTCGGGGAGCAGGCCTCTACCTCCGGGCCCACCGGTCGGCGGATACAGACTGTCCTTGCGGAGAGGACGGGACTGTCGGCAAGGGAGGGAGGTGCCCGGAGCGGATGGCAGATGCTGGAGAGGACAGCTGTCGTTTGGCAGTGCTCCCGGCCCTGAAGGGGAATTGGTCCTTCAGTCCTGAAGGTGGGTTCTGGGTGGCACAGCACAGCTTCCACCAAGTGTTAACTCCACTTCGCTGATAAGACGGAAAAGATGGAGCGATTTGTCTCACGTCCCAAAGGGGTTTCTGTCGTGTCATCTCAAACCCCCATCCCCAGGAACTATACTCTGTCCGTAGCTCCTGCTTACATGACTGGCCGGGTAGCCAGGTTTGCTGTGTCTAGTGATACTGCGGTTTGGACATGATCCCGAACAGGCCCAGTCCTTAGCTAGTCATCAAGCAACCGGAGTCTCTCTTTAAAATCCGAATTTAGGGACTGTCGGGCTCTCTTAACTGTATAATGGGAGGAGCTAGAATGGTGAGATCATGTAAAACTGGCATGGCCATTTCTAAATAATGTGCACACTTTTGAGTATGTCAAAAGGAGATTTCCCCTGAGAGCCACAGAGGAGTGGATGGAAGAGGGAGGAGCTTCCTCCACCCCAGGGTCTCAATTCTAACCCACGGCTAGTTTAAGAGGAATTCTATCCAGAGTAAAACTCATGCAGATAACAAAATGCAAAAAACAACTACCTGAGGATGCTGGCTAAGGGTTCAAATCCAGCCCTATTTTATCCCAAAGTCAATTTTACGCTGCAGAAGTCAGCTAAGGTTAACAAGTACTTATACATTAATCATTAGATGGAAAAAAATTCCCTAAGGAACCTAAGAACACTGCAACTATCCACTGAAAAATAGGAAGGACAGAATAACTGGAAGACGTGTCAGGGGAAGAAGGGGAGGACATAGTGAAAGCACACCAAGACAAGACCGAGACCAAAGTTAACCAGACTTAGAGCACATTCCCGGCTCCTTATTAGGCCCCTACTTCCCCAACTCTCATTTACTGCATTCTGCCATCTGACTCCACCACACCTATGAAACATCCATTTCGAAGGTCCACAATTACTTCCTATTGGATTCTTTTTAGTTTTTATCTTATTTGCTCTCTCTTCAGCATTCAGCCTTCTTGGCTACTCCCCTCTCATTGAAATAGTCTCCTCTCTTAGCTTTCCTGTCACTTTTCTGGTTTTACTTCTAAATACCCACCCAGCTGCTTCTCAGTCTCCTGACCTTTGTTGGTATTCTTCAGCTCTGCCATCAACCCTCTTCCCAGTGTGTACTCTCCTTGTACAAGCCAATACATTCTTACAACTGCACCTATCACTGTTTACAGATGACTTCTGACTATACTCCCAGTCCAAGATTTCTCTCTTAAACTGAAGACTGAAATGTCCAGACATGGACTGGGAATGTCGGCTTGGAAGTCCTGTGGGCATATCAACTTCAACATATCCAGAATGGAATTCTCACTTAAATCTTTTCCTTCTAATTTGCCTATCTTAATGAAGGCAGTGCTTCTCACTCAGATCCCTTTCCTCCACATCTGTAATTTGTTTTTTCTCTGCTCCATCCTCACTGTCATTTCCTTAAAGCCATCAGACACTGTGGCTTCTCAGCTAATTTCTCTGCCCTTGAGGGTCACCCTTTTTCATTCTTCACATGCTGATCACTGCACATTCATGTTTTGCAGTTTTCATTCTCACCTCCTACTTAAGTTAAAACTCTTTAGCATAGCATAAAAAAACATTTCTTCGTGGTCACTTGCCTGCCACTACTCCAGTGCAATCTCTTCCATTCCATCTTCCTTGTTAAGCCTTGTCCTAATCTGTGTACATTTCTCTCTCCCTGTAATACATCTCCCCACTTTTTTCCCTGGTGAGCTTCGAAACTTAGATGTTATTTCCTCTGGGACATTTGTTCCAAGATTCGTCTAGTCTGAGTTAAATTTCCCTTCTATTTATTCCCATGACATCCAATTCAGCCTTCTATCCTAACACTTATTACCCTATATTATAACTCTTTGTTTCATCCCCTTTCTTCACCTTTACTCTGTGAATTCCTTGAGGGCAGGGACTATGTCTTTTTCCTACAAAATTCTAACTATTAGCACAGGGTCTGGCACATGGTAGGCATTCAAAAAAGTTTGGAATGCATGAATGAATGACATACTTAAAATAGAGAAGAGTTATGTCATTCCTCAGTCTTATTTGAAAACTTGAGAGTACACTCTTCCAAAATGATGAATCATGGAAAGAATAAACATCACTGTGTTCCTAAGAGGAATAAGCTCTCAGATTTCTTCAGTTACAACCAAATTGGGTAGGTGGGCCAAGAATCATTGTTTCACAATTTTGTTCGGTTGGTCCTAGCAAGTTATGCTGGTACAGCTGAGAAAAAAATATGCCAGTGGTGCTTCAAGTAAGAAACAATGATGCTGTAAGATGATACAAATCCAAGAGTCTTCCTAGGTCTTGCCAAGAACATCTTCATACTGTGAAAGTTCCCTGATGCTCTAGACCTCCACTTAAGGATCGAAGAAATGGGAGAGGCATGTCTAATGTCAAAACCAAAAGCCAAGTTAATTAGAGAGAATTCCTGCCCCAAAGTTCCTATTGGGAAGCTCAGGGAAGAATCAGGTTTAATATAACCCTCTGTATTTGTGAAAATTTTACATAATTGAAGCCATTTAAAATAGAACTGGAGTAGTCATTACAGAGAAATTGCCTTCCTCACCTTTGTTTTGACTGAGCAAAATGGCAATTTTTTAAGCAAGCCAACAGGGAACAGATAGCTTGATCGTAGGACTGAGAATTGTCGACTTTCTGAGGATAAAATCAGCAGCAATCAGTGTATATCCCAGAGTGGCTTAACTTGTTAACATCCATAGAAAAGCACTTTTTTTTCTTCCATTCAACTCATGCAATAGCCCTGTTCCTTTTCCTACCCTTGCTTTCACCCTACGGTAGGAACACTATTTGGGTATCTATCTGAATCTGTGCTCCCCATGTTGCAATTCTTTAATCCCAAATGAATGCTTGTTTGTTTGTTGGAATCCCCTGGAAATGAATCCCTTGTGCTCAAACCACACCTGTGACTTCTGATTCCTCATTGTGAGTCCTCTCAGGCTCCTGACCTCTCGCCTTTTGGAGGAGGTCTTTGCCACATTGTTTGTATTCTGGGGGCAAAGCTCCACCTGGGGGTGATCACCCAGGAAACAACTGTCTCAGCTGGTTTCACAGCCACTGCTGTCTGGTAAAATCTATATTTGTTGAGTACCTAGATTTATCTGGAGAGGCTCACCTCATCAGAGATCCCCCTGTTTCATGTTTTTCTTTAACATGGGGCTTTCAGCTTCTAAAAATTCCTGGGAAATTTTACCCTAGGGAACTCCAGCTGAGTTTATGTTCAGAAGTTACCATGCCTCTTCCTGTAAATTTTTATATTAATTAACTGAAATTACTAAAGATGATTTAAAAATATAGTGGCCACTTTGGGGTCCCTTTGAGCTTCCAAAACTTGTCTTTTT
Source organism: Manis javanica (assembly GCF_040802235.1). Classification (NCBI taxonomy): domain Eukaryota; kingdom Metazoa; phylum Chordata; class Mammalia; order Pholidota; family Manidae; genus Manis; species Manis javanica. The sequence continues at coordinate 101,498,976 of NC_133160.1, forward strand.
GTGCACTACACTTGAAAAACTATGGATTTTAGTGAGAGCTTTAATTTTTCTAAAAAGTTAACACTACCTTCTGGCACACTTGCTAAAAGAACTATGGTTGCAGCAATTCCACTTCTGGGTATTTACCTGAAGAAAACAAAATGATTTAAAAGGTATATACTGTGTTTATTGTAGCAGTATTTACAATAGGCAAGATATGGAAGCAACCAAAGTGTCCATAAATAGATGAATGGATAAAGATGAGGTGGTACATTTATATAATGGAATTTTACTCAGCCATAAAAATGAAGTCTTGCCATTTGTGACAACATGGATAGATCTAGAGGGTATTATGCTAAGAGAAATAAATCAGACAAAGTATATGACAAATACAATATGACTTCACTTACATATGTGATCTAAAAATAAAACAAATGAACAAACAAAACAGAAATAGACTCATAAATACAGAGAACAGCCTGGGGGTTGTCATAGGGGAGAGCTGGAGGGATGAGTGAAATAGGGAAAGGGGAAAAAAATTAGAGTGTTCGATGTCTTGATCTGGGTGATGGTTACAAGAGCCTTTACATGTCAACGTTTATTGAGCTGTGCACTAAGATTTATGAATTTTATTGTTCATACCTCAATAAAAATAAAACAGAAACAAACAAAAAATAGAAACTATAGTCCTGGAAAGCTGTAATTATCTACAAAATGAAAGTTTCATTAATTCATTTTATGTTCTAAGCACTTGGCTTAGTAATCATCAGGTTGAGGATCCTATAATCAAGACAGAAAGGTGGGTTTCACCGCATTTGCAGTCAGATATAGCTGGACAGAAATGTGAGTTAAACTCTATTTGAGGCTAGGGTCCTACCAAATTGCTGTCAGCCTTTAGGGGAACTATGACTTAGGATAACTATTGCCATTGTGAAGAATGTTTAGATAAAATCATTTAAGAAGTGCACTTAAAAGCAAAGTCTTCAAAATTCCAGCTTCATTAAAAATTTTGCTACAAAAAGTTACTGAGAAATTAGGTTTTTCTAAAAAAAAAAGGAAAGACTGAACCCACAAAATCCACTAAATTATTGACCTTACAGATATCCCCATATCTACCTTCAAAGGAGAGCCCACAATTGATCCCTACCAGAGTTAATAAGATTCTGAAAAATTTCTTGATAAACTTCTATTCCTTTAAAAACTCCAAAAAGAACCTAAAATTAAAAATTAATGGGTTGTTCATTACTACCAGAAATATTTACTGTTTGTCCCAGCTGAACCCAACAAGATACTTAGAAAAATTTAATAATGCCATGACAAAATATTTGGCCAAATTGAAAGCCAAATATTGAGCCTCCCGTATGTATACATCAGAGGCATGTCTCTGTGCCTTTGAAACAAAAAATGTTAACTCCTGCCTAGATAATTTCTTTAAAGTACAAACTTCAGGAAAGTAATTCTTACCAAAGGGAGATTGAAAAGCAGGAAAGGTCATTTGAAATTTAGGAAAAAACTTTAAATTGTCTTCTAAACTCTGCCTTTGCCTGTGTGTGTGGTCACAGATATGTGATTGCTAAAATTTTATTGAGTTCTATTTAATTGGTTAAAGGCAAGTGCCTATAAGGATTGGGCATTCTAAATTCTCAGAATTAAAAAAGAAAAACTATCCCAGTGTTTCTCAAATTCACATTAGCTGGAAAAAATATTTGGTATTAAAGTTAATTTAAGTTTGTCAGTTTAACAAAATAGACATGTCTTTAGAAGTATCAGCATTAAAAAACTTTTTTTAAAAATGAACTTTGTTAGAGTAGTTTTAGTTGTATAGAAAAATTGCCAGAATATCACAGAGAGTTTTTATGTACCCGACACCTAGTTTTCCCTATTGTTAACATTATGGTGGTACATTTACTGCAACTAAAAAATTAGTATCGATACATCATTATGAATTCAAATCCATAGTTATTCAGACTCACTTAGTTTTTACCTAACATTTTTTTCCTGTCCTAGAATACCACATTATATCTGGTCACCATGCCTCTTTAGCTCCTGTAAACTGTGATAGTTTCTCAGATTTTCCTTATTTTTGAGGACCTTCACAAATTTGAGAAACACTGGTCACTATTTTCTAGAAGGTCCTTCAATTTGGGTTTGTCTGATGTTTTTTCATGGTTCTACAGGGGTCATGCATGGGTTTGGAGGATAAAGACCACAGAGATGAAGGGCCATTGTCATTGTATATTGTGGGTACATGCTGTCAACATGATTTGTCATTGATGATGTTGACTTTAATAACTTGCATGAAATAGTGTTCATTTGTTTATCCACTGCAGGTACTTTTCTTTTTTCCTTTTCTGTTCTGTACTCTTTAGAAGGAAGTCACTATAAGCATCCCACACTTAAGGGATGGGGAGTTATGTTCCATCTCTTCGAAGGCAGAGTATCTACACAAATTATTGAGAATTTTTCTATACAAGAGATAGCATTAAACAACTTTTATTCTATCTAAGTTTACTAAAAATAAGCTCATGTTATCTCTGTTTCAAAATTTGTTGACAATAAGGTGGTTTGATGAAACTTTTACTTGAAAATACCTTCCAAAATCTTTCTGGTAGCTTGCAACTTCAGAGTTTTGTTTTAAATTAAATAATAGCAATGTGTTAAATGTCTAGATTATTTCTAGATAAGGCAGTGAAATATTAATTACTGAGCATTGTAGGTTTATCTAATTTTGGCTTCCTTATTACAGAGAAACTAAAGATAAAATATGGCTCTGTTAGTAAATACATTTTGTACTTTATTGAAAGATTGTACTTTATAAAAGCACATATTTCTGGAAATCATAAAAAGTATCAGCTTGCCAATTCACAGAATGCTAATTTAAAAAAGAGTTCACAATTATTTATTTCTTAGTTAAGGTTTCTAAAAGCTAGGAACTCTAATAAGTGTAATTAAAAGTAGTAGAAGTAATGACGAAAAGATCTCTGCATAAAAAAAAAAGGATGTGTGCTTTTGGTGAAAGAAGGATGAGGAGGAGAAACACATTTTTGTTAAAGGAAAAGGAAGTAATTTTGCTCCGGAGTGTGGCTGGTTATTTAAAGAAGGAAAACTTATCATGGCTGAATTTTATCCAACATGTAAATTAAAGCTAATACCCATCCTTCTTAAAGTATTCTAAAAAGTAGAAGAGAAGGGAATACTTCTAAACTCATTTTATGAGGCCAGCGTCACTCTAATACCAAAACTAGGCAAAGACACCACAAAAAAAGAAAATTACAGAAAAATCTCCCAGATGAACATAGATTCAAAAATTCTCAACAAAATATTAGCAAACTGAATTAAAAAATACATCAAAAAGATCATCCATCATGCTCTAGTGGTATTTATTCTAGGGATGCAAGGATGGTATAATACTTGTAAATCAATTAGTATCATACACCACATCAACAAAAAGAAGGACAAAATCACACGATCATCTCCACAGATGCTGAAAAAGCATTTGAAAAAATTCAACATCCATTCATGATAAAAATTCTCAACAAAATGGGTATAGAGGGCAAGTACCTCAACATAATAAAGGCCATATATGACAAACCCACAGCCAACATCATACTAAGAAGCGAAAAACTGTTCCTTTAAGATTGGGAACAAGACAAGCAGGCCAGCTCTCACCACTTTTATTCAACATAGTACTGGAGGTCCTAGCCACAGCGATAAGACAACACAAAGAAATGAAAGTCATCCAAACTGGTAAGGAAGAAGCTAAACTGTCACTGTTTGCAGACAACATGATACTATATGTAAAAAACCCTAAAAATCCACCAAAAAACAATTAGAACTAGTAACAATTAAGCAAAATTGCAGGATACAAAATTAATACACAAAAGTCTGTTCCATTCCTATATACTAACAATGAATTAATGGAAAGAGAAATCAGGAAAATAACTCCATTTACAATTGCATGAAAAAGAATAAAATAGCTAGGAATAAACCTAACCAAGGAGGTGAAAGACCTATACTCTGAAAACTACAAGACACTCATGAGAGAAATTAAAGAAGACACCAATAAATGGAAATACATCCCGTGCTCATGGATAAGAAGAATTAATACTGTCAAAATGGCCATTCTGTCTAAAGCAATCTACAGATTCAATGCAATCCCTTTCAAAATACCAACAGCATTCTTCAATGAACTAGAACAAATAGTTTAAAATTCATATGGAACCACAGAAGACCACGAATAGCAAAAATCCTGAGAAAGAAGAACAAAGCTGGGGGGATTACACTCCCTAATTTCAAGATCTAATACAAAGCCATAGTAATCCAAACAATTTGGTACTGGCACAAGAACAGACCCATAGATCAGTGGAACATAATAGAGATCCCCGATATAATAAACCCATGCATATATGGTCAGTTAATATACAATACAGAAGCCATGAATATACAATGGGGAAAAGAGAGCCTCTTCAACAACTATGTTGGCAAAGCTGGACAGCTCCATGTAAAAGAATGAAACTGGATTATTGTCTAACTCCATACACAAAAGTAAATTCAAAATGGATCAAAGATTTGAATGTAAGCCACGAAACCATAAAACTCATTGAAGAAAACAGGCAAAAATCTCTTGAATATAGACATGAGCAACTTTTTCCTGAACACAAGGCAAGGGAAACAAAAAATGATCAAGTGGGACTCATCAAACTAAAAAGCTTCTGTACAGCAAAAGTCACCATTAGTAGAACAAAAAGGCAGCCTACAGTATGGGAGAATATATTCATAAATAACATACACAGCAAGGGGTTAACATCCAAAATATATAAAGAACTCATACATCTTAATACCCAAAAAACAAATAACCCGATTAAAAAATGGGCAGAGGATCTGAACAGACACTTCTTCAAAAAATTCAAATGGCCAACAGGCACATGAAAAGATGCTCCACATTGCTAATCATAAGGGAAATGCAAATTAAAAGCATAATGAGGTGTCACCTCACACCAGTTAGAATGGCCAACATCCAAAACACAAGAAACAACAAATGCTGGCAAGGATGCAGAGAAAAGGGAGCCCTCCTACACTGTTGGTGGGAATGTAAATTGGTTAAACCATTTGGAAAGCAAGATGGAGGTTCCTCAAAAAATAAAAATAGAAACACTGTTTGATCCAGTAATTCCACTTGTAGGAATTTACCCAAAGAAAATAAGATCCCTGATTTGAAAAGACATATGCACCCCTATGTTTATTAAAGCACTATTTACAGCAGCCAAGATACAGAAGCAACCTAAGTGTTATGAATGGATAAAGAAGAGGTGGTACATATACATAATGGAATATTATTCAGCCATAAAAAGAAAAGAAATCCTGCCATATGGAACAACATGGATGGATTTAGAGGGTATTATGCTCAGTGAAATAAGCCAAGTGGAGAAAGATAAGTACCAAATGACTTCAGTCATTTGTGGAGTAAAAAAACAAAGCAATATTTGAAGGAAATAAGCAAGTACATTGTTATGATGCATTGGGTCTGTACTTACTCTCAAATGGCTTGGGAAAAATTTTTTTTTTTTGAGAGGACATCTCTCATTTACTGATCAAATGGTTGTTAACAACAATAAAATTCTGTATAGGGGAGTCAATGCTCAATGCACAATCATTAATTAAAACCCCCAGCCTAATTCTTGTCAGTCTCCAATCTTCTGAAGCATAATGAACAAGTTCTTACATGGTGAACAAATTCTTACATAGTGAATAAGTTCTTACATGCTGAACAGTACAAGGGCAGTCATCACAGAAACTTTTGGTTTTGATCATGCATTATGAACTATAAACAATCAGGTCAAATATGAATATTCATTTGATTTTTATACTTGATTTATATGTGGATCCCACATTTCTCCCTTTATTATCATTATTATTTTTTTTATTTTTAATAAAATGCTGAAGTGGTAAGTAGATGCAAGATAAATGTAGACAACATAGTTTAGTGTTGTAAGAGAGCAATTGTAGATGATCAGGTGTGTGCCTGTAGACTATATGTTAATCCAAGCTAGACAAGGGCATTAAAACATCCACGGATGCAGAAGATTTCTCTCAAAACAGGGGGGGTGAGGTTCTAAGCCTCACCACTGTTGATCCCCAATTTCTCACCTGGTGGCCCCCTTGTGACTGTGCCTGTCTTAGGTTGTTCCTCCCTTGAGGAATCTTACCCATCTCTGGCTAACCAGTCATCTTCCGGGGCCATACAGGGAGATGTAAAGTTGGTAAGTGAGAGAGAGGCCATATTGTTTGAAAAGGTTAGCTTTTTACTTCTTTGCAGATTTATGCCCTGTGGCTTCTATGCCCAGCATTTGTCTTCAGGTATCTTTACCACTTGGAGGAATTATGATACTCGGTAAATTCGATATGAGGCACGGATTCTATTTAAGGGTTGTAATTAGAAAGGAAGAAGAAAAGCTATAGACATAGCAGATGGAAGAAAACATGGGAGGATTGATTATTTCTTTGACATATCTTCTTGTAGAGTAACTTAAGCATGTATAGGTTTTAAACTACTAACTAAATTGTGCACACACATTAACATAATAGGAATACAGTTACATAACCAAAGCAGGTCTATAATTACCAGCCATCTCCAGTGAAGCCAAGAAAACCATTTAGGCACCCTAGGCATTTGTGAAAATTTGTCTATGATATGATGGATATTGTCCAACTGTACTTGAACAGTCTGAGAGAAATCAGACAAATTAAAACAACCCATACCTGGGAACTGTTCACATCCCATATGTTCTTTTAACAGTAGATAGTCTGTAGTTGTAAGATTTTGGAGCACTACAACTTGCACTTCTCCTAATTCTTGGTTGAGTTCCAACAGTATAGATCCAGTCAAATTTGTTGTTTTACTGTATGCACAGGCCAGCTTAGATATCTCCTTCTTCATTCCAATGGCAAGTCCAGGAACCAGTGGGATGGATGCAGCTACAACTGCAGCATTGCCTGGATCTTTGTTGAGGTTTTTGATGATCATCTTCTGGTATGACTCTTCCAGAGAGTGCTGATGTTGGAAGTTCTTCTTCATATTGTATCTTAGTTCATTTTCTGGGTAGCCAAATTAGGCTTTGATCCTCTGTATAAACACAAACGGACCCTTTCCCCACACTTTGATATGCCCTTTATACCATTGTGTAGAACTCATTGGAGGTCACCACACAGGAACTGCTTTTTTTTTTTTTTTAAGAGAAAGGAATATTATCAGAAAAGTGTACCTCCATAGCTGATCATCTGACACCCTTTAAGAGATCAAAATTAAGGATATTTAAAGCATGCATTAATCGTTGATTTACAGTTAGTTTTATCCTATCAAGGAGTAATCCCCCTTTTCTTTCTTTCTTTTTTTTTTAATCTTTAATCTACACTTACATGAAGAATATTATGTTTACTAGGCTCTCCCCTATACCAGGTCCCTCCTATAAACCACTTTACAGTCACTGTCCATCAGCATAGCAAAATGTTGTAGAATCACTACTTGTCTTCTCTGTCTTGTACAGCCCTCCGCTTTCTCCCTCCCCCCCTATGCATGCTAATCTTAATACCCCCTTTTTTCTTCCCCCTCTTATCCCTCCCTACCCACCCATCCTCCCCAGTGCCTTTCCCTTTGGTACCTGTTAGTCTATTTTTGGGTTCTGAAATTCCACTGCTGTTTTGTTTCCTCAGTTTTTCCTTTGTTCTTATACTCCACAGATGAGTGAAATCATTTGGTATTTCTCTTTCTCCACTTGGCTTATTTCACTGAGCTTAATACCCTCCAGCTCCATCCATGTTGCTGCAAATGGTAGGATTTGCCCTCTTCTTATGGCTGAGTAGTATTCCATTGTGTATATGTACCACATCTTCTTTATCCATTCATCTAGTGATGGACATTAGGTTGCTTCCAATTCTTGGCTATTGTAAATAGTGCTGCGATTAACATAGGGGTGTATCTGTCTTTCTCAAACTTGATTGCTGCATTCTTAGGGTAAATTCCTAGGAGTGGAATTCCTGGGTCAAATGGTAGGTCTGTTTTGAGCATTTTGATGAACCTCCATACTGCTTTCCACAATGGTTGAACTAATTTACATTCCCACCAGCAGTGTTGGAGGGTTCCCCTTTCTCCACAGCCTCACCAACATTTGTTGTTGTTTGTCTTTTGGGTGGCAGCCATCCTTACTGGTGTGAGGTGATACCTGATTCTAGATTTAATTTGCATTTCTCTGATAATTAGCGATGTGGAGCATCTTTTCATGTGTCTGTTGGCCATCTGTATTTCTTTTCTGGAGAACTGTCTGTTCAGTTCATCTGCCCATTTTTTAATTGGATTATTTGTTTTTTGTTTGTTGAGGCATGTGAGCTCTTTATATATTTTGGATGTCAAGCCTTTATCGGATCTGTCATTTACAAATATATTCTCCCATACTGTAGGGTTCCTTTTTGTTCTATTGATGGTGTCTTTTGCTGTACAGAAGCTTTTCAGCTTAATGTAGTCCCACTTGTTCATTTTTTGTTGTTGTTTTCCTTGCCCAGGGAGATATGTTCAAGAAGAGGTCACTCATGTTTATGTCTAAAAGGTTTTTGCCTATGTTTTTTTCTAAGAGTTTTACGGTTTCATGACTTACATTCAGGTCTTTGATCCATTTTGAATTTACTTTTGTGTATGGGGTTAGACAATGGTCCAGTTTCATTCTCCTACATGTAGCTGTCCAGTTTTGCCAGCACCATCTGTTGAAGAGACTGTCATTTCATCATTGTATGTCCATGGCTCCTTTATCAAATATTAATTGACCAGATATGTTTGGGTTAATGTCTGGAGTCTCTATTCTATTCCACTGGTCTGTGGCTCTGTTCTTGTGTGAGTACCAAATTGTCTTGATTACTATGGCTTTATAGTAGAGCTTGAAGTTGGGGAGTGAGATCCCCCCTACTTTATTCTTCTTTCTCAGGATTGCTTTGACTATTCAGGGTCTTTGGTGTTTCCACATAATTTTTGAATTATTTGTTCCAGTTCATTAAAGAATGTTGCTGGTAATTTGATAGGGATTGCATCAAATCTGTATATTGCTTTGGGCAGGATGGCCATTTTGATGATATTAATTCTTCCTAGCCATGAGCATGGGATAAGTTTCTATTTGTTAGTGTCCCCTTTAATTTCTCTTAAGAGTGGCTTGTAGTTTTCAGGGTATAGGTCTTTCACTTCTTTGGTTAGGTTTATTCCTAGGTATTTTATTCTTTTTGATGCAATTGTGCATGGAATTGTTTTCCTGATTTCTCTTTCTATTGGTTCATTGTTAGTGTATAGGAAAGCTACAGATTTCTGTGTGTTAATTTTGTACCCTGCAACTTTGCTGTATTCCGATATCAGTTCTAGTAGTTTTGGAGTGGAGTTTTTAGGGTTTTTTATGTACAATATCATATCATCTGCAAATAGTGACAGTTTAACTTCTTCTTTACCAATCTGGATTCCTTGTATTTCTTTGTTTTGTCTGATTGCCATGGCTAGGACCTCTAGTACTATGTTAAATAACAGTGGGGAGAGTGGGCATCCCTGTCTAGTTCCCGATCTCAGAGGAAATGCTTTCAGCTCACTGTTCAGTATAATGTTGGCTGCGGGTTTATCATATATGGACTTTATTATGTTGAGGTACTTGCCCGCTATTCCCATTTTGCTGAGAGTTTTTATCATGAATGGATGTTGAATTTTGTAAAATGCTTTTTCGGCATCTATGGAGATGATCATGTGGTTTTTGTGTTACTTTTTGTTGATGTGGTGGATGATGTTGATGGATTTTCGAATGTTGTACCATCCTTGCATCCCTGTGATGAATCCCACTTGGTCATGGTGTATGATCCTTTTGATATGCTGTTGAATTCTTTTTGCTAATATTTTATTGAGTATTTTTGCATCTACATTCATCAGGGATATTGTTCTGCAATTTTCTTTTTTGGTGTGGTCTTTGCCTGGTTTTGGTATTAGGGTGATGTTGACTTCATAGAATGAGTTTGGGAGTATTCCCTCCTCTTCTTTTTTTTGGAAAACTTTAAGGAGAATGGGTATTATGTCTTCTCTGTGTGTCTGATAAAAGTTCGAGGTAAATCCGTCCGGCCCCGGGGTTTTGTTCCTGGGTAGTTTTTTGATTACTGTTTCAATTTCTTTGCTCGTAATTGGTTTGTTTCACTTTTGTGTTTCTTCCTTGGTCAGTCTTGGGAGGTTGTATTTTTCTAGGAAGTTGTCCATTTCTTCTAGGTTTTCCAGCTTGTTGGCATATAGGTTTTCATAGTAGTTTTTAATAATTCTTTGTATTTCTGAGGAGTCTGTCATGATTTTTCCATTCTCATTTCTGATTATGTTGATTTGTGTTGATTCTCTTTTTCTCTTAATAAGTTTGGCTGGAGGCTTATCTATTTTGTTCATTTTCTCAAAGAACCAGCTCTTGGTTTCATTGATTTTTGCTATTGTTTTATTCTTCTCAATTTTGTTTATTTCTTCTCTGATCTTTATTATGTCCCTCCTTCTGCTGACTTTAGGCCTCATTTGTTCTTCTTTTTCCAGTTTTGATAATTGTGATTGTAGACTATTCATTTGGGATTGTTCTTCCTTCTTCAAGTGTGCCTGGATCGCTATGTACTTTCCTCTTAAGACTGCTTTCACTGTGTTCCACAGAAGTTGGGGCTTTGTGTTGTTGTTGTCATTTGTTTCTATATATTCCTTCATCTCTATTTTGATTTGTTCAGTGATCCATTGATTATTTAGAAGCATGTTGTTAAGCCTCCATGTTTTTGTGAGCCTTTTTGTTTTCTTTGTAGAATTTATTTCTAGTTTTATACCTTTGTGGTCTGAAAACTTGGTTGGTAGAATTTCAATATTTTGAAATTTACTGAAGCACATTTTGTGACCTAGTATGTGGTCTATTCTGGAGAATGTTCCATGTGCACTTGAGGAGAATGTATATCCTGTTGCTTTTGGATGTAGAGTTCTATAGATGTCTTTTAGGTCCATCTGTTCTAGTGTGTTGTTCAGTGCCTGTGTGTCCTTACTTATTTTCTGCCTGGTGGATCTATCCTTTGGGGTGAGTGGTGTGTTGAAGTCTCCTAAAATGAATGCATTGCAGTCTATTTCCCTCTTTAGTTCTGTTAGTATTTGTTTCACATATGCTGGTGCTCCTGTGTTGGGTGCATATATATTTAGAATGGTTATATACTCTTGTTGGACTGAGCCCTTTATCATTATGTAGTGTCCTTCTGTATCTCTTGTTACTTTCTTTGTTTTGAAGTCTATTTTGTCTGATATTAGTACTGCAACCCCTGCTTTCTTCTCTCTGTTGTTTGCCTGGAAGATCTTTTTCCATCCCTTGAGTTTTAGTCTGTACATGTCTTTGTGTTTAAGGTGAGTTTTTTGTAAGCAGCATATAGATGGGTCTTGCTTTTTTATCCATTCTATTACTCTGTGTCTTTTGATTGGTGCATTAAGTCCTTTTACATTTAGGGTGAATATTGAGAGATACGTACTTATTGCCATTGCACGCTTTAAATTCGTGGTTACCAAAGGTTCAAGGTTAGCCTCTTTAGTATCTTACTGCCTAACTTAGCTCGCTTATTGAGCTGTTATATACACTGTCTGGAGATTCTTTTCTTCTCTCCCTTCTTATTCCTCCTCCTCCATTCTTCATATGTTGTGTGTTTTGTTCTGTGCTCTTTTTAGGAGTGCTCCCATCTAGAGCAGTCCCTGTAAGATGCCCTGTAGAGGTGGTTTGTGGGAAACAAATTCCCTCAGCTTTTGCTTGTCTGGGAATTGTTTAATCCCGCCATCATATTTAAATGATAGTCGTGCTGGATACAGTATCTTTGGTTCAAGGCCCTTCTGTTTCATTGCATTAAATGTATCATGCCATTCTCTTCTGGCCTGTAGGGTTTCTGTTGAGAAGTCTTATATTAGCCTGATGGGTTTTCCTTTATAGGTGACCTTTTTCTCTCTAGCTGCCTTTAAAACTCTTTCCTTGTCCTTGATCCTTGCCATTTTAATTATTATGTGTCTTGGTGTTGTCCTCCTTGGATCCTTTCTGTTGGGGGTTCTGTGTATTTCTGTGGTCTGTTCGATTATTTCCTCCCCCAGTTTGGGGAAGTTTTCAGCAATTATTTCTTCAAAGACACTTTCTATCCCTTTTCCTCTTTCTTCATCTTCTGGTACTCCTATAATATGGATATTGTTCCTTTTGGATTGGTCACATAGTTCTCTTAGTATTGTTTCGTTCCTGGAGATCCTTTTATGTCTCTCTATGTCAGCTTCTGTATGTTCCTGTTCTCTGGTTTCTATTCCTTCAGTGGCCTCTTGCATCTTATCCATTCTGCTTATAAATCCTTCCAGGGTTTGTTTCACTTCTGTGATCTCCTTCCTAACATCTGTGATCTCCCTCTGGACTTCATCCCATTGCTTTTGCATTTTTGTCTGCCTCTCCATCAGCATGTTCATGTTTTTTATTTTGAATTCTTTTTCAGGAAGACTGGTTAGGTATGTCTCCTTCTCAGGTGTTGACTCTGTGATCTTTGTCTGCCTGTAGTTTTGCCTTTTCATGGTGATAGAGAAAGTTTGCAGAGCTGGTACGAGTGACAGCTGGAAGAGCTTTCCTTCTTGTTGGTTTGTGGCCTTCCTCTCCTGGGAGAATAGCGACCTCTAGTGGCTTGTGCTGGGCAGCTGTGTGGAGACAGGGCTTCTGCTTCCTTCCCGGCTGCAATGGAATTTATCTCTGCTGTTGCGGTGGGTGTGGCCTGGCTCCGGCTTCTGCTCCAAAATGGTGGAACCCCGTTGGAGGGGGAGCGGCCGGGAGGCTATTTATCTCCATAAGGGTCCTCTGTACTCCCTGCTGTCCAGGGGATTAGAGTGCCCAGAGATCCCCAGATTCCCTGCCTCTGGACTAAGTGTCCTGCCCTGCCCCTTTAAGACTTCCAAAAAGCACAAAAGCACTTTCCAAACCAAAACACCAACAGCAACAACAACAACAAGAAAAATTAAATAAATAATTGAAAAGAAGAAAGAAAAATGCACAATTTTGTTTGTCCTCAGGCACTGGTCTCAGGCACCCACTCATCGGTCTTACTTCCCTGTTTCCCTAGTATTGGAGTACCTGTCCCTTTAAGACTTCCAATAAGCACTCGCAAAAAAAAAAAAAAAATGGCCGCTCACGTTTCTTTGTTCTCCAGCGTCAGCCTCAGGCACCCACTCACTGGTCCTGCCGCCCTGTTTCCCTAATATCCAGGACCCCACGCATGCGCTGTGTCTGCGCTCTCGTCTGGATGGCTGGGGATGGGTGTTCAGCAGTCCTGGGCTCCTTCTCCCTCCCTGCTGACTCCTCTCCTCCCGCCGGCAGCTGGGGGGAGGGGTGCTCTGGTCCCGCTGGGCAGGGACTTGTATCTTACCCCCTTTACGAGGCGCTGGGTTCTCACAGGTGTGGATGTGGTCTGGATGTTGTCCTGTGTCCTCTGGTCTCTATTTTAGGAAGAGTTGTCTTTGTTATATTTTCATAGATATATGTGGTTTTGGGAGGAGATTTCTTCTGCTCTAGTCACGCTGCCATCTTGGCTCTGCCTCAGGAAAAATTTTTCTATTGTAACTAGAACTTTTCTGTAAGGTGATTTCAAAATTTATAAAAATATAAAAAAAAAATCATACCTGAAGGAACAAAATAGCAGCAGATTCGCAGACCCACAGACTCTGATAAGGAACTAGTGGTTACCAAAAGGGAGGGGTTGGGGAGGATGGGTACTGAGGGAGATAGGGATTAAGGGCAGTATAATTCTAAGTCACTATATACGTATGTTAAGGTTAAGGCAGTACAGTACCGAGAAGACAAGTAGTGACTGTATAGCATCTTGCTATGCTGATAGACAGTGACTGCAATAGGGTCAGGGGTGGGGAGACCTAATAATATGGGTGAGTGTTGAAAACACAGTGTTGTTCATGTGATGCCTTCCTAAGATTGTATATCAATGATACTTTAATTTTTAAAAATTTTTTATTAAGGTATGATTGATATCACTCTTTTGAAGGTTTCCTATGAAAAAACAATGTGGTTACTACACATTTACCCATATTATCAAATCTCCACCCATATCCCAATGCAGTCATTGTCCATCAGTGTAATACGATGCAACAGATCCACTATGTGCCTTCTCTGTGCTACACTGTTCTCCCTGTGATCCCCCACACTATGCGTACTAAACAATACCCCAATCCACTTTTCCCTCCCTCCCCACATATTCTCCCACACCCCTCCCCTTTGGTATCCACTAGTTTATTCTTGGAATCTCTGAGTCTGCTGCCATTTTGTTCCTTCAGTTTTGCTTCGTTCTTATACTCCACAAATGAGGGAAATCATTTGGCACTTGTCTTTCTTCACCTGGCTAATTTCACTGAGCATAATGTCCTCCAGCTCCATCCATGTTGTTGCAAATGGTAGGATTTTTTTCTTTCTTATGGCTGAATAGTATTCCATTGTGTATATGTACCACCTCTTCTTAATCCATTCATCTACTGATGGACACTTAGGTTGCTTCCGTATCATGGCTATTGCAAAAAATGCTGCAATAAACATAGGGGTGCATATGTCTTTTTGAATCTGAGAAGTTGTATTCTTTGGGTAAATTCGAAGGAGTGGAATTCCAGGGTCAAATGGTATTTCTATTTTTAGTTTTTTGAGGACCCTCCATATTGCTTTCCAGAATGGTTGAACTAGCTTACATTCCCACAAGAAATGGTTCCCCTTTCTCTGCATCCTTGCCAGCATTTGTTGTTCTTAGTCTTTTCAATGCTGGCCATCCTTACTGGTGTGAGGTGATATCTCGTTGTGGTTTTAATTTGTATTTCCCTCATGATTAGTGATGTGGAGCATCTTTTTATGTGTCTGTTGGCCATCTGAATTTCTTCTTTGGAGAACTGTCTCTTCATATCGTTTGCCCATTTGTTAATTGGGTTATTTGCTTTTTAGGTGTTGAGGCATGTAAGTTCTTTACATATTTTGTATGTTAACCTCTTGTCGGATCTGTCATTTACAAATACATTCTCCCATACTGTAGGATGCCTTTTTGTTCTGTTGATGATGTCCTTTGCTGTACAAAATCTTTTTAGTTTGATGTAGCCCCATAAGTTCATTTTTGCTTTTGTTTCCCTTTCTCAAGGAGATGGGTTCAGGAAGAAGTTGCTCATGCTTACATTCAGGAGATGTTTGCCTATGTTGTCTTCTAAGAGTTTAATCATTTCATGACTTACTTTCAAGTCTTTAATGCATTTTGAGTTTACTTTGTGTATGGGGTTAAACAATAATCCAGTTTCATTCTCTTGCATGTAGCTGTCCAGTTTTGCCAACACCAGCTGTTGAAGAGGCTGTCATTTCCCCATTGAATGTCCATGGCTCCTTCATCATAGATTAATTGACCGTATATGATTGGGTTTCTATCAGGGCTCTCTAGTCTGTTTCATTGGTCTATGGGTCTGTTCTTATGCCAGTACCAGATTGTCTTGATTACTGTGGCTTTGTAGTAGAGGTTGAAGTTGGGGAGCATAATTCACCCTGTTTTATTCTTCCTTCTCAGGATTGCTTAGCTATTCAAGTCTTTTGTGGTTCCATATGAATTTTAGGATGATTTTCTCTAGTTCATTGAAGAATGCTGTTGGTATTTTGATAGGAATTGCATTGAATCTATAGATTGCTTTAGGCAGGATGCCCATTTTGACAATATTAGTTCTTTCTATCTGTGAGCACGGGATGTGTTTCCATTTATTGGCATCTTCTTTAATTTATTTCATGAGTGTCTTGTAGTTTTCAGAGGATAGGTCTTTCACTTCTTTGGTTAGGTTTACTCCTAGGTATTTTATTCTGTTTGATACAATTGTGAATGGAATTGTTTTCTGGATTTCTCTCTCTGCTAGTTCATTGTTAGTGTATAGGAATGCAACAGATTTCTGTGTATTAATTTTGTGTTCTGCAACTTTGCTGAATTCAGATATTAGATCTAGTAGTTTTGGGGTGGATTCTTTAGGGTTTTTTATGTACAATAACATGTCATCTGCAAACAGGGACAGTTTAACTTCTTCTTTCCCAATCTGGATGCCTTTTATTTCTTTGTATTGTCTGATTGCTGTGGCTAGGACCTCCAGTACTATGTTGAATAGAAACGGGTAGAGTGGGCATCCCTGTCTTCTTCCTGATCTTAAAGGAAAAGCTTTCAGCTTCTTGCTATTAAGTATAATGTTGGCTGTGGGTTTGTCATATATGGCCTTTATTATGTTGAGGTACTTGCCCTCTATACACATTTTGTTGAGAGCTTTTATCATGAATGGATGTTGAATTTTGTCTAATGCTTTTTCATCATCTACAGAGATGATTATGTGGTTTTTGTCCTTTTGTTGATATGGTGGATGATGTTGATAGATTTTCAAATGTTGTACCATCCTTGCATCCCTGGAATAAATCCTACTTGATCATGATGGATGATCATTTTGATGTATTTTTGAATTCGGTTTGCTAATATTTTGTTGAGTATTTTTGCATCTATGTTCATCAGGGATATTGGTCTGTAATTTTCTTTTTTGGTGGTGTCTTTGCCTGGTTTTGGTATTAGAGTGGTGGTGACCTCACAGAATGATTTTGGAAGTATTCCCTCCTCTTCTATTTTTTGGAAAACTTTAAGGAAAATGGGTATTAGGTCTTCACTAAATGTTTGATAAAATTCAGTGGTGAAGCCATCTGGTCCAGGAGTTTTGTTCTTAGGTAAGTTTTTGATTACCAGTTCAATTTTGTTGCTGGTAATTGGTCTGTTTAGATTTTTCTGTTTCTTCCTTGGTCAGCCTTGGAAGGTTGTATTTTTCTATAAACTTGTCCATTTCTAGTAGTTAATCCAGTTTGTTAGCATATAATTTTTCATAGTATTCTCTAATAATTGTTTGTATTTCTGTAGTGATTTTTCCTTTCTCATTTCTGATTCTGTTTATGTGAGTAGACTCTCTTTTTTTCTTGATAAGTCTGGCTAGGGGTTTATCTATTTTGTTAATTTTCTTGAAGAACCAGCTGTTGCTGTCATTGATTCTTTCTATTTTATTCTTCTTGACTTTATTTATTTCTGCTCTAATCTTTATTATGTCCCTCCTTCTACTGACTTTGGGCTTCATTTGTTCTTCTTTTTCTAGTTTCATTAATTGTGAGTTTAGACTGCTTATATGGGATTGTTCTTCTTTCTTGAGGTAGGCCTGTATTGCAATATACTTTCCTCTTAGCACAGCCTTGGCTGTGTCCCACTGATTTTGCTGTGTTGAATTATTGTTGTCATTTGTCTCCATATATTGCTTGATCTCTGTTTTTATTTGGTCATTAATCCATTGATTATTTAGGAGTATGTTATTAAGCCTCCATGTGTTTGTAGGATTTTTCATTTTCTTTGTGTAGTTTATTTCTAGGTTCATACATTTGTGATCTGAGAAACTGTTGGTACAATTTCAATCTTTTTTAATTTACTGAGGCTCTTTTTGTGGCCTAGTTTATGATCTATTCTTGAAAATGTTCCCTGTGCACTTGAGAAGAATGTATATTCTGTTGCTTTTGGGTGTAGTGTTCTGTAGATGTCTGTTAGGTCCATCTGTTCTATTGTGTTGTTCAGTGCCTCTGTCTCCTTACTTATCTTCTGTCTGGTTGATCTGTCCTTCAGAGTGAGTGGAGTGTTGAAGTCTCTTAGAATGCATACATCATTGCATTCTTTTTCCCCTTTTAATTCTATTAGTATTTGTTTCACATATGTGGGTGCTCCTGTGTTGGGAGCATAGATATTTATAATGGTTATGTCTTCTTGTTGGATTGACCTCTTTATCATTATGTAATGTCCTTCTTTGTCTCTTGTGACTTTCTTTGTTTTGAAGTCTATTTTGTCTAATACAAGTACTACAACTCCTGCTTTTTTCTCTGTGTTAGTTGCATGAAATATCTTTTTCCATCCTTTCACTTTTAGCTGTGTATGTCTTTGGGTTTAAAGTGAGTCTCTTGTAGGCAGCATATAGATGGGTCTTGTTTTTTTATCCATTCAGTGACTCTATGTCTTTTGATTGGTGCATTCAGTCCATTCATATTTAGGGTGACTATCAATAGGTATGTACTTACTGCCATTGCAGGCTTTAGATTCATAGTTACCAAAGGTTCAAGGTTAAGTTCCTTACTATCTAAGATTCTAACTTAATTCACTTAATATGCTGTTACAAACACAATCTATAGGTTCTTTTCTTTTTCTCCTCCTGTTTCTCACTCCTCCATTCTTTATATATTAGGTATCATATTCTGTATTCTTTGTCTATCCCTTGATTGACTTTGGGGATAGTTAATTTTATTTTCCATTTGCTTATTAAATAGCTGTTATACTTTCTTTACTGTGGTTTTATTACCTCTGGTGACAGCTAATAAACCTTAGGAACACTTTCATCTATAGCAGTCCATCCAAAATGCACTGTAGAGATGGTTTGTGGGAGGTAAATTCTCTCAGTTTTTGATTATCTGGAAATTGTTTAATCCCTCCTTCAAATTAAATGATAATCTTGCCACATAAAGTAATCTTGGTTCCAGGCCCTTCTGTTTCATTGCATTAAATACATCATGCCACTCCCTTCTGGCCTGTAAGGTTTCTGCTGAGAAGTCTGATGTTAGCCTGATGGGCTTTCCTTTGTATGTGATCTTATTTCCCTCTCTGGCTGCTTTTAATAGTCTGTCCATATCCTTGATCTTTGCCGATTTTATTACTGTATGTCTTTGTGTTGTCTTCCTTGGGTCCCTTGTGTTGAGATATCTGTGAACCTCCATGGCCTGAGAGACTATCTCCTTCCCCAGATTTGGGAATTTTTCAGCAATTACCTCCTGAAATACACTTTCTATCCCTTTCTCTCTCTCTTCTTCTTCTGGTACCCCTATAATGTGAATATTGTCCCTTTTGGATTAGTCACACAGTTCTCTCAATATTTTTTTTTCTTTCTTAGAGATCCTTTTTTCTCTCTGTGCCTCAGCTTCTTTGTATTCCTCTTCTCTAGTTTCTATTTCATTTATTGTCTCCTCTACCGAATCCAACCTGCTTTTAATACCCTCCCTTGTGCTCTTCTACAATTGGATCTCTGACCAGAATTCATTCCTGAGTTCTTGGATATCTTCCCACACCTCCATTAGCATGTTGATGATTTTTATTTTGAACTCCCTTTCAGGAAGAGTCATAAGATCCATGTCATTTAAATCTTTCTCTGGAGTTATATTAATTTTACTCTGGACGAGGTTCCTTTGGTTTTTCATATTTGTATATGGCACCCTCTCATGTCCAGAAGCTCTACTCTCTGGAGTTGCCTAGCCCCTGAAGCAAAGGTCAGGGGCCACAGGGCAGTGGTATTTGTTCCTGGGGGGAGGAAAGAGCTGTTTCCTGCTTCCCAGCTGCTATGCCTGTCTCCAGTGCCTGAACCAGTGGGCCAAGCACACAGGTATAAGCTTTTGTCCCAGAGCAGCCAGATATGGATCCCTGCTTTCCACCAACAGCTGGAATCTTAGTCTCTCCAGGAATTCTGCTTGTATTAGCTTTGCAACCCTGTAATCACACAAGTATCATGAAAGCACCAGGAAATGTAGGTTTGTGCTCCCAGAGCAGATCTCCTGAGCTAGGTATTCAGCAGTCTCAGGCCTTACACTCCCTGTCTGATTCATTTCTCTTCCTCCCTCTGGTGAGCTGGGGTGGGGGAAGGGCTTGGGTCCCACCCAGCCACGGCTTTGGTACATTATCCTGTTCCGTGAGATCTGCTCTTTTCCCCAGGTGTATGCAGTCTGGCGCCTTCCTCTTTCCTGTTGCTCTCTCAGGATTAGTTGCACCAACTATATTTTTGAATTATAGTCAGTTTTAGGAGGAAGCCTCTGTCTCACCTCTCACACCATCTTTAATCTCTCAGTGATACTTTAATTTTAAAAATGGCTAAAAGGACAGACTTTGTTACATGTATTTTACTGAAATAAAAAAGTAAAAAAATACATGACATTTTTTAACATCAAGTTTTTTAAAACTTTCATTTCATTTAAATATTTACCAAATGCTTGATTTGTGCTTAGGGATGCACAACAGAGAGAAGAATCAGGACAGTGACTTAAATATAAAGAGAACTTACCACATGGCAAGTTCAGTAATTGGCATTTCACTTATCTCAAGATACTGTCATGCCAACAACGTAAGGAAGGCAGTATTGTTATCAGCATTTTATAGTTGGCGAGGCTGGGCTGACAAAATTTGTCCAACCTAGTAAAGAATAGGACCAGAAGTTCTTGGTAAAGGTCACATAATTTTATTTGACATCATCATGCTTTTAGAATATGAAATGCCTATTTAATACAGTCTTAACTTCCTATTATATTTCTGGCTTAGAAAAGGAAAACATTAGAAGGATAGCATGTTCCAATCACAGCTTGTCTCTCCCCTTGCACTCCCTGGTGGGTGTACGCACTGAAACCTAACACTGCTTTTGCTTGGGTTTCTTTCACTTTCTTTCCAAATCTGTGTTGTCTTCCTCTTGCAGTTTTTTGCTAGAAGGCAGGGCCTATGAAAAAAGACCCCCAGTGAAACGTCAGAGCTAGCAAAAGACCGGAAGTTTACATAGAGCAAAACAATTTGCAAGAATTGGTTTTTATCCTTCCTGAAGTTGTTAGCTTCTGAGGTGCGGCCATCAGGATTCTACTGCACAAAGAGAAAGATATAAAAATACCTCTCTGACATGTGAATTTTCTTCTTTTCCTATCCCTTTGCCAGGAATGCCAGAAAAATGATCCCAGACTGATTGGAGACATTAAGTTTTCATTGTGCATCCCAGTGGTCGAGAAAGAAATGGGGGCAATAACAAGCTAAAGGTGGAGAAGAGAGGAATCCAAGGGGATATGAGAACTGTTAGTTTCACCCTGGACATTTCCTCAAAGCTAGTTTATTTGGAAAGCCTGTCTCTCTGCTACTTGCGAGACCTTGCCTGGGCTGGTAAGTTTCTTTCAATTCTTTTGTCCCCTGAGGACTGGCAAAGGGAGGTTCCTAGACTTTAAGGGACATGGATAAAAGTTGAAGTCTCTAAAGGAAAATCTGCAAGTGAAAAATCTAAGTAACACTTCTGCCTCTACCAAGGTTGGGCTGCTTTCCTTCCAACATCATACAGTATAATTGAGGTGAGTTTGTCTGTTTTTGTTTTTCCAAATGTACATACTGAATAGAGAATCTTGATTTTTTTTTTTTTGGGTGTGTGCTTTAACAAATGTGTTACTTAAACCATTATTTCTCATACTTTTAATATGAGTTTGAATCACCTAGACATCTTGTTAAAAAGCAGCAGAATTCAGTGGTTATGGTGTGGGCCTGAGATTTTGCATTTCTAACAAGCTCCCAGGCAGTCTCAGCATTGCTGGTCTGTGACCCACACCTTGAGTAACAAGAGCTTAAACTTAAACCCTCTAGGTTTTTTGTTTTTCTGGAGATAGGGTTGGGTATCTGAATGAGCACATGGAATAAAGGTATCTGAATGAGCACATGAGTTATGTAGAGCACCTGAGAAAAAAATTAGACACCATCCTTGCTCTAGCTGTACTGGCTTTGATGGATGTCTAAGTTTTGAGGTTTCTGTTAAATAGGTCCTAGATGTGGTAAGCCAAATCATCCCAAGTAAGAGAGGATGTTGGACTGCTCCTTAGATTGCACAGACCACTTTGAGCAGAGCCAGAAATCTTTCTATAATTGTTTAATTTGGGAGATTAAGAGTCCATGTCACTTCTCAGTTGTTGTAGCTAATGGTCACTATGAACATTTCAGCTTCAATCAAAAAGTATGCATGCTAGAAAAATAACTGGTGTCTTTCTCCTATCATTTGGAGGTGATTATTGTAAGGCAGATGACCCTATTACATGGTTTAAAGTCAGTTCAAGTAAGGAATATAAAAAATGTTTTATCTTCTTGTGAGAGACCTTTAAACTGAGCAGCTCCCTATCCTAAATGATACATATTTACCTGAAAGTCACTTTTAATCCAAATGAAGGAAAAAAGCCAAGAGAATAAAAATGAGTAGACAGACAGTGTACCTATTCTGTGCCTAGTTGAGGGGAGAAAATAGCAATGGGAGAAAAAAGGGGAAAGAAAGGGGAGTGGTGGTCAGAGAATCACAGCTTCACAAAATTAGTAAGAGAACCCTTAGCCTAGAATAGAACTATTCGCCACACATGCATAGTGGTTCTTCTAGTGCGGTAGCTTCTGTCTTTCTCAGCTGGAGAAATGTCCTTGAGACAGAAGTTGTGTTGTTTTAAGGAACATGCTGGAACTATTATCTTTAAGTCAAGGACTATGCAATGGAATCAAAGGTCAGAGGGTTGAACAGGCCTGGTGAGATGCAGCATGAACCCATTAAACCATCTCGGAGAAAGAGGAATTGCTTCTGTTAGAAATAAGCTTCAAATAACATTCCTTTCTATTATGGGGTATAACTGGACATATTATTTAAAAATTTAACAACTATGTGGCACAAACATTGACCAATCAAACAAGAAGCTACTGTACACAGCCCACAGGACAGCAACCTGCTGGTGGGTAGTTAGAGCATATGGGGCTGAATATTGGCTTAAGCAATCCCAGGTTTTAATTAAATTTTTTTTAGGGAGAGAAATTGCAAAGCTACAAACGAGTTCAGAGTCATGTAATCTGACCCAAGTCTCTTCCATGAGGCCACTTCTTTCTCTTCAAGCCCAAAGCAAACCCTCGTTCCAACTGTGTGTCTCCTGCCACCTACAGCGTACATGAAAGAGTTCTCTTGAGTCACTGCAAAACTCAAAATCCTATTTTCTGAGTAGAAGAGAAAGTGCATATATTCTTTCGTAAAGAGTTATTGCAGAGAATGAAACTTGATCACCACACTACCCTTCCATACCCAGCACTGTCACATGCATTATCCCACTTGATTGAGGCTCTAGTTAAGCAATTTGCACACAGCTGGGTAGTGGGTATGCTGGATTTAAACTCAGGCCTGTTTGTTCTAAGTTTAGGTTTATCCTGTGCTTTTTTTTATCCTCTCAAGTAAGCTCTTAAGACCTATGGCAACCTGTATTGTTCTGTATTAGGGTTTGTTTTCTTTTCATCTCATCATTTGGTAGCTTTGTGCATTAAAAAGAATCCTGTTTCTACTTATTTTGTCAAAATTCTTCATATGCTTGTCTTAAGCTTTGCCTCCATTAAGGCCTTTCCTCTTCAGGAATAAATGTTTTACAACAGGGCTTCTCAAACTTTATCCTGCCCAAAGATCACCTGGGGAGCTTGCTCAAATTTAGTTTCCTGAGTCCCAAAGCCAGAGGTTCTGATTCAGTAGGTCAGAGCCCAGCTCAGAATTTATATTGCTAATAAGCTCCCAGGCACTCTTAATGCTGCTGCCCAGAGACCACACTTTCAGCCCACAGGCAAAGCTTCACTCACTGTTAAAATAACATGTTTATGGTTTCATGTGCAGACTTAGTATGCTTAATAACACAGATTAAAGAGCCAGAATTTCTGGTTTTGAATATTGATGCCATCACACATGCAAACTGTGTGACCTGTGTGATCCTAATCTGTAAAATGGGGACAGTGCTACTTACTGTCTCCCTCATAAGGTAGTTGTGAGGGTAAAATGACTTAGTGCCAGGCACAGACTATTTCTGTACGTGTTTGCTCTTATTATTACGATGTCTTGCTCAATTCATAATTATACTTTATAATGGAAATTCCAACAACAAGAAATCACACAGCCATCAAATGATCTTTGATCATCTAGGGTTTAATCATGAGTCAAACGTGTTCTTACGAGCATGTGTGAGTAGATGTTGGGCTGTCAACTAGCACTTCCCACCAAGGGAAAAGAAAGCAGATGTTGCTGAGACCTATCACACAGGGCTGTACATGTCATCCTAAGAACTTAGACTTAACACTAGCAAGTGATGAAAGCCTTCAACATAGTTTGCATCTGGGAAGTGCAATCAGTATTGTATTTTAGAAATCTCTCTTTCTGCACTATGGAGGCTAGTTTGGAAGAAGGTAAGACTGAGGCACAGAGCTGTTTGAAGACTGTTGCAGTCATTCTGGAGAGAATTAATAAAGGCTTGAAATAAGGCAGTGGGGTAAAGCTTGGAGCAGGAGTCCCATGGTTCAGGTGATGGAATGGAGCATATACCACGATTTAGAAAGAAAATGGTATCGCATATAAAACTCTGTAGCTTATGCCCTTTCTCTACATTGATGCTCCATGAGGCTGAAAACTGAGCCCAACTAACTCCTATGTAATCCCAGTGCCTGGCTCCTAGTAGGTCCTTGATGGATGTTTGGTGAGTAAATGGGTGAGAGAGAATAAATTAAATCATCTTTGTGGTATACTATTCTCTGTGTGATCTAGCCCTTGCTTATCTGTCTAACTTCATGTCTCCTCCTGGTTTTGTTTTTATCACACTGGCTTTCCTTTAGGCATTTGAAAATGCCCAACTGTAACCTCTAATCCAGGGGGTATCAAACTATTGCCCTTGAGCAAATCCACCCTGCCACCTATTCTTTATATAGATAAAGTTTTATTGGAACACAGCCATACCCATTTGATTATGTATTTTCTGTATCTACTTCAGTGCTATAATAGCAGGGTAGAGTAATTGTGACAGAGTTCACATGGCCTGTGAAACCCAAAATATTTACTATCTGTCCCTTTACAGAAAATCTTTGGTGATCCCTGCTCTAGTTCTTTGAAATTGCTGACTTCTGATTTAAAACTCTACCCTCAGCAAAGCTACAGTAATCAAACTTGTGGTGGTAGTATAAAGAAAGACATACAGACTAATGGAATAGACCAGAGAGCCCAGAAATAAACTCTCATCTATATGGCCAAATGATTTTTGACAAGGGTGCCAAACCCATTCAATGGGGAAAAGACAGTCTTTTCAATAAATGGTGCCGGGAAGTCTGGATATCCACATGCAAAAGATTAAGCTGGGCCCTTATACTGTATCAAAGACCTAAATGTACGTGCTGAAAGTATAAAACTTAAATGAAAACACAGGGGAAAACTTTCATGACATTGATTTGGCAGTAATTTCTTGCTAATATGATACCAAAATCACAGGCAGTCAAAGATAAACTATATAAATTGGACTTAATCAAAATTAAAAACTTTGATGCATCAAAGGACATTTTTAAGAGTGTCAAAAGACAACCACAGAATGACAGAAAATATTTGCAAATTGTATGTCTCATAAGGGATTAATATCTAGAATATTTAAAAAACTCCTATAGCTCAAAACCAACAGAAGCCCAACAACCTAATTTTAAAAAGGGCAACAGACTTGAATAGGCATTTCTCTAAAGAAGATAAACAAATGGCCAATAAGCACATGAAAAGATGCTCATCATCACTTATCATTAGGGAAATGTAAATCATAACCACAATGAGATACCACTTCATACCCACTAGGATGGCCATAATAAAACAAAAAAAGGAAAATAACAAGTGTTGGAGTGGATGTGGAGCAATTGGAACCTTTGTGCTTTGCTGGTAGGAATATAAAAATGGTGTAGCTGCTATGGAAAACAATTTAGCAGTTCCTAAAAAATGAAACATAGAGTTACCATACGATCCAGCAGTTCCACTTCCGGTGTATATCAAAAGAATTGAAAGTAGGCACTCAAAAATTTGTACACTCATATGCATAGCAGCAATATAATGGTCAAAAGGTGCTAACAATGTCCATCAATAGATGAATATCACCAAATGTGCTATATGCATATAATGGAATATTATTTCAAGTTAAAAATTCGGATACATGCTACAGCATGGATGAACCTTGATGACATCATGCTAAGTGAACTATGTCATTTATCAAAGGACAAACTGTATGATTCCACTTATAAGTAGTACCTATGGAAGTCAAATTCACAGAAACAGAAAGTAGAATGGTGCTTGCTACTGGGGAGAAGGGATAGTAAGGAATTATTGTTTAATAATTTCAGTTATTATAGTCAGGGTACAGCATTTCAGTTTGGGAAAATGAAAAAAGTTCTGGAGATGGATTTTTTGGGGACAATACTCAAAAAGACAACAACTCGAGTTGCACAACACTGTGAGTGTATTGAATGCCATTATACTCTTAAAAAAATGGTAAATTTTTTGTGATGGATATTTTACCACAATAAAAGAAAAATACTCTTTGGCTTCAGGTCTTTGCATGGCTGATTCTTATCTATTCAATTTTCAACTAAAATAGTATCACCTTAAGAAAGCTTCCCATTGTTCTATGTAATTTCCTTGTAGGACATACCATTATCTGAAATGACCTCATTTACACATTTATATACGTATTTATCATCTATCATCACTAGAATGTAAGCATTCTGAGGGTATGGTCTTTGTCTAATTCAAAACTGTATCCTAACACTTAGTTATCTTGGCTCAATACCTATTTGTAGAATAAACTAATAAAAACAGCTTAAAGAAAAAGGAAAAGGCTCCACCTGGAGGTTGTATTAGTAAATGTACTCCGAGGGAGTTTTTTGGGGACAATACTCAAAAGTCAAACTGAAAGTTTAACTTCAATAGCATTATCTGTGATTGTGGAGTGAGTGTGCATGAGGAAGAAATATTTCCCTTCAACTTTCCATGTGGACCCCCTTTTCAGCTTCTCATTTCCCAGGACATCAGCATTTCCTCTCTTTCCTCTCCATGAATCACCCACTCATTAACTTATCATTTATGCGTGCCAGAGTGGAGTGGCTGCAAAAGCAACTGCATGCCCAACAAGCCTAAAATATTTACTATCTAGACTTTTACGGAATTCTTTTGAAGAGTTTTGATATAAAAAAGAGCAGAACAATAGAGCAGTGGTTGGAAGATGTGAGGTGAAGAGAGATGTTGAAAATTAAATAAATAATAGCATGTTTATAAGTTTGGGAATAATTCAGTAGAGAGGGATAGACAGATATATAGGTATGTAAGTATACAGTGGGTATATAGATATACTATCTAAATCTATACCTGATGTAGAAGAGAAAAGGGAAAATTCCTGTCACTGAGTTAGGAAAAGGGGGGGATTTACTACAAAGTGGAGGCATTGCCTTAGGCCTTATACAGAGGCATGGACTGTTCATTTGGGCCAGAGTAATAGAAGGGAAGGCAGAGTATGCTGGTAGGTGGGCAGATGAGGGAGATAATTTAGAAGTCTTTTTTACTGACTCAGTTTTCTTAGAAAAATAGTAAATAAGGTGATAGACTGAGAATAACTATGGGAAAAGACAGACGAGAAAGAAGAAATAGTGACATTTTTAAATAGGAAAACAGAAGAATGAATGGGCTAGGAAAATGTGTGAGTTGCTGGGCACCATTGAGGGTCCCAGCATTGAGATTCTTGATCATAAAGTTAAAATCAGATGAATCAGTGTTTTTATGTGTTTTTTTCACCCACATTTAGCTGCAGGAATCTAGGCACAGAGTGGTGAGATTTGAATTTAACTAGAGTTTGTGGTTCTGTAAAACAAGTGGCAATGCAAAATAGAAGCAAGGGCATTAAGGGAGTTTGCAAGGGTATTATACTGAATTATCTTGGAATTTCAGCTGGTCTGGAGACTAAAAAGAACAGTGGGGGTGAGGCATAGTGAAGTATTAGTAAAACAATGGATTGTAGCTCCTTGTGGGGGTCAAGTTTTGTTGGAGTTGGATTCCTTGAAGGAGTAGGTGGAAAGATAGGATATGCTGGTTAAAGAGTGAAATACATAAGGTAAGACTGGTAATGACAATGTCTATGGCATGACTTGGGAGCGCACAGGTGAGGCAGGATGGAAAATGAGAGCATTGGAGGAGAGAAGTAGTCAGAGGCCAGCATGCCAGGAAAATCACCTGTGTGTGTAGTGAATTCACCAAGAAGTAAACTGAACTTGTGTTAGAGATTGAACATGTACCAGGAACTAAAATTACTGATAAATCGGGGAAGAGGGTTCTGGAGTCCAAAAATAACAGCAACCATGGGAGGCAGTCTTTGATAAAGTCTGATGACATGAAATTCAAAGCTGAGATCTTTGGTGGGAAGTTAGTAGATGATCCCCTTTTGGATGTTCACATTTTGTGGTTTCTCCTTCCAGAATAAGCAGTACCAGAACATGAAATTCCCTAGTGTCACCTCAAGGAAAACTCATTTCTGTAAAGGATTTTCATGCTTTAATCACAAGAGGGCGACAGAGTCTAGCAAGGCATTATTTTTCTTCATCTAAAGCTTGGGCAACTGCATTTACTTTTGAAAGTGAAAAGGTGCACAATTAATGCTTAGTTCGGGATATGTGTAAACTGGGATTTTCCTATGCAAAGTAGGACATGCTCATACCCTGCCTTGCATAGTGTGAGTATGGCCAATTAAATTATGTTAGCTCTACCATAAAAGCTCAAATTCACCAAAATCACTACAAATAGTTCTTTTTTTTTGCCTTGTTTTTACTACAAATAATTTGCTATATATATTTTTGCCTTGTTTTGACACATGAACAGATTAGAAAGAAAAAAATGACCAAACCTGGTTTTATCTTGAAGAGAAAATTAAGACTTTCCTCTCCACGCTGCCTCCCTAATTATATTTATTGCCTATTCCATTTTTCCCCTCAGTGCCATCCTAGTTTGATTGTATCTTCAAGAGAACTGCTCTGTTCCCCCAAACATCTTGGTAATTTGGAAGTAGTTGAAGTGTTCTCTAAATTTGCATAGTTCTTTTGAGTATGCCCTTTATCTTCTATATCATATAATGTTGAAAAGAAGACCACTGGCTCAAAATGAAATCAGTTATGTTAGAAGTCCCATGTCAGCAAACCAAGACTTTATACCTAATCTAACTACAGTTTTAGTCTCCCAGGTAGCTAACCTTTAGCCAATCAACATAGAATTCCCTGGTTTGCGCTAGAAAACTTACTGATAGGCCCCTTTAGTTCCCCTTAGGAGGGTAACCTTGCCTAAAACGATGCATTCTTTTCTAATATTTTCCTCCTGCAATCTTCTGCCTTTAAAAACCTTTCCTTTTCTACAGCTCAAGGAGCTCCCCTCTGCTTGCTAGAAGGTATGCCACCCAGTTCATGAATTGATTAAAAAATCCAAACAGATCTTTAAAATTTACTTGGTTGAATTTTTGTTTTTTAATAATGGTAATTATTTCTGTACTTGCTTATTTCTTCTTTTAGACATGGGTTGCATGCTGAGAACATTAAAAAATAGATGTTAAAAATGTCTCTTCTTAAACACTCTGTTAATCACATTTATTTCCTTAATCAGCCAAACTGTTTTCTTAACAAGCACAAATAAATTCAACTCTTGTTTATGTTATACTTCTAAAGTATTTGTTTGTTTGTTCATTTATTTGTTCATTCATTTATTTATGTATGTCTCTCTAGCTATCTGTAGCACAACCTTGCAGGACTTATTTATGCTGCTTTGGAGCTGTACCTTCCATCATCACTGAATAGGAAGTAATGTAAATAGTAGCTCAAGAAAAAAAGTAGGAAGGAAAGCTGCTAAAGAGAGAATTTCAGAATCAACTACAAATGGGTTTATAATTAGTTTTTCCACTTCAACCAAACACAGAAATATTGCTTATATTATTACACCTTATCATATCTTATTGAATCAAAGATATTTAATTACCAACTCATATTTGAATTAGCAATGTTCTAAACCTGCCTAGCACACCCTCAAAGAAATACTCCTACAGAGGTTGCTTGGAATTTTTAAAAAAGATCTGTCTTTAGATGTATATAAAGAGGGGTCTGCCACTAAGGCACAAACATAAGAAACTTTTACAGTTCTATTAAAATTGAGTCAAAAAGTCATTTACAGGTAAAATGGTAAATACCAGATATTTTTGTTGGCTTATTCTTTTTGTCTTTAGGTTATCTTTGGCAAGAAAAATGCAAGAAAAACTCAGTATATTGATAATACTATATTCTCTTGAATCTAAAATTCATCATTTTATTATTATTTTATATACCAACAATACAATCCCTGATATAGAGCTGGAAAAAAAAAGCCTTTATTTTACTTAGAATTTTTATTTTCTACTTACTGAAAGAGCTCTATAAAATTTGATTGGAATTTTTAAAAATCATGTTACTTTGTGCATACCAAAAAAGGAAAATTAAAAATAAAATTAATTGGTTAAGTATTCCTAAAACTTATTCACCTTCAGAGATTAACTCTTCTGAAGCCTTATTGACTCAACCATGGATGTTGTTGGCTTTTCACACAACAGTGACTCTGTGCCTTCAAGAGTATGGGAGTATAGCTAGTTAAACTAATACATGAAGGAATTAAAACTCATTGCACCTAGGCTCTTTAGCTGCTTTGCTGGCTGACACTGAACACTCAAGAATATTGCTACATACATTCCATCACCTCTTTCTAAGAACAGTTTGATTCCAAGAGGTGAAGACTGGTACTATTGTTTCAGCCATTTTGATCCAACCTACTGATGCACATTCTGCATGTTTTGATGCTGATACTTTAGGTTTTCAGGCCTGCACAGGCGATGAGGACTATGTCATGAATGCCACCTGGCTAACAGTAGTTGTAAGATGCCATTGCTTTAAAACCTCATCCTGATTTTACTGATGTTAAGATGGGAGAAAAATGTACATCTTAGAATTTATGAAATAGAGTAGATGATTTTTGTTAAGGTGCAGTTCAAGTTTCTTGCTTCTGTCTTCCCAAGAAGCTTGAAAATATCCAAATTATCAAAGGCAGAAATAAATATTGTAGTGAGCAAATGAAAACCAAGATAGGAAAGGACAAATAAGAGAACACTAAATGGAAAATGCTTCTAATCTTGAAACCTGAATGTTACCTCTCCTCTGAAACCTCCACCGCTCACCACTGCTTATATGGAAGGAGGAGAAATGAAGCATGGGCTTTAAGTTCTGTGACTTCTTAAGCTGTTGTCCCAGGGAAATTTATTAAACATCTTTGAGCCTCTGTTTCCTTACCTGTTAACTAGAAATAATAGTGTTTGTCTTTCTTAGTGGTTATGAGAGTAAAATAGGATTATATTTCAATAGTTTTGTTTTTCTTTTCCTTTGAACTATTAACTTTGTGTGTTTCATTCATGAGGCAATGATTCTGTCTAGTATCTTGGTTTGTGTAATTTTCTCTCTTTGGATTATAAATTGAGAACAAGAACTGACTCAATCTACAATGCTTTGTGTATTGCTGGTCCCCCAAATAAATTGAGTTAATGAATAACTATATCCCAGTGTGTCAAAATAATTTTTACATATGGTTATAGAACCACTGTGTATCAAGGCCTTTATCAAAAACTCAGTTTCAGGAACAAGACCCTCAGGAATGAGCCAGGATTGGTTTTATCCACTTGTCTCAATGGCTTATATTTCCATTTGCTCTATGCAGGGTATTGGTCCTGATACCTACTGTTTGCTATCATTCTGCAATGTCTCCACCCTGTTAAACTATCCCCATCCCTCCAACTTCCATACAAAGGACATTTCTGAATTCCAACACCTACTGCATTGTGACCATCTCTTAGTATAGTCTCTGCTGGTGATCTCTCAATTTAACATTCTGTACAGCTTGCTGGCCGCTTCTTTGCCCTCTGCCCTCATCTTGTTTGAGTCCTGTCTACTTGCTGGGCTAAGCAGGGTATTCTCATTTACCTAGAAAGCAGAAGAAGAACCGGAAACTGGAAATGGACTAGTGTAGTAATGGAGTTGAAACCGGAATTCAGATTTACTGAGTACATCGATGGGTTGGTAAAGCAGAGAGGATGGTATTGTGTCTGGACCTCAGCATGGTGTCCTAGGCTAGGTCTGAGCCCTGGGGAAAGAAGACCTACAGTAGAAGGTGATGGCCTGTTTTCAGGTGTGATATGTGAGATTTGGGGCGTGATACAGTAAGAAATACATATTTGGTTTTTGTCCCTGATTCCTGATGCAGCTTCTGAACCTCTTGAAATTTCCTGAGTGATGGGGTGATAGAGCAGCTTTTGTTACTCACAACAAGTTACTTTCAACCGTACCTGAGTTTATACTAATAAAATGATTCTTGGTGAGCCCATAGAAAATTTTAGTATGGGGGTTGGTTGCCATAGAAACTAACCATGTGATTAAAATATTGGAATTTCGGTGAGTGGCTGGAAATTGAGTTCAAATACCAGTGACCAATAATTAATAAATCTTTCCTATGTAATGGAACTTCCATAAAAACCCTAAATAGAGAGGGTGGAGCCAAGATGGCAGCATGAGTAGGGCAGCAGAAATCTCCTTCCAAAACCACATATATTTTAGAAAATACAACAAATACAACTATTCTTAAAAGAGAGACCAGAAGATACAGGACAACAGCCAGGCTACATCTACATCTGTGAGAACCCAGTGCCTCATGAAGGGGATAAGATACAAGCTGTGACCCAGTGGGACCCGAGTACCACCCCTACCCCAGCTCCCGGGTGGGAGGAGAGGAGTCGGAGTGGGGAGGGAGAGAGAGCCCAGGACTGCTAAATACCCAGCCCTATCCATCCGCACTGGGAGCACAGACACACAGTGCGTGGTGTGCTGGATACTAGGGAAATGGAACAGTAAAACCTGCTAGTGGGTTCCCACAGCTGGCGCCCCAGGGACAAAACAAAAGCAAATGCTTTTTGAAAGTCTTAAAGGAACAGGGACCCCACAGCTTGACGGAAGAATCCCGGGACACACAGCCCAGCAGCTGGGAATCCTGGGGAACTCCGGGTGTCCTAACCCCTTGGGCAACAGTGCAGCTCTGAGGCCCCTCACAGCGATAAACAGCCTCCTGCCTGTTCCCCCTCTGGCACCCTGCCATAGCAGAGTAGCAGCCTGAGACTGGCCACGCCCATAGCAGATGTGCAGAGTTTCCTCCACAGTGGCCCGGGCAAGAATCAGAGACCCCATCTGCATACAGCTGCCCAGCACAAGCTGCTAAGGGATGCCATTCTCCCAGGAGAGGAAGGTGAGGAGCAAGCAGAAAGGGACTTTGTTCTCCCAGCTGACACACATGCCAACCGCCCAAAACTATCTCTATCTCACCATAAAAAGGCAGAAGAATTTGATCCAGACCAGAATCACACAGACACCCTACCCTGAGAAGGAACCTGGGGAGATAGATTTAACCAAATTTCCAAAAAACAATTCAAAATAAAGGTAATAACCATGCTGATGGACTTGCAGAGAAATATGCAAGAGCTAAGGAGGGAGAATACAGAAATAAAACAATCTCTGGAAGGACTTACAAGCAGAATGGACAAGGTGCAAGAGGCTGTTAATGGAATAGAAATCAGAGAACAGGAACACAGAGAAGCTGATGGAAAGAGAGATAAAAGGATCTCCAAGAATGAAAGAATATTAAGGGAAATGTGTGACCAATCCAAATGAAACAATATTCACATTATAGGGGTACCAGAAGAAGAAGACAGAGAAAAAGGAATAGAAAGTGTAATTGAAGAAATAATTGCTGAAAAGTTCTCCAAACTGGGGGAGGAAATAGTCGCTCAAACCACGGAAGCACACAGAACTTCCAACACAAGGGACCCAAGGAGGACACCAAGACACATAATAATTAATATGGTGAAGATCAAGGACGAGGACAGAGTATTAAAGGCAGCCAGAGAGAGAAAAAAGGTCACCTACAAAGGAAAACCCATCAGGCTATCATCACACTTCTCAACAGAAATCTTACAGGTCAGAAGAGAATGGCATGATATATTTAATGCAATGAAACAGAAGGACCTTGAATCAAGAATACTGTCTCCAACACGATTATCATTTAAATATGAAGGAGGGATTAAACAATTCTGAGACAAGCAAAAGCTGAGGGAATTTACCTTGCACAAACCACCTCTACAGGGTATTTTAGAGGGACTGCTCTAGATGGAAGCACTCCTAAGGCCAAATAGATGTCACCAGAAAAAATAAAATCACAGCAAAGAAAGCAGAACAATCAAACACTAACTAAAGGCAAAAAATAAAATCAACTACCCACAAAAGCAGTCAAAGGAAACACAAAAGAGCACAAAATAAAACACCTAACATATAAAGAATGGAGGAGGAGGAGGAATAAGAAGGGAGAGAAATAAAGAATCATCAGACTGTGTTTATAATAGCTTAATAAGCGAGTTAAGTTAGACGGTAAGATAGTAAAGAAGCTACCCTTGAACCTTTGGTAACCACAGATCTAAAGCCTTCAATGGCAATAAGGACATATCTTTCAATAATCACCCTAAATGTAAATGGACTGAATGCACCAATCAAAAGACACAGAGTAATAGAATGGATAAAAAAGCAAGATCCATGTATATCCTGCTTACAAGAGACACATCTCAAACTCAAATACATGCACAGACTAAAAGTCAAGGGATGGAAAAACATATTTCAGGCGAACAACAGGGAGAAAAAGCAGGTGTTGCAGTGCTAGTATCAGACAAAATAGACTTCAAAACAAAGAAAGTCACAAGAGATAAAGAAGGACATTACATAATGATAAAGGGGTCAATCCAACAAGAGGATATAACCATTATAAATAACTATGCACTCAATACAGGAGCACCAAGATATGTGAAACAAATACTAACAGAATTAAAGGAGAAAATAGAATGCAACGCATTTATTTTAGGAGACTTCAACACACCACTCACTCCAAAGGACAGATCCACCAGCAGAAAATAAGTAAGGACACAGAGGCACTGAACAACACACTAGAACAGATGGACCTAATAGACATCTACAGAACTCTACACCCAAAAGCAACAGGATACACATTCTTCTCAAGTGCACATGGAACGTTCTTCAGAATAGACCACATACTAGGCCACAAAAAGAGCCTCAGTAAATTCCAAAAGATTGAAATTCTACCAACCAACTTCTCAGACCACAAAGGTATAAAACTAGAAATGAATTGTACAAAGAAAGCAAAAAGGCTCACAAACACTGGGAGGCTTAATAACATGCTCCTAAATAATCAATGCATCAATGACCAAATCAAAATAGAGATCAAGCAATATATGGAAACAAATGACAGCAACAACACAAAGCCCCAACTTCTGTGGGACGCAGCAAAAGCAGTCTTAAGAGGAAAGTATATAGCAATCCAGCATATTTAAGGAAGGAAAAACAATCCCAAATGAATAGTCTAAAGACACAATTATCGAAATTGGAAAAAGAAGAACAAGTGAGGCCTAAAGTCAGTAGAAGGAGGGACATAATAAAGATTAGAGAAGAAATAAACAAAATTGAGAAGAATAAAACAATAGAAAAAATCAGTGAAACCAAGAGCTGGTTCTTTGAGAAAATAAATAAAATAGATAAGCTCCTAGCCAGACTTATAAAAAGAAAAAGAGAATCTACACACATCAACAGAATCAGAAATGAGAAGGGAAAAATCACAACGGACACCACAGAAATAAAAAGAATTATTAGAGAATACTACAAAAATCTATATGCTAACAAGCTGGAAAACCTAGAAGAAATGGACAACTTCTTAGAAAAATGCAACCTTCCAAGATTGACCAAGGAAGAAACAGGAAACCTAAACAGACCAATTACCAGCAACAAAATTGAAGCGGTAATCAAAAAACTACCCAAGAGCAAAACTCCTGGGCCAGACGTATTTACCACGGAGTTTTATCAGACATGCAGAGAAGACATAATACCCATTCTCTTTTAAGTCTTCCAAAAAAATAGAAGAAGAGGGAATACTTCAAGACTCATTCTATGAATCCAGCATCACCCTAATACCAAAACCAGGCAAAGACCCCACCAAAAAAGAAAATTACAGAGCAATATCCCTGATGAACATAGATGCAAAAATACTCAACAAAATATTAGCAAACCGAATTAAAAAATACAGCAAGATGATCATACACCATGACCAAGTGGGATTCATCTTACGGATGCAAGGATGGTACAACATTCGAAAATCCATCAACATCATCCACCACATAAACAAAAAGGACAAAAACCACATGATCATCTCCATAGATGCTGAAAAAGCATTTGACAAAATTCAACATCCATGTGTGATAAAAACACTCAGCAGAATGGGTATAGAAGGCAAGTACCTCAACATAATAAAGGCCATATATGAAAAACCCACAGCCAACATCATACTTAACAGCGAGAAGCTGAAAGCATTTCCTCTGAGATTGCAAACAAGACAGGGATGCCCACTCTCCCCACTGTTATTCAACATAGTACTGGAGGTCCTAGCCATGGCAGTTAAACAAAGCAAATACAAGGAATCCAGATCGGTAAAGAAGAAGTTAAACTGTCACTATTTGCAGATGACATGATATTGTACGTAAAAAACCCTAAAGACTCTACTCCAAAACTACTAGAACTGGTATCAGAATAGAGCAAAGTTGCAGGATACAAAATTAATACACAGAAATCTGAGGCTTTCTTATATACTAACAATAAACTAATAGAAAGAGAAACCAGGAAAACAATTCTATGCACAATTGCATCAAAAAGAATAAAATACCTAGGAATAAACCTAACCAAGGAAGTGAAAGACCTATACCCTGAAAACTACAAGTCACTCTTAAGAGAAATTAAAGAGGACACTAACAAATGGAAACTCATCCCATGCTCTTGGCTAGGAAGAATTAATATTGTCAAAATGGCCATCCTGCCCAAAGCAATATACAGATTTGATGCAATCCCTATCAAATTACCAACAGCATTCTTCAATGAACTGAAACAAATAGTTCTAAAATTCATATGGAACCACCAAATACCCCAAATAGCCAAAGCAATCCTGAGAAGGAAGAATAAAGTGGGGGGGGGGAATCTCTCTCCCCAACTTCAAACTCTACTACAGAGCCACAGTAATCAAGACAATTTGGTACTGGCACAAGAACAGAGCCACAGACCAGTGGAACAGAATAGAGTCTCCAGGCATTAACCCAAACATATATAGTTAATTAATCTGTGATAAAGGAGCCATGGTCATACAATGGGGAAATGACAGCCTCTTCAGCAGCTGGTGTTGGCAAAACTGGACAGCTACATGTAAGAGAATGAAACTGGATCATTGTCTAACCCCATACACAAAAGTAAACTTGAAATGGATCAAAGACCTGAATGTAAGCCATGAAACCATAAAACTCTTAGAAAAAAACATAGGCAAAAATCTCTTGGGCATAAACATGAGCGACTTCTTCATGAACATTTCTCCCTGGGCAAGGGAAACAAAAGCAAAAATGAACAAGTGGGACTATATCAAGCTGAAAAGCTTCTGTACAGCAAAGGACACCATCAATAGAACAAAAAGGCATCCTACAATATGGGAGAATATATTCATAAATGACAGATCCAATAAAAGGTTGACATCTAAAATATGTAAAGAGCTCACACACCTCAACAAACAAAAAGTGAATAATCCAATTAAAAAATGAGCAGAGGAGCTGAACAGACAATTCTCTAAAGAAGAAATCCAGATGGCCAACAGACATATGAAAAGATGCTCCACATCGCTAGTCATCAGAGAAATGCAAATTAAAACCACAATGAGATATCACCTCACACCAGTAAGTGTCGTCACCATCCAAAAGACAAACAACAACAAATGGCAAGGTTGTGGAGAAAGGGCAACCCTCTTACATTGCTGGTGGGAATGTAAATTAGTTCGACCATTGTGGAAAGCAGTATGGAGGTTCCTCAAAAAGCTCAAAATAGAAATACGATTTGACCCATGAATCCCACTTATAGGAATTTACCCTAAGAATGCAGCAGCCCAGTTTGAAAAAGACAGATGCACCCCTATGTTTATTGCAGCACTATTTACAATAGCCAAGAAATGGAAGCAACCTAAGTGTCCATCAGTAGATGAATGGATAAAGATGTTGTGGTACATATACACAATGGAATATTATTCAGCCATAAAAAGAAAACAATTCCTACCATCTGCAACAATATGGATGGAGCTAGAGGGTATTATGCTCAGTGAAATAAGCCAGGCGGAGAAAGACAAGTATCAAATGATTTCACTCATATGTGGAATATAAGAACAAAGGAAAAACTGAAGGAACAAAACAGCAGCAGAATCACAGAACCCAAGGAAGGACTAACAGTTACCAAAGGGAAAGGGACTGGGGAGGATGGGTGGGAAGGGAGGGAGAAGAGGGGGAAGAAGAAAGGGGCCCTTACAATAAGCATATATAATGTGTGTGGGTGCATGGGGAGGGCTGTGCAACACAGAGAAGACAAGTAGTGATTTTACAGCATCTTACTGTGCTGATGGACAGTGACTAATGGGGTATGTGGGGGGGACTTGGTGAAGGGGGGAGTCTAGTAAACATAATGTTCCTCCTGTAATTGTAGATTAATGATACCAAAAAAAAAACCTTAAATAAGGGGATTTGGAGAATTTCAGGGTTGGTGAATACATAAAGGTTCTGTGTGTGTGGTATGCCCAGAGAGGACATGGAAGATCTGAGCCACTTCTTCCATACCTTGCCCTAAGTATCTCTTTCATTTGGCAGATCCTGAGTAGTATCCTTCTTAATAAACTAGTGAATAAATTGTTTTCCTGTATTCTGTGAGCAAATTGATGAGAGGACCCTGATTTGCTACTGATTGGTCAGAAGCCTGTTGTTCCTGGTGCCTGAAGTTGGGGGCAGCTTTGTGTGACTGACCTTTAAGTCTTCAGTCTATGCTAATTCTGGGAAACTGGTGGTGGGACTGAACTGAAGTGTAGGATGCTCGGTGTCTGGAGAGTTGGAGAATTGGTTTGCATGAGGAAAAAACCTCACAAATTTGTTGTCAGAAGTGTTGCAAGTGAAAACAGTTGAGATGGGGCAACGAGCAAGGTGTGCCGTCTTTCTTCACTTCTGTGGGCCCCACAGAGGCTTCTGTTCTGATGCCTTTAGAGCTTCCTTTCAGTTTTCAGAGCCCTGGAAGACAAAAATCCTTGCCAGGGAATGAACATCAGGGTTTTCATGTGAGTCGGCTGCAGTAATGGAGCACCACTGTTGAATGCTTCATGGACATCAGACATGGAAG
This sequence comes from Manis javanica, assembly GCF_040802235.1. Classification (NCBI taxonomy): domain Eukaryota; kingdom Metazoa; phylum Chordata; class Mammalia; order Pholidota; family Manidae; genus Manis; species Manis javanica. Next base: position 101,538,048 of record NC_133160.1, read on the forward strand.
GGACCAGAGAGAAGGGCATTAGGAGATTTATGTCAGAACATGATCCCAGAAGTTACTTGGAAGTTGGAAGTCCTGTGTCATGGAGATAGAGGCCTGAATCAGGAAATTCAAATAATCACTATCCCTGTGTTCTCATTTGTATCCAGAAGCTGGTGCTTCTTGGAGAAATTTCAAGTTACGACAATAACCAAGAGTACTTGGTCCAGGAAATATAGCTGATAAGCTTAGTTTCTCAGAATTCTGAAATGGGTTATTGAACAGATGGTACTTGGATATATGGACACACAGAAAGAATGAGCACAAGGACAAAGACTGTAAGAACCAGTTGTACCAAACTAATTATACTTTTTCCAGAATAGTAGTTTTACCTCGTTAAACAAAGAAAGGCTTTAATTTGGAGTATGGTTTCCATAGAATATCAAGGAGACAACCAAGTTAACAGAGTTATATTAGAAATGAAATACAAAGTTATTGGGACATTTTCTCCTTCTTAATGTAGCTAGAATTTATGTAAATTACTGAAAAACAGTTATAGCCAATAATCAAATACAATCACTCATTAATGGCTTCTTCCTTACAAGGTGCCTTTGGAAAGGCTTGACTTTGAAAATTGCTAGTGCAAATAGATGCCTTTTCATTTCATGCTGGCAAATGCCTTGAGAAATTGTACCTGGGTCTTTTACTCTAGTGATAAGCACACTAACCAAGCTTAAATGAATATGATTCATTTACAAAAGCATGACAGCTGGCAATCCTGTACAGACTGAGTCTGGCCTGCTCATTATTCCTGCATCCCACCTCTACCCTTTTCTGACCAACACAGAATTTTTTTTCTCTTCACTCATTTCAGTTAAGAGTGAATTTAAGTTCTCGTCTGTATGCAGTCTACAAAAACTCACTATTTAGTTTTGAAATCCTTTTATGGATGTTAAGGCAAATCAGGCCTTAACAGACAATGCCAGGCATTTTCTTCAGAATCAATTTTGGGTTCATTTTAGCATACTAAAAAAGGGGAAAGGAAAGACCAAATCTATCTTCTCTTATCCCATAAATATTATTTCTCAAAGTGTGGTCCACATATTACCTGCATCAAAGTCAGAATCACCTGGTGGTATTTGTTTAAAATCTCAATTTTTGACTTTTTTATCTAATGAATCAGAATCTCTTTTGGGTGTGTGTGTGTTTCTTAAGTCTTTATTTTTAAAAAACACCTTAGGTGACTCTGATGTAACCCTAAGCCAACTGCTATGATTTTATATTAGTTGTATCAGTTTAAGATTAGTGTATCTATAACTATATTCAAGAATCTTCCAAAAGAACCAAAGAGCACAGCCTAGGAGATTTTGACCTTGCAATATTTTTTTCCAAGCAAGCTGTGTTAGCTGTTAGGATAATAAAAACAGTTCTACAATGCTGTTTTAACTTATAATTTAAAGTATTGAAGCTTGCTAATGACTTCTAGTATGAAATTACAAGTTTGAGGGAACAGCAATATCAATGTCTACACGTGAACTTAATTAGTCACTAGATCTAGATTATCCACTTGCTAGACATAAATGAATTAATTTCTGAGTATGCCTAAGATAATGATTGTAATTTTAGAATAATGGATATTGAGAACTCCTGACAAGTAGATAGCAAGACTATATATTGAAGCCACCCAAAACAATACAAATATCTTCTCTTAAAAATAAGAAAGACCTAATAGATCATTTGAACAGACCCATATCTTCAAGAAATCTAATCAACAATTAATACTTTCCAAAACAGAAAGAACCCAGACCAGATGAGATGACTGAGAATTCCCCCAAACATTTAGGGAAAAATTATACCAATTCTCTATCATATCCTTCAGAAGATAGAAGCCAAGGTAATACTTCTTAACAGTCTATGAGACCTGCATCACCCTAATACCAAAACTAGAAAAACATATTACAAGAAAACTGTAGAGCAATATAATATCTCTTATGACAAGGATGCAAAAATCCTCAACAAAATATTAACAAAGTGAATCCAAAATGTATAAAAAGAACTCTACACCCTTTGGGATTATACTGTAAGAATCCCAAATGGGATTTATACACGAACTGGGATTTATCCCTATGTATGCAAGGTTGGTTCAACATTTCAAATAAATTAATGTAATTCATCACATAATAGGCTAAAGAAGAAACATCATATGATCATGTCAATAGATGCAAAAAAAGCACTTGACACAATCCAACACCCATCATGATTAAAAATTCTCACAAAACTAGGAATAGAGGAGAACTCCTTTAGTTTGATAAGGAACATCAACAAAAAACCTACAGCTCACATCACATTCAATAGAGAGAAACTAAAAGCTTTCCCACCAAGATCAGGAACAAGACAAGGATGTCCCTTCTCACTATGCCTTTTCAACATCATACTAGAAGTCCCAGCAAGACAATAAGACAAGAAAAGGAAACCACAGTTCTCCAATTGGGAAAGAAAAACAAACTGTTTCTGTTTGCAGATGACATGATCGTCTATATAGAAAATTCAAAAGATTCAACAAAAACAAAAACTCTTGGAACTTAAAAGTGATATAGCAAGGTTACAGAACACAATATACAGAAGTCAACCACTTTCCTATACACCAGTAATGAACAAATAGAATTTGAAATAAAACCACAAAGCCATTTACATTAGCATCCCCCAAAATGAAATAGTTAGGTATAAATCTAACAAAATATGAACAACATGTATATGAGGAAAACTACAAACCTCTGAAGAATGAAATCTAAGAATAACTAAATAAATGGAGAGTTATTCCATGTTCATGGGTAAGAAGACTCAATACTATCAAGATGTCAGTTCTTTCCAACTTGATCTATAGATGCAGTGTAATCACAAAGTCCAAGCAACTTATTTTGTGGATATCAGTAAACTTGTTCTCCAGTTTCTATGGAGTGGCAAAAGACCAGAATGACCTACATAATAGAAGGAAAACAATACTGAAGGACTGACACTACTTAACTTCAAGATTTACTACAAAGCTACAGTAATCAGGACAGTGTGATATTGGTAAAAAAAAATAGTCAAATAGGTCATGGAACAGAATAGAGGACCCAGGAAAAGACCTGTATCAATATAGTCAGTTGATCTTTGATAAAGGAGCAAGGTAAGAAAATGGAGCAAAGATAGTTTTCAACAAATGGTGCTGGAACAAATGGACACTCACATACAAAAACATGAATCTAGACACAGACCTTATATCCTCACAAAAATTAGATATAAACAAACCCAAATAGAAAACACAAAAGTATAAAACTCCTTGAACATAGGAGAAAATCTAGGTGGCCTTGGGTATGACAATGACTTTTTAGATACGACATCAAAAGCGTGACTCATGAAAAAAAATCATTGATAAGCATTGATAAAAAAACATCTGGTTGGTGAAAGACAATGTCTAGAGGATGAGGAGAGAAATCATAGACTGGGAGAAAATATTTGCAAAATATATCTGATAAAGGACTGTTATCCAAAATATGTAAAGGACACTTAAGAAAATAACCTGATTAAAAAATGGCAAGAGAACTAAATAGACACCTCACTAAAGAAGATATACAGATGGCAAACGAGCATATGAAAAGATGCTCCACATCATATGTCATTATGGAATTGCAAATTAAAACAACAATAAGATAACACTATCTACCTATTAGAAAGGCCAAAATCCAAAACACTAATACCATGTGCATGCCAGGACATGGAGCAACACGAACTGCCGGTAGGAATGTAAAATGGTACAGCCACTTTGGGAAACAGTTTGGCAGTCTTTTATAAAAGTAAATGTACACCTACCACATGGTCCAGCAATTGCATTCCTTGGTATTACTCAAATGGGTTGAAAAATTGTCCTCACAAAAGCATGAAGATGAATGTTTATAGCAGCTTTATTCATAATTGCCAAAACCTAGAAGTAACAAAGATGTCCTTTAACAGGTGAATGGAGAAATAAACTGTGGTACATTTAGACAATGGCATATTATTCAGCACTAAAAAGAAATAAACTATCCAGCTGTGATAAGACATGGAGGAGACTGAAGTGCACAATACAAAGTGGGGAAGTCAATCTGGAAAGGCTACATACTGTATGATTTCCAAGTATGTGAGATTCAGGAAAGGGCAAAACTATGCAGGAAGTAAAAGATCAGTGGTCACCAGCTGGTATGGATAAGGGAAGAATGTGAAGCATGAAGGATTTTTTTTTTAGGGCAGAAAAATGATTCTGTATGATACTTCAATGGTGGATACATGTCATTTTACATTTGTGAAAATGCATAAAATTACATCACCAAGAGTGAACCTTACTTAAACAATGGACTTGGGGTGATTATGATGTGTCAGTGTAGGTTCCTCAATTGATCAACAAACGCATCAGTTTGGTGGAGTATTTGATAGTGGAGGAGAGTGTGTTTGGGGTGTGCAAAAGATATATGGGAAATCTTGTGTCTTCCCCTCAAATTTTCTATGAATCTAAAGTTGCTCAAAACAATAAAGTTTTTTTAAATATAAAAGGAGAAAATGACTTTGAAAGTTGTGACTACATAGATAAAACTATAAGCACATACCTAATATCCAATTTGATATAATTTTTGTATCTAAAAAAATGTGACCATAAAAGCCAAAATACAGAAGAATGAAGAATTTCATTAAGTTAAAAAAGCTTTAAATTTAAACCAAAATGACAGCTGCAATAAGGCCCCTTCTTACAACTGAAAAAAAAAAAGAGTATCCTATCAATCTTAACCTATGGTAAATTATGAACTTTGGTCAGCAATCAGAAGAATTAGCTAGTATGTAACTTAAATGGAAGGATATCACAAAAGTCACCTTGAAGCTAGAAATCAGTCTCTGCAGAACTCTCTAGTTTCTGTGTTATGGTACATCAACCAGCTGCTAGGAAATCTGCCAACATGCTAGGGGGTAACAGTTTTTCCTTAGTGTTAAAGCATCTTCATTCCAGGAAGATTTGGGATTAATCATAGAAATGTTTAAGATAATCAAATTCCCATTTTAATACTTTTATATTAAGTAATTTTTATCTATTTGTTATTCTACTGTTTAATAGAATTTGGCCTATTAGAGTATGAGACCAATTTTGTCCAATTTCAAATGTGTAATTAAATAAGTGATTTCTGTGTTTGATTTACAGTTGAAATACTACTAACTTTGTAGAAAATAACAAGACATTTAAAAGCACTAAAGTCAACTATATTTAATTGATTTCAATTCCTTGCTTTTTATGGGTTATTTGAGCACTTGGGAAGGCTTAGTTTGTTAAATTAGAAAATGGGAGTACCTACATATAAATAAAAGAGTTAATGCAGTAGGCCTAAGACTTCTATCCTTAGAAAGTTCTGTTTTCAAGATTACTTCTTAGGTGCTACCTTGGAAGTTGGGCCACAAAGTATTCCCAGTCAGCAGTTAACTGATAAAGGTGGTTCATTTTGCTTATACTGTTTGTGCAAATGACATGGTTTATGCCAAATGCCTGTGCACCCTCTGAGAGTTTGGAATTTTGGTGTGTGCTAGACAGAGTGTACCCACATACCCAGCCCCCATAAAAACCTTGGACTATAAGTCTCTAGTGGGGCTTACCTGGATCCAAATTTTGCACACAAGTCATTGAATCTTCATTGTTGGAGGAAGAATGTGCTCTGTGTGACCCCCTCATGGAAGAGAGGGAACATGAGGAAGCCTGCAGATGGAGTCCTCCAGACTGTGTCTTTCCCTTATGATCCAGCTGTGAATTCTCACTAGGTTGGTACAATAAATATTAACTATAAATCTCTGAACATGTGGGTATTTTAGGGGACCCACAACACTCTAAGGATGGTGACTATTTTTCTTCCAAGTACAGCTTAAAGTATTTGGAAGTATTTAATTAAATTTATAAATTAGACCAAACATTATTGAAAGATATCTTAGAAGTGAATAATAAAATTATAGACTTATACTAAGAAAGAAGAAGAAAGCTTGGGGGGATTATGTGCCCTGACTTCAAGCTATAGTACAAAGCTACAGTAATCAAAGGTTTGGTACTGGCACAAGAACAGACACATAGATCAATGCAACAAAACAGAGCTCAGATATAAACCCAAGCATATATGGTCAATTAATATATGATAAAGAGGCCATGAATATACAGTGTGGAAAAGACAGCTCTTCAACAACTGGTGTTGGTAAGACTGGACAGCTACATGTAAGAGAATGAAACTAGATTACTGTCTAACTCCATACATAAAAGTAAACTCAAAATGGATCAAAGACCTGTATGTAAGACATAAAACCATAAAACTCTTGGAAGACAACATAGGCAAAATCTCTTGCATATAAACATGAGCAACATTTTCCTGGACACATCGCCTCAGGCAAAGGAAACAAAATAAAAAATGAACAAGCGGAACTATTTGAAACTAAAATCTTCTGTGCAACAAAGGACACCATCAGCAAAAAAAAAAGGCATCCTGCAGTGTGGGAGAATATATTGATAAATGACTCATCTGATAAGGGTTTAACATCCAAAGAACTCATATGCCTTAACACCAAAAAACAAATAACCAGATTAAAAAATGAGTGGAAGTCCTGAAGAGACATTTCTCTAAAGAAGAAATACAGATGGTCAATAGGTACATGAGAAGATGCTCCACATCACTAATCATCAGGGAAATGCAAATCAAAACCACAATGAGATACTACCTCATGCCGATTTGAATGGCCACTATCCAAAAGACAAGAAATAACAAATGTTGGTGAGGATGCAGAGAAATGGGAACCCTCTTACACTGTTGGTGGGAATGTAAATTGATGCAACCCCTGTGGAAAGCATTGTGGAGGTTCCTCAAAAAACTAAAAATAGAAATACCATTCAATCCAGTAATTCCACATCTAGGAATTTACCCGAAGAAAACAAAATCCCTGATTTGAAAAGATATATGCACCCCATGTTTATTGTAGCACTATTGGCCATAGCCAAGATATGGAAGCAACCTAAGTGTCCATCAATAGATGAATGGATAGAGAAGAGGTGGTACATATACACAATGGAGTATTATTCAGCCATAAAAAAAGAAATCCAGCCATTTGCAACAACATGGATGGGTCTAGAGGGTATTATGCTCAGTGAAATAAGCCAGGAGGAGAAAGACAAATACCATTTGATTTCACTATTTGTGAAATATAAAAACAAAACAAAACAAAACAGAAGGAACAAAACAGCAGTAGACTCACAGACACTGAGAGGTGACTAGTGGTTACCAAGGGGGAGAAGTTGGGGAGGGTTTATGGGGAGGGGGAGGGGAATAAAGGGACACAATAATTCTAAATCACAATGTAAGTTGGTCCCAGGGAAAGTAGTACAGCATGGAGAATATAGTTAATGATTCTGTAATATATTTCTACCCTGATAGATAGTAACTTCACTAGAGGGGGTGAGGACTTAATAATATGGGTAACTGTTGAACCACTGTGTTGTACATTTAAAACCAATAAAGATTGTATATAAATAATACTTCAATAAAAATTTTATAGACTTCTAAATATAACAATAGCACTTATAAACTGAATTTACACATTTAACAAAAGCTAGAGTCTTCAATTTATAACTTTATCATCAAATCTTAATTTCTAAAACCCAAGTAAACTTTGAATAGGCTTTTCTGCTTAGAAAACATCCTCAAGAAGATAAAAAGCTAAAATGTAATGTACCTCAGCAGCGCATAGCAGGTTGCTTGCCCTTCTAGTCCCAGTGGCAGAAGGGTATTTTTTTTTTTGAGAGGGCATCTCTCATATTTATTGATCAAATGATTGTTAACAACAATAAAATTCTGTATAGGGGAGTCAATGCTCAATGCACAATCATTAATCCACCCCCAGCCTAATTCTTGTCAGTCTCCAATTTTCTGAAGCATAATGAACAAGTTCTTACATGGTGAACAAATTCTTACATAGTGAATAAGTTCTTACATGGTGAACAGTACAAGGGCAGTCATCACAAAAACTTTCGGTTTTAATCACTCATTATGAACTATAAACAATCAGGTCAAATATGAATATTTGTTGGATTTTTATACTTGATTTATATGTGAATCCCACATTTCTCCCTTTATTATTATTATTATTTTTTAAATAAAATGCTGAAGTGGTAGGTAGATGCAGGATAAAGGTAGAAAACATAGTTTAGTGTTGTAAGAGAGCAAATGTAGATGATCAGGTGTGTGCCTGTAGACTATGTGTTAATCCAAGCTAGACAAGGGCAATAAAACATCCAAGGATGCAGAAGATTTCTCTCAAAACGGGGGGTGAGGTTCTAAGCCTCACCTCTGTTGGTCCCCAATTTCTCACCTGATGGCCCCCATGCAACTGTGCCTATCTTATGTTGTTCCTCCCTTGAGGAATCTTACCCATCTCTGGCTAACCAGTCATCTTCTGGGGCCATACAGGGAAATGTAAAGTTGGTAAAGAGAGAGAAGCCATATTGTTTGAAAAGGTTAGCTTTTTACTTCTTTGCAGATTTATGCCCTGTGGCTTCTATGCCCAGCATTTGACCTGAGGCATCTTTACCACTTGGAGGAATTATGATACTCAGTGAATTCGATATGAGGCATGAATTCTATTTAAGGGTTGTAATTAGGAAGGAAGAAGAAAAGCTATAGAGGTAGCAGATGGAAGAAAACATGGGAAGATTATTTCTTTGACATATCTTCTTGTAGAGTAACTTAAGAATGTATAGGTTTTAAACTACTAATTAAATTGTGCACACACATTAACATAATAGGAATACAGTTACATAACCAAAGCAGATCTATAATTACCAGCCATCTCCAGTGAAGCCAAGAAAACCAGTTAGGCACCCTAGGCATTTGTGAAAATTTGTCTATGATATAATGGATATTGTCCAACTGTACTTGAACAGTCTGAGAGAAATCAGACAAATTAAAACAACCCATTCCTGGGAACTGTTCACATCCCATATGTTCTTTTAACAGTAGATAGACTGTAGTTGTAAGATTTTGGAGCACTACAACTTGCACTTCTCCTAATTCTTGGTTGAGTTCCAACAGTATAGATCCAGTCAAATTTGTTGTTTTACTGTATGCACAGGCCAGCTTAGATATCTCCTTCTTCATTCCAATGGCAAGTCCAGGAACCGGTGGGATGGATGCAGCTACAACTGCAGCATTGCCTGGATCTTTGTTGAGGTTTTTAATGATCATCTTCTGGTATGACTCTTCCAGAGAGTGCTGATGTTGGAAGTTCTTCTTCATATTGTATCTTAGTTCATTTTCTGGGTAGCCAAATTAGGCTTTGATCCTCTGTATAAACACAAACAGACCCTTTCCCCACACTTTGATATGCCCTTTATACCATTGTGTAGAACTCATTGGAGGTAACCACACAGGAACTGCTTTTTTTTTTTAAGAGAAAGGAATATTATCAGAAAAGTTTACATCAGTAGACGATCATCTGACACCCTTTAAGAGATCAAAATTAAGGATATTTAAAGCATGCATTAATCGTTGATTTACAGTTAGTTTTATCCTATCAAGGAGTAATCCCCCTTTTCTTTCTTTTTTTTTGTTATCATTAGTCTACACTTACATGAAGAATATTATGTTTACTAGGCTCTCCCCTATACCAGGTCCCCCCTATAAACCCCTTTACAGTCACTGTCCATCAGCATAGCAAAATGTTGTAGAATCACTACTTGTCTTCTCTGTCTTGTACAGCCATCCCCTTTCCCCTCACGCCCCCATGCATGCTAATCTTAATACCCCTCTTCTCCCCACCCCTTATCCCTCCCTACCCATCCATCCTCCCCAGTCCCTTTCCCTTTGGTACCTGTTAGTTCATTCTTGGGTTCTGTGATTCTGCTGCTGTTTTGTTCCTTCAGTTTTTCCTTTGTTCTTATACTCCACAGATGAGTGAAATCATTTGGTATTTCTCTTACTCTGCTTGGCTTATTTCATGGAGCATAATACCCTCCAGCTCCATCCATGTTGCTGCAAATGGTAGGATTTGCCCTCTTCTTATGGCTGAGTAGTATTCCATTGTGTATATGTACCACATCTTCTTTATCCATTCATCTACTGATGGACATTTAGGTTGCTTCCAATTCTTGGCTATTGTAAATAGTGCTGCGATAAACATAGGGGTGCATCTGTCTTTCTCAAACTTGATTGCTGCATTCTTAAGGTAAATTCCTAGGAGTGGAATTCCTGGGTCAAATGGTAGGTCTGTTTTGAGCATTTTGACGAACCTCCATACTGCTTTCCACAATGGTTGAACTAATTTACATTCCCACCAGCAGTGTAGGAGGGTTCCCCTTTCTCCACAGCCTCGCCAACATTTGTTGTTGTTTGTCTTTTGGATGGCAGCCATCCTTACTGGTGTGAGGTGATACCTCATTATAGTTTTAATTTGCATTTCTCTGATAATTAGCGATGTGGAGCATCTTTTCATGTGTCTGTTGGCCATCTGTATTTCTTTTTTGGAGAACTGTCTGTTCAGTTCCTCTGCCCATTTTTTAATTGGATTATTTGATTTTTGTTTGTTGAGGCGTGTGAGCTCTTTATATATTTTAGACATCAAGCCTTTATCGGATCTGTCATTTACAAATATATTCTCCCATATTGTAGGGTTCCTTTTTGTTCTATTGATGGTGTCTTTTGCGGTACAGAAGATTTTCAGCTTAATATATTCCCACTTGTTCATTTTTGCTGTTGTTTTCCTTGCCTGGGGAAATATGTTCAAGGAGAGGTCACTCATGTTTATGTCTAAGAGGTTTTTGCCTATGTTTTTCCACGAGTTTAATGGTTTCATGACTTATATTCAGGTCTTTGATCCATTTTGTATTTACTTTTGTGTATGGGGTTAGACAATGGTCCAGTTTCATTCTCCTACTAAAAATATGTTGGAGTTGAAATTTGAGAATGAGGAAAGGCATGAGAAGCTATAAAGTGAGCAAAGGGATGGAAGTGAGAAAATAAGAGGCATATTTATGACACACATTTTGACCCTCTAGCATTGCAGCCTTGTTGTCTTATAAAAGAAGAGTGAGGAGATTAAACAATATGGCAGCATGAGAAGTGAGGCAGAAACCTCCCCAAACCATATATAACATGAAAATACAGCAAATACAACTAGACTGAAAGAGTGAATGGAAATGAGACTTTAACAGATGGCCTGCATCTGGGGAAAAGAGAAGACCTTGCAGAAAAGGGTAAAGTAGCAAAGCTATGAGCCGGCACGACCCAAGGCCTCCCCCAACCCCAGCTCACTGGCAGGAGGAAGAGAAATGGAGTGAGGAGGGATTAGAAGCCCAGGACTGATAAATACCAACCTCTGGAGATCTACTCCAGAGCACGAACCCACATGATATGGTGCCCTGGAGATTAGAGGGGTTGGAAAGCAAAGACAGGTGGGATACGTGGAGAGACTGAGATTCTAGCTGCTTGTGGAGAACACGTACCGACACTGGCCTCTCTGGGACAAAAGAAAGGTGGGCACTTTGAAAGACTTCCCAACAGCAAGAGGACTGCTAAAGGAGTAAGGATTATGCCAAGGTTGTTGCTCAGGAGAAAGGACAGGTGGACAATATCATCCTGGCACACTCAGTGAAGCAAGCTCGGAACTTTCAGGAGCTTCACCCACTCCATCCCCCTGGCTGGCAATGCAGTACCAAGGTTCCTGACTATAATACGCATCCTGTTGCTCCTTCCACCTGGTGGGCACTGGTTCACAGCTGCCCCACCATCATACCAGGCAAGCCAGAGGACAGCCCAGCCTATGGCAGCTACAAGAGCATAACATAGAGAATCCTCCTTGCATGCTTGGCCTACTGGCCTTGGCAGTGGAAGCAGGCACAGCAGCTGGGAAGCAGAAAAGTGCTCTTTCCTCCCAGCGGGCACTGGCACTGTGCACCTGTGAACCCCACCATCACTCCAGGTGCTGGGCAGTGTCGCGACCCTTCAGGGGCCGAGGCAGCACGCCCAAGGTCTTGATTCTTCTCTAGGCTTTATTGTCTAATCTCTCACGGCGGTTACAGCAGTTGTCTGGAAGCTCCTCTCCCTCCTGGCGGGCTCCCTTATATTCAGTCACCCAACCAATCCGGGACAGTATCATGCGTGACCTTTAAGCGGATAGGTGTCACGCACCACTCTAAGTGGGCAGCACGAGCTGTGCACGGGTACGGAAGTCTGCTGGGCCAATCCCCAAAAGGGAAGAGGGGAAAGGGTGGTGAGCAGGAAGCAGGCACCATCTTTAGGGCATTGTCCAGCTAGAGTGGGGTTCAGCCTCGGCCGTAGGCCGGGCCCCCACAGGCAGCACCAGAAAGAGCTTCTGGAAACTAGAGAGTGCTGCCAACACAAAGTATTATTCCATAGTAACCATTAGGAATATGAAATGGCGAAAGAACCTGGTAGAAACCAAAATCCCTCAAACACCAGAAAGAGGGCTAAATGAAACTAATAGTTGTAGAGTGGTATCTTGTTTTAGTTTGTAATTCCAATTACGACTTATAATAGGAAGCAAGTTTTCTTATGTTTATTTGCTGTCTATATATATCCCTAAGATATACAATCTTATGAAGGTTTCACATTAGCAACATTGTGGTTTCAACATTCACCCATATTATCAGTCTCTCCTGACCCCACTGCAGTCACTGTCTATGAGCATAGTAAGATGCTATAGAGTCATTACTTGTCTTCTCTGTGCTGTACTGCCTTCTCCATAACCTACCTACATTGTGAGTGCTAATTTGGTACTAAGGTAATGCTAGCCTCTGTTAAGGTCTTTGGCCCATTTTTTAATTGGGCTGTTTGTTTTCTTACTGTTGAATTTTGAAAGTTCTTTGTGTATTTTGGATAGCAGTCCTTTATCAGGTATCTTTCACAAATATTTTCTCCCAATCTGTGACTTGTCTTCTCATTCCTTTGGTGGTATCTTTTGAAGAACAGAAGTTTTGAATTTTAATGAAGCTCAGCTGATCAGTGATTTATTTCATGGGTCATGCTTTTGGTGTTGAATCTAAATGTCATCACCACATGTAAGGTCACCTACATTTTCTCCTACCTTCTGGGAGTTTTATAGTTTTGCATTTTCTATTTAGGTCTATGATTGATCCTTTTTAGTTAGTTCTTGTAAAGGGTGTAAGTCTGTGTCTAGGTTTTTTTTTTTTTTTAGTATGTGACTCTCCATTTGCTCCAGAACCATTTGTTTAAAACTGTCTTTGCTCCATTTTACTGCCTTTGCTCTTTTGTCAAAGACCAGTTGACTATATAGGTGTGAGTCTTTTTCTGGACTCTGTATGCTGTTTCATGAATGATCTATTTGACTATGACCTAATTGTTGTAGGTTTATAGAAAATCTTGAAGTCAAGTACTGTCAGTTCTGCAATATTGTTCTTTAATATTATGTTGGCCATTCTGGGTCTTTTGCCACTCCATATAAACTTAAGAGTCAGTTTTGATATCCACAACATAATTTGCTTAGACTTTTACTGTGATTGCATTGAATCTATAGATCAAGTTGGGAAGAACTGACATTTTGGCAATATTGAGTCTTCCTATCTGTGAACATGGAATATCTCCATTTATTTATTCTTAGATTTCATTAATCAGAATTTTGTAATTTTCCTTATACACATGTCGTTCATATTTTGTTAGATTTACACCTAAGTATTTCTTTTTGGGAGATGTTAATGTAAATGGCATTGTGGTTTAATTTCAAATTTTACTGTTCAGTGCTGGTGTATAGGAAAGTGGTTGACTTTTGTATATTGTATCCTGCAACCTTGCTACATCACTTTTAAGTTACAGGAATATTTATTGTTGATTGTTCTTTTGGATTTTCTACACAATCATGTCATCTGCAATCAAAGACAGTTTTATTTCTTTCTTCCCAAATGGATGACTTTTATTTCCTTTTCCTCTCTTATTGTCTTGCTGGGACTTCTTCTAGTGTGATGTTGAAAAGGAGTGATGAGAAGGAACATCTTTATTTTTTCCTGATATTGGTGGGAAAGCTTTTAGTTTCTCTCCATTAAATATGATGTCAACTGTAGGCTTTTTGTAGGTGTACTTTATCAAACTAATGGAATTCTCTATTCCTAGTTTTGTGAGAATTTTTAATCATGAACGGATGTTGTATTTTCTCAAATGCTTTTTGCATCTCGATATGATCATATGATTTTTCTTTTTCAGCCTATTGACATTAGGGAACATTAATTGATGGATCACATTAATTGACTTTTAAATATTGGGCATTCCATACCTGAGGTAAATCCCACTAAGTTGCAGTATATACATATGTTTTAAATTGTTGGATTCAGTTTACCAGTATTTTATTGAAGGTTTTTGCATCTATATTCATGGAAGTAATGGTCTTCCTCTTCTTATTTTGTGATTTCTTGTAATGTCATTGTCTGGTTTTGGTACTAAGGTAATGCTAGCCTCATAGACTAAGTTAGGAAGTAGATTAATTGCTTCTATCTTCTGAAGATACTGTAGGAAGTTGGTATAATTTCTTCCTTAAATGTTTGGTGGAATTCTACAGTAAACTCATTGGGGCCTGTAATAACTCTTGGAAAGTTATTAATATTGATTCAATTTCTTTATTTCTTCCTATGTGAGTTTTGGCAGATTATGTCTTTCAAGGAATTCATCCATTTCATCTTAATTATCAAAATTGTAGGTACAGAGTTGTTTATGTTTTATTATATATTTATATTTATTCAATGTCATGGGTTCTATAGTGATATACACTTCTTCCTTTCTGATATTAATAATTTGTGTCATCTCTCTCTTTTTAAAAATTGCTCAGCCTATCTAGAGGCCTATCAATTTTATTGATTTTTCAAAGAATGGTATTTTGTTCATTAATTTTTCTCTGTTAATTTCCTGTCTTCAACTTCATTATTTCTGCTCTAATTTTATTATTTTTCTTATGTTTACTCTGTATTTAATTTCCTCTTCATTTTCTAGTTTCTTAGAGTTGAAACTCAGATGACTGATTTTAGATCTTTCTTCTTTCCTGATATGTGCATTCAGTGCCATAAATTTTCCTCTAAGAAATTTTTTTTGCTGCATCTCACATAAATTTGATGTTATATTTTCATTAAAATGTTTTAAAATTTCTCTTAACATTTCTTTTTTTATTGAAGTATACTTAATATACAATATTATTTTGGTTTCATGTATACAACACAGTAGTTCAACAGTTAACACATTACTAAATCCTTACCTGAACTAGTGCAGTTACTATCTGTCAACATAGAAAGATGCTACAGAACTATTTGCTGTGTTCTCCATGGTGTACTACCCTGCATGTGACCAACTTGTGTTATGATTGAGATTGCCCCTTTATTTCTCAATCCACCTACCCCCAACTGCTCTCTCATGGTAACCACCAGTCACTTCTCTGTGTCTATGAGTCTATTGCTATTTTGTTTGTAGATTCCACAAAGAAGGAAAATCATACTGTGTTTGTCTATCACTTGGCTTATTTCACTTAGCATAATGCCAAGTCCATCCATATTGTCACAAATGGCAGGATTTCTTTCTTTTTTATGGCTGAATAATATTCCTTTGTTTATAAGTACCACCTATTCTTTATCCATTCATCTATTAATGGGTGCTTAGGTTGCTTCCATTTCTTGGCTATTATAAATAGTGTTACAATGAACAGAGGGTAGCATATATCTTTTTGAATCAGGGATTTTGTTTTCTTTAGGTAAATTCCTAGAAGCGGAATACCTGGGTCAAATGATATCTCTATTTTTACTTTTTTGAACCTCCATACTGATTTCTATAGAGGTTGTGCCAATTTACATTCCCACCAACAGTGTAGGAGGGTTCCATTTCTCTGCATCCTCACCAACATTTGTTATTTCTTGTTTTTTGGATAGTGGAATTCTAACTGGTATGAGGTAATATCTCATTGTGATTTTGATTTGCATTTCCCTGATGATTAGCAATGTGGAACATCCTTTCATGTACCCGTGGGACATCAGTATTTCTTCTTCGCAGAAATGTCTGTTCAGGTCAGCTGCCCATTTTGTAATTGTGTTATTTGCTTTTTTTGGTGTTGAGGCATAAAAACTCTTTATAAATGTAGTATGTTATCCTCTTATCAGATAAATTGCTTATGAATATATTCTCCCATGCTTTAGAGTGCCTTTTTAAAAATTAAGGTATTACTGATATACAATCTTATGAAGGTTTCACATTAGCAACATTGTGGTTTCAACATTCACCCATATTATCAGTCCCCCCTGACCCCACTGCAGTCACTGTCTATGAGCATAGTAAGATGCTATAGAGTCATTACTTGTCTTCTCTGTGCTGTACTGCCTTCTCCATAACCTACCTACATTGTGAGTGCTAATTATAATGCCCCTTAATCTCCTGCTCCTTCCCTGCCCACCCATCAATCCCTTCCCTTTGGTAACCACTAGTCCTTTCTTGGAGTCTGAGAGTCTGCTGCTGTTTTGCTCTTTCAGTTTTGTTTCATTGTTATACTCCACATATGAGGGAAATCATTTGGTATTTGACTTTCTCTGCATGACTTATTTCACTGAGCATAATACCCTCTAGCTCCATCCATGTCTTTGCAAATGGTAGGATTTGTTTTCTTCTTATGACTGAATAATATTCCATTGTGCATATGTACCACCTCTTCGTGATGGACACTTAGGATGCTTCCTTATATTGGCTATTGTAAATAGTGATGTGATAAACACAGGGGAACATATATCATTTTGAATCAGAGATCTTGTTTTCTTCAGGTAAATTCCAAGAATGGTATTACTGGGTCAAACACTATTTCTATTTTTAGTCTTTAAGAACCTCCATATTGCTTTCCACAATGGTTGAATTTACATTCTCACCAGCAGTGTAGGAGGGTTCCCCTTTCTCTGCATCTTTGCCAGCATTGGTTGTTCCTTGTCTTTTGGATGTTGGCCATCCTAACTGGTGTGAGATGATATCTCATTGTGGTTTTAATTTGCATTTCCCTGATAATTAACAATGTGGAGCATCTTTTCATGTGCTTGTTGGCCATCTGTATCTCTTCTTTGGAGAAATGTCTATTTAGGTCATCTGCTCATTTTTTAATTGGATTATTTGTTTTTGGTGTTGAGGCATGTGAGTTCTTTATAAATTTTGAATGTTAACCCCTTATCAGATAAATTGTTTACAAATATATTCTCCCATACTCTAGATTGCCTTTTTGTTCTGCTGGTGATGTCTTTTGTTGTATAGAATCTGTTTAGTTTTAGGCAGTCCCACTTCTTCATTTTTTATTTTGTTTCCTTGCCCAAAGCTATATGTCTAGGAAAAAAATTGCTCATGCTTATGTTCAAGAAATTTTTGCCTATGTATTCTCCTAAGAGTTTTACAGTTTCATGTCTTACATTTAGGTCTATCATGGCTCCTTTATTGTATATTAATTGACCATATATGTGCGGGTTTATATCTGGTCTCTCTATTCTGCTTCATTGATCTGTGGGTCTGTTCTTGTGTGAGTACCATACTGTTTTGATTACTATAGCTTTGTACAGCTTGAGGTCAGGGACTATACTACCCCTAGCTTTGTTCTTTCTCAGGATTGCTTTGGCTATTCTGGTTCTTTTGTAGTTCTATTTGAATTGTAGGATTATTTTCTGTAGTTCATTGAAAAATGCCATTGGTATTTTGATAGGGATTGCATTGAATATGTACATTGCTTTGGGCAGGATGGCCATTTTGACAATATTAATTCTTTCCATTCATGAGCATAGGATAGATTTCCATTTATTTATGTCTTCTTTAATTTCTCTCATGAGTATCTTATAGTTTTCAAAGCATAGGTCTTTCGCCTCCTTGGTTAGGTTTATTCCTAGGTATTTATTCTTTTTGATATAATTGTAAATGAAATTGTTTTCATGATTTCTCTTTCTGCTTGTTCATTGTTAGTATACAAGAATACAACAGATTTCTGTGTTTCAGTTTTGTATCCTGCAACTTTGCTGAGTCCAGTTCTTAGTTCTAATCATTTTTTGGTAGATTCTTTAGTGTTTTCTATGTATAATATCATGTGATCTGCTAATAGTGACCATTTAACTTCTTCCTTACCAATTTAGATGCCTTCTATCTCTTTATCTTGTCTGATTGCCATGCCAGATGTCTAGTACAGTGTTGAATAAAAGTGCTGAGAGAGGGCATCCTTGTCTTGTTCCTGATCTTAGAGGAAATGCTTTCAGCTTTTCACCATTAGGTATGATGTTAGCTGTGGATTTGTTGTATATAGCCTTTATTGTGTTGAGGTATGTCCCCTTTATACCCATTTTTTGTGAGTTTTTATCATGAATAGATATTGAATTTTTAAAAATGTTTTCCAGCATCTATTGAGATGATCATGTGGTTTTTGTCCTTTTTGTTAATGTAGTATATCTGATTGATCGATTTATGAATATTATACCATTCTTGCATCCCTGGAATAAATCTCACTTGGTAATGGTGGATGACCCTTTCAATATGTTTTTTTAATTTGGCTTGCTAATGTTTGTTGATGATTTTTGCATCTGTGTTCATCAGGGATATTTGTGTATTCTTTTTGTGTGTAGTCTTTGTTTTTGGTATGAGAGTGATGCTGGCCCTATAGAAATGGTTTGAAAGTTTTCCCTCCTCTTCCTCTTTTTTGAATACTTTGGCTGTCAGTATGGCTATTAGCTAGTCTTTAAATGTTTGGAAGAATTCAGCTGTAAAGTCATCTGGTCCCACACTTTTGTTTGTTGGGAGTTTTTCTTTTATTATTTCCAATTCAATTTCATTACTGGTATTTGGTCTGTTCAGATTTTGTTTCTTCCTGGGTCAATCTTGGAAAGTTTTACTTTTCTAGGAATGTGTCCATTTCTTCCAAGCTGTCCCATTTATTGGTATCTAATTATTCATAGAATTCTTTAATAATTCTTTGTATCTCTATGATGTCAATTATATCTATTCTTTTTCATTTCTGATTTTGTTTATTTGTATCCTCTTTCTTTTTTTTAATACATCTGGCTAGGGGTTTGTCTGTTTTGTTTATCTTTTAAAGAACCAGTTTATGGTTTTACTGATTTTTTCTATTGTTTTATTGTTCTCTATTTTGTTTATTTCTGCTCTGCTCTTGATTACGTCCCTCCTTCTACTAACTTTGGGTTTCATTTATTCTTCTTTTTCTGGTTTCTTTAGTTGTGAGTTTAGACTGTTTATTTGGGATTGTTCCTGTTTTTTGAGGTAGGCTTGTATTGCTGTGTGCTTCCATCAGAATCACTTTTGTGGTGTCCCACAAATTTTGAACTGTTGAATATTTTTGTTGTCACTTGTCTCCACATATTGCTTGATTTCTGTTTTAATTTATTCATTGATCCATTGATTATTTAGAAGCATTTTATTTAGCCTCTATGTATTTGTGAGTTTTTTTATTTTCTTCATGTGGTTTATTTCTAGTTTCATTCTGCTGTGATCTGAAAAGATGCCTGATACTTAAATCTTTTAAATTTATTGAGGCTCTTTTTGTGTCCTAATATGTGATCTCTTCTGGAGAACATTGCATGTGCTCTTGAGAAAAATATATATTGTGCTGCTTTTGGATGGAATATTCTGTAGATATCTGTTAAGTCCACCTGATCTAATGTGTTGTTCAGTACCTCTGTTTTCATATTTATTTTGTCTGGTTGATGTGTCCATTGATGTAAGTTGTATGTTAAAAGTCTCCTAAAATGAAGATGTTACAATCTATTTCCCCCTTTAATTCAGTAAATATTTGTTTTACATATTTAGATACTCCTATCCTGAGTGCATAGATATTTATAATGGTTATATCCTCCTGTTGGACCAACCCCTTTATCATTATGTAATCTTCTTTGTCTCTTGTTACTTTCTTTCTTTTGAAGTCTATTTTGTCTGATATAAGTACTACTCCTGCTTTTTTCTTCCAATTATTTGCATGAAATATCTTTTCCCATCCCTTCACTTTCAGTCTGTGTATGTCTCTGGGTCTGAAATGAGTTTCTTGTAAGCAGCAGCATAAAGTCTTGTTTCTTTATCCAAGCACTTTGTCTTTTTATTAGTGCATTCAGTCCATTTACATTTAAGGTAATTATTAATAGGTATGTACTTACTGCCATTTTATTAATTGTCTTCTGGTTGTTTTTGTAGTTCCTCTGTGTTCCTTTATTCTTCTCTTATACTCTTGTCATTTGATGGTTTTCTTTAGTGTTATGTTTGTATTTCTTTTAAAAATATTTTTGTGTATCTATTATAGGCTTCAGTTTGTGGTTACCATGTGGTTCATAGATAATTTCCTAAATATATAAGTCTATATTTATTTGATGGTCACTCTGTTTTGAACCCAATCTAAAAGTACTTCTTTTTTACTCTTTCTTCTCCACACTTTATGTATTAGATGTCATAATCTACATGTTTGGTGTATCCCTAGAGTGATTTTGTATATAGTTGATTTTACTGTTTTTGTTTTTCTTAACTTCATACTTGCATAGTACATACTTGGTCTATTATTTTAATAGTGGTTTTATTTTCACTGATGAAAAATATTTAGGTTTAACATTTCCATCTGCAGAAGTCCCTCTAACATATCCTGTCAGACCAGTTCAGTGGTGGTGCATTCTTTTAACTTTCATTTATATGGGAAAGTTTTAATCTCTCCTTTAATTCTGAATGAAACATTCCTGGGTAGAAGGTTTTGGTTGTCAGTTCTCCCATTTCAGTACATTAAATATTTCATGCCAATCTCCTTTGGCTGTAAAGTTTCTGCTTAGAAATCTGCTGATAGCCTTATGGTGTTTCCTTATTGGTAACTGTCTGTCTCTCTCTTGCTGCTTTTTAAATTCTCTTTATCTTTAATCTTGCCATTTTAATTACCGTGTATCTTGGTGTTGTCTTCCTGGGGTTCATTTTGTTAGGGGTTCTCTCCTCTAGCTTTGAGTACCTGGATGTCTATGTCTATTTCCTTCCCCATATTGTGGAAGTTTTTGGCCATTATTTCTTCAGAGACTTACTCCTCTTTTTTCTCTCTCTTCTCCTTCTGTTATCCCTATTGTGTAACTGTTCTTTTGTTTGAAGTTGTCACACAGCTCTCTTAGCATCCTCTCATTTTTAGAAATTTCCTCTGTTCCTCAGCTTCATTGTTCTCCTGTTCTCTTATTTCCATCCCAGTGATGGTGTTCTTTCCTTGTAGCAAGCCATTATTCATTTGCTCCATTGTATTTTTCATTCATGTACAGTATTCTTCAGCTCTGAGTGGCTCTTTTTCAAATTTTCTCTTTGTTGAGGTTCTCTAAGATAATTATTTTCTGCAGGTCACTGAGTATATTTATGACTTTACTTTGAATATTTTATTAAAAAATTGGTGATCTCCATTTCATGTCCCCTCTTTCTTGTGTCTTACCCTGTTCTTTTGTTTGGAATATATTCTCTTCCCCTTCATTTTGTCTGGGTTTCTGTGTTTCTTCCTTTGTTTAGATGGATCTGCTATGCTTCCTTGTCTAGAGAGTAATGACTTTATGATGATGGCATTCTGTGATGCCAGGAAGCTCAAGACTCTACTCACCAGTGTCTGGTTCTCCTTTGTGGTGGAGCTGCAGCTGCTGTTGGTGGGCTATGGGTGGGTCTGCCTTTCTGCCTATCTTCAGTGTAAAGGAGTCTACAGCTTGCCTCAGTGGGCCCTTTGTGAGCTGAGCAGTGGTTCTTCTGTAGGGAATGTTGTGGGCAGGGCTGCCCTCTGTCTCCCAGGCAGCAATGGCTACACTGCTGTGCTGGCAGGGTAGGCTGGGCAGGTGTGTGGGGGAGCACAAAGTGAGCTGGGCAATCAGTGAGGGGAATGGAGCATTTGGGGCTGGCTCCCATGAGTGGCCAACCAGTTGTGCTAAGAGAAGGCTGGAGTGGTGTTATCCACCTGTCACTTGTGCTCCAGATAGAGCTCCCCCCAACCCTTACTCCTCTGGCACACCTCCCACCTCTGATAAATCTTTCATAGTGATGCCTGTCTGTTGGGTCTCAGTGGACCTGACAGAGCACGCCTGTTCTCCACAAGCAACAAGAGTCTTAGCTTTCTAGAGTGCTCCAATTCTGCCTACTGTCCAGGCCTGTTATCACCAAAGTCCAATGCAATGTGGACTCATGTTCAAAGAGCAGATCTTCAGGGTCAGGTGTGCTGAGTTTCTGAGCTGTTATCCACTCCCTTATCCATTCCTTTCCCTCCCACTTGTGAGCTGGGATCAGGGAAGGGCTTGGGTACTGATTGTATGCCGCTTTACCCTTCTCTGTGTGGTCTTCTCCTCTTCAGCAGGTGTAGATGGTCTATTCTGTAGTCTTTAAGTCATTTTCATGCTTAGTTTTATTTGTTGTAGTTGCTTCCTTGGTGTGTATGTGGAAGGAAGTTTCTGCTTTGCCTCCCTATCTCTGCCATTTTTCTCTCCTCCAGTCTTGAGATTTCTTTTTCAACCCATATATTATTTTCTCTTTGACCCATGTAAAGTATTTTGTTTAATTTCCAAATATTTTGGGATTGCCCAGTTATCTTTCTCTTACTGATTTCTAGTTTAAGTAGCATGAGAACATATCTGTATAATTTCTATTATTTTATATTTGTTAAAATATGTTTAATGACACAGACTGTGGTCTCTTTTGGTCAGTGTTCCATGTGATCTTGAGAAGAATATGTAATCTGCTTTTGGAGGAAATAGTTTATAGATGTGAATTATATCCAATATAATTTGTGGTGCTGTTGACTTCAACTCTGTTCTTATTTATTTTCTGCCTGGTGGGTATGTCCATTTCTGTTAAAGCAGTCTTTTAGTCTCCAACTATAATTGTGGATTCATTTATTTCTCCTTGCAATTCTTTTGGTTTTGCCTCATGTATTTTGATGTTCTGTTTTTAGGTGCATACACCATAAAGATTGTTACATTTGCTTAGAGAATTGACCACTTTGCTATTACATAATGGCCCTCGTTTTCTTAACTAATTTTCCTTGATTTGAAATCTGCTTTCTCTGAAATTAAATGACTCTATTTTCTCTCCTTTCTTAGCACATAAATTACACATTTAAAAAAACTTAGTGGTTGTCCTTAAATTTCTGACCTATATCAATTTTCATCTCTCTAAAGGACTTATTTTAACATTTCTTTCAAGGCAGGTGTACTGGCAACAAATTCCTCAATGTTTGTTTGTCTGAGAGTCTTTATTTTTCTTCAATTTTTGAAGGATAGTTTTGTATGGTACAAAATCTGGATTAGTGGAATTTTTTTTTCCCAACACTTTAAATATTTCATTCCACTTTCTTCTTTCTCATAACACTTAAAATGTTTCATTCCACTTTCTTCTTTCTCACATGGTTTCTGAGGAAAAGTTGGATATAACTCTTGGCTTTGCTCCTTTATAGCTAAGATGCTTTCCCCCTCTGGCTTCTTTTGATATTTTTCTCTCTCTCTCTGATTTTCTGCAGTTTGACTGTGAAATGTTTAGGTTAAGTTTATTTGCTGTTTATCAGCTTCCTGTGGTTTTGTGATGTTACAGATTTAATGTTTGTGTCTCCCCTTGTTCCCTGCCTCAAATTCATATGTTTAAATCCTAACCAATATATGATGGTAGTCAGACCTGGGGTCTTGGAGATAATTAGGTCATGAGGGTGGAGCCTTTAGGGATCTGTGTTCTATAAAAAGAGGCAGGAGAGTTTGTTCTTACTCTGTGCCCTGTGAGGGTACAGCAAGAAAATGGTCATCTACTAACCAGGATGCAGACTCTCACCAGAACTGAATCTGTCAGCCCCTTGATCTTGTAACTCTGGCGGGGGGGAAATCCTGGGGCAAAATACCTCTGAAACTGAAATCAGTCAAAGGGAGATGTAAAGTTAAGGAACCCATTTATTTCTTAGAAGCAGTTGTCCCGTCTCTCTCTTGACCAGGCTGCAGCAGATGAGAGATCCACCCAACCTCTCCTGTCCAGATAAACCCTTGCACTCCCTTGTAATTACCTATTGATATGTAGATGGACTAATTTTTTCAACCCCTTGGGAACACTTATTGATATGCAGATGCACTAAAGACAGGCAAGAGATTCTGAAAAGATTACAGTTTTACCCACAATCTTGTACTTCTCTGCCTCCAGAACTATGAGAAATAAATGTTTGTTGTTAAAGTCCCTCAGTCTATCATAATTTGTTACAGAAACCTGCCTGACAAGACGTGGTTTGGTATCTGACCTTAATTTGGGTAAATTCTCAAATCATCATTGCTATAGGTATTGCTTTTGTACTTTTCTCTCTTCTCCTTTTAGAATTTCTATTACATGTTTGCTACATCTTTTGTAGTTGCACTGCAGTTCTTGGGTATTCTTTTCCACTTTTTCCAGTCTTTTTTCTCTTTGCTTTCAATTTTTGTGGACATATCCTCGAGCTACCAGATTCTTTACTCAGTTGTGTTGTGTCTGCTAATAAGCTGATGAAAGAACCTCTTCATTTTTTAAAAATTTCTTATTAAGGTATTATTGCTATACACTCTTATGAAGGTTTCACATGAGAAACAATGTGGTTACTACATTTACCCATATTATCAAGTCCCCACCCATACCCAATGCAGTCACTGTCCATCAGTGTAGAAAGATGCCACAGATTCACTGTTTGCCTTCTCTGTGCTACACTATTTTCCCCGCCACCCTCCACACCATGTGTACTAAACATAATACCCCTCAGTCCCCATCTCCCACCCTCCTGACCTGCCCTCCCACACCCCTTCCCTTTGGTAACCACTTGTCCCTTCTTGGAGTCTGTGAGTCTGCTGCTGTTTTGTTCCTTCAGATTTGCTTCATTCTTATACTCCACAAATAAGGGAAATGATTTGGCACTTGTCTTTCTCTGCCCGGCTTATTTCACTGAGCATAATATCCTCCAGGTCCATCCATGTTGTTGCAGATGGTAGGATTTGTTTCTTTCTTATGGCTGAATACTATTCCACTGTGTATATGTACCACATCTTCTTTTTCCATTCATATACTGATGGACATTTAGGGTGCTTCCATATCTTGGCTATTGTTAGTAGTGCTGCAATTAACATAGGGGCATATGTCTTTTTGAATCTGAGAAGTTGTATTCTTTGGGTAAATTCCAAGGAGAGAGATTCTCAGGTCAAATGGTATTTCTATTTTTAGCTTTTTGAGGAACCATCATATTGCTTTCCACAATGCTTGAACTAGCTTACATTCCCACCAGCAGTAGGAGAGTTCCCCTTTCTCTGCATCCTCGCCAGCATTTGTTGTTCTTAAATGCTCGCTATCTTTACTGGTGTGAGGTGGTATCTCACTGTGGTTTTCATTTGCATTTCCCTGATGATTAGTGATGTGGAGCAACTTTTCATGTGTCTTTTGGCCATTTGAATTTCTTCTTGGGAGAATTGTCTCTTCATATCCTCTGCCCAGTTGTTAATTGGGTTATTTGCTTTTTGAGTGTTGAGGCATTGAGTTCTTCATATATTTTGGATGTTAACTAACCCCTTGTCAGATATGTCACTTAAAAATATATTCTCCGATACTGTAGGATGCCTTATTGTTCTGTTGATGGTGTCCTTTGCTGTACAGAAACTTTTTAGTTTGATTTAGTCCCATGTGTTATTTTTGCTTTTGTATCACTTGCTCGAGGACATACATTCAAGAAGAAGTTGTTCATACTTATATTCAGGAGATGTTTGCCTATGTTGTCTTCTAAGAGTTTTATGTTTTCATGACTTACATTCAGGTCTTTGATCCATTTTGAGTTTACTTCTGTGTATGGGGTTAAACAATAATCCAGTATCATTCTCTTGCATGTAGCTGTCCAGTTTTGCCAACACCAGCTGTTGAAGAGGCTGTCATTTCCCCTTTGTATGTCCATGGCTCCTTTATCATAGATTAATTGACCATGGTTTATATCAGGGCTCTCTAGTCTGTTCCATTGGTCTATGGGTCTGTTCTTGTGCCAGTACCAAATTGTCTTGATTACTGTGGCTTTGTAGTGGAGCTTGAAGTTGGGGAGTGTAATTCCCCCTGCTTTATTCTTCCTTCTCAGGATTGCTTTGGCTATTCGGGGTCTTTTGTTGTTCCATATGAATTTTAGAATGATTTGCTCTACTTCATTTAAGAATGCTGTTGGTATTTTGATAGGGATTACATTGAATCTGTAGATTGCTTTAGGCAGGATGGCCAATTTGATAATATTAATTCTTCCTGTCTGTGAGCACAGGATGTGTTTCCATTTATTGGTTTCTTCTTTAAATTCTCTCATTAGTGTCTTGTAGTTTTCAGAGTATTGGTCTTTCACTTCCTTGGTTAGGTTTATTCCTAGGTATTTTATTCCTTTTGATGCAAATGTGAATGGAGTTCTTCTCCTGATTTCTCTCTCTGCTAGTTCATCGTTAGTGTATAGGAATGCAACATATTTCTGTGTATTAATTTTGTATCCCGCCACTTTGCTGAATTCAGATATTAGATCTAGTAGTTTTGGAGTGGATTCTTTAGGTTGTCTTATGTACAATAACATGTCATCTGCAAACAGGGACAGTTTGACTTCTTCCTTGCCAATCTGGATGCCTTTTAGTTTTTCTGTTGTCTGATTCCCTGGCTAGAACCTCCAGTACTATATAGAATATAGAATAGAAGTGGTGAGAGTGGGCATCCTTGTCTTGTTCCCAATCTTAAAGGATAGGTTTTCATCTTCTCACTATTAAGTATAATGTTGACTGTGGGTTTGTCATATATGGCTTTTATTATGTTAAGGTATTTGCCCTCTATACCCATTTTGTTGAGATTTTTTATCATGAATGGATGTTGAATTTTGTCAAATGCTTTTTCAGAATCTCTGGAGATGATCATGTGGTTTTTGTCCTTCTTTTTGTGGATGTAGTGGATGGTGTTGATGGATTTTTGAATGTTATACCATCCTTGCATCCCTGAAATAAATCCTACTTGATCATGGTGGATGATATTTTTGATGTATTTTTGATTTCATTTTGCTAATATTTTGTGGAGTATTTTTGCATCTATGCTCATCAGGGATATTGGTCTGTAATTTTTTTGTTTTGTTCTATCTTTGCCTGGTTTTGTTATTAGAGTGGTGCTGGCCTCATCGAATGAATTTGGAAGTATTCCCTCCTCTTCTACTTTTTGGAAAACTTTGAGGAGGATGTGTATTAGGTCTTTACTAAATGTTGATAAGATTCAGCAGTGAAGCCATCTGGTCCAGGAGTTTTGTTCTTAGGTAGTTTTTTGATTACCAATTCAATTTCTTTGCTGGTAATTGGTCTGTTAAGATTTTCTGTTTCTTCCTTGGTCAGCCTTGGAAGGTTGTATTTTTCTAGAAAGTTGTCCATTTCTTCCAGGTTATCCAGTTTGTTGGCATATAATTTTTCATAGTATTCTTTAATAATTCTTTGTAATTCTTTGGTGTCTGTAATCATTTTTCCTTTCTCATTTCTGATTCTGTTCATGTGTTTAGACTCTTTTTTTCTTGATAAGTGTGGCTAGGGGTTTATCTATTTTGTTTATTTTCTTGAAGAACCAGCTCTTGCTTTCATTGATTCTTTCTATTGTTTTATTCTTCTCGATTCTATTTATTTCTATTCTAATCTTTATTATGTCTTCTGTCTACTGATTTTGGGCCTCATTTGTTCTTCTTTCTCTAGTTTCATTAATAGTGAGTTTAGAGTGTTCATATGGGATTGTTCTTTCCTGAGGTAGGCTTGTATTGCAATATACTTTCCTCTTAACACAGCCTTTGCTGTGCCCCACAGATTTTGCAGTGTTGAATTATTGCTGTCATTTGTCTCCATATATTGCTTGATATCTGTTTTTATTTGGTCATTAATCCATGGTCATTTAGGAGCATGTTGTTAAGCCTCCATGTGTTTGTGCAATTTTTCATTTTCTTTTCATAATTTATTTCTAGTTTCATACCTTTGTGGTCTGAGAAACTGGTTGGTACAATTTCAATCTTTTTGGATTTACTGAGGCTCTTTTTGTGTCCTAGTATATGATCTAGTCTTGAAAATGTTCCATGTGCACTTGAGCAGAATGTGTATTCTGCTGCTTTTGAGCGTAGAGTTTTGTAGATGTCTTTTAGGGTCCATCCATGCTAATGTGTTGTTCAGTGCCTCTGTATCCTTACTTATTTTCTTTCTGGTTGATCTGTCCTTCAGAGTGTGTGGAGTTTTGAAGTCTCCTAGAATGAATGCATTGCATTCTATTTCACCTTTTAATTTTGTTATTATTTGTTTCACATGTGTAGGTGCTTCTGTGTTGGGTGCATAGATATTTATAATGGTTATATCCTCTTGTTGGATTGACTCCTTAATCATTACATAATGTCTTTCTTTGTCTCTTGTGACTTTCTTTGTTTTGAAGTCTATTTTGTCTGATACAAGTACTGCAACTCCTGCTTTTTTCTCCTAGTTGCATGAAATATCTTTTTCCATCCCTTCACTTTTAGTCTGTGTATGTCTTTGGGTTTAAAGTGAATCTCTTGTAGGCAGTACATAGATGGGTCTTGTTTTTTTATCCATTCCATGACTCTGTGTCTGTTGATTTGTGCTTTCAGTCCATTTACATTTAGGGTGATTATCGATAGGTATGTACTTATTGCCATTGCAGGCTTTAGATTCATGGTTACCAAAGGTTCAAGATTAAGTTCCTTACTATCTAAGAGTCTAACTTAACTCACTTAATATGCTATTATGAACACAATCTAAATGTTCTATTTTTCTCCTCCTTCATTCTTTATATATTAGGTATCATATTCTGTACTCTTTGTCTATCCCTTGATTGACTTTGGGGATAGTTAATTTAGTTTTGCACTTGCTTAGTAATTAACTGTTCTACTTTCTTTACTGTGGTTTTATTACCTCTGGTGACAGCTATTAAACCTTAGGAACATTTCTGTCTACAGCAGTCCATCCAAAATGCACTGTAGAGATTATTTTTGGGAGGTAAATTCTCTTAGCTTTTGCTTATCTGAAAATTGTTTAATCCCTCCTTCAAATTTAAATGATAATCTTGCTGGATAAAGTATTCTTGGTTCTAGGCCCTTCTACTTCATTGCATTAAATACATCATGCCACTCCCTTCTGGCCTGTAAGGTTTCTGTTGAGAAGTCTGATGATAGCCTGACGGTCTTTCCTTTGTATGTGATCTTATTTCTCTCTCTGGCTGCTTTTAATAGTCTGTCCTTATCCTTGATCTTTGCCATTTTAATTAATATATGCTTGGTGTTGTCTTCCTTCATTCCCTTGTGTTGGGAGATCTGTGCACCTCCATGGCTTGAGAGACTATCTCCTTCCCCTGATTGGGGAAGTTTTCATCAGTTACCTCCTCAAAGACACTTTCTATCCCTTTTCTCTCTTATTCTTCTTCTTGTACCCCTATAATGCAATTATTGTTCCCTTTAGATTGGTCACACATTTCTCTCAATATTCTTGCATTCTTAGAGGTCCTTTTCTCTCTGTGCCTCAGCTTCTTTGTATTCCTCTTCTTTAATTTCTCTTTCATTTATCATCTCCTCCACTGCCTCTATTCTGCTTTTAATACCTGCCATTGAGCTCTTCAATGATTGGATCTCTGACAAGAATTCATTCCTGAGTTCTTGAATATTTTTGTGTGCCTATATGAGCATGTTAATGATTTTTATTTTGAAATCTCTTTCAGGAAGACACATGAGGTCCATTTTATTTGAATCTTTTCAGGTGTTGTATTCATAATTTTACTTTGAACATGTTTCTTTGGCATTTCATATTTGTATATGGCACCCTCTAGTGCCCAGAAGCTCTACTCTCTGGAGCTGCTCAGCCCCTGAAGCAATTTCAGCGGTCACACAGGATTGATATTCATGCCTGGGGGTAGAAAAGAGCTGTTTCTTGCTTCCTGACTTCTATACCTGCCTCCACTGCCAGATCCAGTGGACTGAACACACAGGTATAAGCCACTGTGTTTTGCTTTTGTAGTTGCTGTAGATGTGGCTTCCCTCTGGCTGGCCTAATGCCAGGGTAGGGTTGCCTGTTTTTGAGCCAGCTGGGGCTGGCCGGGAGAAGGGTGCAGTAGGCTGCGTATCACAGTAGGAGTCCTTGGAGCTTTGTAGCCAGCCAGGGAGCTGGAGCACCAGAAGATCTAGAAAGTTACCAATCTGTTGAGCAGAGTGCACCTGGACTATTTTTTCCACCTGTCCTTTTTCCTGAGCAATAAGCTCTGTGCAATTCTTGCCCCTTTAGCACCCCTCTTGCTGTTAGGAAGTCTCTCAGAGTGCCCACCTTTCTTTTGTCCCAAAGCAGCTGGATATGGATCCCAGCTTTCCACTAGTGGCTGGAATCTCAGTCTCTCCAGGTATTCTGCCTGTCTCAGATTTCCAACCCCCTAATCACAAGTGTGCCAAGAAGGTACCATGAAATGTAGATTTGTGGTTGCAGAGCAGATCTTTGGAGTTAGATGTTCAGCAGTCCCAGGCCTCCATTCCCTCCCTGCTCCATTTCTCTTCCTCCCACTGGTGAGCTGGGGTGGGGGAAGTGCTGGGGTCCATCTGGGCCATGGCTTTGGTATGTTACCCTGTTCTCTGAGGTTTATTCTTTTCTCTAGGTGCATGTAGTTTGGCAGAGCCCTCTTTCCTGTTGCTCTTTCAGGATTACTCATATTAATTTTATTTTCGTATTATCTGTGGTTTTAGGAGAAAGCCTCTGTCTCATCTCTCACTCTGGCATCTTTCAGGACCTCTTCATTTTATGATAGTGCTTTTAATCTCTAACATTTATTTTTTAGTCCTAGAATTTCCATCTCTGTTTACTTTTCCAATCTGATTTCTCACATTGTCTAGTTTTCCCATTGGAGCTCTTAGCACCTTAATTGTTGTTGTCTTAAATTCATGGTCCGATAATTCCAATGTCCCTGACACATCTGAGTCTGGTTATGAGGCTTGCTCTGTCTCCTCAGACTGTGTTTTTTGCCTTTTTGTATGTGTTGTCATTTTTTTGTTGGAAGGAACTGCAGTAAATAGATCTGCAGTAAGTGATGTGGTAATAAGGTAACTGGGTAAAAGGAACTGCAGTAAATAGATCTGCAGTAAGTGATGTGGTAATAAGGTGTGAGGAGAGGGGTATCATTCTATAGTACTATTATTAAGTCTTAGTTCTTTAGTGGGCTTGTACTCCCAGGCTGTGAACTTCACTAGTGCTTCTTATCCTCCTACCCAACCTCAGATACTACAAAAAATGGCTGGATGGAGTTGGGTTTGGGTATTTCCTTTTTCCCAGGTCATTTTTGTTCACAGTCGAAGAATGAACTTTGCAAACACTCAAAGTGGGAGTGCAAGGGAGAGGCTTTCATTTAGAGATAAAGTGAGAGGACAGAGCTCCTGGCTTATTGCAAAAGGGGACAAGAGAGTCCATGGTCGTGCACTCTCTAGGGGTTTTATAACGTGATAAAGGCTCGGGATGTGGACCTATTAAGTGGTCCTAGAATGTTCATCCTTGAGGATACATTAAGTCTCTTTTCTCATCAGTCTTACAGATAATTCTGCAAAATTAACATAAGAAATTTACTGCAGATTTCTTTCCAAGAATAACACCTTTTTTGGTTTAGGAGCATATCAACCATCAATCAAGACTGCCTGCCCTGCCCTCAAGTTGGGCTGAGTTATTGTCTGTTTGCTAAAAAGTTTAAAAGGCAATTTCAGATGCAATCTTTCTTGCTTTTCTATGTTGTTTATGGCTGGGCATGCTTGCTATTATTAATTGCCCAGGTTGCAAATCACTGGATTAAGTTTAAAGGAGGAAAAACAGCACATGGGCCTGTGCTTTTTAGCATGCTAATGTGAATCTTCCATATGATTACATATGAATAACATAATGAAAAACATGGGCTACTTTCCTTTATCTGGGGAATATTAACTGATCTCACTGAAGAATGACTCTAGAGCTTAATATTTAACCTGGAGTTTTGGTAGGGGGTTTCCTTGCATATTGTTACTTTGCTCTGACTATAATTATCTTGCTTTGCCTTTTCTGGAGGCCCTCACTCTACTCTGTCTAAACCCATGGTCCCTGTCTCATTAGGCTCAGAACAAAACCCAATAGATTAAGCGTTGATAAAATAATTTATCTTGAGGGCAAGCTTTTTTTAAAGAACAGAATGCTTTGATTTGTTTCAAAATGGTTCCTTTTCCTGTAGGAAGTGCAAGGGCATTTTTCTCTAATTTTTTCCTGTAAGAACTTGGTAGAACTCTAGGAGGTAAAACTCACAAAAGCAAGGGGCTGCCTAGGATTTGTTAGCTCCTAAACTTGTCTACTCTGAACTTCTAGGAATTTGTTAATTACTATGCAGGTTTTCCTGCACAGGAAATGGTTCCCACAGAGGTTTCTGTTTGTGGGTTTCTGCTCCATTAAATTGTGATTTTCTATTTGCCTGGCTGTCTCTGCAACTTTAGGGGAAGCACTTTACCCTCTGTCCTCACTTCTTTGACAGATCTAAGGAAATATATTGATTTGTCAGTTTGCTCAGGCTTTTATTTGTTGTTAGGGCAGAACAGTGGTTTCTAAGGTCCTTATATGACTGACTGGAAATTGGAAGTCTGTTTGAATGGTTTTAAATGCCATGTCTGCCCTCAACAGTGATGACAAACACATTCTTTGTTTATTTCTATGTCTAAATTAGTTCTCAATATTAATTGCTGCTCAAGCAGTAGGAAGTACTCAGTAAGCAGTACTGAGGTAAGATCAACCTAGTTTAGGAAGCAGGTCTCCCCTGTGTGGCTCCAGAAGTTGAATCTTTTCAGTGTATTTGTGCTGATGGGGGTCATAGTTGCTGATTCATAATAATTAAAGTCACGAGAAACTGAGGTATGAATCATAATAATTAGTGATAGATTTTCTTATGGGATATTCTTTTCTGTAATTGAGTTACTCATGTCTCCTAAACAGGCACTTCCAAGTATCAGAATAAAGGTCAACGGATATATTTAAGAGCTTTCTTCATCCGAGTAAATACAAATGTTTGTGTGAGCTGTCTCCACCCATAACAGGAAAAACTTCTTTAGGGGCTGGAAATTTCATATTGTCCAGATTCAATGTTGTAAGTGTGGTTAAGTATTCTCCAATTAATAATTGTGACTAATAATAATAAAGAGACCATATGTGGGCTGATTAAATTATTTAGTTTTTAAATTATTAAGTTATCCTCAGTTAAATTATTTAGTCAAGGTCACCCACCCAGTTAGTAAAACCCAGAGGCAGGATTCAAGTGCAAAGCTCTCTAAGCCCACCATATGCTCTCATACATACATATGGACTCTCAACATACTGACTGTCTGTTTTTTAGTTTCTATATAGACCAAACTCTTTGTGTTAACACATTCTTTGTTCTGATAGGTTATTATAAAACTACTTTAGCTTTGGCCAATGAATAAAGGTGACTGTGAAAAGTGTTTCATGAAATATTATAACCTAGGGTATTTTAAAATATAAGTTTAGAAAATTTCATAATAAATACTTATGTGCCCACCATGAGGATTTTTTTATATCATTAATGTACAATTATGTAAAGGAAAAGCTTTCAGCTTCTCACTGTTAAGTATAATGTTGGCTGTGGGTTTGTCATATATGGCCTTTATTATGTTGAGGTACTTGCCCTCTATTCCCATTTTGCTGAGAGTTTTTATCATGAATGGATGTTGAATTTTGTCAAATGCTTTTTCAGTATCTATGGAGATGATCATATGGTTTTTGTCCTTTTTTTTTGTTGATGTAGTGGATGGTGTTGATGGATTTTCGAATGTTGTACCATCCTTGCATCCCTGGGATGAATCCCACTTGATCATGATGGATGATCTTTTTGATGTATTTTTGAATTCGGTTTGCTAATATTTTGTTGAGTATTTTTATGTCTATGTTCATCAGGGATATTGGTCTGTAATTTTTTTTTTGTGTTGTCTTTGACTGGTTTTGGTATTAGAGTGATCTTTGGCCTTGTAGAAGGAGTTTGGGAGTATTCCCTCCTCTTATACTTTTTGGAAAACTTTAAGGAGGATGGATATTAGGTCTTCACTAAATGTTTGATAAAATTCAGCAGTGAAACCATCTGGTCCAGGGGTTTTGTTCTTAGGTAGTTTTTTGATTACCAATTCAATTTCCTTGCTGGTAATTGGCCTATTCAGATTTTCTGTTTCTTCCTGGGTCAGTCTTGAAAGGTTGTATTTTTCTAGAAAGTTGTCCATTTCTTCTAGGTTATCCAGTTTGTTACCATATAATTTTTCATAGTATTCTCTCATAATTCTTTGTATTTCTGTGGTGTCCATAGTGGTTTTTCCTTTCTCATTTCTGGTTCTGTTTATGTGTGTAGACTCTCTTTTTTTCTTGAAAAGTGTGGCTAGGGGTTTATCTATTTTGTTTATTTTCTTGAAGAACCAGCTCCTGCTCACCATGAGGATTTTTATACATCAGCATCAGTCTGGTCTCCACAAAGAGATTATTTTAAAATATAAATCAGTCAGGTCTCATTTCTTCTCAAAAGCCTCTGGTGGCTTTCCATATCTTTATAAAATCTTGATGTACAAATAAGCCACTAAGTTCTACACCATCTGGCTCCCCGTTAACCCCAATTCATCTTCTACTATTTTCCCACCCATTACTGATACCTCAGCCACATTTACCTTGCTGTTCCTTGAAGATGCCAAGCATTTCTTATCTCAGGATCTTTGTGCCCACAACTCCCTCTATCTGTACCATTCTGATCTATGAATACTCAGTAGGATTAAGTTTCATTGTAAGAGAGTAGCATAAACACTGTAGACATTTATTTATCTTTTTTGTTCAAGGAATCCAGAGGTAGGCATTCTGGAGATAGTATAACAATTTTATGATTTCAAGAATCCACATTCCTTCTATCTTGTTATATTACCATATGTGGCTTCCATTCTCAAAGTCATCTTGCAGTCCAAGATAGCTACAGATATGCCAGTCATTATGTTTAGATTCCAGCCAACAGGAAAGAGGAAGAGGGAAAGAGCACTCTATGTTTCTATGAAATGTTGAATAGAGGAGGAAATGGAACACCTCTTTTTTTTTTTAAATGTTTTTTGACATTAAACCTTTGCTGTCTAAGTAAAATCCAATCTACCATCGTGGCAGCCTTAGAGGACAATAATAAGGTATTCTTTTAAACTGAACTTGTTTCTAATCACTCTTCTAGCAAAAATATAGTTGAGCTTGATCTTTTTGTACCACCTATGGCCCAGGAGAGTTCAGCTTTCTTTTGTTTTAGCAACAGGAAATTTTTTAGAAATCAAAAATAAATCATAACTTTAATATATAAAAACAATATTCATTAAAAAATTTATAACATTTACTTATTAGGAAGTTAGTCACTGAAAAGAGAGTATTTTTGGTGATCATCAAAATGTGCAAAGGGTTTATTACAGTTTTTGAGAGCCTCTGAAATAAAGTTATTTCTACATTTGGTTTTGTATAGTATTGAGAAAAATATGATTCACAGATTAGTAGTCAGAAATGGTTTTAGATTCTCGTATTTTGTTCATCGTAAAACTTTATGATTTTCTCTGATTAAACAGATGAACATGAGAAGACTTATTCTGAAACACATATCATTACAACACGTTAGCACAGTGGCTTCTGATATGTTAAACTTGGTAGACAGTACATGAAAGGACACAGTAAGTATGTTTTTGTTCAGCTTAAATGCTTTAAGAAAAGAAAGAAATATATATATATTAGAATGAACATATTATTGGCTTTTCTAAAAACTGCATATGGACATTTAGATCATAAATGTTAAGTGTACATATAATCCAATGAATTTTGGTGAATATATAGACATGTGTAACCATTATTAATCCAATTTTAGAATCTTTCTATCATCTCAGAAAGCTTCCTGCAAACCTATGCTTAATGCTCTGAGTTCCCCCTCTCACCCCTTATTTCTTGGCTGTAACAGCTGAGAAGAGTAGATGATCTCCTGGAAACTGGTGTGTTAGTGTCTGTGTGAAAATGCCTGTGGTCTGTGTTCCTGTAAAAAGTGTCTGAATCTCGTTATAGAACTTGCAGTGAAGGATAAAAATTTAAAGCAATTTTGACATCAAGAAGCCCATAAACTGATTCATTTTATGTGTTTTGTAGCAATGTATAATTGGTATTGAAGTGTGTTACCTGTTGAACTCGAATGTTCCTATGGTATCAGAGGACAATTTTTCTGATGTCCAAAGCTTTAAAATGATATCTTGTTGATTGGCAAGTTACAGATGACATTCTCTATGGTCTTGAATGCCCAGCAAAAAGAGAGTTTCAATTCCTAACAAAATTGAGAGCATACTTGCCAGTTATAATATATAAAATTATGTAAATGGATTTGCACACAGAATCCTGGGTGTAGTCACAGAGCAACTGCTCTCATTCACAAACTCAAGTAATTTTTGTTTCTGAGAGAGTACTTGTTGCTCCTATTAAAACTGCTGCAAAAGTTAGCCTGTCTGTGTCTCAGTAAAAGAGATAACACTGCACAGAACAGTTTCTCATCTGCTTTTAGCAGATTGACTCCATGGGATTTAAAACTCTCTTTTTCTGGAGCTGATAAGGTAATAATGAGCTTTTGAAAAAACACAGATGAGACCTGTCTAGTATGTTGACTAAGCAAGTATGGGACAGGCCCAGGGGAAGAATAGCAGACCTCACTGATAAAGTGTTTGGTGACACCAGGCAGTAGGTTATATTGAAATGTACTTAGGTCTACTCCTACAGTAGGTTGGGAAGAGATGATATAAAAGATGGGTTTGGGCAAAAGCCCAGTGAGAGTACAGAGGCATCTTCCTCAACTAGCAAATGAGGGAGCTGTGCCAGTTGTGTAGGAGTGCCAATAATGGAGATCACATCGTTCTCTATAATGACTATGTTGCAAGCACTCTGGCCCGACCACATTGCTAAAATGGGAGGCAGACCAAGAAGGAAGGGCCCCTCTTGCTGAGATCTGTGTGGTTCAGACTGATGTACATCTGATGCATTCAATAGCACCTCCTACTCAGAACTTTCTCCTTTTAAGAACAAACAGACCTAGGGCAGGGGTCAAGGCTGCTCCTTCTCTAGTTGGGGGATTTATGCAATGGTCAAAGTGGGTTGGGAACTTGATGGCACTTAAAGCTGTCAAACATATTAGCCCTAATGACTGGGGGGTACAGCTACCGTGGCTCTAGAATCCCCCATTAGCACAGTCGAAATTTACTTTGGATGTGGAAACAAATCTCAAATTGAACTGCAGACTGATGTGAGTATGTGCATGGGCTCTTTTGGACCAATATACACAAGATGTTGTAACTGATGATTGCGGCATGTATGATAGGAAGAGCTGTGTTAAAAAAATAAAAATTCCTCATGCCTATTTGCTATCATTCCCCTTTCCCACTCCAAGACCCAGACAACCACAAATTGACTTTCTGACTCTCTAGCTTTGCCTACTCGAGGTATTTTGTTAAATGAATCCTACAATCTTTTTGTCTGACTGTTTTCACTTAGCATGTTTTTAAGGTTCATTCATCTTCTAACATGAGTCTTTCATTTTTATTCCTGAACAGTATTCTATGTATAGATACACTGAATTTTGCTTCTCTGTGCACCAGTTGATGGACATTCAGATTGTTTACATTTTTGCTCTTATGCATAATGCAACTGTAAACAATGCTTGCAGATCTTTATGTGACTACATGTTGTTATTTCTACTGGATAGATTCCTAGGAGTGAATTTGCTGAGTCATATGGTAAATATATGTTGCACTTTTTGAGGAATTGCCAAACTGTTTTCCAAAGTAATCATACCATTTACATTCTCACTAGCAATGTATGAGGATTCCAGTTTCTCACACCCTCGCACCAATACTTGTTAATGTCTGTCTTTTTGAGTATAACCATTCTAGTGGTATGAAGTGGTATCTCACTGTGATTTTCATTTGTATTTCCATAGTGACTAATGATTTTGAGCATCTCTTCAGATGCTTATTGACCATTCATATATCTTTGGTGAAATATCTATTTAAATCCTTTGCCCATTTTTAAATTGGGTTATTTATCTTCTTGGTATTGAGTTGTAAGGGCTCTTTATATTATGAATATAAGTTGTTCTTCTACACATTTTTAAAAAAGCGTATGCAATATTAACATATTTAATTTTATTTGCAGAATAGAATCAAAATGTATAAATGTTACTTATTTATTTTTTGAGAAAAAAACCCATGCTATGGATATAAGTTGTTTATCAGATATATGAATTACAGATATTTTCTCTCAATCTATGGCTTATACGTTCATTTTTTTAAATGGTTAAAATATTTTAAAAATGACATTTACATAAAAGATTTGTGGGGTCTCTGAAGCCTCTCCTTGGTACTCTGGGACTTCCAGACTACAGTTTGAATATTCACTGCTGGTGAGCATGTCATTAATATTTAAACTTAGTAACTGAGTAACACATCTTCAGCAGAATCGTGAACTGGTAGAATTGTAAGGGACATTATAATTAACCAAATGCCCTTTTAATCTTGTTAATTAACTCCTACATGTTTGAATGGCTTAATTGCAATGACTGTATGCAAGGTTTTATGGAACATGAAGGCACAGTTTTGATTTGAGGACACAGAAAAACATCAGGTATCATGTGTTCAGCTAAGGCAAGAGTACAAAGAGAAAATCAGTATTTCCTGTTAAAACTGAGGATTTATTTGCTGGCTCATGATAAATAAATTTAGGCATCAAAGAGATGTGAACAAGAACTCTGAGCTGTGTCAAAAACAGGCTTTAATAATAGAAACCCACCTCAATGACTGTTGTTTTAAACAATAACAGGAAAAAATCTCATGCTGTTAAAGGAATTGTATTGTGTTCAGTACATAAGGGTCAACTTTGCACATTTACTTCAAACCACCCATGCCTCCTTCGCATTTATGATTTATGTACATTTCTTTTTGTATATCCCTTTAGCTTTACCTCATTCATTCACTTAACAATGAATTTACTGAGTACCTTTTATAAAGCTAGAAACTAGCCTTAAAAAGTAATTCATATCCTCATGAGGAAAGTACTTAAGTAAGCAATTATAAAGTTATGGACTAAGTCCTATAACATATTTTATAAGTAGGTATATTTATGAGTATAAAAATAATACCATGAAACCGAAAGTTGTTTCTTTGAAAAGATCAGGAAAATTGACAAACCTTTAGCTGATTGATTAAGTAAAAAGAAGACTCAAGTTGCTAAAATCAGAAATGAAAGTGGGGACAGTACTACTGATTATATAGAAATAAGAAGTATTATAAAAGAAAACTATGAATAATTATCCATCAACAAATTGGATAACCTAGGTAAGATGGACAAATTCCTAGAAGCATACAACCTGTCAAAATAGCTCATGAAGAAATAGGAAATCTGAATAGACCTATAATGACCAAGAAGATTGAATCAATAATCAAAAACCTCAGAACAAAGAAAAGCAATGGGCTAAATGGCTTCAGTACATTCCTCCAAATATTTAAAGAACTAACACCAATCCTTCTCAAACTCTTTCAAAAAACTGAAGAGGAGGGAATACTTTCTAACTCATTCTATGAGGTCAAGCATTCCTTGATACCAAAGCCATATGAAGATATGACAAAAAAGAAAACTACAGACCACTATGCCTTGTAAATATAGTTGCAAAAATTCTCAACATGATACTAGCAAACTAAAGTCAGCAATATAGCAAAAGGTTTATATGCCATGACCAGGTGGGATTTAACCCTGGAATATAAGGAAGTTTCAGCATATGAAAACCAATCAATGAAATACACATTAACAGAATGAAGGAAAACAACTACATGATCATCTCAATTCATGAAGAAAAAGTATTTGACAAAATTCAACACCCTTCCATGACAAGAAACACTCAATAAACTAGGAATAGAAGGAACCATCCTCAACATGATAAAGGCATATATAAGAAACCCACAACTAACATTATACGCAATAGTGAAAGACTGAACGCTTGTACCCTTCCCAAGGCACTTCACAGTCTGAGGTGTACTCCAGTGGCTCTCAGTGATCACTGCCCGGTTTAGTCAGGCACAGAGGCCTCTTAGAGGTGCCAGGGAGGCAAGATGGTCTGGGGAACTTCCCCACGCATGTGCTCTGTCTGTGCCTCAATACCCCTTCCACACAACCAGCAATAAATCTCTGGCAGAGCTGAGCAGCACTGCCTCTCACCACTTGCACCCTTGTATGAGTGGGCAGCCCCATCCCTGCCCTGGGGTTCAAGCAGTGAGCCTGGCTCATTTCCTGCTCTGTGTAGTTTTGAGTTCCTTCTGTCCAGCCAGACTTCTTACCACCATTACCTGTTTCTAGACCCAAGGCCCTCAGCCTGCAAGCTTTAGTAATTCTTACTATTTGTCTTTTTTTCATGGAAATATTTACCTTGGATTTGCAACTGCTTAGACTTCCTTGTTTTCCTTTTTCTATTTTGATCTATTGTGACTGAGGAAGATTTTAATGGTAAGCAAATTAATTCAACGTTCTCTCTCTTAATTTTTTTTTAGCAGTTTGTATTACGTGATGTAGATGTCATTACTTCTTATATCAGCACTAATAACAAAGAGCAAATATGTGAGCATAGATTGCTTACTAGCTGTATGACCTTGGACAGATTGCTTAATCTCACTGTGCTTTAGTTTGTCATCTGTAAGATAGAGATTTTAATAGCAGCCACCTAAGGGTATTGTTGTGAAGATTAAATGAGGCTTTAAAAAAATCCCTCAAAACCTAAAGACACTTAGAACACTGCCTGTCAAGTACAAGTTCTCAATGAATTTTAGCAGTTATTATTGGCATGGGTAAAAATTGAGGTTACCTTATATTTCCCAAATGCACATTATTTTATTTCTTATCTTTATTCAACCCTGTGACATGGGTATTATCTCCCCTAACGTGAGGTCAGAAATTGAAGCACCCAAGGATCAAATAGCAAACACTTGTAGAGGTAAGATGAAACTTGAATACATCTAGATTGGCTATGGCTTTGACACGCACAGAATAAT
Organism: Manis javanica; assembly: GCF_040802235.1. NCBI lineage: Eukaryota > Metazoa > Chordata > Mammalia > Pholidota > Manidae > Manis > Manis javanica. Next base: position 101,579,175 of record NC_133160.1, read on the forward strand.
TAACATATGTTTCTTGGCCTAATATGGGTTCTGGTTGAGGCTGTAAGCTTTGTCTTTGTGGACACTGTCTGTTATGATATTAAGCATGACAGACAGATGGGGGAAAATTCTAAGACATTGTACAATGAATCACGTGTTATTTAATGATCACTACACTTTAACTTCAATTCCTCCCATAAATAAACTCTTATCTCTACAGGCAGTAAAATATTTATAGTAGTCAGTAATGTATCATATGAAAACCTCAGAACAGACGGTTCTTTCATGAAACCGTCTCTACTTTTACAACATTGCAGATTCAGGGAAGGTTGGATAGGCCCCTGAACAACATAAGGTAAACTCTCTTTTATTATTCAGTCAATAAATATTTATCAAGTATCTGTTGTATTCAATGCCCTGAGTGAGACAATATTTAGGAAATATAGTAAGGTGGAAGACACAGTTTCAAAGCTCATAATTTCCATTAGAGACACCAAGGTTTTCAGTCTCTAAGGTTTGAGATCTTAAAGCCACCTCTAGCTTTCTGGTCTCATACCTTCCATGTTTTATCAGTTACTAGGTAGTGTAAATTCTTCCTTTGCAGTGTTCTTTCATGCCTCTTTCTTCAAAAATTTCTCCATCATTTCTTTAGTACAGTCTTTCTTTTTTTTCATTTCCAGACTGATCTCTGCCTTCCTCTATCCTCCCATCCATTCTATATATGAACAGATTGATCTTTCTTAAACACTACTTTGATAATGTCATCCTTCTGCACTAAACTTTAAATAGTTTAGTTTCCCACTCTTGAGGTAAGTCTAGGCTTGGCATTTTAAGGCCTCCAGAATACACCTTTCAGATCCTTTTGGGGGCTAGGTTGCATGAACAAATACTGCATACATGTTCTACAATGATGTAACCTACTTAATTAGCTTGTTTTCATCTAGCTTTGGCCATCTTTCTTTTCCTTATAACACAAATTCATAGTCTTGTTTAAGTAAACTTTAACATTGAGTATAACACACATACAGGAACAGTACAGAAAATCTAAGTAAACAGCTGGGTGTATATTTATAAAGTGAACATGCCAATGTATCTCCACCTAGATCAAATATATATATATATATATATATATATATATATATATATATATATATATATATATATATACACACATACATATGTTTGTTTGCTTGTCTATTATCAATATCCTAGAAGTCACCCTTATATGCTACACTACTTATTGTCCTTTCCAAAAAGAACTACTCTACTGACTCCTATCACTATACATGAGTTTTGTCTGTTTTTGTTTTTATTGAGATATAATCGACAAATAACCAACACACACACACACACACATATGTATATATTTGATATTTGATCTAGGTAACAGATATATAAGTATGTTCACTTTGTGGATATATATCAAGCTGTTTACTTAGATTTTCTGTATGTGTGTTATACTTAAAGTGAAAAGTTTACTTAAACAAAAGACTTTATGGATATATGAAAACAAGTTTGTCAAACACCCAACATTTAACCTTTCAGTCTATTTTGCAGGGACAAATGGTACATTCTCTACCCCACTTCCTGACTCTGCAGGTTAATTATCAGTACCTAATTATATATATTTTTCTCCTTGCTGTGCTTATTTTTTAGGGCTTGACAACCTCTGTGAACTTTATAACCAAATAAATTCTTTTTTGTTTGGTCTTTTGTCTGCTATATATAGCAAATTATATGAGCCAATGTGGGCTGGCTCCTCCACATCTGGGCTCTTAACACCTCCACCACCTCCTGATGTACTGATGTACACTTTCACTCCCCCACAACCACTACACACACACAACATCTCTCTCTGTATTATCTGTATTATGCCTCTTTTTGTTCTCCTGTCATATCTATAAAAGACTTTGACAACTGGTTTTTGGCTTTTCTCTTCTCTCTAATAAATATATCTCTAATTTGGCAAAGTCTGTGTGTATTTAGATCACCAATCCCTCACCCTACCTTTTGTGCTCTTTGATCTTCTCAACTTCACCTCCATGGTAGGCAGAATTCCAAAAATCTCTTTCTCCCCCAGCCCCCAAGATTCCAGTTCATTCACTGGTTATTTAACCAAACACTAGTCTAGGTACTGCTCTGAGGAATGTTGCAGTTGTAATTAAAGTCCCAAGTCAGTTGACCCCAAGATACTGAGATAATTACAAAGGTGTGCCTAATTTACTCAAATGAGCTCTTTAAAAGGCAGAAAGAGAAGTCCAAGAGATTCGAAGTTTGCGAAGATATTTGATAGATTCAAAGTTTGAAGGTGAGATAGTCATATGAGAAGAAATGTGGGCAGCCTGGGGGAGCTGATTTGCTTCCTGACTAGCAAGGAAACAGGGGGACCTTAGTCCTGAAGCTTCAAGGAACTGAATTCTGCCAACAACCTGTCCTTGGAAGCAGATTCTTTAGATAAGAGCTTCAAATAAGAGCCAGGCTGTCTGACACAATGATTTGTCCCTATACTTTGATCTGACCCCATGATACCTGAAGCAGAGCCTAGCCTTGCCTGCTTAGATTCCTGACCTCTAGAACTGTGAGATAATAAACGAATGTCATTTTAAGATGTTAAATTGCTAGTAATCTTTCACTCAGCAATAGAAGACCAAAACCTCCCTTCCACTTCCGTGGTCCTGCTGTCCTGTTCCCACCACGGGACCCTGTCAAAACCTGGAGTGCTAATATAAAGTGCCAGTTTCCTGTTCAGGATTTCATCCTCCTGTTTCATCTCTTCAAACTCCAAGTGTCCCCTTCATAGGCTTCCTTTCTACTTGTCTTTTTTTGGCTTCACTTTTCTGTGATGAATCATTTCACCCACTCAACTCCTTGATACATTTTTCTATTACCTCACCCACCCAGCAGAACCTCAACCTAGAATTTATTGAACCTTCTATCTTCTCTGTCGTTACCTCTTTGTGAGTGGGGCTGTCAGGCCCATTTGTGGCTTTCATGGTGCTGCATTTATAGAATCTCATCTTAGGGATATTTGGCATTGCTGTGCAATCTCTCTCTAGGTGCTTTACTAGTGTTGGGAGGAAAAACATTTCCCCTAACGATTTACATCCAGTGGGGTGGCTAGGGGCTGAAAGACAGATTAAAGGAGAAAAGCAAGGTTTGTGGGGTTTATATACCAATTTAATAAGGGAAAGAGTGGTGACAGGGGTAGGGGGAGAAAGGGTTTCTATGAGAAAATAGAGGACTTTTAGAAAAGACAAATGGGCTTTTCAGAAAATAAAACATACTTTCCCTTTTTAGGAAAGTATGAAGGTTTGGAATGATGTTTGTTTATTCAATTTCTTATCCAGGTCCAAGTGGTGGGTCTTCCTGGCAGTGAGCTCCCTTGAGAGGGAATTTATGACTCCTTTACTCTCTGAAGGCTCTGCTTTTAGGCAGATAAGAGAAGCACCAAAAAGGCTTCTTTCTGCATTGGCTGTATCTCATATGTCTTCAGTTTAAAACAGTAATTTTCATACCAACTCCATGGGTCTGTGTGGGTCCCTACACTAGCATCTTTGTTTCCTTGGGCCTTATAGGAGGTAGAATAACAGTCTTCTAAAGATGTCTATGTCATAATACCCGGAATGTGAATATATTAGGTTACCTGGCAAAGGAGAATTAAGGTTGCCAATGAAATTAAAGTTGCTAATCTGATGACTTTAAAATACAAATATTATCCAGTGGGCCTAATGTAACTACAGGGATTTTAAAAGTAGAAGAGGGAGGTGGAAGATGAGAGTCAGAGAAAGAAATGTGATGGTAGAAGCAGGGTGAGAGAGATGCTCTATTGTTTGCTTAGATGCTAGAGGAATGGGTGATGAGGAATGCAGGCAGCCTCTAGGACCTGGAGAAGGTTCCAGAAAGGAACACAGACCTGCTGATATGTTTGATTTTAGCCCAGTGAGGCCCATGTTGGACTTATGACCTTCAGAAATGTAAGGTAATAAATTTCTGGTGTTTTAAGGTACTCAATTTGTGGTGATTTGTTACAGCAGCTATAGGAAACATATGCTGGTCTAGTCCAGTATTCATCATTTTCTCAAAGCCTGGATCTTCGCTTTCACACCTATACTCTTAGCAGATCCTCCAACTTCTGAGAGAAAGTATAATTATGGGTCAGACATTTCTTTCAATTTTCCCTCTTTTCCCTAAATGAGACGTTTATCTACGTGAGGATTCATCCTGATTCCTTTCCTTTCTGCCACAATTATAAAAAAGAGTTTCCTTTCCTTTTCTAATACTAATTCCTCTGGACTCCATTTCCATTCTGCTTCCTAAGGGTCTGATTATACCAGTCAACCACTTTTCCTTCTTTATGACTTGTTCTCCAGGCATCCATACGTATTCTGGCTTGTCAAATTTAAACCAAAGAAGAAGTACTTTCTCTGAATCCTGAGATAGCCTTTATGTGTTCTTTCTTTTACTTTCCTTCTATAACAAAATTATTGGGAAGCATCATCAATACTGTGTTTCCATTCCTTCCCTTACTCACCAGACTGACCTTTCTCTCACCAGGTTCATAAAAGGTTCCTCCTGTAATTGTGAGAAAAGCTGTGGGGGAACATAGTGCATACAGCCTCTTGCACTGTTTAATTTGCTTTAATTTGGAGTGGTTGTGAAAACAAACACAACTGGATCCAGTACAGATGTTCTATATATTATAAAACCCAAATGCCCCACAGGCCCAAAATAAGGCTTTCCTAAAGCAAGGACTTGATGGGGAAAATTTGCCACATGGAATAAGCAGCAAAGAATATACTGGGTCTGATAAAAACTGTCAACGAAATGGGTATAGAGGGCAAGTTCCTCAACATGATAAAGGCCATGTATGACAAACACACAGCCAACATTATGCTTAACAGCGAAAAGCTGAAAGCTTTTCCTTTAAAATTGGGAACAAGACAAGGATGCCCACTTCTATTCAACATAGTATTGGAGGTCCTAGCCATGGTAGTCAGACGACACAAAGAAATACAAGGCATCCAGATTGGGAAGGAAGAAGTTAAACTGTCCCTGTTTGCAGATGACCTGATACTGTACATAAAAAACCCTGAAGAATCAACTCCAAAACTGCTAGATTTAATATCTGAATTCAGCAAAGTTGCAGGATACAAAATTAATACACAGAAATTGTGGCATTCCTATACACTAACAACAAACTAGCAGAGAGAGAAATCAGGAAAACAGTTCCATTCACAATTGCATCAAAAAGAATAAAATACCTAGGAATAAACCTAACCAAGGAAGTGAAAGACCTATACTCTGAAAGCTACAAGACACTAATGAGAGAAATTAAAGAAGATACCAATAAATGGAAACACATCCCATGGTCATGGACAGGAAGAATTAATATTGTCAAAATGGCCATTCTGCCTAAAGCAATCTATAGGTTCAATGCAATTCCTATCAGAATACCAACAGCATTCTTCAATGAACTAGACAAAATCATCCTAAAATTCATATGGAACCACAAAAGACCTCGAATAGCCAAAGCAATCCTGAGAAGGAAGAATAAAGCAGGGGGATTTATGCTTCCCAACTTCAAGTTCCACTACAAAGCCACAGTAATCAAGACAATCTGGTACTAGCACAAGAACAGACCCACAGACCAAGGGAACAGACTAGAGAGCCCTGATATAAACCCAACCATATACGGTCAATTAATCTGTGATAAAGGAGCCATCGTCATACAATGGGGAAATGACAGCCTCTTCAACAGCTGGTGTTGGCAAAACTGGACAGCTACATGCAAGAGATTGAAACTGGATTATTGCTTAACCCCATACACAAAAATAAAGTCAAAATGGATTAAAGACTTGAATGTAAGTCATGAAAACATAAAACTTTTAGAAGATAACATAGGCAAACATTTCCTGAATATAAGCATGAGCAACTTCTTCCTGAATGCATCTCCTCAAGAAAGGGAAACAAAAGCAAAAATGGACTCATGGGGCACATCAAACAAAAAGTTTCTGTACAGCAAAGGACACCATCAACAGAATGAAAAGGCATCCTACAGTATGGGAGAATATATTTTATAAATGACATATCTGACAAAGGGTTAACATTCAAAATATATAAAGACTTACATGCCTCAACACCCAAAAAGCAAATAACCCGATTAACAAATGGGCAGAGGATATGAAGAGACAGTTCTCTAAAGAAGAAATTCAGATGGCCAACAGACACATGAAAAAGATGCTCCACATCACTAATCATCAGGGAAATGCAAATTAAAACCACAATGAGATATCACCTCACACCAGTAAGGATGGTAAGCATTGAAAAAACTGAGAACAACAAATGCTGATGAGGATGCACAGAAAGAGGAACCCTCCTACACTGCTGGTGGGAATGTAAGCTAATTCAACCGTTGCGTAAAGCAATATGGGGTTCCCAAAAAACTAAAAATAGAAATACCATTTGACCCAGGAATCCCACTCCTTGGAATTTGCCCAAAGAATACAACTTCTCAGATTCAAAAAGACATATGCACCCCTATGTTTATTGCAGCACTTTTTACAATAGCCAAGATATGGAAGCAACCTAAGTGTCCATCAGTAGATGAATGGATAAAGAAGATGTGGTACATAAACACAATGGAATACTATTCAGTCATAAGAAAGAAACAAATTCTACCATTTGTAACAACATGGATGGAGCTGGAGGACATTATGCTCAGTGAAATAAGCCAGGCGAAGAAAGACAAGTGCCAAATGATTTCCCTCATTTGTGGAGTATAAGAATGAAGCAAATCTGAAGGAACAAAATGGCAGCAGACTCACAGACTCCAAGAATGAACTAGTGGTTACCAAAGGGGAGAGGTGTGGGAGGGTGGGTGGGGAGGGAGAAGGGGATTGAGGGGTATTATATTTAGTACACATGGTGTGGGGGATCACAGGGAGAACAGGTTAGCACAGAGAAGGCACATAGTGAATCTGCGGCATCTTGCTGCACTGTTGGACAGTGAGTACTTTGGGGTATGGATGGGGACTTGATAATATGGGTAAATGTAGTAACCACATTGTTTTTTCATCTGAAACCTTCATAAGAGTGTATATCAATCAAACCTTAATAAAAATATAAAAAAATAATAAATAAATTAAGTAATTTTTTAAAAAAAGAATGTACTGGATCTTACCAGATCCTTGCACTTAGTGGCCAGCCAGGCAAACAGACTGGGAGCTCAGGGTAAGTGCTGGAGGGCAGGAGGATATTAAATTCCTATGAGAAGGATGCGGGAACTTCTTGTGGATCCATATGGTAGCTTTGAAAGTAGAGTGCCTGATTCATGGAGTTGCAGGCTCAGGAATTTTGTTCCTTTAATAAGCAGACTGTTTTAGATTTTGCTTTGGTTGCCATTCTGTGTAAGCCGTATCCTTATCAACATTTAATGAATTTGTATCCTTAGCCCATGTCTGTTGTTGATATGCCACCAAGCACTGATACCCTGTGAAAGCCACACAAGCAAGCCCCTCACTGGTGTGATTATTGGGAAAGAATATTACCTTCCACCTGCAAAAGCTCCCGGTATTTTAGCAGTTTTCAAAAGCAAGGTTCAAGTGTTTTAATTAATGAGTCTGTCTGCTCCCTTCACCAGAGGGCATATGCCCTATTTATGTCCCAGGTGCACTGCCCACAAAAGCACACGGTGACACCTCAGCCCTGCCCCCATTTATAATCCCCAATGTGTGTTTCAAGGATGTGGACTCCAGATGGCCCCAAAGCTTTCAGTTAGGAATGTAAAAAAATCATAACTTTGATAACTCTGTGGTTTGAGTGCAAACCACACAAAACATGATAAGAGTGACTTCAGTCAGTTTGAAGATAGTCCAACAGATCAATGATCAGAAAGTCAGGTTCTTTCTGTTTATTTGTTCTGTTATCTAGGAAATGAATAGAAAGTAATGGGAAAAGCCCTTACATAGAAAATTTACAAATAAACCACAAGTGATCATTAGAATAAAGAGGCTTACTCTAAGTCAAAGAAATATAAATCATAACACCATTATGCTATTTTTTGTCACCTATCAAATTTAATAAGATTAAAATCATTACTCTATCCAGTGTTTGCAAGAGTTTAAGTGAACAAGCAACTTTTTAAATAGTTGGGAGGCTCTGAATTTGGCACAAAACTCTTCTACAAAATTTGGCTATATGTATTAAAAAATTTTTGAATGAGCATTATTTTTTGCCCTAGCAATTCCCCTCCTGCAGTTTACCTGGATGTGTGCAATGACATTTAGAAGGATGTTTTGTGAATAATAGGAAGATTGGCTAAATTAATTATGGTACATAATGGACATTGAATAGCATGCAGGCATTAAATATAAAGTTGTAGAAAGATACTGAATGATGGGAAACTGTGATATAGCAGTTCTTTTGGTATCATTAATGTACAATTACTTGAACAACATTATGGTTACTAGACTCCGCCTTTTATCAAGTCCCCACCACATACCCCATTACAGTCACTGTCCATCAGCATAGTAACATGCTATAGAATCATTACTTATCTTTTTTGTGTATACTGCCTTTCCCGTGTTTCTTCCTCACCCCCCACCACTACATTATGTGTGCTAATCGCAATGCCCCTTTTCCCCCCTTATCCCTTCCTTCCCACCCATCCTCCCCAGTCCCTTTCCCTTTGGTAACTGTTAGTCCATTCTTGGGTCCTGTCAGTCTGCTGCTGTTTTGTTCCTTCAGTTTTTTCTTTGTTCTTATACTCCACAGATGAGTGAAATCATTCGATATTTATCTTTCTCTGCCTGGCTTATTTCATTGAGCATAATACCCTCTAGCTCCATCCATGTTGTTGCAAATGGTAGGATTTGTTTTCTTCTAATGGCTGAATAATATTCCATTGTGTATATGTACCACATCTTCTTTATCCATTCATCTACTGATGGACACTTAGATTGCTTCCATTTCTTGGCTATTGTAAATAGTGCTGCGATAAACATAGGGGTGCATATGTCTTCTTCAAACTGGGCTGCTGCATTCTTAGGGTAAATTCCTAGGACTGGAAATCCTGGGTCAAATGGTATTTCTATTTTGAGTTTTTTGAGGAACCTCCATACTGCTTTCCATAATGGTCGAACTAATTTACATTCCCACCAGCAGTGTAGGAGGGTTCCCCTTTCTCTATATCCTCGCCTACATTTGTTGTGGTTTGTCTTTTGGATGTTGGCCATCCTAACTGGTGTGAGGTGATATCTCATTGTGGTTTTAATTTGCATTTCTCTGATGATTAGCAATGTGGGGCATCTTTTCATGTGCTTGTTGGCCATCTGGATTTCTTCTTTGGAGAAGTATCTGTTCAGCTGCTCTGCCCATTTTTTAATTGGATTATTTGGTTTTTGTTTGTTGAGGTGCGTGAGCTCTTTATATAATTTGGATGTCAATCCCTTACTGGATATGTCATTTATGAATATATTCTTCCATACTGTAGGATGTCTTTTTGTTTTACTGATGGTATCTTTTGCTGTACAGAAGCTTTTTAGTTTGATATAGTCCCACTTGTTCATTTTTGCTTTTGTTTGCCTTGCCTGGGGAGATATGTTCATGAAGAAGTTGCTCATGTTTATGTCCAAGAGATTTTTTGTCTATGTTTTTTCTAAGAGTTTTATGTTTTCATGACTTGCATTCAGGTATTTGACCCATTTGGAGTTTACTTTTGTGTATGGGGTTAGACAATAATCCAGTTTCCTTCTCTTACTAGTAGCTGTGTGATATAGCAGTTTGCGAAATAATGATAGCTACCATCTATGGAGTGCTAACCAGTGATAATGACTCTGTTCAGTGCTTTACACATATTATCTCATTAAATCTTTAATTAAATGCTGGCTTTAATTGAATTTGTCAATTTGATGGTAATGACCAGCTTGATAAAGTAGTAGGCTGGTGTTAGAAACTAATATAACTTTAGTTAGCAAATAAACCAATATATCAATATGAAAAAAATCACAAACTAAAGTAGTTTAAAGATTAGACTAAAAACAAGGCAGAAAGTTGTTTTTAGTGGTTTTTGCCTTATTTTGGGTGAGAACATGACTCTAAGTATTGTCATGTGTCTTCATATGCACATTTTACGGACTAAAAAAGAATTGACATTTATCAATTTATTTTCAGATACAATTCATTTTTTTCTAATATAAAAATTGTGTACCTTCCTTAAATTTAGAAAATTGTACTAAACTAGAAAGAAAAAAAATCCCATACTATTAACACCAAGAAACTAGCATTTTTCTTGTATTGCCAGCTGTTTTCTATGCTTAGTTTTTGGTTTGTTTTCATTTACGTAATTGCAGAATGCTATATGCTATATTCAACTTACTATCCTGTTTTTTTTAAATATGCTTTTCTTTTTGTCAATTTCATGTATTTTCTCCATTTTTTTAAGTCCGCTCTTGGAATTGCTTTTGGAATTTGCTAGGAAATTTTTTCATTTTTGCTGATATCAATAAGTTTTATTCTTTAGAGGGTGTTTTTCAATTTTGCAAACAGTTATTAAGAGCCAGCTCTGAAGAATTTTTCCCAACCATGGCTTAAAATGACAAATATATTTGTGTATGGATCTTTAAGGGTCTTCAAACTGACTCAAAATTAATCAAAAAAGCCAAATCCACCAAATATTTGGGCACATCATGGAAATATACTTTTAAGTTCTTTAAAAGCATACAGTATGATATTTTTAATATTCTAAAAAATTTATGTATAATCAATTTCTTATCTAGGCTTCTTGTGTTTGGTGAAGAATTAATAATATATCCTAGTGTTGCTTTGAACAATTTAACTGATAATAAGATTTTTGTTTGTAAATGCAAACCAGCAAATATCTAGGTGTCAGTACTGATTTTGAGGTTAGGTGCAGCCCTTGGATTTGGGATAGCTCTGCTCAATAAAACTTGATAACCCATTTCCTGAATCTGCACAATCACTGTCACCCTTTCCATAGCGATCAGTGTACTGCAAGGAAGTATTTATTATAGGAATGTGAAGAATACATTTAAACTGTCCACATTAATATTTTAATTAGCCCCCCACCCCTCTTAGGTTCAGGAATCTGCGGTGCAAGCACCTAATTTCACAGAAGTTTATCCAATAGAGTTCGCCTACTTGCTCCTGGGGTGGGCAACGTGTGTGACGGTGAAAACTTTGGGCGTCAGTGTTCCCTGGTGCTTAGGGGTACGGGACACCGTCAGTGACTAATCAATCCATTCAGGCATGAGGAGGTACGAATCAGCCCGGGTAGGGACCTGTGATTACCTGGACTAATGGCCACTGTCCCTTTCGTATACGCCCTGGAAGCGGGACCTCTTGTTCTCCCCGCGTGCTCCTGGATAGTGATCTCCGCGAGCCGGGCCCGCGGGAGGGTGGCGGTCCGATCCTGTGTCCCGCTCAGTCACCGCGCAAGCCGTAGGCGCACTCGGCCCGGGCGCCGGGCGCTTATCTCGACCGGGCAGGCGGCGCCATGCCTTCCTCCCGCCCCTGGACATCGACCCGGAGGCCGCCGGGCGCAAAGGGCTGGCCCCCGCCCTGCGCTTTACCAGCACGTAACCCAAGGCGTGCGGAGCGAAGCCGGCGTCGGCGCTGCCTGCGCTCGCCTCCTGCCCGCCCTGGCAACCTCGGCTCGCCGGCCGCCACGCTTGACTGTGACCCGGTGCCGGTGCCCCCCGAGGCGGCCCGCTGCGAGTGTGAGTGCCGGGCCGCGGGGAGCGCGCGGGCGTGGGAGGTGGCTGCCCGCCGAGCTGTGGGCGTCGGTCGGGGATGGTCGCTCCGGGTTGGCTTTGCAGCGCCTGCCGGCCGAGTGCTGAATCCTGCGTTCTTACAGACCCAGTCTCGAGCGCGCAGGAGTGAGAGTTCCGGACTGTTGGACAAAGACTGGGAAACGCAGGCAAGAGGCAGCCTGAATGCGAGGCAGGGAGATTTTGGAAAAGCTCTTCGCGACTTAGAAAACACAGTAGGAATGCTTGATGTCACTGTTAATTTAGGAGCTGCTTCCTTAGGTATGCTTAGGTCTGGCTGACCCAGCATATAAATGATGTTAGTGCCCTGCCTCTGAGCACACTGCCTCTGAGACCTAAGTCCTTTGTTAAACTGACCGGTGTGAGTAAATGGTTAAAAACCTTTGGGGTGTGTGGCTTGAAAGATCAGTGGGAATTGCGTGTTCATTTGGTAGAAAGCAGATTTTTAGTCGAGATGACTCGGGCTTAATTACTCCCTCCCAGTTTCATTTGAAAGTGAGTATGAAATACAAACTGAAAATTTAGACTGGTTTTTCAGAAAATGATGTCGTGCGGCAACTGATTTTGTGTCTGGTAGTTAAGTGTGTATTAGGAGCCGGTTGGTTTGGTAAAACTCATGCCTTTCTCCGAATGTAGAGTTGATACTGGATGGATAAAAACTTACTGAGTGTGGAAGTGACTACAAGGTGAGAGAGTAATTTGTTAGTACTTTTAAGGGGGTTAACGATATATTCTATGTCTTTTACGTGTCCCCAGGACACAAAGTTGGTCCACAACTTGGGAAGGTTTATTAAAGATTTATTCAGTTCCTTTTTGCAATTTTTCTGTGAATGGTTGGCTTAATGACTAACCTCAAAACCCTCCAGCTTATTAAAATGCATATTAAAAGTAATTCTTAAGAAGTTAAAGCCATACAGAAATATACAAGACAAAAAAATTACATTGTAAATCTAGCAAATAGTTTTTTCAAAACCCTGTAATGTTGCCTTTTATTTTCTTCCCTAAAAATAGAAATATAAAAGCTCATCCATTTACATAAAAAAGAAAAACTTTCATAATAACAAATGTCTATTGGTCATCTTTGCTCCAGACTCTGGGTGTTCTTTTGCTTCAAGATGGTATTAAAATACACTTACAACCAAAACCTACTTCTGCATTTATTTTTATTAAGCATCCATGAAACATTTGGGGCAAGCATAAATATTACAAATGGGGAATACAACCTAGAGTCGAGTTACCATAGGGGAGCACATTCGAATGGACATGGACAGACCTATGCTAATTAAAATTGCATCGTGGAGGCCATAATAAAGAGGGACCCATCAGTCACATAATTCAGTGAAGATAAGGAGTGGGGTGGGGGTGGGGGGAAACATACCAGCTCCTTACAGAAGCTTTTCCTGGCATTTTCTTCTGAGGGAAATGTCTTAGGTCACAGAAGGATGCAGAGGAGACTGAAGGATGGCAGTGAGAGCACATTCTATATGCCCATCTGACAGTAGGTGCAATAGTATGCTTATAAGACTGCTTGCTATAGTTGTAATTTTCCGTACGCTAAATGTTATGAGAAACAACTTGTTGGATACTAAGACCTTCTGGTCATAATGCTGCTATTTGATGGTTTGGGGCTTATTTGGGGATAAATCTAGATTTTATCGAGGAATAGATAGACCTCATGCTCTTCAAGTACTCTAGTTCTGTCAACAGTATTTGATAGAAGTTTGGCAGCAGTTGAATGTTATATCAAGTGGGAAGGTTTATAGGACTTATTGGTTATAAGGAGTTATGTTCAGGCTGAGCTTTTTTAGTGAAAAATTAGGAACCTGAATGGCCTTCCTCTCTATGTATAGGGCTACAGGAAGCTGAAGTTTATTCTTAAAAAAAAATCAGTTCCCAGTTCACTCCAGGATGTGAACCGATAATGATAAAGTGTCTGAATTATTTTGACCTCATGTTGTTTTTTTTTCCCTGAGAACAACTTTATAAGATGTAATTGTCATACCTTCAGTTTGCCTATTGAAAGTGCACAATTTGTGCAACTATCCCATTTTCATCACCTTGCCTAAAAGCCCATTAAGAGTCACTGCCTCTTTTCATGATAGTCCCCAATAGGTTTTTGAACCAGGTATTCTCTTTCACTAGGGTACTGTTAGAAAGTGGTTATATAATTTTTAAGCCACATAGCCATTTATAGAGATTAAAATGTTCATAAAATTGTAGCATTGAAGTTAATAGTGGGTAGGTAGGTGTGGGTGAAGCAAACGTGTTGCTCCCATCCTGATTTCAAAGAAATTTTGTTTTCTGCAAGTAAAGTGAAGTGCAGTCTTAGCAAGGTCATAAACACTGTTGAATGAGGTTTCTTGCACTTTGCTCATCAGAGTCCAGTCCCTTTAGGCTGTGACTGAAAAGACCTTGTTACTCTTTAGAACCTTGGGCTAGCTGGAAATTTGTGCTGAGCCCCAGATAGCACTAGGTAGGCAGTCTCTGTCATTTCAACAGTATTAAGTTCTTTAAGTTATCCAGAAGGGGAAAAGTAAAGTCTCTAGAAAGCACAAATCCTACAACCTTCCTCTGAAGACACTTGAGCCGAGTGTCTTACAAGGAAAGAGGGAAAATTGCCTGAGAGGTATTCATAATTTGGGTGTTTTCACACAGAAGGTCCTGCCCCTCCTACTTCTGTCTTCATTAGTGACCCTGGCCCCATCCTGACTGTCCCCTACGGGCAGGGGAGGGAAGGGGTAGAAAAGTTAAAGGAACAATGGAATATTTAGAAAGGGAGAAAAAAACATTTCATTTTACTCCTCTTCCTCACCATCCCATATTAGTTTGGAATTGCTTAAGACAAGTTCCTTAGTTCCTCAGAATAATGAAGTAAATGGCCGATAATGGGCGGTTTGAGTGCTTAGTGTGTGCAAATGTTTTTTACATCCATTCTTATTTTAATTCTCACACTAAGCCTTCCTGGGAGGACTGTTAGTCCCACGTTTATAGAGGAGGAGGCTGAGAGTTCATAGCGTCACTCTTAAGTGGGACTAAAAGAGCATATTGAGCTCTTTTTGAAATTAGTCATATCTTTCTTTCTTTTCTTTGATCCAGCATGATAATTTGTTTAATATTTTCCTTAGATGTTCACAGAGCAACTTGTTGTAAGGGGTACAAGGACATGAAAGTAGTGTATGAGCTATTAGGAAGTAAACCCAGACCTAACTTGGGTCTTACTTAATAAACTGTCATTCCTTCATTTTCTACCTTTGATGAATTCACTTCATTTCTCTGGACCATAATTTCTTTATGAGACTAGAGAACATATGAGCTTGGATGGGAGAGATCTGTATTTTATTTAAGGATTCCAGAAGTAAAATATGAATCAGTTCAAAGTGCCAATATAGTAGTACAGAGTGTCAGGTGTGCTGAGAACACTTAGTATTCTAACATGACCCACCACCAGGAATGCTAAAGGCCTTCTCATTATTACCCTATTGTTAATAAACACTGTTGAAGCTATTTTATTATATAAGTGTTTAGCCAGTGGAGTCATCTGGCAGTAGAAGTCTGAAGACCTGGGATCTGGTCCTGGCATGTCAGTACTGGCTCATAGCCTCTTCTGTAAAATGGAAATACCTGTGCCCAAGTTGTGAGGATCAAATGAGACCATGTAGCCCAGTATTGTTTAGAAACTGAAAACCATATCTGCCTCTTTTTATATAAACAATATATTGAAGATATTATAATTTCAATATGCAATCTATCTAAAATTGTGAAGGAGATATTTTACTTTCCTTTTTCATGCTGGTCTTTGAAATTTGGTGTATATACTACATGTATAGCACATATCAGTTTGGACTATCCACATTTCAAGTGTTAAGTAGCCACATGTAGCTAGCAGCCGCCATGGGTAGCTTGGTTTGAGGCATTAATTAATATACTGATAGCAGTTGGTTGGGATGATAAGCCTTAGTTTATCCAGAAGATAATGTGTCTAGGTGTGCCTCTTGCTTTTAATAACTAATAACTTATTTCTAATACCTACTTGTTCTTATTAAATACAGAAGGAAAAAACTACAGGAAATGCAAGAATTTAGGAAATAATGCTTGTCTGTTATTCCAATCCATACCTACTGTGGTTTAGGAAGTCTAGACACCCTGAGTCTTGGTTTTGCAACCCCCCATCTGTCTTTGATTTATAATTTTTCTGATCCATTTATAACATGAGGATCCTGTTTCATAACACAAGGATATTGTTTTATGTCTTTCTAGGATACATCATATAACAGTATATAAATATACTATCACAGATAGAACACTTGGACTTCAGAAAACATAAAGCAGTACACTAGTTCAAGTTAAAAATCTAATGGTCATTTCAGTCCTACCTAAATCTAATAGTGCTATTGTTATTATTGCCATACCACTCATCACTTCTATGGAAGTAGAATCCAGTTGACATGTACAGTGTTGATTTAGGCACAGTTGTGACTAGCAACCTAGGGCCAGTTGACCCACTCAGACTGCTACAGTATAAATTCGCCCTTGCTACTTAGTTGTTCCGGAGCTACACTGTGCTCTGATTTCATATGTAGATGCATACCTCTCAAACTCCTGGCAGGGAGATGTGTTCCATCTTGCCTCATAGAATGAACTAAAAAGTTTGAATTTTTCAACAAAAAGCAAATTGCTATTCTCCTCTCCCTTCATAATTTTCATCTAAACAAAGAAGAGGTACAAATAGCATCTGGAGAATAGTTTGCAAAATGTAAGTTTCCTGCTCTTAATTCCTTCTCAACATGATAGAGATAGCCTCTAAAGCTTAGTTTTTAGGAGAAATCTCACAACTCTCATATCTAATTTCAGCTAATCATAAATATGTCAAAATGTCTTCATGTGTTATTATTTATAAAACAATGTTTTGACTGAATTGTGTAGATCTTGATGAGGAAGTTTTTCAATAACAAAGATGGCATTTTAAGTCTGACATTATGCTTCCATTATAAACACTGAAAAATACTGAGGTTACTTCATTATTTATTTTAATTTTTTTCCTCTGAGATAATTTTTAGACTGGAAAATTGCCCAAAGAAATGCTACAGAGAGTTCCTGTAACATCTTGCATAACTATAGTATAGTTGTGAAAACTCAATATAAAGATAATAACATTGGTGCTATACTGTAATACTGTTAACTAAAGTGTAGATTTATTTGGATTTCACCGGCTTTTCACTCTCCCTTTTCTGTTCAGGATCCAGTCTAGGATCTCATGTTGCATTTGATTGTTATATATTCTTATTTTCCTCCAGTCTGTGACAATTCCTCAACTTTCTGTTGTTTTCCATGACCTTGACACTTGTGAAGAGTACTGGTCAGTCATTTTGTAGAAACCCCTCAATTAGTACTTGATGTTTTCTCTTGATTAGATTGAGGTTATGCATTTTGGAAAAGAAATACCAGAAGTAATCCCAGAGCATCTTATCAAGGGTACATGATGTTTTATTACTAATGTAAACCTTGGTTTAGATGCCATTTGCCAGGTCCCTAGTGGAAAGATATCATTTTTCCCCTTGTACTTAGTAGATATGTTTGGAGTGGAACTTGGGCTATGCAAATATCCTGTTTCTCTGTATACTTTTATTCACTAATTTAGCATCCATGGTGGAACTTGATGTACATTACACTATGTTGTTCTAATGGTGTAAAAACTTTTTTTTCTCATTTCTTCTATGTTTACTAATTAGAATTCTTCTGTAAAGAAGAGCTGTCCTGGACATAAACATGCAAAGAAGTAAAAGCTAACCTTTTCAAACAGTAAGGCTTCTCTCTCACTTACCAACTTTACATTTCCATGTATGGCCCCAGAAGATGACTGGTTAGCCAGAGATGGGTAAGATTCCTCAAGGGAGGAACAACCTAAGACAGGCACAGTCGCAGGGGGGCCATCAGGTGAGAAAATGGGGATCAACAGAGGTGAGGCTTAGAACCCCCCCTCCCCCATTCTGAGAGAAATCTTCTGCATACGTGGATGTTTTATTGCCCTTGTCTAGCTTGGATTAACACATAGTCTACAGGCACACACCTGATCATCTACATTTTCTCTCTTACAACACTAAACTATGTTTTCTACCTTTATCTTGTATCTATCTACCACTTCAGCATTTTATTAAAAATAATAATAATAAAGAGAGAAATGTGGTATCCACATATAAATCAAGTATAAAAATCAAAGGAGTATTCATATTTGAACTGACTGTTTATAGTTCATAATGCATGATCAAAACCGAAAGCTTCTGTGATGACTGCCCTTGTAATGTTCACCATGTAACTTATTCACTATGTAAGAATTTGTTCTCCATGTAAGAACTTGTTCTTTATGCTTCAGAAGAATGGAAACTGATGAAAATTAGGCTTGGGGTGGATTAATGATTGTGCATTGAGCATTGACCCCCCTATACAGAATTTTATTGTTGTTAACAACCATTTGATCAATGAATATGAGAGATGCCCTCACAAAAAAAATATATATATATACACACACTTCCAATTGTAAAATAAATAAGTAACCGGGATGTAATGTATAGCATAAGGAATATAGTCAAAATATTGTAACAACCTGGTATGGTGATAGCTGGTACCTAGAATTATCATGTATATAAATGTTCAATCACTGTGTTGTACACCTGAAACTAATGTAATACTGTGTGTCAACTACCCTTCAATAAAAAATAATTATCTAAAAAAAAAAAAAAAGAGCTGTCCCTTCTTCCCCATTTATTTATTCAACTATTTGTATTAGTATGAATTTATGGGCTTTATTTTACTATATGGGTTATAACCCAATACTGTCATTATTTAATTTGCTGCTCAAATTGTTCCAGCTTGGGCCACTGGGGGTGCCTCATTCATATTGGCCTCTGTGCCCTTTTGACATCCCACCATTCCACCATTTCCCCTTTTTTAAAACATTGTCCTTACTTTCTCTATCACAGTGTTGGGGAGGAAGGAATTTCCTCTACCCATCATGGTTCTTCTAGTTAGTTTAGAAATCAAACTGACATAAATCAGATTAATGGGAGAGAAAAAACAAAGTTTAACTATGTACATAGTTCAACATGCCCAGATCATGTTTTCTAACAACATTCTCTGAAAAAAGGAACCAAAATGCCTTGGAGAAATGATTGATTCCAGGATTAGGGCATGGAAAGTACAAAATGAACCTGGAGCATGCTGTTGTAGGGACCAAGAGCAGGTCACCCCAAGATGTGTCATTGTGACATGCAGATTATTTTGAGTTGAAAACTGTCATAGATTCAAAGACCCTCGGAGAATGAAGTTTATATGTCATCCTGAACCAAGGAGAAGGGGATAGGTGGCTGAGACTTCAAAGGAAATAGGGCGGTAATTCACAGGAATATGAAAAGACTAAATGTTTGATAAACAAAATACTTGATGGGGCGCACAGAAACAATGGGGCACAGAAAGGAATTTTAACAGACTAAGCCACATCCCTCCCTGTCTACTTAACCTACTTTACATTATAATATAGTTATCTAAGGTGACAGCTCTCCTGGAGCAGTTCTTCCAACTGTATTCTCTCTACACAATTTTAGGTGTGTGTGTGTGTTTGTTTAAGTATCTTCCTGAGTATTCTGGGCCTTGATGGTTTTCAGCTCAAAATAATCTGCATGTCACAATGACACATCTTGGGGTGACCTGCTCTTGGTCCCTACAATAGCATGCTCCAGGTTCATTTTGTACTTTCCATGCCCCAATCCTGGAATCAATCATTTCTCCAAGGCATTCTGGTTCCTTTTTTCAGAGAATGTTGTTAGAAAACATGATCTGGGCAGTAGGTGTGTTACTGGAATTTCTTTGGACTTTTAAAGTTCACTAGGTTTTTGACCTAACAAATGCATCTCTACAAAGATGACTAATGCCTTCAATTTCAAACACTGTAGAGGACCTCATTGTAGTTGCTAATTTGAATTAAGTCTTTTATGAGAAATAAATGAAATTGGCAGGGTTTAGAGTTATTTATTTATTTATTCGTTTACTTTTCATTTGTGGAAGAAGGGAGCAGACAATGACAAGATGATTCTAAAATTTATATACTAATGCAAAGTATCTATAATAGTCAAAAGTAGTTTACAGAAATAAATGTTGCCCACTACAAGAATTAACAGAGGAAAGAGCAGCATTGTTATATTAGTATATTTAATTTATATGTGCAGGAGCTTGCAGAAAAAATGGTAATAAAATGTTCTACATATATATAGATGATTTAAATTTTTTTTTTTACTATTTAAGAACTTTTTCTACATTCAAAATTACCTTTGTGTATATATATTTTAATATATTATTTATTTTGGTATTATTAATGTACAATTACATGAGCAACATTATGGGTACTAGACACCCCCTATTATCAAGTCCCCACCACATACCCCATTACAATCACTGTCCATCAGTGTAGTAAGATGCTATAGAATCACTACTTGTCTTCTCTGTGTTGTTATACTGCCTTCCCCATGCCCCACCCCAGCCCCTGCTACATTATGTGTGCTGATCGTAATACCCCTTTGTCCACCTTATCCCTCCCTTCCCACCCATCTTCCCCAGTTCCTTTCCCTTTGGTAACTTAGTCCATTCTTGGGTTCTGTGAGTCTACTACTGTTTTGTTCCTTCAGTTTTTCTTTGTTCTTATACTCCACAGATGAGTGAAATCATTTGATACTTGTCTTTCTCCACTTGGCTTATTTCACTGAGCATAATACCCTCTAGCTCCATCCATGTTGTTGCAAATGGTAGGATTTGTTTTCTTCTTATGGCTGAATAATATTCCATTGTGTATATGTACTACATCTTTTTTATCCATTCATCTACTGATGGACACTTAGGTTGCTCCTATTTCTTGGCTATTGTAAATAGTGCTGCGATAAACATAGGGGTGCATATGTCTTCTTCAAACTGGGCTGCTGCATTCTTAGGGTAAATTCTTAGGACTGGAATTCCTGGGTCAAATGGTATTTCTATTTTGAGTTTTTTGAGGAACCTCCATACTGCTTTCCACAATGGTTGAACTAATTTACATTTCCACCAGCAGTGTAGGAGGGTTCCCTTTTCTCCACAACCTCGCTAACATTTGTTGTTGTTTGTCTTTTGGATGGTGGTGATCCTTACTGGTGTGAGGTGATATCTCATTGTGGTTTTAATTTGCATTTCTCTGATGACTAGTGATGTGGAGCATCTTTTCATGTGCCTGTTGGCCATCTGAATTTCTTCTTTGGAGAAGTGTCTGTTCAGATCCTCTGACCATTTTTTAATTGGATCATTTGCTTTTTGTTTGTTCAGGTGGGTAAGCTCTTTATATATTTTGAATGTCAACCATTTATTGGATCTGTCATTTATGAATATATTCTCCCATACTGTATGATGCCTTTTTGTTATATTGGTGGTGTCCATTGCTGTACAGAAACTTCTCAGCTTGGTATAGTCCCACTTGTTCATTTTTGCATTTATTTCCTTTTCCCGGGGAGATATGTTCATGAAGAAGTTGCTCATGTTTATGTCCAAGGGAAAGGTTTCTTAATTCTGATCAAGAAAGAATTCATGATCAAGTTAAGCAGATACAAGCAACAAGTAGTCTAATAAAGTGAAGGTACATGCTCAAGAAGGGAGTGCGGGTGTGTTCCAGTTATAAGCAGCCCAGCAGTTTCATGAAGCAAAGTGCACACTTAAGGAGGGAGTGCAGGCATGCTCCAGAGATGAACAGCCTAGTGGGGTTCAGGTTGCGTGGTCTTGAAGCTGAAGTTTAAGCAGTGGTGGAATATTCCTCGGGATAGGTGGGGTTTTCTCTCATTAGGGAGGGGATTTCTAGGAAATAGGGTGACACCCTCTTTTTGTCCTTAGTATGGTCTGCCTTGGAACTGTCAAGATGCCATGGGGTGTGATTTTTAGTATGCTATTGATCTATAATGTACTTTGAGGTGAAATCAGGGTCAGCTGCTCCATGTTGGAACCAGTCAGTCTTGGCAGGTCTGGTATCTATACCATCACTCCCCACATCCTGCAAGAACAGCATATTTAGACTATTAACCAGCATCTAGCCAAATGTAAAGACTAGGCAAAGTCCCCAGCCCTCTCCCTGGTCATTTCTGGCTATCTACCTCCTATAATACCTCTATGATTTTGTGAAGAAGATAGTTGCACACACCACACACACTTTTGTACCTCTGTGTACAATGTCTTTCTCGTTAAGTCCTAGAATTTCAAGTAATAGTAGTGCAGTTCAGCTGATTGTCTACTCATAATTCTTTGTGTATGATTGTGATTGTGATTATTGAACTTTAAGCAAGGTACAAGATATTAACCTTAATGTAGCACAAATGTATTAGGCTCTTGGGAAGAAAGATTGAATTCTAGATCCAGGACTGTGTAGCTTTGGGTAAGTTCTAACTCAATGACACCTTATTTTTGCCTGCTCCACTTGGTTTTGTCTTGGGACCTCAGGATCCTAAAATTCTCTACTCACCCCTCCCCTCTGCTCATCTGCTCACTGTGCCAGTTTGGTGGGATCAGCAGCGCCAAGGGACGGAGGATGAAGGGTGGTGACTACACCTCCAGGGCCTCTGCCAGTGTCTCTCTCCCTGCTCCCCAGCCTGTCTTAAGGCCATCTTCCCCCAAAACTCCTTTTATTTAAATTCCCTCTTAAATGTAAATGAGTTTTTCTTCAGTTCCTATGGGCCTGAAGCTAAACCATTATTATTTATACTTGCATTAGTGTTTTCCAGATTGGGCAGCATTGGGGAAGGTGGAAAAATTATTTTGGATCAGGTCAAACAGCGAGATTTGCTGTTTTTTAAAACTTCCATTGGCTGTGGCCTTGCTGCAGAAGTTAGGTGCCTCATGCCTGCTGGACTCCTGGGCCTGCCCCCCAACACCCACCTTCTTGTGAACAAAGAAGAGAGTGCTGCACTCAGGGTGTGCTCTTGGTATCCTTAGGTACATATCTGAACACACTCTTCCTTAGAAATCAGGTACTCTTTCTATTTACAGTTTCTGAGTGTTTATCTTGTGTCTGGTGTTTGTGGGTCAGAGACTGTGGGGGACAGGTGCAGGAGAGTGTCCCCATCTTGGCTCTCAGATGATTACAGTAGCCTCTTACTGGTCTCCCTGCTCTGTTCCTTCCCCCAGCTTCTTCCATCCCCCACCCTCCCAAGTCAGAGTCATCGTTTTCATAGTTTGATCTTTTCATTCCTTCACTCAGAACTTTGTGGCGCCTTCCAGTCTCACTCGAAATCAAAGCCAGATTCCCTGCAGTGGATGTGACAGGTCCTACGTGGGCTGGCCTGACCTTTGACTTTATCTCCTGTGTTCTTCCATCCTCCCTCCCTCTGTTTCAGCCCCACTGTCCTCCTTGCTGCTCCTTAGACTAGTGCTTGGGCTTGCATTTCACCTCCACAGAGCCACCACCAGGTTTCTGCTCAAAGCCTCATTGGAAAGGCCTTCTCTGACCACCTCTCCTCTTCTGTTTTATTTTTTTCTCCATAGCACTGCTATCTGACATTTTTCACACATAATGTCTTGATGGCAGGAATGTTTGTATGTGTTTTATTTTGTTTACTTCTGTATCCCTAGTGCCTGCCATGTAGTAGAAGCCTAGTAAATATTTGTTGAATGAATTTTACATTCATGAGAAACAGGATTGGAGAAGACAATCAATTTCTTCAAGTTTACTCCAAGGTACTTTACTACATACACATTTAAGGGTGGGAGGAAGGCAAATCCCATATGGTCCATTTTACCAGTAGCCTTAGGGATGAAACACATCAGTTTCCTCTGGGAAAGTGCTGGACAAGTTGCAGGTAAACTTCAGAAACTTTGGGATGTGACATACATGCAAGTTACGCCTGGTCCTAATCATTTTTATTCACAATTTGACTATGTATTTTATAACGTTTCAATTTTCTATCAGAGATTAAAATTAATTTGGACACAGTTCTTGCAAATTTTGTGGGAATGTAAAGGAAAAAGGAATAGCCATACAGGGTGTTTACTTTATGTGCATTTGTATCTGTTTAAAGAGAAGATGAAGATTAAATTGAAAAAGGACAGAAAACATCAGTGGTTGTCAGCAGCCAGGGTAGAAGGAGGGGGTTTCCCTGAGGAAATTTCAAAATTTGAAAAACCATACTTAAAGAGGGTGAGTTTTATTGTTTACAACACTGTTTACTGTTCACATTTCCAATAAACATGAAAAAAAAAAACAAAGTTTAAGCAAAACTGTGAGTAGAGTTGGCATTATATAGGAAAGAATATTATACCTACCAAAAGTAACTTTATTTTGTAATTTATACCTTGTTTCCGTAAGTCATTAATTTCCTGTAGATCCCTCTCTGGCCTTATGAAGGTCCCCCTCATAAACTGAAAAGAGGGAGATGAGGATGAGTGATGAGAGTCATACTCACCTGTTAGTGGCTTTTAGCTTGCTTCAGTAGCTGCATTTTCTTACTGCCTCTTCCTGAAAGCTAAACTCCAGCATACTGAAGGGCGTGTGTATCTCAGCATGATCTCTTTCAATTTAAGGATTTTTGCATTCCTTTTCTAAAACAAGGTTCTCTCCTCTCCTTTTTCTTCTTTCAATTAAAGGATTTTTGCATTCCTTTTCTAAAACCAGGTTTTCTCCTCTCCTTTTTCTTCCTCCCATCTATCTGGTTAGTCTCCTTTAGGAGGCCCCTTCTGAACTCCCCCCTCCTCCCAGGTTTTGTACTCCCTGAGGGATGGAGCTGTGCTGTAATCTCTAATTTATCAGATGAAAGTGAGGTTTTAGGCAAAGAGGTGGGGAAGGACATTCTTGGCTGAAAGAATGTCTGATTTGAAACAGGATAATTATATTTTCTCTGAATTCTAGCTGTGTTAATATATTGAGTTCTTAGATATTATTCATTAAGGTTTGTCCTGACCTTTTAAAATGAAGATAATCTGTGTGTGTTTGCCCTCTTTCTAAATTTATATATAGTTTCGTAATCTTACTAGAAATCTAACTTCTCTAGGTGGCTCTTCTAAACGTGATGGTTAGTGACTTCCTTTTGCTGGTGCTTATAATGCCTTCCTTAAGCTACTTTGCAGCAGTGGTGTGGCATGTTGTGATTTAGTCTTTGATTCAGAAGGAATGGTTGAGAAGAGGGTGTGAGGAGCTTGGAAGGGGACACTAACAGTGGACATTAGGGCCCTGCTTTTACAGTAGCATGTGTAGGTAAATTTTTGGTTTTCAAATGTGAATATGGCTTTCAGAAATGGTTGATTTGCAGAAAAGTCTAAAGAAGCTACATTAAGAATGTCATTGTTTTACTTGTTAATATGGGAGATACACAAGAAGAAAGCTCCTGCTCCATGAGCCTGGGCTAGAAAAATTTTAATGCTAACCTGCACAGCTGTAATCCAAATATCGGCCATTGCTAGAGATCTTTGTCACTTTAATAGGAAAGCTCTACAGGGTGTCTGGAAGGGCTATAGCTTATTCAAATTCATTCTTGCTTTTCTTTCATTGGCCTGTGTCCTGATAGCACCATGATGTGCCTTTGTGACATACAGATTATTTTGATTTGAGAACCATCAAGGCCCAAAAGTCTGAGGATACTTCGACACCTTTCAGCCCCAACAACTGCATAAAAGGAATTTGGGAAAAAAAACAAAAAAAAAGAAAGAATTTGGTTAGAGGAACTACTCCAGCAGGGGAGCTCTCACCTTAGACAGCTGTTTTGTAATGTAAAGTAGGTGTAGGAGAAAGGATCTGATGTGGCAAAATCTGTTAATATTGCTCTCTGTGCCTCATTGCTTCTGTGTGGTCCATCAAGTATTGTGCTTATCAAACATTTGGTCTTTTCATATTCCTGAGAATTACTTCCCTTTTCCTTAGAAGTCTCAGCTTCCTACCCCCTTCTCCTTGGTTCAGGATGGCATATTTACCCCATTGTCTTTGTGTTTGGAACCCATGTCTATGGCTTCCCCATACATATGTAATTGAACTTTGTTTTTTTCTCTTTTTAACCTGTCTCATGTCAATTTTGTTCTTAGAGCAGTTAGAAGAACCTCAAGAGGTAGAGAAAGTTTTTTCTTCCCCAACGCCTACCTTTGGTATTTGAAATTCTGAATAAAATAGTATGAAACTCATTATGAAAATGTTATGAAATTTATGTATGGTCAAAAATGTTTTGGTAAAATGTGAATTCCGTTTGTAGATCAGATTTCATTCTTTAGAAATTCACCACATTTGTTTCACTTGGGGAAAGTGATGCAATTCAGATGACAGTTCTAGAAGAAACTGAAGCACTGTTTTTTCAGCCATTGCCAAACTTGGTTATTTAATAGATTTGTTAATCTGAACCTGAAATATATAGCACTACCTTTTCTGAGATAAATATAATAGAGTTTTATGCTGTTTTGAAACTCAGTAATGAGTTTGATAGAGGGTATAGCAAGTATATGCATCTTTTATGGGATTGTATAACTGGTTATTTATAAAAATAACCCAGGAATGAGTAAATGTTTTTAAAAAGTAAATCATTCTAAAGCTGCATTGCTCAATGTGGTAACATTAGCCACATTTGGGTATTTGTAGCTCTGGGGGGAAATCTTGGACAAATACCTTTGAAATCGAAATCAGCCAAAGGGAGAAATAAAGGTTATTTCTTACAAGCAGTCATCCACTTCTGCTCCCCCGTGTCTCTCATGACCAGGCTGAAGAAGAAGAACTGCTCACCCAACCTCTCTAGTCCAGATAAGCCCTTGCTCACCCTTGTAATCACCTATTCCTATGGAGATGGACTACTCCTCTCCACTCCCTGGAAAATACCTATTCTATGGAGATGCACTAAAGCCAGGCGAGAGATTCTGGAAATATTGCAATTTTACCACTTCAGAAATATTGCCTTACAATCTACTCGTTCCCCATCTTCCGCAGTGACCCCTGGATGAGAAAACTGGAGTACCATAACCAGACTAATAACATAAAATCCTGATAATCCTCAAGCTGGAGGATTCAGCTAGGTTCAAAGTCCCATGCAGATTAAGACCATAGCTCACCCATTCCACAGGCAGTCAGTAGCTGAAAATTAGGGAGTTCAGAGTAATCATCATGCAGCAGCTGCAGCCAGGGGGTGCATCCAGGCCACTGGGACTGTAGAAGAAAATAACCTTAAGGGTGATAATATACATGTTTTAAAGATACCAACATAGGCAAATCTTGTTCATCAGGTAGGATACATGCAAGAGAGTAGTTCTGTGATAGGACAGTAGTAGGAATGGGATCTCATCCTGGTCTAGTGGGAGCCCCTAGATCTGTGGGAGTTACAGATGGGTCAATATATAGGCTACAGGAGGTACATGCACTGGCCATAAAGATAAAACAAAACTTCCCCATAAGATGCTCTTACCTCCTGGACATTTGGGGTATGCTACCATGATCTTTAGGGGCCACTCTTCTGTTACTCCAGGAACATACAGGAGGCCAGCTTCCATACCTTTTACCCAAGGTGCCAGAAGGGCTAGCCAATGCTGGTCCATGTGTCAAAATGTCCAAGGCCATGTCCTTTCAACAGTGTCTCCAGGATTTAATGCAGTTGAGACTGGCAGCAGGATGTTGTTCTGCTGGCCATATCCTGGGTTCAAAAACTCCTCTTTGATTTGCACATACAGTTGTATAGGAAGGGCAGCAATGTGTGTTAGCATATCCACAGGGCTCAAGGCTCCTTCTTCAGACTTCTCATTCAAATGCCATAGCACTGTCCATAGCGAACTGACCAGCCCCATAGACTACTGGTATCTGACTTCAGGCCAGATTTCTGCAAACCATTGTACCTCTCTATCATGCCTGACTTGGTAGTGTTGTATGGTACATGAAACTTCCACTTTATTCCTAATTGCTGCACCCATTCCTGTAAATCATGTCCAGTAAAGACGGTGCCTTGATTGCTCTCAATAATGTACGGCTAGCCATAGGCTGCAAATAGATGCTCTAGGCCCCTCTTGGTGGTTTGCTGATCTCCGTGATGTGCAGGAAAAGCAACTCATAGTCCAGTAACCGTGTCCACACAAGTCATGGCATACCGATATCTTCCTGTTACGGGCAGAGGCCCAATGTAGTCTATCTGCCACCTAACAAGGGGTATTGGCCCCCTTACTATTGTCCCATGTTGCTGTAGGACTCAGTGTAAGTCCCTCTTAGAGCATACAATGCATTCCTTCCAGGCTCTGCTGACTTCTTCAGAGGTAAATGACAAGCCCCACCGATGGGCTACAACCAAATTGTCTTTTGCCTCATGTGCCACAAACACTGATGTAACCATTGGACCACATCAGAGGTAGGCTTTCCTTCTAGCCACTACACCTGAACCAGTGTGTCTGCTTCATCATTCCCTGGGGATGCAAAAGGCAAATGGCCAGTCATATGATATACTGTAACAGTCTTAGTCTGACCAAAGGCCCATAGGTCTTGCCACAACTCTTTCCCTCAAAGGGGCTGGTGACCAACCATCCACTTGGCATGGTACCATGTCGGTAGCCACAGGGTCAAGCCCCGATAGCCCAGCTGTCAGTGCAGACAGCTGTGGGGGAGGGCTCCTGGGTGATCATAAGCCATACTGCCTGCAACTCAGCCCATTGGCTGCTCTTCCCCTTTCCATCCTCCATCCACATTGTCTCAGTCTTAGGATGGAAAGCCACAGCCCTCCATTTCAGGGGCTGCCCATAACTGGAGCCATCTGTATACCAAGCATCTTCAGGTATAGGGGCTTTTCCCTCCTGATAAGGACTCTTAGCTACCAATGGCTCAAAAGCAAGTTCTTCCTCCTTTCCACTGATCTACATACGTCACTAGCCCAATAACCGTTGGAGTTCTCCACTTAAATGGCTAGTAGAGAAGGTTCTGTGCACTCCATTTGGCCAGTGTAGGCGTCTGTGCCATGCCACTCCATGTCCTCTGGGTTCAGTCTCACACCCACCCCACAATGGGACAGGTGGTTATTACTTTGGTCAGAGCTGTTCCAGCGATGGGCTCTGTAGTCAGCAAGGCATGGTACACAGCAGCCAGTTGCTTCTCTATCAAGGTGTACCAGACCTCTGCTTCTTTCCAATGTTGTGACCAGAATCCAATAGGTTGGCATGTCTGTTCAAACTGCTGCCAAAGACCCCATGCATAACCATCTTTGGTTACATGAACATTTGCTCACAGCGCCTTGATGAGTCCATTAAACTCAAGGCCTGCATGGCCTTGACTGCTTGCTTAGCAGCAGTAAAAGTAGCTCTACGTGTCTCATCCCAGTCCCACCTGATGTCCTTTTGTACCACCTGGTATAAAGGCTTAAGAATTTGTACCAAGTGCAGGATAAACACCCTCCAGTAGCCCAAAAGACCCAAAAACTCTTGTAATACTGCCGTAGTGGTAGGGGTGGGGAAAACCTGGACCTTGTTTATGACTGCATCAGGAATAACTTTAGTTTTACCCAACTGGACAACTCCCCAAAATTTTACAGACAATCCAGGTCCTTGAACCTTGGTGCTGTTCACAGCCAATCCTTTCTCCTGTAGATGTTGCATCAGTCTAGAGACTGCCCCTTCTAAATCTGAAAGAGAATCAGACGTGAGTGTAATATCATCAGTGTAGTGATACAGCTGCACTGTTTTCAGTTTCTCCAGTTGTCCAAGTCCTGGGCTACAAGTCCATGACAAATGGTGGGATTGTGGAGGTATCCCTGTGGAAGTACAGTGATATTCAATTCCCTGTAGCCCACAGTCATACACCAGCCACTGTGTGGCTTTTTCACTGGCCACACTGGGGAATTAAAAAGACTATGAGTGGGCTTTTTGATGCCCACTTTCTCCAACTCCTGTAGAGTTTCTCCAATTTCCTTGTGTCCCCAGACAATTTATACTGCTTAGTATTTGTCACCCACCAAGGTACAGGCAGAGCTACAGATGGGTGCTTAGCATGTCCCCTCAGAACTGCCTTTACCACACATACCCTCAGTCTGAACTCACCTGCAATGGTCTGTAATTACAGGCCCTGCAGGATATCTGCCCCCAAAATATATTCAGAGATGGGAGAGATGTACACAGTACACAACTTTGGGGGTAAATGCCCTATCCCCAATGGGATTTGGGCTTTCTTCACTCTAATTGCCTTACCCCCATACCCATCTGTCACAGCAGAGGTCCTGGGAAAACCCTTAGGGTTGCCATGAATCAGAGAACACTCAGCTCCTGTGTCTACCAGTGCCAGGACACATTGTACGTTCACAGGGGACTAATGAATTGCTAATTCTACATGTGGCCTCCAGTCCCCAGCATAGAGAAGGTGGGGACCTTGACACCCCTCAGTTGAAATGCGATGCCCAATCATCATCTTGTGGGGGTGAGGGCCCAGGCAGAACCTGAGAACTGTCCCTGAGGGAGTCTTGCAGGGACACACGCCAGACATGGGGATTTGACTCTGGCTTCTGTGCCCTGGACCTCAGTAGCTGGAACTGCTTCTCTGGCTTTAATTGGTGCCACAGTTCTAACAAGATCCTATTGGGCTGCCCATCAAGTTTTTCTTTCACTTCCCTGGCCTTTATCAAATCAACTTTCATCTGGGTCCCAGAGACCTTAGCGGGGCCTTTTGCACCTCTCCTTTCGGTTGTAGCCTGTACTTCCTTCTGTGCTCTTCTTCTTTCAACCCACCCCAGATCTGCTAAAGTATGAGTAGCCTCATTTACAGGTTGCCCTATGTGGGGAGCAAAAATAGTCACTAGGGACTCAAAGAGAGATGGTGGAGCTGTATGCAGCACCAGATTTCTCATTCCTATGGTGAACAACTCCTCATAGGAGCCCTGGGGGTTCATGTTATAGATGATATTTTTCATGCCCAATTCCATAACACCTGCTGGAGCTCTGCATACATTTTCCAGCTTGTGGGTAAGTATGGTAAATCACACTGATAAGGCCAAACTGCCCTGATGGCAGCTGTCAGCCAATCCAGAAGTGCCTGATGCCCTAAGGTTATGATGGGCACTTTGCAACCACTGCCAAGGGAAGAGTGAGTTGTCAGGGAAGCCAGTCTATTCATTTCAGAACCCGACATAACAATGATTCTACCCCCATATCCCAAAGATATAAAAGCCATGTAGGCAGAGGTTCTGATGGTTTCTGCCCATATTGAATGCTCATGTCCACCAGCTCATCCTGGGTATAGGGGTGAAGCATGAAGTGCTTCACAACCTGGAGAGGGTGTGGCTCCTCCCCTGGAGGAGTCCGTGGTTATTCTGTTTTTATTTTTTTTATTTTAATTTTTATTTTTTGAGAGGGCATCTCTCATATTTATTGATCAAATGGTTGTTAACAACAATAAAATTCTGTACAGGGGACTCAATGCACAATCATTAATCCACTCCAAACCTAATTCTCAACAGTCTCCAATCTTCTGAAACATAACAAACAAGTTCTTACATGGTGAACAAATTCTTACATAGTGAATAAGTTCTTACATGGTGAACAGTACAAGGGCAGTCATCACAGAAACTTTCGGTTTTGATCACGCATTATGAACTACAGACAATCAGGTCAAATATGAATATTCGTTTGATTTTTATACTTGATTTATATGTGAATCCCACATTTCTCCCTTATTATTATTATTATTATTATTATTATTATTACTTTTATTTTTTATTTTTTTATTTTTATTTTATTTTATTTTATTTTTTTGAGAGGGCCTTTCTCATATTTATTGATCAAATGGTTGTTAACAACAATAAAATTCAGTATAGGGGGGTCAGTGCTCAATGTACAATCATTAATCCATCTCAAGCCTAATTCTCGTCAGTCTCCAATCTTCTGAAGCATAACGAACAAGTTCTTACTTGGTGAACGAATTTTTACATAGTGAATAAATTCTTACATGGTGAACAGTACAAGGGCATTCATCACAGAAACTTTCGGTTTTGATCATGCATTATGACCTATAAACAATCAGGTCAAATATGAATATTCATTTGATTTTTGTACTTGATTTATATGTTGATCCCACATTTCTCCTATTATTATTATTATTTTTATTTTTAATAAAATGCTGAAGTGGTAGGTAGATGCAAGATAAAGGTAGAAAACATAGTTTAGTGCTGTAAGAGGGCAAATGTAGATGATCAGATGATCAGGTGTGTGCCTATGGACTAAGTATTAATCCAGGCTAGACAAGGGCAGCAAGACATCCACGGATGCAGAAGATTTCTCTCAAAGCAGGAGGGGTGAGGTTCTGAGCCTCACCTCTGTTGATCCCCAAATTCTCACCTGATGGCCCCCCTGCGACTGTGCCTGTCTTAGGTTGTTCCTCCCTTGAGGAATCTTACCCGTCTCTGGCTAACCAGTCATCTTCCAGGACCATACAGGGAAATGTAAAGTTGGTAAGTGAGAGAGAAGCCATATTGTTTGCAAAGGTTAGCTTTTTACTTCTTTGCAGATTTATGCCCTGTGGCTTCTATGCCCAGCACTTGTCTCGAGGTATCTTTACCACCTGGAGGAATTATGATACTCAGTAAATTCAATATGAGGCACGAATTCTATTTAAGGGTTGTAATTAGGAAGGAAGAAGAAAAGCTATAGATGTAGCATATGAAGGAAACATGGGAGGATTGATTATTTCTTTGACATATCTTCTTGTATAGTACCTTAAGTATGTATAGGTTTTAAACTACTAACTAATTTGCACACACATATTAACATAATAGGAATACGGTGACATAAACAAAGCAAATCTATAATTACCATCCATCTCCAGTGAAGCCAAGAAAACCATTTAGGCACCCTAGGCATTTGTGAAAATTTATCTATGATATGATGGATATTGTCCAACTGTACTTGAACCATCAGACAAATTAAAGCAGCCCATTTCTGGGATCTGTTCACATCCCATATGTTCTTTTAACCATAGATAGTCTATAGTCATGAGATTTTGGAGTGCTACAACTTGCACCCCTCCCAACTCCTGGTTGAGTTCCAACAGTACAGATCCGGTCAAATTCGTTGTCTCACTGTATGCACATGCCAGCCTAGACATCTCCCTCCTCATTCCTATGGCAAGTCCAGGAGACGGTGGGCTGGATGCAGCCACAACCACAGCATCGTCCGGATACCTGTGGAGGCTTTTTGATGATCATCCCCCGGCACAAGTCCTCCAGAGAGTGCTGATGCCGGAAGCTCCTCCTCATATCGTATCTTAGTTCATTTTCTGGGTATCCAAGCTAGGCCTTGATCTTCTGCATAGAAACAAACAGACCCTTTGCCCACACTTTGACATGCCCTCTATACCACTGTGCAGAACTCATTGGAGGTCAGCACACAGTAACTGCTTTTTTTTTTTTTAATTAAGAGAAAGGAATATTATCAGAAAAGAGTACCTCCATAGCTGATCATCTGACACCCTTTAAGTGATCAACATTAAGGATATTTAAAGCATGCGTTGATCTTTGATTTACCAATAGTTTTATCCTGTCATGGAGTAATCCCCCTTTTCTTTCTTTCTTTCTTTTTTTTTTTTAATTTTTAATCTACACTTGTATGAAGAATACTATGTTTACTATGCTCTCCCTTATATCAGGTCCCCCCTAACAACCACATTACG
The DNA here is from genome assembly GCF_040802235.1 of Manis javanica. Classification (NCBI taxonomy): domain Eukaryota; kingdom Metazoa; phylum Chordata; class Mammalia; order Pholidota; family Manidae; genus Manis; species Manis javanica. The sequence goes on from NC_133160.1 coordinate 101,612,580, forward strand.
GTTACTGTCCATCAGCTTAGCAAAATGTTGTAGAGTCACTACTTGTCCTCTCTGTATTGTGCAGCCCACCCTCCCCTTTCTCCCTCCCCCCCATGCATGCTAATCTTAATATCCCCCTTCTTCTTCCCCCTCCTCCCTCCCTGCCCACCCATCCTCCCCAGTTCCTTTCCCTTTGGTACCTGTTAGTCCATTTTTGGGTTCGGTAATTCCGCTGCTGTTTTGTTCCTTCAGTTTTTCCTTTGATCCTATACTCCTCAGATGAGTGAAATCATTTGGTATTTCTCTTTCTCCGCTTGGCTTATTTCACTGAGCATAATACTCTCCAGCTCCATCCATGTTGCTGCAAATGGTAGGTTCCCTGAGAGAGGACCTGGGGAGATAGATATAACCAATCTTCCTGAAAAAGAATTCAAAAGAAAGGTCAGAACTATGCTGATGGACCTACAGAGAAATATGCAAGAGCTAAAGGATCAAGTTAGGAGGGAGAATACAGAAATAAAACAATCTCTGGAAGGACTCAAGAGCAGATTGGATGAGGTACAAGAGACTAGAAATCAGAGAACAGGAATACAGAGAAGCTGAGGCAGAGAGAGATAAAACGATGTCCAGGAATGAAAGAATATTAAGAGAACTGTCTGACCAATCCAAACAGAACAATATTTGCATTATAGGGGTACCAGAAAAAGAGAGAGAAAAAGGGATAGAAAGTGTATTTGAAGAAATAATTGCTGAAAACTTCCCCAAACTGGGGGAGGAAATAATCGAACAGACCACGGAAATACACAGAACTCCCAACAGAAAGGACTCAAGGAGGACAACACCAAGACACATAATAATTAAAATGGCCAAGATCAAGGACAAGGACAGAGTTTTAAAGGCAGCTAGAGAGAAAAAGGTCACCTATAAAGGAAAACCCATCAGGCTATCATCAGACTTCTCAACAGAAACCTTACAGGCCAGAGGAGAAAGGCATGATATATTTAATGCAATGATACAGAAGGGCCTTGAACCAAGGATACTGTATCCAGCACGATTATCATTTAAATATGAAGGAGGGATAAAACAATTCCCAGACAAGCCAAAGTTTAGGGAATTTGCCTCCCACAAACCACCTCTACAGGATATTTTAAAGGGACTGCTCTAGACGGAAGTACTCCTAAGGCTAAATAGATGTCACCAGAGAAAATAAAATCACACCAAAGAAAGCAGACAAACCAAATGCTAACTAAAGGCAAAAAAATAAAATCAACTATTCACAAAAGCAGTGAAAGGAAACACAAAAGAATACAGAATAAAACACCTAACATATAAAGAATGGAGGAGGAGGAATAAGAAGGGAGAAAAAGAAAGAATCATCAGACTGTGTTTATAATAGCTCAATAAGCGAGTTAAATTAGATAGTTAGATAGTAAAGAAGCTACCCTTGAACCTTTGGTAACCATGAATCTAAAGCCTGCAATGGCAGTAAGTACATATCTTTCAATAATCACCCTAAATGTAAATGGACTGAATGCACCAATCAAAAGACACAGAGTAATAGAATGGATAAAAAAGCAAGATCCATCTATATGCTGCTTACAAGAGACTAATCTCAAACCCAAAGACATACACAGACTAAAAGTCATGGGATGGAAAAAGATATTTCATGCAAAAAAATACGGAGAAAAAAGCAGGTGTTGCAGTACTAGTATCAGACAAAGTAGACTGCAAAACAAAGAAAGCAACAAGGAAAAGAGATCATACAATGCCAGCTGCTAAATGGCCAGTCAGGGCCTCTAAGCAGCCTTCTATCTCACAGAGGGCTAATTCCACTGCTTCCGGTGTTTCCACCCTTCCCCAATTCTGAGGAAGGTCCCACCCTTCTCAGAAGTGCTTTACCCTAAACTGGTTCCCTACTAGGAGCTCCGCAGTTGGAAGCCCCATAGGTAGAGAGCTCCAGGTTGAAGCTGAACCCTCTACTGCTGCAGCCACTGAGGCCTCCCCACTATCCATGCGGGGACTCTGGGCAGCTCCCCACCATCTCTAAGGGCAGCCTGCCCAAGGGTCCCATCCATGTAGACAGATTTTGGGTTCAGAGGTCCTGCCATCTACCACCAGGTGTAACTCTGGGGGGAAAATCCTGGACAAATACATTTGAAATCGAAATCAGCCACAGGAGGGAGAAATAAAGGTTATTCCTTACAAGCAGTCATCCACTTCTGCTCCCCGGTGTCTCTCACTACCAGGCTGAAGAAGAAGAGCCTTTCACTCAACCTCTCTGGTCCAGATAAGCCCTTGCTCACCCTTGTAATTATCTATTCATATGGAGATGGACTACTCCTTTCCATCCCCTGGAAATACCGATTCTATGAAGATGCACTAAAGCCAGGTGAGAGATTCTGGAAATATTGCAATTTTACCCACATTATTTTAAATGAATTGAAATTAAGTAACATCAAAATGTTATAGCCAGCTATATTTCAGCTGCTGAGTAGTAGCCACATGTGTTTAGTGAACAGCAGTATTTTATTTCCCCTCTGCAAGTTCCTGAAGAATGTGGAAAGAAGCATAGGTACCTTTCCATCTGACTCTGTTACATTGAACTGCAATGAATAAAGAATCACTTCCTTGAGCCTTACTTATAGGTTTTTTGTACATTAGGAGCCAGATTACCATCTATAAAGTAAGTAATATGTTGTGTAATTATGTGATTAAAGGGATGTCTAAAAAGTATGTGTCCCAAACTGAGCTTCCTAATGGAGTGTCCTGAAACTAAACAGAAGAAAAGTTTCTAGGAGGGAATATTCAACTCTGACAGTGTTGCTGTTGGTTTACCTAAGGTGAAGACTAAGAATTGATCATGAATACACTAGAAACCACTTGATTGTCCATACTTACAAAGGGTGGATTTTGTGGTTTATGAATTATATTTTAATTTTTCAAAGTCATTGGGTATGCCACTTTGGCAGTCACTTAGTTTTGTTAACACTGTTTGGGTGTGGGGATGAGGTGGGATGAGCACCTGATTGGAGTGGTTTTAAAAGGAAGTGGGAGAGAGAGAGGGTAATGGACAGGAACTGTGCGATCATTCTCTTTTTTTTTTAAGAAAAAAATGACTCCAAGGGGCTGCTAGAATTTGGGGTTTATATGCCATCTTAAAAGAAGGTGAGGGGAATGAAGGAGAAGAATCACAGAATTTTGTAATTAGAATAGAAGGAAAAATTGATGCAGGGGTGAAAAAGTGAGGGGTGGTGGACATTTCTGGAGAGATGTACTTGAGTGAGCAGAGTGAATGAAAGGAGACTGTTAGTTAGCCTCAGGAAGGAGCAAAGGGGGTTCTGAGGAAGTTGGCCTCTGATAAGTGGAGGCAGTGGGCTGGAAAGACAGGAGATGGATAAAAGATGGGAAAGATAGCTGGGTGAGAAGACAGTGTCTATTCACACTGCAAGGTTGGGAACATACATGGCTGAGATAGTAGGGAGGTCAAGGTCATCAGAGAGAAGGTCAAAGGGCTGGGGAGGCTGAAGACAAAGACTATCTATTTGGATTTTGAAATTCACTGCAGCTGCCTACATCCTAAACTTTACAATTGTGTACTTCTTGGAAATCTATTGGTGCCTCTTGAAAAACAGTTCACTGTTTTGCTTGGTTGTTCAATCGAATGTGAGTCTGTAGCATTTTGTAAAAATCAAGGAACAAATACATTACTGCATAATGAGGACCCCAAGAAGGTAGGCTGGGTTGTCATCCACAGGAGTCTTGTTTATGGTTCTCAGTGTTTAACCAAAGCTCTCTCTGTTTCAGATGTCTCACAGGCATTTAAAACTCAGCATGTTGGAACTGAGCCCTGGAACTTTTGACATCTGCCTGTCATACAGGCTCATCCCCTCATTCAGTCATGTCTCATGTGGGTTTCTCCAATAGCCTCTTGACTGGCCCTTGCTGCCATGCTTGCCACACAGCAGCCAGAGTAGTCTTTTAAATGTGATCAATATCTTGAGCCTTTCTTGCCTAAACGGCCTCAGTGGCTTCTTGCTGATTGTACAGACCTTCCATGATGGGGTGTCTTTGTGTCTGTCTGGCTTTATCCTTTGAGTCACATTCCCCAGATCACTCTGCTGTGATGCATTGAGGGCCTAGAGTGCCAGACTTGGATTGTTTCTGTGGCCTGAAGACTTCAACAGTTTGACTTCTGTTCTACATTACTGAGCACTGTGTGTACCTGAATATAGTGTCAACACTGGGTATTTCAGGGAGGAGCTGTCAAATGAGAGATAACATGAAAACCCTTGGTCAGTGGAGGACTTTTTAAATGCAAGGGATAATTTATGGAAGTTAAAATTCAGATTTTGAGTTCTTTTGCTGACAATATTCAGTACTCTCCTGCTCCTCTTTCCATCCATTCATAAAAGTTTTGTAGCCATCACCCAACAGTGACTTGAAAGCCAAACTTCTTGAAGGATTGTAATCTCTTGGTTACTATAAATAGTTGAGTAGGTATGTGCTTACACAGCCCTGTCCTTCTGGCTATGAGGCAGAATTGTAACTCTCCACTTACTAGTACTATTCCCAGGTTAAAAATGTAAGAGGAAGGCCCTGAACTCATAACCTGAGGTTACTCTGGCTTCTACCAACATGTGCAACAGTTATAACTGGGCAGATGTCTGGCTGAGGACTTTAGAATCAGCCTGTGTACTTTTCTTTGCTAAGCCTGTGTGCAGTTTCCCTTGTATTACGTACTCCATTTACAGTAGACTATGAAACTAAGAGTATGGTAAAGAGTAAAATAGAGAAAAATGGTATTTTAAATGCTGGTTATTGTTCTTACAACAGATACACAAGCATCTATGGAAGAGAACTGTTCAGATCTTTCAAAAAAGTAAAAATATAGCCTCACTAGTTACAAAGTAGCAAGAAGAGAAGAAAGGTGACATAGGTAGACCACTAGAATAAGGACATATGGAGAGGGGGAAAGGATCTCATTTTTCAAAGCCCCTTCCATCATGTTTGAAAGGATTTTTCTTGCTGGATAAGAGATATAATCAGATATATATTAGAGTAGACTGAGATCAGGTGAGTTCTGAACCCATTTGGATTCTTCTTTTATCTTTATTATATTTTTTTTACCTATTATCAGCAGTGTACTCATTATTCATTCCTATTTTTAGTATCTGGTTATAAATATTTGTAGCATTTGATGTGACACAATATAAGTCCATTTAATTTGAATACAGTGGGGTGTGTGTGTGTGTATACTTCATGAGCCTCAGTTTTGATTCTGCAAGTATCACATATAGACATAAATGCATAAGGCTTATTTTTTTCTTTCTGCAAAGTAAACCTCTTATTTATAAAGTCACCAGCTTTAGTGTTATGTAGAGATATTTGTAGACCAATTTCAGAACAGAATTAAAATATTGTGAAAACTACAGCTTTGCAGTGGGGGTAGTGCACAGAAAGTGGTAAAAATCCAGTTAGGACCAGTAGATGCTCTAGGAGCAAGGAAGCGACAATTTGAGATATGACTGAGGGCTTTTATATAAAAAGAAGATGATGCTATGGAGAAGACAACTAGTGACTCTATAGCATCTTACTGCACTGATGGTCAGTGACTGCAGTGGGGTATGTGGGGGGAACTTGATAATATGGGTGAATGTTGTAACCACAATGTTGCTCATGTGAAACTTCATAAGATTGTGTATCAATGATACCTTAATAAAAAAATTTCAAAGCAGTAAATGTAGGGTCTCATATTTAATAAACTCCCAATAATACTAAATATTAAAGAAAAGATGATGCTATTCCACTGGGAGCAACATATATGCCCAGAAAGCTTCTGACCATGGAGAAAGGCAGTTGCTGGCAGTGACTCATCTAAACCCAGAGCACTGTCTTAACTGGAGATGGAGTACTTTAAGGTTAATACGTTCTTTATTTTGTAATCATTACTATAGATTTTTTGTTTCATCTTAGAGCAATGCATCATTCCACATTGTTGTTAGAAGTAAAAAAAAAAACTGTTCTTTGATACAATGTGCATCAGCTGGATGGTGTCATTTGACTTGTAATACAAGAATTACTGAGATTCTGCTGTCTTCCTGAGAAGATTGCTAGAATCCTAATGAGGAACCAGGCACCCCTTACAAAATGTGATTACAAATAATCCTATCACAGTGAAGGCAAGCTCTGTACACATTTCTAAAGTTGTGATTGTATTTATCTGTTTTAGCCACCTGTCTTGTACGGGCCTGGATGAGCCTGGATGATCTTTCCTGGGTACTTCTTTCTAGTTGGTACCTTTTATTAGCAGAATATCTCACCAAAAAATCTCCTAACAATTTCCTTCTTGATCCAGTGACCTCCTTAAATTCAAACAGTATGTTATTTGGTTCTCTTAATGAGTCTTGCAAGAGGTTTAGAGAGTGTCCTAAGTGATTGAACACCAAATGGGAATGGCAGTAGGAGAAAGATTGCTGGCATTAGAACTGGCATAGTTTGGCTTCTGAAGACATGGGGACACAGCTTAAGAAGTTCATAAGTCAACATGTAAGGTCTGTAAATTACTTGATTTTGTACCTTCTCTTTCACTGCTTTAAGAGAATAGGATTTTGGCTAATTATTATCATTTGTTGTGTTCAGTGATTTAAAATTAAGCTATTTACCTTTAATTTCCTGGAGGCCAATCTTCTACTTTCCAGCTTCCAAAATTGAATAGAGTGCTATAAATGTGATAACAATTGAGCAGTTTTTGCATACAGAAACAATTTCTCAGAGATTAATTTGGGTTTTGGCAGTTTTACTCTGATAAGCTCAGGTATGATTCTCTCATATTTATCCTGCTTTGGTGATCTAGAGCTTCTTCAATCTGTGGCTTGATAACTTTCATTAGCTTTGGGAAATATTTGGCAGTATTTTTTCAAATACTGATTCTGCTCCATTTTTTTCCTCTCCCATGGTCTTCACTTACATGTGTGCCAGACCTTTTTAATCATGCTCCATATGTTTCTTAAGCTGTTTCATGGAATTTTCATTTTGTTTTTCTTGTCCATGATGATAATTTTCATCCATGCTTTGCTTTGGAATTTTTTTGTACATACCAATCTACCAGTTCACTGATTCTCTTTACTAATCTGTTTTTAAACTACTGTTAAATTCATCTATTGATTTTTCTTTTTTGCTATCATTAATGTACAATTACCTGAACAACATTATGGTTACTAGACTCCCCCTATTATCAAGTCCCCACCACATAACCCATTATAGTCACTGTCCATCAGCATAGATGATTTTTTAAAAATACAGATTCTGGGTCTTTGGTGATAGTCTGTTTTTTCATTTATTTTTCTTAAACATATTATTCAGTTATTTTAATGACAATGTTTGATGAATCTAGTCTGCATTACTGGGTCTATTTCTATTTTTCCTGTTTTTTTTTTTTAACATTAGGTCCTGTTTTCAGGCATGCCTGGTAATTTTTTTTTAAATCATTTTGTAGTTTTTTGTTTCTTATTAAGGTATCAAGGAAAGCAATGTGGTTATTACATTCACCCTTATATAGAGACATCTCCCACCACACCCCACTGAAGTCACTGTCCATCAGTGTAGTAAGATGCCACAGATTCACTATTTGCCTTCTCTATGCTACACTGCCTTCCCCGTGACCCCTCACACAATGTGTACTAACCATAATACCCCTCAAAGCCCTTCTACCTCCCTCCCCACCCAACATCCTCCACCCTCCCTTTGGTAACCGCTAGTCCCTTCTTGGAGTCTGTGAGTCTGCTGCTATTTTGTTCCTTCAGTTTTGCTTCGTTGTTATACTCCACAAATGAAGGAAATCTTTTGGTATTTGTCTTTCTCTGCCTCACTTATTTACTGAGCATAATACTCTCTACCTCCATCCATGTTGTTGCAAATGGTAGGATTTGTTTCTTCTTGGTAATTTTTGATTGAAAATTTGGACAATCATATCTTTCAGAGTAGATTTAACTTTTTTCTAGCAGAAAAATAAAGTATGAGTGGATCACTTTGATTAAGGAAGGGCTGGTCTGTTTCTGGGTTGCCCATATTCTCAGGGCATAACCCTTCTGGGATCTCAAAAACATGGGGCTTCCAGTTGGTAGACTTGCAACTCCAAATTCATCTCCTAGCAGTGAGAGGCTGCTAACATTTTGGTGTCTAGCAGCTTTTTCTGCCTGTTTTTTCTGAGTTTTACCCTACATGTGTGCAATTTACCTCAAAAGGAAAGGGCACTCAATTCTGGTTTTGCCTTCATGTTCCCTCCTTTCCAGGATTTGGGCACCTCAAGTCCTGGTTGATTGGTTGCTCTCATCAGAGAGAATTATACAAACAGTTGCATCCTATATTTTTTACAGTTGTTCTTAGGAGGATGATTGGTTTGGAACAACTATTTATCATAGCCAGAGAGGAAGTTCTTCATGAGTTACTTTGCTTTTTAAAAATGAAAACTAGGTCTGTGAAAGTTTCACATTTCAAACCTATTTCCCAAGCTATTAAGTTTACCTTAAGATCTCAGTCTAAATCTTTTAAAGGGGACTTTTGTAACCTGTTAGCACACATAATGAAACATTTTAAACTTCATTTAATACTGAGTTTTTGTTTTAAATTTTTTACCTGATTAACCATTGGTTTGACTTTCTTAATCATTTTTATACTTAATTCTAAATCTTCCTAGAATTTAAATTCGATCACTTATTAAGGAAATGACTGTGTTATCCCAAACAGTTTTGGACTTTATCTTCTTAGCTAACTGAAGGAATATAACAAGCAGGGATGCAAAGTCTGGATCTATATAGATTCAGAGAAATTTCTCTTGTCCCTGATTGCCTGGCTAACCCTCTTTTTGTAATAATTTACATCATAAGCTCCAAATTAAAGCAAATAAGCAAACAAAAATGGGGTGATGGTGATCAGTCTGGCTTTGATCTTCAGTCTAAATCATATATGCTTTTCAAACCAGATAAGTCTAACTCCCACTTATTTTTTTCCTGTTTCATAAGTTTTGAGTAATTTTCATACTGTTCATATTTACTTATTAGATGTTTCATTGACATCTAATTGGAGTTTATGTATTCAGAGTTGTAACTGCTTCCCTAATATAGACTCCAGCATTGTTCTTGTCACCATGATATGGCCCGTTCATTGGAAATGGAGCTATTTACTACATTGCAGTTTAAAACAAACTTGTTTTCTTAAAAAATTAGTAGTATTTCACTGAGCATAATACCCTCTAGCTCCATCCATGTTGTTGCAAATGGTAGGTTTTGTTTTCTTCTTATGGCTGAATAATATTCCATTGTGTATATGTACCACATCTTCTTTATCCATTCATCTACTGATGGACACTTAGGTTTGCTTCCATTTCTTGGCTATTGTAAATAGTGCTGCGATAAACATAGGGGTGCATATGTCTTTTTCAAACTGGGCTGCTGCATTCTTAGTGCAAATTCCTAGGAGTGAAATTCCTGGGTCAAATGGAATTTCTATTTTTAGTTTTTTGAGGAACCTCCATACTGCTTTCCACAATGGTTGAACTAGTTTACATTCCCACCAGCAGTGTAGGGGGGCTCCCCTTTCTCCACATCCTTGCCAACATTTGTTGTTGTTTGTCTTTTGTATGTTGTCGATCCTAACTGTAAGCCAGGCAGAGAAAGGCAAGTATCAAATGATTTCACTTATCTGTGGAGTATAACAACAAGGCAAAAACTGAAGGAACAAAACGGCAGCAGAATCACAGAACCCAAGAATGGACTAACAGTTACCAAAGGGAAAGGGACTGGGGCGGGTGGGTGGGAAGGGAAGGATAAGGGGGAAAATGGGTCATTACTGTTAGCACACATAATGTGTGTGTGTGGGGCACAGGAAAGGCAGTATATACAGAGAAGACAAGTAGTGATTCTATAGCATCTTACTATGCTGATGGACAGTGACTTTAATGGGGTATGTGGGGGGGACTTGATAATGGGGAGAGTCTACTAACCTTAATGTTGTTCAAGTAATTGTACATTAATGATATCAAAATTAAAAATTAAAAAAATTAAAAAATAAAATTAGTAGTATATTTTATTGAGCCCAATATATCCAAAATATTTTTACTTAAGCTTGTAATCAATGTAAGAATGACTAATGTGATATTTTACATCCTTTAAATAATATTTGGATCTCTTTAAATTATTTTTTAAATTGAGATTTAATTGACATATAACACTATATTGGTTTCAGGCATATAACATAATAATTTAATATCTGTATATATTGAGAAATAATCATCATAGTAAGTCTAGTTAATATCCATCACACACAAAGTCACATTTTTTTTCTTGTGATGAGAACTTTTAAGATCTACTTTCTTAGCAACTTTCAAATATATAATGTAGTACTATTAACCATAGTCACCATTCTGTACATTACATCTCCAGGACTTAGGTATTTTGTAACTGGAAATTTTCACCAAGATGGACTTGTTTTAAATTTACTGTTAACTAGTGTTTATAACCTCATTTATCTGTACTACCAACTTACTGTTGCTTTTACCTCTACAGAAAGGCAGAAATTCTCCAGATGTCTTCCAGTAATGACCAAGTTTTTGTCCCAATGGCACAAAGAAACACCAGTTGCCTCCCTGGGATGACCTCCAATGACCTGAAGACATTAACTGAAGGGACAGTATTAAGTTTTCATAACATCTGCTATCGAGTTAAAGTGAAGAGTGGCTTTCTACTTGGTCGAAAAACAGTTGAAAAAGAAATACTGTCAAATATCAAGTATGTGCATTAACTTTTATTTAAATAGTTTTATTGACATACAGTGAGCTTCATAGGTATTGCTAATTGCAAATTGAGATTTTGTGAACGTTTGTGTGCAAGTCCGTAAATATGCTTTCATTTCTTCTGGCTAAACTAGAAGTGAGATAGTTGCATCACCATCAGTGGATAGAAGATGTGGTACATATACACAATGAAATATTATCAGCCATAAGAAGAAAACAAATCCTACCATTTGCAACAACATGGATGGAGCTAGAGGGTATTATGCTCAGTGAAATAAGCCAGGCAGAAAAAGACAAGTACCAAATTATTTCACTCATTTGTGGAGTATAACAACAAAGCAAAACTGACAACTGAAGGAACAAAACAGCAGCAGACTCATAGATTCCAAGGAGAGACTAGCAGTTACAAAGGGAAGGGGTTGAGGAGGGTGTGCGGGGAGGGAGGGAGAAAGGGATTAACAGGCACTATAATAGCAATCACAATATAGGTAGGTCATGGGGAAGGTAGTACAGTACAGAAAAGACAAGTAATGACTCTATAGCCATCTTACCACGCTGATGGACAGTGATTACAATGGGGTATGAGGATTTGATGATATGGGTGAATGTTGAAACCACAATGTTACTCATGTGAAAACTTCATAAGATTGTATATCAATGACACCTTAATTAAAAAAAATAAAAAAATAGTTGGATCACATATTTGGTGTATATTTAACTTTTGAAAGGACTGCCAAACTGTTTTTAAAGTGGTAGTACTGTGTGCATCAACTTCTGTTTGAGAAACCAAACAATTAATGTGTCATTGGGTTTTTCCTGGGTAAGCCTTGTGGTTTAGTGAAAAGTGGCCTGGCCATATGATTTATTACTTCTTGATCATGGGGATATATTGTAATCTCTGAGCTTCAGTTTTCTAATCTATGAAACAGAGAGATCTACTGAACCTTATGAGCCAGATACTTTAGGTACTTAGGCATTTAGATACTTTATGTCCTTTACGTTCTACAAGAGTCAGAAAGTTGAAATGACAATATATTGTAAAAGTACTTCGGTTTTCAAATACGCTTGTTTTAAATGAGTGGTCTGTTTATATAGTAGTTTATAATCTATAACCATTTACTTAATGCTTCCCCCCCTTATAGAGACAGAAACTATTTAAATATAAGACAACTATAGCTTAGCTTAAGTTACACAGTTGAAGTCAAAGTCATTAGAGAATTTAGGATTCAAATCACTACATTGAATTATATTTTACAATTCATATCAGTACAAAACTGATTTTCATTCTCTTCATCCAGCAACAGCTTCATCATGTGGTGTAGAATGAGCAGAGAAATGAATATACATAATCTATTTGGTCCCATGTATCTCTGTTCTTTCATAGCCATTAGGGTTTTTATATTTTTCTGATTTCTAGAGAACTGAGCCTGATTCATGTTACCTTTGGAGTGGAGAGTGAATGTAGGTTTGCTCAGACTGCATGGCCTATGTGTTTTGGTAATTTGTTTCACAGAGGAAATAATTACTCCAGACAAGCAATTGACTTTTTCTGGCTCTCTAAGACTAGAGGAGTGGTTATAAGTGTGCCCTTTGGCTGAAAATGTATATGGAATCAGATGTCTTTCATGTTTTCTTGATGCATAAGATGGGATTGTGGTCTTTTCCGTTACTAGCAGCAAAATGCTTCCCAAGGGCCAGGAGATGATAAATAGAGAGAAAGTTTTTGGATATGGGTGGGGAAGATTCACTGGGGTTCTGGACTGGGTTGCCTTGAGGTCAGGTGCTGTTGTAGGGTTAGGGAGAATGTTCTCCATGCAATAACACCTACTGTCAAACCCACTTCCATGTTGCTTTGTTGTGTTGGTTAAGAAATTTTGACTAGGAGAATAAGGACAGGAATGGTCCATGCAAAACTTTTCTCTTTTGCTGGAAGCCTAGATTAGAATTGACTGACCTTTCTGAAAAGCTGACAAGATTTTTGTGGAGCAAAAATGCTGGTCACTTCAGATTTTGTGCCAATATGTGAAAGGTAACAAATGATTTAAATATGTGTGGATTGAACAGATTTAAAGTGCATACTGTCTGAAGGTCCATTTATGTTATGTTTTCAAGCTAGGTGATCATAGCTTGATACAATAAAAGCATTATTTGCTCAAGGCTTTATGTCTTTATTGTTCAGTGATATGCATTTTAGCAATAAATGAGTTTATCCTTGTGTGCATTATTAGATTCATAAAGCTCAATCAAATTTGCAATTCTTTCAAATTATACATTTAAAAGAATGCCAGGGGTTGGTTTTCTTATTTACTTAAATTCCTGGTTTAGGCATCCATGAGCAAGACCATCCCTTTTTTTGCTGCAGTATTTCTAATCTTTTTTTCTATCTGCTGGCTTCAGCTAGGTAGAGATTCTGGGATAGGTTGCTCTCATTTACCTTATTTTTGATTTGTGGTTGATTAGCACCACCACCGTTCAAAGTAGTAACTATATTCCAAATAATCTGATGAGAATGTTGATTTTTGTTTTCCCTTTGGACATTTTGTAATCTCATTTGTAGAACTAAGTAACTAGAACTTGATGTCCTCAGGAGATAAAACAATATCTGATTATGAGAATTAAAAAAGGTGAGATTTTACTGCCTTATGAAAAACCTTTCTATTATGCTTAGTTTATGTCCTTACCCAGCATTTGATCTTTTCCTCACCAATGCTGAAGATCTATGGAAAAAATGGTCCATTCCAGTAGATGTGTGCATGTCCTATAATCTTCAGGGAAATACATTAGATTATTTTGGGATCTATAAAATTAAATTTTGGGCCACCAGCTTCAGCACTCATTGGTGACTCCTGCCTGAATCAACAGTGTCTATCACTCTGAGAGTTACCAAAGGGTAGTGTTCTGTTTTCATCCCCCTCTTCTGTATGGATTAGATTCCTTTCTACTAAAAGTCAAAAATACTCTTCAGCACCTGTTCATTTATTTCTTTATATCAGTATAGACTCATGGATTCATATTTTATTCAATAGTATTCAGTAGTAATGCATTTTTATCATTGTTCATTTCGATCAGCCTATTCCTCATTTAGTTACTTGGAGAACTTTTAAGGTAGGTTCTGTGTTTTGTTTTGCTTTTTAACACATCCTCTTGACATATCCTCTCATTCTTTGAGTATTTTGTTGGAACAGTAAGAAGTTCCAGATTCACTGTGTACTTTGCCTCAGACCTGTAATCAGCTGATGTTCCTTTTGGGGGAAGATGGTATTTACAAATCAAGACGTGGGTGTTTGGAATGTTCATTGCTATTGGGATGTCATAACTTCTAAGCCTTCTTGGTAGACAGACCTGGGAAACGTATGTGTGTATATATGTACACACATGTGACTATACATAGATCTAAAACTTTCTGTATCTATTTGTATGTATAGATTAAAACCCATGACTTCTCGTGAATACTTCTAATTGTGATCTAATATCCCACATTTCCATTTTTGTAAAACATCTCAGAAAGTGAAAACCCAGCTCTCATTTTCCTAAATATACTTATGATTTGCTGATTCAATTTTCTTATTCCTTAATAAAAGAAATCTCCCCACCCCCCAGCTGTCTTCTCCTTCCTCCCACTTCCCTTCTTAGACTGGGTTCTTGAGAACTTCACCCAGAACTTCCTTCACCTTTGCACTAAGAAGGGAGGTCTAATAGAGATGATTGACATATTACTTAAACATGAAATAACAAGTAGGGAATATAACTAAGTTTTCTTTCTGATCAGATCATACCAATTTTTTGTAAGTTTCTCCTACTTCTTGAATTTTATTTTTATTGAAAAACGTTTTTGTTTGTTTTCCTATAAGTAATTGCCATTTATAAAAATGTAGAGACTCAATGAACATATTTTGAATGTCTACGAGGAGCCTGCCGTTGTGCAGGATGCTGGTGACTCAGAAACCTAGTCTCATAGGGGCTCAGACAACTAGAGCACTTTGCTGTGTCATTGTACTGTAATAGGGGATTAGAAGACATTATGGAAGTCTCTAGCCCTAAATTGGAGGGCCAGGAGAGTAGGGAGAGAGAAAATGAAGATTTTGTGTGTGTGTGTGTGTGTGTGTGTGTGTGTGTGTGTATTTAGGGAAGGGTAGGGAAAGGCAATGCTCCAAGCAGTGGGAATGGCAATGACTTCTGGTCCCTAAACAAGACCAAAGGATTAACCATTATCCACTGAGGTGTAATAGATGTGGCCTCAATCCTTTAACTTGTTTCGTTTCATATGTTCAGTGCTCACTGGAATAACCACTGTAGCCTACTGTGCTGCCTGCTATGGGACGGGTGGGGTAGGGCTAAAACCAGATGACAGAATTCTTGTTGGCAAGGTTGGACAGTATAGCGAGGGTGATTTTCCTGCACATTAATACTGTAAAGCAGTAAATGAGGGTGGGAATGGGTTTTGAGGGATGATACTAGGGTGGGAAGGTAGGGTGAGGAAACGAGGGAATTTAGACTGTATATAGAACAACAGTCAGCACACTGTCTGTAAAGGGCCTGATAGTAAATATTTTCAGCATTATGGGCCATACATCTGTGTTGCAGCTTCTTCACTCTGTCATTGTAGTATATGGAAGCAGCCATTGACTTAAATGATGGGTGTGGCTCCATTCCAATAAAACTTTGTTTATGCAAACAGAAAACTGGTGAGTTCTGTAATTTGCTGATCCATGGATGGAAAGGCAAACTTCATGAGTTTTATCCTCAGCTGTGGCCCATGACCTGAATGTGTCTTGTATGTACATAGTAGACACTGGGTAACTGTGTTGAATGAAATGAGGGAGAATTAACCACTACTCCAAATTAGAGCTCCTGCATTTATGATTGTACATTATCGTTGTTTTCTATAATGCTAGGGTTTAGTGCCAAAGTAAACCCAACTCAAGGACCTGTAAAATTCTTTGTCTCAGAACATTTGCATTCAGTTTTGGGTTAATCATTTAGGATTTCTTGGTATCTAAGTAGATATATTAAATACCTTGAAAGGTTTTCTGACAATGAAGTCTTAGTGAATAACAAGCTTTTTTTCTGGTCATTTTAGAAGTAGTTACTAGGTAGCTATTAATAAAAAAGATGCATCAAGAACTATAGATAAATGTATCGTGAAAGGTCACCCAGCCATAAGTGAACCTTTTTACATGGAGTTGGCAGGTCACTGGAAGAATGAGGTTTTTCTGTTCTGCCCCTTGTTCCTGGTGTGCCTGACTCATTGCATTTGTGCAGTGTTTCAGTGAGAGGCACCTCGGTTAATGGGGCAAGTGAAAGGTACACCTCCCCCTGGTCCCCACCAGCCATCACTCACACAGCACAGTAGTTGGTGCTAAGATCCTCCCGTGTTGAGGCATGTCCTACACTTACTGTCTGAAGGCGATCACTCATGACAACTGCATAATCATAGAACTGGCCTCTGTGAAAATCATTACCCAAGAAGGAAATAGCTTTCAGCTTTGGACCTTCCACTTGGAATAGATACTCTTTGCTCTGTGGAATAAATTTTGACTTACCTGCCAATTCCAAAGAGAGATTGGGTTTAGATACAAGGGTTTTAAAAGAGCTTCTTTAGGCCTTTACAATTGCAGAGGCCCTACCTCATTCTCCTTGCTCCTGTCCATTCTCTTTACCGTGCTACTGATTGCCTTCAAGATAAAATTCAAATTACATTTGGACCTTGAACCATGTGGGTGTTGGGGCACTGACCTCCATGCAATAAAAAAATCTGCTGATTAACTTTTGACTCCCCAGAAACCTAACTACTAAGAGCTTGCTGATGACCAGAAGCCTATTGATAACATAAACCATTTATTAACACATATTTTGTATGTTATGTGTATTACATATCATAGTCTCACAATAAAGTAAACTAGAGAAAAGAAAATGGTTTTTTCAAATTGTCACAAATCTCCAAAAACTTTTCCAGTATATTTATTGAAAAAAAAAATCCTCATGTAAGTGAACCTGTGCAGTTCAAACCCATGTTGTTCAAGGGTCAAATGTATTTGTCTTCCTGAGTCTCAGTACAGTCAACACTGCCTTAATTTTTTTCATTTTCTTGTTCCACCTGAATATTCACTACCTCAAATATCTGCTTACTTTGGAACATGCTGTGTGTACACCATATCTATATATCCTTTAAAAAAGGTTATCTCATATAGAAAGTGGCATCTACTACTTTTGAGCATTTTCCAGTACACTTATCTGATACTTTACAAGGAAGTAAATGATACATCCTGAGGGTATGTTTTACTTGTCTAATTCAATTAAGAATTTTGTGAGGATTAAAAATTGGTGATGTTTTCTTTTTAACCCTAAGGTGTTTTATTCTAGTCACTGAATTCTACTTCAGATATATAGTTTCTTGGTCTGACTAGATTTGAGCAGTTAGAACACTAGTGCTGGTGATTCTAGAAATCCTTTGACTTATTGTGTAAAACTTGACTAGGTAGCAAATGAGTTGACCTTACGGTAATTGTCATCGAATGTTATTCAAGACTTGTGAAAAACTCCACACTGTGTTAAGAGAAGTAAGTGTAACAGATGCTTCACTACAATTTGTTACTTCAAGGAACCTTGAAAGTTCTTGTGTTCTTTTCCAAAAAATATGAGTGGTGTAGAGAATAAGTGAATGGAATTTCGAAGGACCTGAGCTATTTTTCTTTTTAGTGATTAACATCCTTTGCATGCTAGACTTCTATTAATCAACAGTTCGGTGCCTTTTACCTTTAAGAGTTGGTTTGCCCTTGTTTTCTGTCTATGTTCATCAGCTTTCACTGAGTGTATTTAGTGTAAACCTTAAATTAATAGAACCAGGTTTAAGGCCACAAATTTAAGGCCATAAGTCATTATGTTTCTGTGTTTACAGTGGGATCATGAGACCTGGCCTCAATGCCATTCTGGGACCCACGGGTGGAGGCAAATCTTCGTGAGTATAACAATATAAGTAAGCCTTTTCTCTGCAGCTTTAATGTGACTTTAAAAATCACTTTTACATGAGAAGGTGTCCATTGCTGCGTGTCTAGCTGGTTCTAGGTGCTGTGGATGACATACAGTCATGCTAGCTTGTGGTTGTCCCGAGGTACTATTAGGCCAGCTTTACTAATGGGATATGATAAGGTGATTGGCACACAGTTGTCTGCTATGATTTGAGTTAACGGTGAGGGAAGGGAAGGGGATAAAATTGAAAGTGGGGAGATGGAGCCAAAGGCAGAAGTGAAGGCTGTGTCTTAGACGAAGGAGAACATGGCCTGCCTTGGGAGCCACAAGGTCAGACGGCGCAGTAGGCTCTTTGGGAGGTCTGTGTTGGATCAGGCAATGGTGATTGCTTTCATGGTTCTGGGCTTTATTGTAGCATGTAGTAAAAAAAGAAAGTAAGAATTTAAACATATATATAATTTTAGTTAAACCATATAATTTCTTGATCAGCTAATTTTCTAACTTAAGCAAAATCTGGATTCAGAGTAGCTGAGAGATACACCACAGTTTGAGAAAAAAAATACAACAACATATATGTCCTTTCATAGGTTGTTAGATATCTTAGCTGCAAGGAAAGATCCACATGGATTATCTGGAGATGTTTTGGTAAATGGAGCTCCTCAACCTGCCAATTTCAAGTGTAATTCAGGTTATGTGGTGCAAGTAAGTATTTGTGGATTTGCATTTTATTCTTCTGTTTCTATGTGGGCAAGTGCCTCAGCTGATAGTTCAGTATCCTTCCAACTGACTATACGACATACTCTTAGAACCAGCTTTCTTTACACCAGCTTTTCATAATCTCCCGTGAGATTCAGAGTAGTGTTAAATGAAAAGGCAGAGAGAATCTGAAATAGGACCCTTGTAAGGGCAATGATAAAAATTCTAGTTATATCATTTCCAAAAGACAGCACTATTTTATTTTTTTGCCCTCCCTTCACCTCTCTCCTTCCCCTAGCTTCGAAAGATGTTTGTATAGAGCAAATCCTTGTATAGAGCTGTCTGGAAATGTCTCCTAGTTGTAATAAAAATTACCCATGTACTGTTGGGGTGTACAGATAGGGAATGAAAGTGATTTTGTCAGGCTTTGCAGCAGTCTGTATATGCAGTTATTGTAATTTGTATAATTTCAAGTTCATCATTAGCTAGAACTTTACCTTTGGGTGTGTTATTTTTGTAGTCTACTTTACATATAATGAAGAGTGGTGGTATTAGAAAAGACCTGATATTTCTTATTAAAATACCATTTTGCTTTAAGGATGATGTCGTGATGGGAACTCTGACAGTGAGAGAAAACTTACAGTTCTCAGCAGCTCTTCGGCTTCCGTCAACTATGACAAATCATGAAAAAAATGAACGGGTTAACAAGGTCATTCAAGAGTTAGGTCTGAGTAAAGTGGCTGATTCCAAGGTAATGTGGAAAAAAATGATAGTATCATAGCCAGCAAACAGGACCTCACTTGTATGAGTAGTATCTCTTATTCAGAAGTGTTCTGTAATATGTGTGGTCAAAAGTGGCTATAATGACAAGAAAAGTGACTAGTTACATAGTATGAAGATGGAAATTAACCAGTAAAAAAAAAAAAATCTAAAAATGATTGATTCCTGGAAATGAGGCATGGCAGTGTGCGTTAGTACGTAAAAGGGTTTTTTGCCAAGAACATGTGGCCCTTTGCCTGTTATTCCAGCTCTTGGTCCTACCCCACCCAGATTGTTTGCCATGTCTCAGTCAGTGTCTTTATACTGACTTTCCTTCTTGCTGTTTTCTTTCCCCCTTTGGTTATTCTTCCTCTCTTCCTTCAGGGGACTGTGTTCCGTGGCTTTCGAGGTACATTTCTGATTCTTAAAGGATGAAAATCCAAGATTTCTTACTCTGTATGTTTCACTTTGCTATAATTCAGCTTCCAAAATCATATCCAGTTAAATTAGGGTTTGTTTCTAATTTGTGTGGCATCCAAGTTGCTTTTCTCTAGCCTTGCCTTTCACACTTTTTTCTCCCATCCCTCCCTTCTTTTCCACTCTCCCTTTCTTCTGCCAACAGTTTCTTACAGATTATCTGTTACGTGCTGGGCTCTTCCAGGTTTTGGAGATAACAGTTGTGGGCGAGAGAGACAAAAGTACCTCCTTTTGTTGGTTGTGCAGGATCAGGAAGGAGAAATGGGATGGATGGGTGAATGTTACAATTGATGGTAAGGTATGAAAGATTTGCTGGGAAGGTATTTGAAGCTTTGCTGAAGATGAGCTTGTTAGATTGAGATGGCTATACTTTAATCCTCCTGTGACATCTCTTAGAGTTAATGCTGGCTGCTGCTTTCTATGATTCTTTCTGACGTTCCTTTACATACAGTGTATTTTGTTATATTTTATTTGGAAGAACAACTCTGAAATGCCTCCCTTCACCACCCTTGCTTTGGGTCTGTTTATTTGATTTTGTCTTTCCCATATTTCCTTTCTTTTTCTTTAGGGAAAAGTTCTTTACTAGAGGCAGTCATTGTCCTAAGTTCTTTGCAGGGATTTCCAGGGGAAATAAGCTGAAGGTGGTTGTTGACCTCTTTTTTTTATTATTATTAAATTATCACTGATTTATAATAGTTGTTGACTTATAATTTATTTATGTAATTGATTGAAACAGTACATTAAAAATTTTTGCTTTTTGTGAAATTTTAAACATAATGGAAAAGTTGAAAGAATACTCTGATTGCTGTAGTAATGCTTTCACTGTAGTATTATTAATATAATGGTAAGATAACTAATAACATTCACCTAGATTTCCTAGTTATTGTTCTATAATTACTCCTTTTTTTCCTGAAGTATTTTAAAGAAAGTTATAAATACTGATGATATTTCAATCCTGAATACTTATTTTTCATTAGAATAAAAAGACATTTGCCTACATTGCCACAATGCCATTATCAACTAATAAAATTAACAATATCTTAACATCAGGTATGTCAATCCCATATTCATTCACATTTCTCCAGTTGTTATAGGATCCCATCAAGAGCATGAGTAGCACTTATTATCTCTTTGAAGACTCGTACTATAAGAATTGTGTCCTGCCTCCCCCAATACCTTTCTGCTCCCCCACCACATACAGTGACATCGAATAGTTAAAAAGACTGAGCCAGTTGCCCTGTAGAATATTCTGCTTTTTGGATTTGTCTGAAATAATGAGTCGGGAATTCTGCAGTGAGTTAGGGCATAGACAGGGTCAGTTTGGGAAGCTGTAAGGTGATTTAAGATGTGCTAAAGTAGTGTGGTAGAAAGTGAACTGTCCTAGCTGCCAAGGCTCACTGAGGACTTTTGGTGGAGAGGCAGTGGGGAGAGTATAAGAAGACTAATGACTTATAGATGCCTTCACCTTTTCCTCTCCTGTCTTAACCCCCTTTTTGGTCTGTGATTTCACTATGTTAGGCCATGTCTTTTAGTGTTCAAACTTTATTTTAAAACTAGGTATTTGTTTTGACAGGGAACATAAAGGACTGTCAAAAACAGGGATTTCATATCAGGTTTATCCACAATAGCTCTAACCTGAGCCTCAGTTTACTCATCTAAATAAAGAGAAACCTCTTTCCCCAGATAGCCATTTATTTGTTGTTCAGAATAAATGAAGATAGTGAGATAAAGTGCCTCTTCCATGGTTGGTATGTGTTAGAAGGTCAACTAATGTTGGTGGCTATGGTTGTCTTTATTAATAATGACAGTATTTGTGCTTTAGGTTGGAACTCAGTTTATCCGAGGCGTGTCTGGAGGAGAAAGAAAAAGGACTAGTATTGGGTTGGAGCTTATCACTGATCCCTCCATCTTATTCCTGGATGAACCAACAACTGGCTTAGACTCCAGCACGGCGAGTGCTGTCCTTCTGCTCCTGAAGAGGTAAATGCGGTGGGAACACGATTCTTTGATTCATCCAATATCTGGTCACCTGCTGTGTACATGTTATTATTCATGGTGCAGGGGATTCAGGAAAGAGCACAGCAGACAAATACTTCTTCCTTCTTTGTTGGAGGGTAACAGTCATTAGGCGATATAAGTGATTCAAGAAAAATAAAGCAGGATAAGAATATAGTGAAAGAAACCTGTAGTGGGGGTGGGGGTACTATATCATATAGCTGGATGGTCTGGGGAGACCTCAATGATGTGATGTTTGGATTGGGAGCAAGTGAGTGACACCTGGCTATCTGGTAGAAGAGACTTCTCAATGGAGCAGCAGTCAGTGGCCCTGGGGCAGAGCATGTCCGATGTGTTTAGAGCACCAAAGAGATCAGAGGGACTGGAACCCAGTGACCTGAGAGAAATAGGGGTTGCTTATTGATAAGTTTGCACAGTTTGCCATAACATAATACCACAGACTGGGTGCCTTATACAGTTGAAATTAAGTTTTTTGCATTCTTGGAGGCTTGAAGTCCAAAATTATGGTGTCAGCAGAATTGTTTCTTCTGAGGCCTCTGTCCTTGGCTTGTAGGTAACCGTTTTCTCCTTGTGTCTTCACTTCATTTGGTGTGACTGTGTTCTAATCTGTTCTTTTTATAAGGATATTGTTCATATTGGACCCCTATGACCTTATTTAACTGTAATTATCTCTTTAAAAGATCCTGTCTCCCATGTACAGTCATACGCTGAGATGCTGAGGGTCAGGACTTCATCAGGAGTTCTTTGGAACACAATTCAGTCTAGGACAATTAGAATAGCACACAAGCTAGAACTGAGTGGGTGGCAGATTATATGGACCCTGTACGTGACTGTAAGAAAGTTTTAGAACAGATGAGCAGCAGCTGTGTACAGAAAAGACTCTAAGTCGAGAAAGGGTTAGTCCAAGGAAGCCAGCCAGGAGGCTTCTTTGCATTAGCTTAGTTGAGATATGCTGGCTTTGATTAGGAAGGTAGTGGTGAGGCGGAAAGAAGTGGGTAGATTCTGGATCTGTTTTGAAGATAGAATCAACATGATCAGCTCTCTTGTACATGGGTATGATTATTGAGAGAATGACTTCTAAGATTTGGGACTTAGAAAATAGAAGAATGGGGTAAAGAATGGTATATACTTACATCAAGAAAGAAGACTGGGAGGAACGTGTTTCTGGGTTTCAGTCTTACAGGAGAGTTCCAAGAGCAGTGTAGAGAAATCACATGTCCACTTACCTAGATTCCCCAATGTTACCTTTTAACTGCATTTGCTCTCTCTCCATACCTCCACCCCACATAATCTTTTTCTGACATCATGTGCCATCACCCTTAAATACTCAGGAGTGTAACTACAAAAAGCAAGGCCAGTCCTACATGGCCACCTTGCACACCTCCCAGCTAGGAAGTCACCACTGATGCCATCGCCACCACCCAGTCAACTTCAGTCAGACTTCACCAGCTGTCCCAGAAGTGTCTCTTTTTCTCTTTTGGCTTAAGAGTCTTTCCAGAAACAATCCTTCTTATCTTTTTTAATCCTGAACAGTTCTTAGGTCTTCACCTGCCTCTCATGTCCTTGTGCATCTTCAAGAGTATATGTCGCAGAGCAGCCATCATCCTGGATCCATCCAGCGTTTCCTCATGACTTCTTGTCAGGAACACCACAGAAGTAATGTAGTGTGCTCCGTGCAAAACACAGGCGTACATGATTTTAACTTCTCCTACCATGGGCAGTATTAACCATTATCACCTGATCACCTGTTTATGTTGGTGTCTTCTGGGTTTATCTGCTGTGAAATGATAACTTTTTCCCTTGTAATTGATAATATTTTGTTGGAGAAATAATTGGATATCATGCCCATATCCTGTTCCACATCAAATCTCTACCCATCAGTTTTAGCATATACTAACAACTCCTGCCTGTATCAACTAGTGTGATGGTTGCCAAGTGGTGGTTTTCTATTTACATCATTGTTTTTACATGTATTAGTTGGCATTCTACTGTAAAGAAGTTTCCCTCCTTCTCTCTTCATTTATATTTTGTCACGTTCTTATTTTATTCAATATATAATCTGTTATTCTTATTTATTTTTATGACCAGATTAACTTCTGATTTGGCCAGTGGGAACCCCTGCTGCCTGGCTTTCCTGTCATTTTGACATGTCTTTAGTCATTCTTCAAGCATTACTTCAATATGTTCCAGACTTATATTATACTTTTCCTGTGTCAGATGCTTCTCTAAGGAGCTCTGATTCCTTTCAGCAAAGTTATGATTTACAAACCAAGATTCGATTACTTACTGTGCTCTCTGCTACTGGAGTTTCACTGTTTCTAGGTCCACCTAGCAGACAGACCTAGGAAATAACTGTGAACATGTGAATATAAATATTGCATATGTGTGTGTGTGTATAGTTTGAATAGAATGACACACACTTTAGAAACCCTGGTGTTTCATAAAAACATTGAATTTAGGTCCCCTGACTGTCAAGCACATAATATGAGATGAGAAGTTCATAGGAGAAAATCAAATTTTGAACTAGGAACAAATGATCTAAAGGCAGAAAAAAAGTATGTTGCCAAGAAGTGCAAGTTTCAGATGTTTAATGATGTGTTGTTACTTTCTCCCTTTTAACTTAGGATGTCTAAACAGGGACGAACAATCATCTTCTCCATTCATCAACCTCGTTATTCCATCTTCAAGTTGTTTGACAGCCTGACCTTGTTGGCCTCAGGAAGATTAATGTTCCATGGGCCTGCTCAGGAGGCTTTAGGGTACTTTTCATCAGCTGGTATGATTGACTTTTTCATGCAGTAAGATCCTTCACTAATAGAATCCTAAAAGAAAATAAAGTTGGTTGATGGAAGTGCTGTTTGTTCTTTGAACAGACATACCAGGGGTTCCCCTACTCCAAAACATTTTGATTAGTTTGGTGCTAGAATTTTTCTTCATCTTGCAGCACTTTTATTTAAGTGTCTTTCCTGTCCTGTTTGGTAACCATGCATGCATGTGTGTTATGAGTATTTATATCTACTGGGCCTGTCTCTGTTCTGCTTCCCAGTTCTAGTGACCTTTCCCTAATAGTTTTATATATGTATTGGCCTCATGGCCAGTTATCTATCAGTCCAACGTTTCTGGAAAGGCCTAATGTCCCCAGATTGTCTTCTTGACTATATTATAGTTCAAGCTTTATCAGTTTTTCCTCTTCAGTGGGATGTTGGCCTTGGTGAGGGTTCATGGAGATGCTACTGAATTTTCTAGTAATATTAGATTGCAGATTTAGGCCTTGAGTGGATATGAGTAACTTACCACTCAATAGGATGACTACTGGTAAGTCTGACTTTGATATGCCAAAATTCCTGACAGTTCTGGACTATCTGGTTCTATTCAAAATGGAAATATGTAATTTTTTTAATGATTCAACTTCATTTTAGAGATATTTAGATATAATTATAAATGATGCTCCATGACCACAAATATAGTTTTAAATATTCACTAGACATCTTTTAATATTTGTTTTTGTTAAATCTCTGCTATTTAAAATTAACAAGCACATAGAGGTTCAGAGAGTTCAGGGGAGTTGAACTTAAGAGTCAGACTACAGGCCAATTTGAGTTCAGATGATCATGCCGCAAGGAGTCGAGGTAAATGCTCAGGCGTGCCCTGCCAGTTACGGTCCCTTAAGAATGGTGCTTTGGTGATTTGTTCTCTATATAGGAATTACAGCAGCATAACAGATGATCATCTGGACCTGAATTTAGTAGGGGGCAGAGGCAACTATTGCTAAAGTTGGTACTGATGTTCTGGCAGTCCTTAGGTAAACTTGGAGGACAGAAGGTGCCCAGGGTCTCTCCTAAACTGTGCCTTAACTGCCCTTTGAGGATCACTAGTCCTAGTGTCCTTGTTGCAAGTTTTTTTTCAACTTAATATATTTTTTTCTTGGACCTCTTTTTAGATTTTTGATGAAGTTCTGATAAGCACCAGTGCATGTTGATAGCTGTTTCAGGGCTCATGATTTGTGACAGATAAAGACCAAGCAGTCATGTAAAACTTTCTGAGAGTCCAAAATTGGTTTGGAGTATGTTGTTTTGCCAGGAGACAGAATTGCTGAAATATTGTGTTACTGAATATATAAGAAGAAAGGAAAAATTAGTGAGGGGAGGAGAGAGAAAGAAGATGGAGAAATCACTAGATTCTTCTATTTCCCCTTGCCTCACAATCTCGTCCCCAGAAAGTATGTCTTTATTGTCCAAGACCATCAAGTTTGTGTGCCTGAGTTGCTTTCTTTTGTAGGCTACCACTGTGAGGCCTATAATAATCCTGCAGACTTCTTCCTGGACATCATTAATGGAGACTCCTCTGCTGTGGTATTAAACAGGGAGAACCAAGATGGTGAAGGTATGCACATCTGTTGAGAGTCACAGATTATTGCGGGCTTGAATTGGCTAAAGTTGTGCAATGTGGTAGGTCATTAAAATGTGGTAGTGTGAATTTATGTTAATGCTGTCCTCTGATACCAGTTGTCTTAGTCCATGGGTGCTATATAGGTGGTTTACCAACGGAGGCTGGGAAGTCCAAGATCAAGGTGACGGCATATGTGGTGTCTGTTTAGAATTTTCCCACTTCCTGGTTCAGAGATGCCTACCATCTTCTCATTGCCTCCTCACATGGTGGCAGTGGGGAGCAAGTTCCCTGGGGCCTCTCATAAAGGGTACTAACTCCATTCACGAGTGCTCCACCCTTATGACCTTGTCACCTCTCAAAGGCCCACCATCAGATACTGCCACATTGGGAATTGGATTATAGCATATGAATTTTTGGGGTGTACAAATATTTAATCTACAGCACCAGTCAATATAGATTTTGTCCATGAGTGTTGTGTTTTTTTATTTAATGTATAAGTGAACATTTATGTGCTAGTGTCACTTCCAAGGGGGGTTTCCATTTTTTAAAATGCTCATGTTTCTGTAGTGTTTTGAAATAAGAAACTTGGTAATTTATGTATTTGCACATAGAAGAAAGCAAGGACCAAATTTTTCTATTAGGAATGACAGTTCCCCAAGATAAGTCTATTTAAAAAGAATTAGGGACCAAAAATTATAGTTAGGAAAAGGTTAGAGGTTTGCTGTACCCATAAATTTATGGAAATAGGCCAGTTAATTATATTTTTAAAATGTGTAATGCAATGACAGATCTAATCACTTTTAATATTCAATTTTTAGAAATAAGAATTTTATACTTAACACTTTAGAATCAGAATTCTAATGTGTAGAGCAATTGACAGGTCTAATAATTTTTACTCAAACTTTAGAGTTAAGGTATTAGAGAAGAATCCAACAAAGAAGTTACAGGAAAATGGGCTGACTCAGTTGTTATTGTTCATGATCTTTCCCTTTTTATCCACATTTATTCCAAAGCCAAAGAGACTGAAGAGTCTTCCACAGGAGATACTCCACTCATAGAAAAATTAGCTGAGTTTTATACCCGCTCCACCTTCTTCAGAGAAACACAAGTTGAGTTAGATCAACTCTCAGGGCATCAGAAAAAGAAGAGCCCAGCCTTCAAGGAGATCACCTATGCTACCTCCTTCTGTCATCAACTCAGATGGATTTCTAAGCGTTCATTCAAAAACTTACTGGGTAATCCCCAGGCCTCTGTAGCTCAGGTAAACTGACAGATTCTTCATATTAGGCTGTGAAATGCTCATGTGGGAACACTAGTTCTGACATGATCTAATACAGGATTATGATTGTCTCATACCCACCCTTCCATTTATTGACACCCCTCTGTTTGGGATGTAGAAGCAGTCCAGAATATGGACCTGTTTCTGACACACCACAGTTCTGCCTCTGGTGCTAGGTTTTCTTCAGGGCAAACCTCAGGCCACTGCCTTCAGGTTGCACATCCAGCCTGCATGCCTCCTCAGTGAACTCCATTCCACAAAGGAATCCAAACAATGTCCAGTGGCATTGATCATAGAATAATGACAGAACCTTGAATCTCTCAGGGCATCGGCTTGGGTGGGGGCAATTCTTGTTCAGATTTATAAATACTGGAATGTTAGCTTAGGACAGGAGCAGACAAACCTCTTTTGTAAAGGGCTGGATAGTAAATACTTTAGGCTTTGCAGGCCATGTGGTCTATGTCTCAGGTAGTCAACTCTGCCATTTTAGTGAGAGAGCAGCCATAAGATAATACATAAATAAGTATACATGATTGTGTCCCAATAAAACTTTATTAATAGACACTGAAATTTGAATCTTATATGAATTTCATGGGCAAGGAATATTATTCTTCTCTTTTTCTCAACCATTAATGAAGAATGGTAAAAACTGTTCTTGGCTCATGGGGTGAACAGAAATAGGCAACAGGCCCTGTTTGGCCTGTGGGCCAAAGCTTGCTGACCTCTGGTTTAGTGTTTTTAATCTTGTATGTATGTCATTTACTTCTCTAAGTATCTGCATGTGGAGCTATTAAAATGTTGTATGACTTCCTGCAGATTAATCTTGTATTGGTAGTCTTATAGCCATACTTAGTTTTGAGCTATTTATTAACATGATTCAGACTTTGCTTCTGATAATGCATTTAACTAGTGGTTGTGCTTGGAATATCTTGAAATGAATGGATTATCTGTAGAAGAAGATTTAATGTTCATTTAACATGCCAGGGATTTCCTGGTCAATTCAGGTTGGAAAATACTTATATCTATCTCTTGGAGATTCATTGTTTCCATTAACATATTTAACATTTGACTATGGATGAATTCTGTTCAGTGATGGCTGGCTGTAATCACCCCTCAGAACTCAGCTTGAGAAATGAATGAAGACAGAACAGCATATTTAGGGAATTTCTTTTCTTTCCTTCTGTTCAAAACAGAGGCCAGACGCATACAGCTCGTCGACAGTGTCTCTCTGAGTGCTCTGTTGAGTAAAGTTTAGTTTGCCTGTTTTCTTTCCCTTAATGAAAGAATAACATAGATGTGCCTTGGAAAAGCATGACAAAATTACAAGATACATCGCTTTATAAGTATGTTTAAAAGCTGACTTTGAAAAATCCATTTAGAACTTCAAACTTTAAAACCTTAAAACTTAAAAACCTTTAGGAAACATCCTAATGATAATACCAGCATCGGTCTGTTGATAACCAAGTTTGAATGCAGAAAAAAACAAAGCATGGGGGTGGGGGCCCAGTTTTAAAAGTCTGAATATTCTTACACTGTGTAAAAGTATAGACTTGTGTACATGTGCATAAACATATGTTAATGGAGTCATCATCATTTATTTTGGAAGCTTGATCTGTTGACATGAAGCACAATATATTCTGAGGGGAATTAAAATATGCCAGGCTAATAGATATTTTTTCAAGTTTCTAACGATCTTACTAGCAAGGGAATTTTTAAGGACATTTTAAATCATATTCCCTCCAGACTAAGAGTTTCACGTACAAGCCTTCACAGATCATGAGCCCATTTTCCAGTATGGTTTGTTTCATGCTAAAAGTATAATTGGAAAAAGTTGATTCAGGTCTTAATACCATTGCACTGTTGTAGTACTGAGATGTTATTTTTTTTAACTTTGAAATTTCCAAGGTACATGTGGAATAGTTTTTCTTTAGATTATTATTTCTTCTATTTTTATATTTACTTCAAAAGTACATTAAGTAGAATTTTCTTAAATAAATTATATCATAGTGTAATCCCCAACCCTTCATTTACAGAAGTGTCCTTAAGAGACATTTATTTTATTAATCTTAAAAACAAAAGTAATACTTATCCAGTGTTCTTAGGAGTCTTCAAACAGGCTGAGTGAGGGAGGAAAGATTGGAAGGTCTATGCTGTCGGCTGTAGTCCTGATGGGTGGGGGAGGGGGAGGGTATTGATGGAGAAGCAGTGACAGCAGAATGAGTCATGCAGGTGCTTGGGTGCCCTCAGGAGAAGCTGGCTGAATGGTGACAGGGACAATGCAGTTTCCCATTGCAGGCATGGGTTCTCTGAGGTGGATAGATAGGCAGCCCCCTTAACCCTACTTCCTTACTTCCTTATCATGCAAAATTCCATTGTTAGAAATTTTTTTAATGTGTGCTTTACAGATTTTGTTCATTTTAATTTATTTTTAATGTTAAGAGTAAAGATAGCCTCTTGACATATAAAACTGCATGTTTACCAGTACAGTGGTTGAGAGTTCAGGCCAGGGTTCAACCCTTGGACTTTATTTTATTCCTCAAATTACTTTGCTGGACACTTGTATTGTCCTGCTGCTCTGCAGGGCACTCCCAGGCCGGGAGCCTGCACCGGACCCTGAGTCAGCAGTACGTAGTGAAGCACTGGGAGGAATCTTAGCTTGCCAGTGCTCTGCTTTTGTTCCCCTGTCAGTCTCTTACATACAGTAAGTTATTTTTAATTTTAATTTAGAAAACAATCTAATAGCATACACTGTTTCATATTCTCTCAAGGACTTTGGCCAAGCCATTTAAAGTATTTATTTCAATGGAGAGATTTGATTATGTATCTATATATAATAATAAATGGTATATTAAACTTTTTACCTCTAAATGAAACCCTTTTTTTCCTTTCTTTTTGGAAAGCTCATTTTAACAGTCATCCTGGGATTGGTTATAGGTGCCATTTTCTATGATCTAAAAAGTGATCCTACAGGAATCCAGAATAGGTAAGTACATTTGGATCTTGATTTTGAGAAAGTGCTGTCATTTTTTTCAAGCTTATGAAAATCCATTAAGAATTTGAATTTGAGACAAGTACAGGGTAAACTGAGGAGTAGTTTGTAAGTCGAATTGAAAGCTGAGTAGGGGAGTTAATTTTCATATATATATATATATATAGTGGTCAACTATACAGATATAAAATTTACCCTCTTAACCAGTTTAAGTGTACAGTTCAGTGGCATTAATTGCATTCACATTCTTGTGCAACCATCACCACCATCCATCTCCAGAACTTCTTTCATCTTCCCAAACTGAGTCTCTGTACCCACTGAACACTAACTTCTGATTCCCCCTTACTCCGGCCCATGGAAGCCACCATTATACTTTCTGTCTCTGAATTTGATTACTCCAGGTACTCATGTAAGTGAAATCACATGTGTCTGTCCTTTGATGACTGGCTTATCTCCTTTAACATGTCTTCAAGCTCCGTCCAGCTGTAGCATGTGTCAGAATTTCTTTCCTTTTAGAGGCTGAGTAATCCATTGTATGGATAGACCATATTTTGTTCATCCCGGTATCTGTCTATAGATAAATGGGTTGTTTCCTCCCTTTGGCTGTTGTGAATAATGTTGCTGATAATGTGGGTATACAAATAAATATGTGTTTGAGTCTCTGCTTTAAATTCCTTTGGGTGAAGATTCCCAGAAGTGGAATTAGTAGATCATTGGCCAATTCTATTAATTTTTTGAGGAACCACCATTCCTGTTGTATACAGTAGCTGTTGCACCACTTTGCATTCCTATCAGCAGTCCACAAGGGTTTCAGTTTCTCCACAACCTTACCAACACTTACTATTTTCTGCTTTTTTCCTTTTACTTATTTATATAATAATAGCCATCCTAATAGATGTGAGGGTGGTATCTCACTGGTTTTGATTTTCATTTCCTTAATTATTAGTGATTTGAGCATCTTTTAATGTGAGCATCTTATTGGCCATTTGTCTATCTTCTTTGAAGAACTGTCTATTAAAACTCCTTTGCCTATTGTTTAATTAGATTTTTCTATTGTTGTAAGTGTTCCTTAGGGTTATCTTTTCACCGTTGATCATGTCCTTTGATGCACAAGAAGTTTTAAATTTTGACATAATAGAGTTTATCTATTTTTTTTTCTTTGTTGCCTGAGTTAATTTCCTTTCTATTTTTTGATTTGTTTGATGTGGGGAGGTGGATGGGGCTTTTTTTTATAACTTTTACATGGTTAACTCTTATGTTACTGTACCTTATCTGGTTTCAGTCATAATGTGTCCTTGAAATTATTGTTTCATGCTGAGATTTTGTAATGGGCTCTGGTATGCTCTTGAACACAGGTGCTCAGCAATGCTCAAGACCACAGAGTTCTCCTTGTGCTTGTGGACTGAGGGCTCTGAGCTGGAAGCCACTGTCTCAGGTTCCCTCCTGCCCAGAGTGGTGAGCAGTGGTGTCCCCATTGTAGTATTGAGGAAAGTTGCAGTTAGCATAAGTGGAATCTATTTTAATGTCTGGAGAAGGCTGATTGCATGAGAGAAAGAATAAGCATAGAAGTCAATTCCTCAGTCAGGTAACATGACATCTCTCCTGTGTAGAATCAGATGGTGGCACTCTGCAATGAGATGATTATGGCAAAGCTCATTTCCAGAGTTTGGATTCTGTTTTTCTCTTCACCTTCTCTGAGGGCTGTGTTCTTCTCTGGCTTGTTTTCAGACTTGCTAGTAACTTATGGTTTGTTCTCCCTGTAGATGCCATATTTTCACTAAACACGGAATATTTATCACAGGATCTAGAGGCTGTGGATCTTTTGTTTTGTGCAGTGGGGAAATATTTAGGAAAACAAATGTGAACTCTGTCCTCAACTGGAATTCTAGCCATTAAAGTTCTTGGTAGAAGAATCCAGAGAAATAAAGAAGAGCTTTAGCTATTTCTTCAAATGATTTTTGGAAAAACATGGCATTGAGTTTATTTTACTTTGTAGTTTTGACTTAAGCTTGCTTCCTCTTTTCCATCACTTGAAATTGAAGAGTATGCAGGAAGTTGCAATAGTTTAGCTCTCTTCTTTGGGAATGAGTTATCCGAAAAGACACCCTCTTTGCTCTTCTTTGACTTGTAACCAACAAGCTGGGTTTTAATTCTGTGTAGAGCATGAGCTTATTTGACCTAACAGTTACCTTACAAGGCGGTGATAGCTAAACAGAGTAATGTATATTAAGAGAAAATGTATTTAAAAATAAATGTATTTGTATCAGTAAGTAGATATTACAGACATGAATTACCACATGGGAAAGAATTAGAATACATTAAATTCTTTAACAATAAAAACTGTATTTGCTATAAAATAAATTATCTTACAATTTAGTAGGAATGTTACCACCTGCTAGTTCAGAATCATGATGAACTACTGTACTGTTAGATATGGGGCTTAACAGCAGGAGCAGAACTGTTGCCATGTCCATGTTTCTGAAATGAGCTTTTACTTGGACATTAGGCTTGTATGCAGATAAGTTGCATAGATGCTTGTGTCCTAGGCCCTGCTATTTTCTGTTATAAATATTGTATAAACATTTACTTTTAGGACAGCCTGTTCCCTAAGTTATTTATTTGTTTGTTTCTTTGTTTTTATTTATGTGTTAAAAACAATTACTGAAAAAAATAAATAAAAACAGTTACTGAGTGTCTATAGACTCTTCCTTTTGTGGGGGTTATATGTGTTTACATTTCTTACAGTTCTGGAGGCCAGGTCTTCATGGTCAGATTTGGTGAGGGCTCTCTTCCTGGCCCGCAGAGGGCGCTCACATGGCGGAGAGAGAGCTCTGATGCTTCTCCTGTGCTTCTAAGGGCCTCGCCTCATGGCCTCATCTAAACCTAATCACCTCCCAAAGACATCATCTCTAAACATCATCACATTGAGCAGCAGGGCTTCAGTATAGGCATTTGGGGAGGACACTTCAATCCATAGCTAACCAAGACCATGAACTTCAAATGGGACTCTGTGGAGTCGAAGGGTACCATGGTGGATGATGGGGCTCCTTCTACCCTCTCTGTTGTACCTAGGACAGTTGTCTGTTTATCACTGATAAGGTATCATCTGAGGAAAGAGTTTGAATTGATGGCAGTGCCTTTCTCCCTTTCTCTCCTCACAGATCTGGGGTGCTTTTCTTCCTGACAACCAACCAGTGTTTCAGCAGCGTGTCAGCTGTGGAGCTCTTCGTTGTGGAGAAGAAGCTTTTTATGTGAGTAGGTCTCTATTCTGGGGAGGCGGCTGTCCAGGATCAGGGACTGCTGGTTATACTGGGGCAGCTAGATTTGGGCCACTGACTGGTTCCTGGGATTACCAACGTTAATTGGGAAAAGCAGCTGGAGGCTGGGAGGAAATCATGAGCTTGTGGGGCCGATACCAAGGGGAAAAGGAGTTTCAAGATGAGAGCATAGCCAGCAAATCTAGATGCTGCAGAGAAAGCAAGCAATAGAGAGGCTGAAAAGGATCTTTTGTTTTTAGCAGGTAAGAAATCATGATTACTTTCTCCAAAAAAAGTTTGAGGGGCTTGGTAGAGAGAATGTAGTGGGTTGAACAGTAAATTTAAGGTGGGGAGGTAGAGTTGACAAAGATTGTGGCCAGTTTAGCCCTCAGTGAAGAGAATAATGCAAATGGCCAGAGGCAGCCTTAAAATTAAGTGTGGGCTGTTTTGTTTCTTGTGTTTTTCAAAGTGGAAAGTGATTTGCCCATCTTTACATGCTGAGGAAAAGAATCATTTGAGAGGGAAAGAATGAAGATGTTGGTGGAAGAATCTGGAATTACAGGAGGAATATACCAGGAAGAGGAAGAGCCGTAGGGCTGATCAGAGGAGAGAAAATTTAAAAAACTGGCAGGGATGTGTGTTTGGAAGGCATGTTTGTCAAAGGAAGAAATGTTGTTTTATTTTTTTACCATGAGAGTGGAAGAAGAATTTAGTGATCTGAAGCTACACTGGGAGCCTCGGAGAAGGGCAACACCATCTTCTCATAATCAGAAATGGGAAGAAAGAAAAGCCTCTATTATTACTAAAGTGCTGCTCTCCAAGGAGAGCCTGTTGGAGGACAGATGCAGAACCTCCTCACCAGGAGGCAGAGTGGATGGCATTGGGAGGGAGGTCTGCCGAGGAGGAAGGAAGGGTGCTGCAGGGGGCTCCGGGGCTGCCGTCCCAGGGGAGGCTCACATCCAGGACGGTGCCCGCTGCTGACCGGCATAAAGGGCAGTGGGTCAGCTCTGAGCGTGTGAGAAGCTATAGTTGTTAGATCCCTGGTGGCAGCAGAAGTCTATACAGCAAGCAGTCTAATCTGGTCTCTGCCTTCCTAAACTAATGAAGGATGAATTTTTGTTTTTTAGACATGAATATATCAGTGGATACTACAGAGTGTCATCTTATTTCTTTGGAAAACTGATATCTGATTTACTACCTATGAGGCTATTACCAAGTATTATATTTACTTGTATAACATACTTCTTGTTAGGTAAGCAATAAGACAAAATGTATGTATCTGTAGTATAAGGGGAAGTCAATTTCTTTTTACAAGATCTTTTTGGTTCTCAAAGCTATAAGCCAAGCCGTGAGATAAGGAAGCACCTATTCATTGTGCACGCTCTGAGAGAGCTGTTTTCTCAGGACATTTTTGTCAAGACTATTCCCAAACTAGCTTTTCAAACTATTCCTAGAACTATATTTTACTGAGAGATGCTATGTATCATATATAAATAGAAATAATTCATAACACTACTTGAGACTATGCTGGAGGAGCTACAGCGGGATATTTATTACTTATCTATTTTTATTTATGTGTGTATGTGTGTGTAAAGATAGTGAAAGGAGCTTAATTGGTTTAATAAAAATACTGTGTGTTAGGTATACACAGATTCATTTGTGCATTGTGTTTAGGCGTCATCAGGCTTATTGCATCAGAATTTCCATGTTTCACTAACACACACATACACACACACACACACACACACGAAATATATATTTTTGACAAAGATCCATTGATTGAGTTGAAACTTCCATTTTACAAGAGTTGTGGCATAAAGGACTTAGCACAATTATATACAATAGCCAAGATTTGGAAGTGACCCAAATTTCCATCAAAAGGTAAACGAATAAAGAAGAGGCAGTACATATAAAAACAATGGAATATTAGTCAGCCACAGAAAGGGTAATCCTACCACTTATGACATGATGGACCTTGAAGGCATTATTCTAAGTGAAATAATTTAGACAGGGAAAGACAGAGACTATACGACATCACTTACATGTGAAACTTAAAATCAGAACAAGCAAGCAACAGAAACAAAACCCAGAAACAAATTCATAAATACAGAACACAAACTAATGGTTGCACAGGGGAGGGATGGGGGTTTGGGCAAAATGGGTGAATGGGATCAAGAGGTACAAACTTCTAGTTATAAAATACGTAAGTCATGGGGATAAAAAGTATAGGATAGGGAGTATAGTCAATAACATTGTAGTAACTTTGTATGGTGATGATGGTAACTACACTTACTATGGTAAGCATTTTGAAATGTATATAAATGTCAAATTACTATGTTGTGCACCTGAAACTAATATAATATTATGTCAACTATACTTCAATGCATTTTTTTAAAAGACTGTAGGAAGACAGGAGCAGACTGACAGTAATTTTTGAAGGATAAGATTGGTAAAATTACACTTTCCATCTATTTTTTGTTATTCTTTCACAAAAATTTTGTCAATTCCTTCACCACCAACCATCTATTCATCTTTAAAAATGAAAGAAAAAAAGAAAAAGAATTAAGCGTAGAATGTAGATCCTCAGACTCCTGACTGGTATTCTTGTGGCTGTTCCAAAATTGTCAGGTTATATGACCCATAATATTAGCCCATTAGAGTTTATGAAGTAGCTTTATGAAACATAATTTAACCCCACCCCTCAATCCCAGAGTTATAAGATGATTTGTCTCAGAGATTTGGATCATGGATATGCTGCCCCAGTTGATATTAAAACCACTGGAGGTCATGTAACCTGATTTTCTTTAGTCTCTTCAACTAATGCAGTTATCGCAAACAGTGAGTGAGTAATATGGAGATGTCTGGGTGAAATGAATGTGCTTTTGACAAGTTCCATTCTTAGAAGAGAAGGCAGTAGAATTCTGGCTAGTTTTGTTGCCTGCAGCTCTCCATCTCAGGTGCTCAGAAATTGTTACCGTATCATGCATATGTATATGTATACATAGAACATGCATAATCTTACATAAATAGTTACACATAAAGGAGCATAGGTATTACATGGAAATACCTTTCTGCAGTAAGTATAAAAAGAAAAATACTATTTTCTGCAGTAAGTATAAAAAGAAAACTGTACAATAGCTTTATGCAGTTTTGGCAGGTGAGGAGGACAATGAAATTGGTGACCCAGGGTAGCTGGGTAGAGATGACTTTTTCATTCTGATACTAGTTTCTCAGAATATTATAGTGCTGTTTGCACAATAAACAGCCACCAACACACAGTGACCTAGACAGTTGGATTAACCTGCACTTTTCTTCCTAAGGATTGAAACCAGTGGTAGATGCCTTCTTCATCATGATGTTCACCCTTATGATGGTGGCTTACTCAGCCAGCTCCATGGCACTGGCCATAGCAGCAGGGCAGAGTGTGGTGTCCGTAGCAACACTTCTTACGACCATCTCTTTTGTGTTTATGATGGTGAGTAGGAACTGTGCTTCTCTGAGAAGTAATTATTTCCTCTGGTTTCTTCCTGCAAATTCACCTATCATGTAAAACCTGCTTTGAGGGTTATGTAAAGAGGACTCTGCTTTAAGGGGGCTGTACATTGAGGTACAGCTTGTATCAGAGAATGTACCTGCTTTTCCTTGACCTTACCCAGCCTTTTTTGCTACTGTTCTAATATAGTTATTACTATAACTTTAGTTAACATGTTGTCACAAATGAGCTTTTAAAAGATGCTTCTTGGTGACATATTGTAAACTCTGGATTAAATTGGTACTTCAAAAACCAGAGGAATTTTGAGTAGAAGATTCTCTCATAAAAACAACAGGTTACCTGCCTGGCTTCTGTGCTGGTGCTGGAGAACAGCTCCAGTGGCCGAGACGGTTTGGCTGTGTGTCCGCCACTCTGCATGGAAAAAGCTAAGCCATGTGAGAACTGCAACAGCATGGGGCATGGTTGGTCTGTCTTGGGTTCCTCCTGTTCTTTGAAAAGGGCTGTTTTAAAAATACTGAGAAATTCCAAAGTCTGCACAGTATTTGCTCCCCTCCTTTCTGGGCTCCTGACATTCTCTTTTATCAGTTTATGTTTACTTACTTTTTTTTTTTAAACAGTTACTTCATCTTCATGTTCCGAAATTGTTCATTCACATAAATGAATATCAACAGGTGAAGGGAGCCAGTTACCACATTTCCCCCTATGACATCCAGTAAATAGGAGTGCTTAGCCTATTGATACACATGGTCACTTCTGCTAGGAGGAGTAGATGTCTTTAAAAGGAACATAATGAACACAGACTCTTGACAAAGTTTAATTCTTCCATTTCTGAGTTTGAAAACCACCAAATCTAAACATTACTGAGAATGCAATAAACCTTGCATGTAGTTCCTATAATGTTATTCAAGAAAATGTCCCTCAATATGTCAAAATGTTTTATTTGCTATATTAGATATTTTGATTTATTATTTTTTAAAGGTTTATATACAGAACTTTTAAAACCAATCATAAAACCATACTTTACTCAGAGGTGCTGTGTGTTATACCTTAAGCACTTGGTTATATTAATTTTAAAAATATGTTGTCACATCACAATGTCATTATGTGAATCTCAGATTGCCTAGTGCCAGTAAGGAGTTTTATAGGCACCATCCCTCACATAGCCGTCTCTTGCTAGAATGGTCCTTCCTGGGCTCCACTGCAAAACTGATTTTTGGGGGCTTTAAATGAGGGTGTTGACCATATCTTATGCTATACTTCACCACATTATACTGTGAACTAACTCCAGGCTTTGGGATATTTTTATCATGCATC
The DNA here is from genome assembly GCF_040802235.1 of Manis javanica. Taxonomy (NCBI): domain Eukaryota; kingdom Metazoa; phylum Chordata; class Mammalia; order Pholidota; family Manidae; genus Manis; species Manis javanica. The sequence continues at coordinate 101,650,986 of NC_133160.1, forward strand.
TGAACCCCAAATTATTCCTAAAGCCATACAGAGATAGAAGGCAAATGCTTCTAAATAGCAAGTCTTACTGTGCTGTGGAAGTAGAGAGGGGCATTAGAGGCTCAGGGTATGTGCTGGTATGTTTATTGGTGGGAACATACAGTGGTTGTATCATTAGTACATTAAGTACTTCTTGACCTTCCATTGTGTGCAGTTACAGAGAAAGGAAAGGCCTTGACAATTAAGGATCTTCTAATTAAATGAAACATTTATTATAGCTATATTATCATTCCTTTAGAACCTTAGATGGCCTTAGCTATAGCGAGGTGTACACATGCAAAGAAGGTATGGTATAAGTCTTTTGAGAATTGGGAGGAATTTCAAGAAAGAGTTGGCCTAGCAGAAATTTTACATGATCGTAGAGGACTTAAGAGGGTATTCTGTGGAATTCTTCATGAAATCATCCACCAGTTCTGACTCTTGGCATTTGCTCTCTGTAGATATTTTCAGGGCTGTTGGTGAATCTCAGAACCATTGTGCCTTGGCTCTCGTGGCTTCAGTACTTCAGCATTCCTTGCTACGGCTACACAGTGAGTTTCTCTCTTCTCTCACCGGGACTGGTTCACAGTTCCCAAGCTAGGAGCAAATGAACGAAAGCCTAACCATCTCATGTTCCTGACCATGAGTGTGCAAGTGTCTGGGAATTTCTGTTTAGGGGTCGTGGAAGAGCATTCATATTAAGCCCGGGATCACCTCAATCATCACCTGGGGTTTCCTCTCCTGTTTGAGGGAGGTGAAGGGTGGAGACGGCTCATGGTGACGGATCCATGTGACAAATTACAGCTGCATTTCAGTTCAGTAAAGAAATAAAGGAGAGGGTGGGAGGCTAGAAGACATGTTTTATATTGAAAGGAAAATTAGAAGAAAAACAAAGAGTACAGGATGCTCACAGACATTATTGGCATTAGAAAGCAAAAAATCAACTCCAAAGAAAGCTTTGTGCCTTGAAATAGTAGAGTTGAGTTCCTTATTCCCAAGAACTGTAACTGGCTTTGATGAAGACAAACAGGAACAACATAAAAGATTGTTACCATGAATTAACAATAGTCATTACGTACCACCTTGTATGATTTTAATTATAGAGTTTATATGGTTATCAAACTGGGGAGATAAGAAGGAAGGGGCTAAGGGTCATCCAGCTAGCAGTCTCCTCCGTTGGCCAATACCTTACTCCCTTTGTATTAGAAGCCAGAATCCCAACTGTAGTCCTCTAGATTGCCAGGGAAAATAGTTTGAGCTGCTTTGGTGTGACGAAGAAGACTGAATGTGGAGGTTGGTTTGTTTTTAGAAATAATAATGAAGATTAAATGAAGAGGATGTGATTTGTGATAATCCTTTGGGAACTTTTTGAAATGTAAAACCCCTTACCTTGACTTGTTTGTGTGCTAGGCTTTGCGGCATAATGAATTTTTGGGACTAAACTTCTGTCCAGGACTCAATGTAACAAGAAATGGAACCTGTAGCTATGCCATGTAAGTCTGCGTTCAGTGTCATGGTGGGGTTGCTTACACCACTGTGGGTGATGTAGCAAGGCCACTGGGCAGAGAGCTGGCATGGGTCCTTGCAGGGGCACTGACTTCTCTGAGCCTAAATTTTCTTGCTGTGAAGGGAGCTGTAACCCTGATGCATGTGAAGGTGCTGCGTGTATGTCACAACCCCTAGGCATTCTACTGCAGCCCAAATGCTGTTTATGCTGGGGAAATGTTCCCTATGTGTTGTTTGTTTTGGGCCATTTAAAAGGTCCTGTTGCAGTTTTGATTGTGAGTTTTAGTTTTCATTTTTAGAACATTTGAGTTTGAAATGAGCTACTTTGATATTATAGCAAGGCTTTACAGTAATTGATCAGTATGGATTTTGTGAAGTATTTAGGTCCATGAACTTGCGGATTTCTGTGAGCCCAACCCATGGCCAGTGTATGAGCTTAAAGGGGCAGCAAGATGGAAAGAGAGTGAACACATTCCTGCCACAGTTCTGGCACTTTGCTCTTCTGCATTTAGAAGACATCATGAAATCAAAGCCCTCACTGTTACTATTTTTTTCTTTTAAATTGATTAGACTATCCCTTATCAAAGGATAAATCCTCTAAAGTAGCACCTATTCAGTAATCTGAGAAGGAAGTCCCATTTTATTGCATGTCACTAAGACAGAAATATAGACTTTAATAAAATTAGAGGATGTTGTTTTAAAAATTGAATAACCTCTCCTTTTTGAAAATTGTTAGTGGTTTGTTTTGATACATTAATTAATGAGAGAAAAGAGAATGCTGGTATCCTAAATCTCATGAACACCCATGTAGAATAGAAATAATTCTTAGTAATAGGATGGATTGTTATTTTGCAGTATTAACAGAAAACATACATGGAGAGACGTTTCCTTTATGTTGGCCATACTCCCTCTCTTTTGATGTGGGTATGACTTTTTTTTTGAACAACTGAATTCCAAGAGTTCCCAGATACCAGGTAATAAAGGTACCGGGCAAGAATTGTGGCTGTGCCAGGTATTTTTAGTACCAGGTGCTCTTCTAAACTGGCAGCACTACTCCATCCTGCTTGACTCCAGCTACCACTAAGTCTTCCGCTTGCCAACAGGCCTGCTAGTGGTGTCTGTCCTGTAGCCAAGCAACGGCGATGCTCATTCCAGTCTTGGTTAAGAGCTGACCGAGGGCACCTCTGGGAGGAAGCCCTTCCTCACCTCTTCCTAGTTTTAGAAACTAGGAAGTATTCTTAGCCTATGTTCTTTTCTGTGACTGATTTGTGGGCAATGAGTTCTATAATCTAAGGCATAAGGGCCTTAGATTCATATGCAAAAGCTGAGGTTTTTTTCCCCAATTAACAGTGAATAAAAAATTGCTTGGTAAATGTTTCTGCCCTTTGAAGAGAGCAGCATTATAGTTATGGAAACAAATGAATTTGGAGAGGCTAGCAACTGGGTTGAAAGGGTGAGTCATGAACTGGGCCAAGCTCTTTAAGCCTTACTTTCTTCATCTTTGACATGTATAGAGTATCTACTCCATTGGGTTGTTAGAGTATCTACTCCATTGGGTTGTTTTAGGGATTAGCTAAACAATTATATGCAGATTGCTTAGCATAGTATCTAACAGAATTGTAAGCACACATGGGCTGTTTCCTATTATATATATAAAGGGATAGTTATTTCAGACTTAGTAATGTATAGGCTTCTTTAAGAAACAGTGAATATACTGAGTAAAATTTGACAGATGTAAAGATGAAGTTATATTCTTTTTCTGTTGAATTTCAGATGTACTGGTGAAGAATTTTTGCTAAGCCAGGGCATCGATATCTCACGTTGGGGCCTGTGGAAAAATCATGTGGCCTTGGCCTGTATGATTGTCATCTTCCTCATAATCACCTACCTAAAGTTATTGTTTCTTAAAAAGTTTTCTTAAATTCCCCTTTAATTTACATGATGTACCCACACATTAAAAAGAGAACAACTTGATGGATATATTCAGTGAAGGTTTTTTTGTTGTCTTCATTTGCCATCATACTGTGGTTCAGCAAGAATTATGTTTAACAGAAATATTCATAGAAATCACAATGAACTGAATTATACGTGAAAGAACACAAGTCATAAACTAGTAATATTACGTGTGGCATATTAGTTCATCTAGTCAGACAGTAAACGTGGGAGAAAGTGAGTTTACTTTCTTAACCTAGAGAAGAACTGAATTCTAGAAACTTCTGACAAGTTACATTTCTGGTATCAATTTCCTCACTTTTAAAATGATTACAAGGTTAGTTGCCCTCCAGCTTCAGTATTTTGTGAATCTGTCATCTGCCATTATTTAATAAATAATAAATAACACATGTATTGATGCTGTAGTGGACGTGTTATGAGTTGCATTTGTTCTCCTCAGTCCTTGTCCCCACAGCAAGAAAGAATCGAAAGGCAGAAGCACAACAGCAAAGCAGAGTGAAAGTTTTATTTGAATACACTCTAAGGGAGGAGGTGGCCAGAGTCAAGGTAGGCAAAGGCCCCTGTCTGTCAGGCAGGAGGCTTATGTATGACATCTGGCTGGGAGGCACCTCTTTGACGGACAAGGTGGGATTTACAGGTTTCTACATAGCCATCCCTCTCAGTGAGCCTGTCCTTTCCCTGTGCTGAGGGTGACTTGTGCAGTTCTTATTTCTGTTTGTTTGTACTCCCATTGGGGTCTGGTTGGGGAGGAAGTCACCTCCCTGCAAAGCCTTTGTTATCTCCACATGGGACCCCAGCCCTGGGTAGAGTTTGGTTGAGTTTTTCTTTGAGACTTATCTGGGTGGCTTCTTCTCTGAGCCTTATCTTCTTCCCCTTTTCCAGCTGCTCGTGGTCTATCTTTCTACCTAACATTCCTGACAGAAGTATGAAATCTAAACTATGTTGGAAAAATCCAGTAAAGAAAAGCTTTGATAAAACTTTTCAAGTTATAGGAACTTACTGAGATTTCTAGTGGAATTAAATAGTAGTGGAATTAAAATATATCAGGGATTTCAGCCAGGCATTTGTGTGGTAGGTGTAGTGGGCCAGGAGACTTACCCTGCCTGGGGTTGTCCAGGTGGGTGTACACCACAATATCCTGAGGAACTTGGCTCAAATACAGAGTCCGGGCCCTGTGAGCCCTATGGTGTCAGTATCTCAAGGGCCACCTCCATGAAGAACTGTCCACAACAGCATTTGGTAATTTCCTAAATCCTTCCCAACTCTGAAAATTGTAGATTAGGATATAGTGACTGTCCCTATACAGCCTTTTTTCTTCAGGACTTACTTATACATCTTCTCTTCATTCTAACCCTTACCAGTCATAGGGAAGTGTTTTTCAACATTTTTTTATTGACAGCTAATGCTAGGGACGTGTAGTTATGTCCATTTTCCTAGAAGGAACACACCCATGCAGCTACCAGGCCACATCCTGACATGGGATGTGACCAGCGCGTGGCAGCCCCTAGTGCCCCTCTTCCAGCCACTACATCTTCCTCTCTGGGGTATTTCTGAAATGATGCTTGTGTGCTCCCCTCTGTTGCTATTATGAGAACATCCCAACAGCTCAGTTTTGTATTCCTGTGCACTCAGGTACATCCTTAATTAAGTCTCTCCCTATTTTTAGTCAACTATTAATTTGGAATGATTTTAGATTTACAGAAAAGTTACAAAGATAGTGTGGAAAGTACCTGTATACTCTTTGCCCAGCTTCCCTTAAGTATTAACATTTTCTGTACCATGGTACCTGTCAAACTAACACATTGGCACTGGCATATTACTGTTCATTAAATTATTCACATTATTCATACTTCACCACTTTTCCACTAATATTATTTTAGTGTTCTAGGATCCAGTTCAGGAGATCACATTACATTTAATCCCCTTTTAAAAAAGTGAACACTTTCACTATTATGGAAATAAGTGAGCTGAGGATCACCAGAGTATAGACCCCCTGTGACTTGTCATCTTGGAATACCATCTGCTGGCAGTGGGAGCCCTACTTGTATTGTTGCAACATCGATCCAGGGACATAGCATTCTATTTTTATCTTTGAACTTTGAAGAACATTGTTTTCTTTTTTTGTGTGTGACATTTGATTGATGCATCATCTTGTATCACATTATCGCACCCACAATTTTATCTGATTATTGTATAACTGTTAGGGTTAATCAGTTATTCCTGTTCTTAGTACTACTCCTTCTTTTTACACAACCTTGGCCTACTCACAATTCTCTGTATACACTCCTCTCTGATTACCCAGAGAAACATATAATTTATATATGAAATGTACGTAACAGAAGAAACAAAACAGCCAAAAATATTAATGCTCATTACTTTGCAAAATTAATAAGAATTTTATATTCTATTATACTTATCCTCCCTTTGTATTACAGTTATCTCTTTCACATAATTCTTTTTTAGAAATTACTTTGGTAAACATAATAAAATTTGCCATCTTAACATTTTTAAGTTAAGGAACATTTTTTAAAGTATAAGTAAAAGCAAAAGTCCTATACAGTAGAAAATAAAATATTACTATAGAAATTACTTCAGAATATGTCTATTCTTTCCAACTTTGTTTTTATTTTGTTGGATGTCAGAAGAACTAGTGTCTAGTGAAAGGATAAATCAGTTGTTTTGGCTTAAAGTGAAAGAAACCTCAGGAATAAATGAATGTTACTTACTATTTATACTTCAGTTGAGCTCATGGGGCTTTCAGGAGAGCAAGACTGTTGCTGTGGAAGGCTCCTTGGCAGAGTTGGTGAGGTGGTAAGAAAGGAAAGGAAAAATAGGTAGGTTGGAAAGAGTGTTGAAGAAGTCGTTGTTGTTTCACCATCTTTGAAGCCATCCTTCATGGTCAAGATTTGAATGTCATTAACCTCAATACCATCTACATATATCTGAAAGGTAGCATTACTCATATTTATAAGATATCTTTAGGCCGTCCCAGTGCTTGCTCAATGGGCCCTGGAACAGACCATTTGAGACAGAGGGATGGCGGCTGCTCATGGTCCCACAGCCTAGGCTCTCATCAATGCTGACCTACTGACAGCCACTACTGACCCATGTGCAAGGGGCTGGTACGGTGCTTTTCTTTGAGGAGACCAGCCAGCCAGTCATGCAAGTTTACACATGCAATAACTTTATAATTGTCCCTGGAACCTGAGGATCATTGTCTTAGGTGAAGAGTCCTTCTGGAGGCATTAACTTTATAGAAATTCTGTACTTTGTTTTATTTTGTATTCCTCTGTGGCAGAGCTGTATACCATTTTATGACACCTCTCACTGTACTGTGTCTAAAGAATTTTTCTTTTGGATGTAGCAGTAGGATTATAGAAGGTCAATGACTTAAGGCTACTTCCATGTCATTGCAGTGCATTAAAACTTGACCAGTAGCCATGGTAAAAAAATATATTTCGTATTGTAACCAATTTCTTGTGTGCACAGAAATAATCCAAAGAAATTTCATGTGGTGCATCCTGAAAGTTATTTTTGAAAATAGATTTATGTTTTACATTTTACAGGTCCATCAGTAAAAATAACTAAGACATATAAAAATATATATAACTTCTAAAAAAATATGTACTAACTATATATTCATTTTATTATAGTGTCCTGGTTGGATAAATTCTATGGTAATTTATTTGGTAATTAACAATGGATATATTGCTCTACCTATCTCAGATGGGAATAATACAGATTCTTAATACTTATTTTGCATTTTATGCTGTTTTTATGCACCCACACATTCTCTGAATTCCTTCTGCACCTATAAAATAAGAACTTCTTTTAGGTTTAAGATTTTATGGTTACATGGTTGTTTATATTGAATTATCTATCCGTCTTTCAACTGACTTCAAGAAGAGCAGCCGCCCAAGAGGATTTTACAATTTCCACTATATGCCTTGGTATAAGCCTATCATTTAACTGGAATTGTTACCAAAACATTTTCACTGTCCTATTATGCAGATTTGGACTCAAAGTTGCTAAAATCAAGGAGAGACTTCTTCTGTTTGAAAGGTCAACCTTTCTCTTGTTTATCTGGTTGGTTTTGTGTGTGGTTTCTTTAACATTTTGTTTTGACTGGTGGGGCAGCCCCAACTTTTTTATTCCTGTATACCAGCACTGACAGATTTTATCTGTGAAGGGATCCAATCATAAATACTTTTCAGTCTTTGCCTTTTATTTTTTTTAACAACCTTCTAAAGATGTAAAGCCATTCCTGAAAAATGTAGAAGCTTTATCAGCGCAAGGCTATACAGCACAGGCAGTGGGGGCTGGCTTGGGCCCGCCGGCCACAGCTGGCAGACTCCTGCTGTGAACAGTTGTTGCTCCTGCTGCATGTGAGACCACAGTTAAAATGTTGATAAACCAGGTTGCTAAGAAATGTGTTGCTGATTTAATTATGAAATTTAATTTTCAGGATATTATATTGAAATACATAATAGAATAAATATATCACTTCCTAGTACTTTATTCTCTTCCTTAGCAGAGTTGGCTACCAGTTAAGACCAGCCCTCACCAGGGATTTGTGGGGGATCCTATTTTGCATGTTTGAGAATTAGATTTTATTAATTTTTTCAATGCATTTGCATTGCTGTGGGTGTTGATAGGGGCATTGCTGTGCTCTGAGGAATTAATTCACAGCAGCCATCCTCAAGGAGGCATTGGTAAAGCAGAGCACCAATTTACTAATTTAAACAGTACAATGTTATGTAAACTTGTGACATTCCTCTCTCAGGTGTGAAACTTTGGTAAAGATAGAATTGGATTTAAGACTAATTCAAGTGCTGTCTACTACCCTCATGGGAATTTGTGTGTCCGACTAACCTAATAGTTGGAACAGCTCATCACCACCAAGACAATGTGGGAGACAATCAGTATCCCCACCTCACCCTCAAAGGTTTGTTTTTATCCAAAATGGAGTAAGGATCCTAAAGAAAGAAAACCTGGAAATCCACCAAATCTAGCTACCATCTTGGTGGACCTCTTGGCCTTCCATCTTTGGGCATACACTAAAAAAAAATTGACTAATATATTGACTTGTAGCCTATTTTTTTGTCCCCACTTAGCAATATGAACATAAGATACTTATATTCTAAATCAAAGTAATCTTTATTTTCTAGAATGTGAACTTCCACATTCCTTTGCTGTTTCCCAAACTTGTCTGGTGAGGATCAATGACATCTGGATGCTTATGCAAGGAAGGAAAGACTGTTTTTTTTTTTCTCCCTGGTTGAGTAAGAGCTGCTGAGGGGTGGATGTGGGAATTCTAAGTAATTCTTTGGGAAATGATGTAGGATTGTAGTAAGCAGCTATAGCCATTTAACTTACATTTGTTATAATTTGATCTTGAGCCAATCATGGTGTAACAGTTTGTTCAAAACCATGTATTTTATCCACCTAATATCAGGCTCACATTTGGAACCAAATGAGCTCATTAACATCACCTAATCATCAAACCTTCTTTAACTCACAAAGTCAATCTTCACCTGGTAACCTCACAGGCAGCATGTATGTGTCTTTGATAAATGATAGCCAAAAGTGGTGCAGCTCTGATCCAAGTGACAATGTGGACTCCTTTCTTTGCCAAGCAGTGAAACCTCAGGCATCATCTCAATAATGAAGTAGTTGGCAGTTTACTGTTTGGAACCTCAAGCTGTTCCATCTTTTTCATTTCATAGATAAGGAAACTTGAGTTTCAGAGACTGACCAGCCAAAGGTCACACAGATGACTTCCTTGCTAGGTTTGGTTTGGAATGCACTACAGTATTACCAGGGCAGCTTGACAAATCACTTCTGGTGGGTCACTTTTGCAAACATGTGCAAAAGCCAGGATGGGGACAATGGGCTTCAATAGAAACTAGGGAGTTGTGCTTACAAGTGTTTTAGAAGCTGTGGGGTAAATATGGGGGCTTTTTCTCTCTACAAGTACTCAGGCAAATTTGCCCCTTCTCCCCACTTTGTCATCCACCGTCCACCAGGTCTGTGCACTTAATTAACTTAGCTTCATCTGTATCTTTCTTACCTATAAAATAGGGAGTCCAGTAGTATCTATCCCTCAGTGGAGGTGTGAAGATTAAGCAAGGTAATACATGTTAAGTGCCTAGAAGTACCTGGCTCATAGGATGAACTCACTATATTTTAGCTATTACTCTTACATCCTGCAGGACAGCACACTGGTTATTAGCATTGTTAGTGCCAGTTCATGGATGACATCCTCAGGGGTGTTGGAGCACCATCATCCAGGATCTGTTCTGTGCATTAAACCAAGGGTTGGCAAGCTATGGCCTGCAAATCAAATCCAGCACATTGCCTGTTTTTGTAAATAAAACTTACTTTGGAATACACTCATGCCCATTTGTATTTGTATCGTCTATGGCTGCTCTTGCACTATGATAGCAAAGTAGTTGTAACAGAGACCCTTATGGCTCAAAAACCTAAAACACTTATTCTCTGGCCCTTTATGGAAAGTCTGCAGATCCCTGCATTAAACCAAGAGTGCCTATTCCCAGCTGGTAGAAAACACAGGTCCATGGACCAAGAAATAGTGGCCTTTCTCAATATCATTCCCATTAACCCATTTGCAGAATTTATGCTCCCTGTCTCTGCAGCTTTAGGCTCTGTTGTATTGGAACTCCCAGGCCTGAAGTGTTAAATTACAAGCTGTTCTACACTGGTGGAGCAGCAGGCAAAGCAAGCAGTTACCACACTGCTCAGCTCTGCTGACAAATCACTTTTGGTGGGTCAAACCTGTTCTAACATCTACATAGAAAAATTAAGGCTTACAAAAATAGTTTGATTTTGCAAATGAAAAGAAAGGAGGCTAAAGAGAACACATCTGAAGATATACTATGAAGTCATTATTAATTAAAAATTGTTGTGCAGGAACATTCATAGATTGGTGTAAGAGGTTAAAGAGTTCAAAAACAGACCCATGTATACATGAAACTGAAATATATCAGTGACAACATGAACTGCTAAGGAAAAATGACTTAATAAGGAGTGTTGACAGAACTGGCTCATCATATGGTGAAAAATGGCTATGGACCTTTCACAAAGTTATTTTTAGGATGTATTAAGTGTGAAATGTAAAACTAAGTTTAAGAAAGAAAAGTGTGTGATCTTTTATTTGGGCCTCTAGATCCCCAAACACACAATAAAGCAAAAAAACCCCAAAAACAGTAGATTTGACTATATAAGAACTAGACCAACATTGACACTTGGAGGAGAGAGATTACCCAGAGTCCAAAACTGATAAGGGATTAATGCTTAAAACCATACAAGGAACTTTTGTAAATGAATAAAAAAGACCACAACCTAGTGGAAAGATAGTGACTGAATAAAAACATACTTATTTCCCACTAGACCAAAATATAAGATTTTAAAGGCTTGAATGGGCAATTTATAAAAAAGGGAAACCTGTATGTTCAACAACTGTATGAGGAGATGTTCAACCTTATTAGGAATCAGAGAGATGCAAAATAAAATGAGACCTCACTTTAAGACCATTTCATAAACAGATCTGGAAGCTGAATCATACAGCGTTGGTAAGGGTCTGTATGAAACTGGCATTCTGAGTGCAGTGGGACTGCAGACTGGTGTGGTCATTCGGGAGGGCAACCTCACAGTTCTGGGTATAATTACGTATTTATATATCTAGGACTCAGCACTCTGACTCCTCTCATATACTCACAGAGGTACTCATGAAAAGTCAACAAGTGAACTGTGTACAAAGATTCTGAAACAGCAGAAATATGAGAGTCACCCATTCACTATAGGAATGCATGAACAAAATGTGGCACCTGCACACTAGGAGATATTATACGATCATCTGAATAACTTACTCGATTTACATGCTGTAGAAGTAGTAATGTGCCAATTATGTTCTTTTGGACATAAAGTCTAAGCCTTTACTATCAGCCTCATGATACAAGGCAAGTTAACCAACTGCTGCTACTTAGGAAACAGACAACTCATTATCTGCTATTATATCAAGTCTTTATTAAGAAGTAAAGTGCTCAGTATTATACATTAATGAAATCCTTGATTATCAACAGAGACTTGCATATGTAACATCTTAAAAATACTACTATAGAGGGGAAGATGATAGGGGAGAGAAGAGGAAGGAATTTTCCATGACTAAAGAAAAAAAAAAAGTAACAAGGATAAAAAAAACAATTCTTCAAAATCCTACAGGTAAAATGAAAAACAGTGTAACAGTAAGTATCATAAAAAGACTTGGTAGTGACCATAATTGATATATGGCACGTGGTCAATACACATGGATACCACATAATGACTGCACTTCAAACTGAAGTTTGTTTACATGTAACAACATGGTTCATATACACAAATACGTACACTCAATAACCCTGGAATGCAAACTTTAGTACCTGGTTATAAAGAACTTTGTGAAGCATATACAAAATAAAGTAAAGACTCAGATGAAGCCATAGGAAGTAACTGTTTATGTCTCCTATGTAGGAGCCAGCTTGGAAAGGTCTTTTTGCTCATGTTTTCATTGAAGATCTGATTGACATATTCTACAAATTAAATGAACAATGTGTGAATTTAAAATACGGCATTAAAAATCAGGCCTCTCTTCTATTGTTCTCCAAATGAAAAGTTATTTACCAGCACTGCATCCTCTTTCTTGTCCCATTAATTCTCGAAAGGTAACTTTACTCAACACTTTTAAACAACAGGGTTTTAATTTTTTATTGAGAAATATATTTCTTCCCCATAAATATGGTGACAACCACTCCTAATGAAAAAACTTGCAAACAAACTTTGGTTGATATGGTCTGATAATAGATGAACTTTCAGTATCAAACATTCCTTTTCATTAAATTGAGCTAAATTTAGATTCCAAATTCTTGTTTTGAAATGCAGGATAAAGAGTATTTGATTTCTGTGTTCTTAAAACAGTATAAAACTCAAACTTAAATTTTATAATATTTTCATGGGAATTTGAAAACTCCTTTAAAATTTTGTTTAAAATGAACATATTTGCTGAGTTAAACTTTCAGTACATATAAAAAAAATTTAGTAAGTTGTTCATCCCAGTTCAGTTACAACATTAAATTCAGTTGCAAATAAGTTGAGCCAGGCAGGAAAGATGGATAAATCTTTATACTAAACTAATTATTAGAAAAAGCCGAACTTTTTGATAAGGATCTTCTAATTTTCCTGTGTTATGGCTAGAGATGACATTTTCACCCATAATTGATTTTTGGGGGTTTCATGCAGCTCATTTCAAATGATAGCAAAAATACTGTAAATAAACGAAATGGTTATTCCCACAGACATCAGATATGATAAAATAACAAGCATAGTATTGGACATTTATCTAACCATTCATACAAATTCTAGCATAATGACTACATAACCATTCTATGGCTTGGAGTTCTTTTGCAGTTCATCTTTTGGAAAAGTTACCCCAGTAAGGTAGTTGAAAACAAAGGCTCCTTTCTTTAAAGAAAATTATGTATTCAGCCCATGAGCTAAGCCTGAGTAGAAAGGAATGCCCCTATTTTCCCTTCACACACTGGGCAAGAATATGACAATACTGATTTTTGTGACTGGAAACAAAACTCAGAAGCCTTTTGACTGTCCTATTCTAGCTTTAAAAGGCTACTTCATTGTCAACTGAGAAGACTCATACATGGTAGCATGCGGGCATACCACCCCACATACTTTACAAAGATATTTTTTTCTGTACTTAATATTTACACCTAGATTTCTTTTATGAGGAAAAAAAAATCTTTGATCTTATGGGAAAAGTTTATGTAAATAAATTAAAGTGCAGGAGAATTAACAGCTGGTCATAACGACCAGCATGATATGGTGGTCAGGGCATATAAATAGTGTACTTGCTATGACAATCCAGAACAGACACCTTCTCACCTATTAGGAACACACATACAAACAAACATTCTAGACGTGGCTATTGGAACTCCCATTGGAACCTCTGCCTTCTATTCCTTCTGCAGACTGGGAAGAAGAAGGGCGGGAGCTTCGGGGCTGAGGCTGGCCATTTAGTCCCACAGGTGTGCCTAAACCATGACTTGTTTGGGAAGCTCCATCATCAGATTCCCAGCGCTCCAGCTCTTCCCGCACGAGCTGTTCCATCTGCTCCCTGTGGATCTCACTGTCTCGACCCAGTCTTTCATCCTAATAAAGAAAAAAGAAACCAGGGTATTGGAGGCTGGGTGATGCATGCTCTTGTACTTAGAAATTGCCTTAGGAAGTTTGGGGGCCAAATAATCTGTTTGTAATTAAGTAAGGCTGGAAATTTATAGCACATAATAGCAGTTCTCTGGAGTAACTTTTTTTGCTTAATTCTACCATCCAGCAAAGGCAGGGCCATCAGTGTGTGGGCTATTAAAAAAGCAACATCTCCAGATTATCATTTGAACTGTACTGATCTGCAGTCAGGGAGACAGAGAAACCTCTCAGATTAAGGGTTATAAAACATGACTCCCTTGATAATTTATAGAATCAGATTGAGCTTCTGATAGCCACTAACCTCAGCCACTCCATCCAGCAGCCTTCCCAGCACCTCCCTTCTCTTCAGTTTGGCATGCTCCATGATCTCCAACTTCACGATCACAGCATCGATCTTGGACACAATACTGCCGATGGAGTGCTCCATTCGGTCCACACGTCTCACCAGGCTGCAGGAAACCACAGTTGAGAGGGGCTAAGCCACCATGTGCTGTTGTCTCTTCAGCCCAGTTGGCTTTTCAACTGGAAGTGCCAAGATTTTTTCTTAAACAAAAGAATTATAGGGTAATCTGAACCAGTGTCTAGATAGTCTCAAACTTTGGCAATAAACTCTCGACATTGTTGAAGGGAGTGCTAACTGGCACAACTTTTCTGCATGTCAACACTGTATCGGAAGTCTTAATGTATGCCTACCTTTATTCATATATTCCATATTTGGAACTTTTCTAAAGGAAATAAGTATATGTGTGATTTTACACTACCAGGATATTTACTAGAGTTCTGCTTACTAACAGTGGGTCACTGAAAAGTGGTTACATTAAATAATAGGACATCATTTAAATATGTTCTTGCTTATCTATACAATGGCATTCTAAAGAGACATCAGAAATTAGGTTCTAATTCAGTCAAGAGTGACTGAGAGGTATGAGGCTCTCTTTTATAATGAATGTGGGTCAATGCATTAGGAAGGTATACCAGTTATAAACATGTATGCATCTAACAAAAGCATTCCAAAATACGCAAAGCAAAACCTTACAGAAATGAAGGAACAAATTAATAATAATAGTTGAAGATTTTAATACCCCACCTTCAAAAAGTGGAAAGAACAACTACGTAGAGCAACAAGGTAACAGAAGATTTGAGTAACACTGTACACCAACCAGACCTAACAACCATCTATAGAATACTTAACAAGAGAAGAATGTACATTTTTCTCAAGTGCATATGGAACATTCTCCAGGATACACTATGGGCTAGGCTATAAAAACATTTTAAAAAATTAACACATGTAAATGGAGACACAACTATCAATAAAAGTTATGAAAAAAGTGATGATCAGTAATGCAAAGGACCTGTCAGTCTCCTCCCTGCCTCTGCCCCGCAGATAAGGGAGGATACACGATGAGATACCGAAGATCTGAAAGGGCCAGCCAGGGGACTCAAGGCTTAACAGCGCTCAAGAGTGGTGCTGAGAGGGTACCTCTCATATTTACGGATCAGATGGTTGTTAACAACAATAAAATTCTGTATAGGGGACTCCATACACAATCATTAATCAACCCCAAGCCTAACTCTCAACAGTCTCCAATCTTCTGAAGCATAATGAACAAGTTCTTACATGGTGAACAAGTTCTGACATAGTGAACAATGCAAGGGCAGTCATATCACAGAAACTGTTTTTGTTTTGATCATGCATCATGAACTATTGCTTGATGAACTATAAAAATCAAGTCAGATATGATTATTCACTTGATTTTTATACTTGATTTATATGTGAATCCCACAGGACCAAATTGAGTGAGGTGGGAGAAGTTGCTTGGTCTCATTTGGACTTTTATCAACTCAAATTCTGCCAGTTCTGTTATACTTACACTTGGAACTCTTCATAAGAAACACCACTGGAGATGCTTCCCCTCCGTCTGGAGCTGTGTCCACTGTCTTCATCCTCCTCCTCCTCAGAGTCATCCAGGCTTCGTGGGAAACTTCGGCTGCTCATGGGACGTGGTAAAGAGCTGTGATCCAAGTCCAGGTCCTCCTGAAGAACATGAGATCACTGAGTGAGAGCCAGTAACACCTAGACCCCACAGAAGCTTGACTTGGGGCTTGGGTGAATGGGAAATAGGCGTGTGCCATTTACCTAGGATTTCTTTCTGGCTATCACCAGACTGTGATTCCCATACTTTTGAATTTCAAGGATTAGCTAACTTTTCAAAACAGGTTTTAATAAGAGTAAGGAGTTTCCAACTTTTTGTTTGGACAAGAAAGAATATTAGAAACACAACGAAGCAAAGAAAAAAAGAAATTATCAACTTTTCATAAGAAAAATATTTAATAGCTACAAAGTAGGAAGGATATAATCAAAGAAGAATTTTGACTAAATACAGCTTCGTGAAGTTTTTACTCGTCTTCCTGTTCACACTTCAGAATGACTGGAATTTTTCACCTATTAGCAGTGTTCTGTGGAGCAGCATTTAGAAACCACTGTTCTATACTATCTCCCCATAGGAGAGTGGCTTTTATGTATAACATTCATCTGTATTCTCTGTACTTCAATTACTATGGACTCTTTCTTTAGTTTATTTAACCAGTTTTTTTAAAAGTTAAGGTATCATTGATATAAAATCTTATGGAGGTTTCACATGAGCAACATTGTGGTTTCATCATTCACTCATATTATCAAGTCACCCCCACCCCACTGCAGTCACTGTCCATCAGCATAGTAAGATGCTACAGTCATTACTTGTCTTCTCTGTGCTGTACTGCCTTCCCCATGACCTACCTATACTGTGATTGCTTATAATGCCCCTTAATCCCTTTCTCCCTCTCTCCCCACCCACCCTTCCCCACCCCTCCCCTTTGAAAACTGCTAGTCCCTTCTTGGAGTCTGAGTCTGCTGCTGTTTTGATCCTTCAGTTTTGCTTCATTGTTTTATACTCCACAAATGAGGGAAATCATTTGGTACTTGTCTTTCTCTGCCTGGCATATTTCACTGAGCATGATACTCTCAAGCTCCGTCCATGTTATTGGAAATGGTAGGATTTGTTTTCTTTTCAAGCCTGAGTAATATTCCATTGCATATATATACCACCTCTTCTTTATCCATTCATCTACTGATGGACATTTAGATTACTTCCAGGTCTTGGTTATTGTAAATAGTGCTGTGATAAACAAAGGGGTGCATATGCCTTTTTGATTCAGAGATCTTGTTTTCTTAGGGTAAATTCCTAGGAGTAGAATTCCTGGGTCAAATGGTATTTCTATTTTCAGCTTTTTGAGGAACCTCCATATTGCTTTCCACAATGGTTAAACTAATTTACATTCCCACCAGCAGTGTAGGAGGGTTCCCCTTTCACTGCATCCTCACCAGCATTTGTTGTGTGTTGTTATGAAGTATTTTTAGCTTCACTCATAGTCTAGTTTTATATTTCACTTTTGTTTTGCTTCTCTTCATTTGATTTTTTATATTTATGGTATTTATACTGCATTTCTATATATTATTGTTATATATCCTTTTTGGAATAAGCAGATATTGATACATAAATTATGACAGAGAGAGAGAGAGAGAGAGAGAGAGAGAGAGAGAGAGAGAGAACAAGAAGACTGTCAGTAATCCACCACTTAATCCACTGAATACAGTGCTTGAGATACTGGGGGTGCTGATCGCATCACATTCCCCTAAACCAGGCCCACCCTCTCTTTCTCCAAGTCGTCTCTCATCTGCTGATGTTCATGTTCAGTCAGTTCTTGGTCTCCGTCCTGGTCATATTTTGTGAATATCGCCTCAATCTCTGCATCGGTATGGCCTTTTCTGAAATTGTTGAGAGGTTAGATGAACTCATTCATGTACACGGTCCCACCCAAACCCAGAGCCATCGACATTCAGGAGGAAGGGGAAATGGTTGAATCAGGGCCAGTCTTCCTCTTACAGTGTGTTCCAGAAAGACACCCACCTCTGAATAAAAAGGTGTCTCTCTGGGGACTTGGGCCAGAAATATCCTTATCACCAAGAATTTATCTTTACATAAGGAATTTTTCAGGGTGTCAGAAAGTGTGATCCTCACCCTTTGAGATCTTGTCGAAGTTCATCAAAGTTTAACTTGCCTCCCCCTTGCCGCAAACTCTCTGAAATGTCATCCACTGTGGTTTTTTTCAGTTTTAGTTTGACCAAGGCTTTATGGTAGCCCTGTTGAAAATAAAAGACTTCGTTTGGATTATTCTCCTTTTGCACTTGCTTTCCCTTTCATTTACGATAGTAACTACTGCAAACCCAATGACCAGACAGACCTTGGTGTAAGCTGGTCACTCAGCAAGTATGTGCTGAATGAATAATGATCATCTCCCAAGTCTCCCATAAAACTCTTGTAGAAGAGCTACATGGAAAGAGTCAGGATCTCCCAGTAAATCAAGAGAACCAAGGGCCTTTTGCTTATATGTGTATTCAAATTTAGATTACAGAAATGAAATCACTGCCTGCTCCACCTCTGTCTGCCTCAGAATGTGCAGGAATGTGCAACAGTTCTTAAGAACACCGAGAAACCTGAGTAATGGATTGACTGGTTATTTTCTGTTTTATCTCATAGTAATTTCCTTACCTATATTAAGTATTTCAAAATATTTCAGGAAAATGTGAATGAGGATTTTTCACTAAGTACAGGCAGGCCTTGCTCTGCCTGGCAGTGTAGGACTGCAGAAATGGCCAGGCGAGCTCAAACTGTGCAAAGTGATGCTAATAATCAACAGGAAAATGATTGTCCCAGGACCTTTCAAACTTTTAGGCAAAGCATTTAAAACTCCATTAGTCTTGGTTATAAATTTATAGGGAAATTTAAAAAATAATAAAATGAATATTTATTCAGTACATTGAAATTTGAAGCAGTAGAAAGACTGAAAATTAAAGTGTTTAATTTCTTTGTAAAAAACTTATCCAGAGTAGTGTGAACAGTGCTTGCTTTCTTCTTCTTGTATAACTTATGATATGGTTATACTATATCATAGTATATAGTATATATACTTTGAGCATCTTTTCTGTCTTGATGAGTTATAATCCTTAATACAGATCAGCTCCCAATACTTTATCTTTTGCACTTTCAATGTTATGAAATATCTCCAAGAGTTCCTTTATTGTGAATTTTTTTGCCAGTGTCACTTCCTCTGAGACTTATTCATCCTTCTCATCACAATTACTTTCCTCAATTATATTGATAAGTTTGCCTTCACTCTGTTCTTTGGGCTGCATGCCCAGATCTCTTGAATGGCAGCAGTGTCAACGTCCCCATGGCTAGCTACCTATTTCTTCCATAAACGCATTACATTTGTTTTGACTTACACTTCCAGTGTTATCATTCTTTGTTTCTTTGCTATACTTGCATCTTTGCTGGCCCATTCTCTATTTCAATTATGAATTTTTGTAAAAGTCACATGGATTTATCACTGGGAGATAAAGGGGCAACACAACTGCGAATTTTGCGTGTGACTGAATGGCAGATGTGAAGTGACCAATCAAAGACTTTGAAAGAAGTGACATTATTGGTCATTGGTTATGATCCACACCTGTTGTTTATGTAATGATTTACAGATGGAAGAGCCAGGAATGAAGTTTGTACGTTATGCTATTATTCACAGCCAATATACTGGATAACTTGAAATTTGAACTGGATTGAGAGGTTGAAATAAGCTGAATTAAACTGAAATAATTGAAACCTGTGCATATCAGAATCAAAGCGCAAAATGAGGACTGCTTGCATGCACCCTGGAGATGTGCTAAAATGTAGTGAACCATTAAGCAAGACTTAGAATAACACGAAGCTAGGTTTTATCCAAAGGACTTTGTTTTTTTAGAAGTAGAAGTTCTCTGTTACAAGATGGTTCACAGACAACTTAGTCCTAGAGCTGAACCAACAGAAAAATATTACAGTTCAAGGAGCCACTGTATCTTAGCAAAATGATGTTAGGGAACCACCTATGTACTTTAGATGCAGTTATTTGTTTTTGCTTAAGTTTTATACTTTAAACCAAATAAAGAAGTCACATTGAGAAGAACACACCTGCTCAATTTTCCGGTACAGTCCTTCTATTTAACAATTAAACACTTCCTGAGAAGGGGCGTAAGTAAAAGTTCTCAGGCCCTCTGACTGTGGCCTTACTTCTCGGACCTTTTCCTTTGACTATTTAAAAATTTCCCTGAAGGTCAAGGATAAAGAATGAACTACAAAATACTTGCCTCTAAAACTTTTCATTTTCTTTTTTTTTAAAGTTGTAATTGAGGTAGAAAAAGTGGAAATGTCTTTATAATCTTTCCTTCTGGTTTATTCTGAACTCTGTATCTGGAAGTGAGAGCTGACTAGAGGAGGTGTCAAAACACACAGAGGGGATGAAACCAGCAGCTCAGCTCTTAAGAGTCAAAGGAGATTATTGAGAATTCAATTCCCAGGCATTAAAGGATCCCCAGATTTTAAGCCCAAGATAGCAGATCTCTCTATCTTGCTCCAAGAGGGAAAACATAAATTATACCTGATAGATGGCAATGTACTCTTTATTTTAAACAATGACAATGGATCCATGTTAATTTGGAAATCTGGCTGAAACAATGCTGATTTTATAATAGAAAACAGAACAGTTCTGGGAATCAGGGCTTGCCATACCTTTCTGATAAGATCTGAGAGTTCCATTTCAGTTTTCTGCTGGGCCAAATCAGATTTAACTTCAGAGTAAGTATCATTGATAATGGCCAAAAACATATTCTGTTTGTAAATAAAAGAAGGTTGAGATTAAAAGAAGAAACCTAAATATATTTTATCAATATCTACCCAAATTTGACAAATGCTCTTTTGTTCACTTATTATTATTATTATTTTTGGTAATCTGATACCTGAAGGAGTCATAGATTAATAGTTTTGCTACCATATTCTTTGGGAAAATAATTTTTTCCATTAAGTTATGCCAAGTGCAATACATTTTCTTCCTTACAAACCCACATATTGTGATCTATTTTACTCAATCAGTAAGAGTTCCTTTATGGTAAGTCTAAGACTGTAGCACTTACCCTACACTAGACCTTGTCCTAAGCAATTTACATAGGTTATCTCTTGCTTGCTTTGTCAGTTCCTATTTTTCAGAAAGGAAAGAGGAAAAAGAGGAATGAAAAGTCACACTAGCAGGTGACTATGAAAGTGCTGACGCTTATGTTAAAAAAGCATGTAAGCACATCCCACTTCTCAGGACAAGCACAATTTTAGGTAACTCTATGGATTTGCACAGGAACCATTTTTTGCATTGAACAGACACATATGTGGATAAGTGAAAGAACATGGAAAAGATATTTGTTGAAGACTTAAAACTGTGAATCAATGAGAAGTAACATAAAATATGTCTTCTAATAAATACATATTTTTCTACTTCCTGCATCTTTTAAAAAACGATAGGGAATACAGTGTGAAAGAAAAAAAGATGGTGATTTATGAAGTTTAAAGCACCTCATTATAAACAAAAGTAGTGTACATACCAAAAGAATGAAGAACATAAAGAACACAAATGTTGTGAAATAAATTGGTCCCAAAACTCGATTAGCTTCCTCTATCTCTGCGAAGTTGATATCGCCCAAAATAATACGGAATTGAGTGAAGCTATAAAAACAAAATGAGACAACACACTACGATACAAAAACAAAGAATGTTCAGCATTGATGTAACATTTTTTAAAGATTTCATGCTTTTGGACCTTTTTTATCAGTGAAGATATCTGCCAAATGAAAGAAAATTGTGAATCCCTCTGCTAAATTCTTGCTACTTATATGAGCAGCTGAAGCCTTCTGTAGTAAAAATAATATGCTTCCATGCTAAATATGTTATTTCCATTTGGTTAAAAATATAAAAGAAAAAATAATTATTAGATGACTTATAAAGTTATCAGCTATAAAAATTTAATACATCATCTGGATAAAACATGGTAACTCTAAGCCTTCAAATAGTCACCCGGGGTCTGAATTTAAAATCTCTTTAAAAAAAAATTATTTTGAAGGATAGCCAAAATTGTATGTATTCAGAGATCCAATATTCTCACACGCATTCAAAGCTGGGTGAAGAGTGCCATGTGTTGCCAATACTGGGTCTTAGTAAAATAATTTCCATTCCTGACTTTTATCAAACAGCAATATTAATTAGAGATCCTCAGGCACAAAGCCCTATTAACTTCCGTTATAATGGTCCTCTTTTCCTTTCCTAACTAACTCCTTTCTAAATGGCATGGAAATCTGATACTGGCTCTTTTTGTTTATTTTTAATATTATATTGACTAATAGTTCCTATACTGGTTTGAGTTTCTCCTAGGACATTAGAAATGCTATTTTTTTTTCTTGGAAAATAACTTAAAGTTTAAAATATATGGCAGTAATATGGAATAGGAAAAATATAGACAAATGGCCTCTTAAAAGCTGCCACTTGGCATTAAAGAGACCTCAGTCTTTGGAACAGTGTCGGTTTACTATAGCTGTTCTATTACATTGTATGGCTGTTGAGCTGTTTTCTTAAGCATTCATCTTTGAGGATGTATTATCATCTTTGCACTGGTGGGTCAATGCTTCTGGGAAAGAGAATTCTCATTTAAAAAAACTATTTTCAAACACTTGTTGGTTAAATAGCCACCAAAACTTCCATATCCTCGAGAAGGCAGTGGTATCCCTGATTACATTTCCTTCTTAATTTCATATGTACTTACATACACTCTTGGAAAGTACTGAAGTCATCAACCTGAGTGCCAAACACAAGGTACGCCAACTGAGCGTATGCTAAGAAAATAATGAAGAACATGATGGCAAAGCCAAAGAGGTCTTTGGCACACCGAGACATGGTTGTGGAGAGCTGACTCATGGTCCTGTTGAAGTTGATGAATTTGAAGAGCTGTAAGAGAGGGAAGATATCAACAGATGAATGGGTAAACGAACTGTATATGATCAATGAAACACTACTCAGCCTTAGGAAGGAATGAAGTGCTGGCCCCTGAAAACATCACGCTAAGTGAAATAAGCCGGACACAAAAAGGCAAATATTGTATGATTCCACTTAAATGGAGTACCTAGGGTAGGGAAACTCACAGAGACTGAGTAAAATAGAGGCTACCAGGGGCAGGGGTGAGCGGGCAATTGGGCATCAGTGTTTATATATTTTCAGTTGGGATGATGAAAAAGTTCTGAAACGCACAATGGTAATGGCCGTATAACACTGTGAATGTATTTACCGCCACTGAATCGTACAGTTAAAAATATTTCAAGTGGTAACTTCTATATGTATTTTACCAAAATTTAAAAAGAAGAGAGAGAGAAGAAAAATGACTTGCTTTTTTTTCAAACCCAGCAACTTCCATTTTCTCAAAAAGTTATTTGTTGAGAGCCTGCCATGTGCCAGGTGCTACTTCGGGAACTGGGAGTACAGCAGTGAGCAGAACAAAGCTGCCCTCATGTTGCTGACATTTTACATGGTGGTTACAATATTGTAAAAGCCAGTTTAATTATAACTCAAATGAGTAGAGATATTTTTCCCCTAAGAAAAATTAAGACAGGAAAAAAAGCCACAAATAAAAACTGGTAAAAAAAAAAAATCTCCAGGAAATACTCCTTGCATATTATTAACTGTTATTTATTATGCACCAACTATGTGCCAGCCGCCATGGGAAGGGCCTATGTACACTACCTCCCGTCTGCACAGTGACTGAAATATTGGTGTTCTATCCCCAGGCGTCTGCTGGGGCTCAGGGTGAGGGTCTGAACCCAGCTCTGACAGCAAAGCCATACTGAGTGTTTCTGAAGACAAGGCTCTGACGACAGCTGCCCAGTTTGTGCAGTTCCCAGCCCAGCGAGTATGATGCCTGTGTGGCTCTAGTTAGAAGCCTTGGTGGAAGAACCGGGGGGTATATTACAAGCCCAGCCACATTCCTGCCTTAAAGAACCTAATGGTTCATAAAGTTTTGGGGGGAAGATATTTACAAGCAAAGCACTAAATAAAACCACCAGCCTGAGGCATAAATTAAATCTCTAGAATTGTACTAAAAAAAACTCTTATATACTGTTTCTGGATACAATATCGTTTTTTTGAGGGTTGTTGGAACCACATTACTTAATATAATTCCTATACTATTCCTATGAGATCTTCATTATGCTGATGATTATTATTATACTATGATAAAGGTTTGGTGTGTTAGTGATGGTTTTTCCTGAAACAAGCATGTAACTGAATAAATAGCACAAGACCCAGGATGAAGTCTGTGCCCTCTGATAGATCTCAGCCTTTCCAGGCATGAATATCAATTCAGGAAAACAAGTAACTGTTGGTGAGGACCTTCTAAAACAGTGCTATTCAACAGAACTTTCTGTGATGATGGGAATATGTGCAGTAGTCACCAGTTATGTATAGACAGACATTGAGCACTTAAAATCTGGCTAGAGTAATGAGGAACTGGATGTTTAATTGTATTGAATCATAATTAATTAAAAATTAAATAGCCACTTGTGGTTAGCTACTAATTAGACAGCGCAGTCATAGAACTTGACTGGCGACAGCCTGGCAACTGTCTCAGAATTACGAAATCTCCTCCGTCTCCAGAATTGAGGCTCATTGTATATGAAATGCCAAAACCTTTCACATACATGGAAATGAACATTATGCTTTGGGAAAGGAAGGAAGTCAGTGGTAAGGAACTTCTTGGAAGGTGTCTGTCCTCACCTCAATTCTAGGTAAAGCTTCCCTATGGCCTCCACCTGGAAAAGAGGCAATCCTTCTGGAAAACATTTCAAGGCAGCAACTCTCCCCGCCTCTCCCCACCCCCGCCCCACCCTTCTTTGTCTTTTGCTTAGTCCCCTTTCCTTCCCCGGTCACCCCACGTCAGGGGAAACTCAGACCTGTCTCTGTGCTAGTGCAGCCTGGGGCCCCAGGACCAGCTGACACTGGAAAGGCCTCTTGCATTTGCTAAATGAAACCTACAGGGACAGGTGCAGTAAGCAGGGAGCTTCATTCACAGTGAGATGAAGGATCACCAGTCCCACTAGGAACTTGCAAAATATGGAACAGCTTTGGCTGGCTACTTGAAATTGATGACAAAAGCAAATTCAAGTCTTCCAACATTTTGTGTGACTCATGAAAATAGAAAGAAGGGAAAAGTATAATTAAAGATCCAGAGCATGGAACTTACACATTACCTTAATCCACACAAAGAATACTATGACAGCAGCTACACCATTGAATTGTATTTGCCAGTATGCCAGATGCTCAAAGTTGGGGAAAGTATTTTGATCTTCTAGAAACTGTAGTAGCACCTCCACATTTGACGTTCTATGTATGTTAATTCCTATAGCTACCACCGACAGCTGGAACACAGAGATTTACATATTATTACAGTGTTTTAGAAATACAGAACTTACCTTAAAGTGACTAGTTTATTTTTCTTAACCAATGTAGTAATTCGGGCTCACCATTCTACTTACCCAATGGCATTCACAAAAGTCATTCACACAGATGGAAAGTGCTGGGCACAGCCATAAAGCAAGTAAAACGATTGTTGCTTACACTTTTTTGGTGAGGAAGAGAAATACAGTGAGCACATCTGTGCATGTATGTACTATAAGAGACACGGAATCAAACTCAAACAGGAATGCCTTCTGTTTTTTCTGCCACCCTCATTTAAATCACTTTCTATCCTTTGCTTTCTCGGCCTCATCTTGCTTTGTTTTTGTTTGTGGTGGTGTTTTTTTTTTCCCTATGTACACATCACTGTGCTAGGGACCAGGAGGAACAGATGGGAGTAAAGTGCACACACTCTGTACTTAAGAAACCTATAGTGTGGTTCAAAACCAGATAAACACACAAAGATAACTGACACAAAAACCTACTCAGAAGTTGGCATAACATAAGGCTAAGAGTAAAACAAGACATTTTAAATGGAGTGCTCATAAGAGGAAGAATGACCTTGGTCTTAAAAGATGGTGGAAAGATGGATAGAGAACGCTCAAGAGGGCTTGCAGTGGGAATATGTGAGCAAATGGATTCCCTCTTGTTTCTCTTCCTTAACTCATGACCATACAACTTTTCACAACTGCTTTGGGCCATACAACCAGATCCAAGGGGAGCACCGATCCCTACTGGCATCCACCACCGCTGGATGAAAGTGTGTGTGTGGGAAGTGCTAAGTGTTAACCTTAACAACCTTGCCTCCATGGGGGGTCTGAATCCATGGCAGGGGGGCTGTGGCAGGTGCTGTGACCTCTGCCATCCATCCTCTGCTCTTCTTGCAGTTGGTCTCTCCTCAAAGACCACTTCATTGGCCATTTTTGAGATGCTGTCCTGCTCACGGCTCCAGGTGATTTATCAAAGACCTGCCTGGCTGCCAGTCACAGATTAAATGCCAACCTTCTTACCTTCTTTTCTTCTCTGGGAAGGACTCTCAGAGCTAATCTTGCGTTTTTGTGCTGGTGGTAGGAATGTTTTCTTTGAGCTTTCTGGAATACACTGGAAATGTTTTCCTACATGACCTTGGATGAGAGGGAAGGGTCGAATGACTGGATCCAACAAGGAGCCTCTACCCAACTCTCACCAGTGTAATTGTTTTTGTCCCACCCAGGACAAACATCTATAAAAACATGGAATGTATGGTCCTTTATATAATAACAATATCATACTGATACACTACATTTCCTTGAGACATTTTCTTTAAAATAGGGAATGAGAGAAAAGAGATGAGGAGACAGATTTTGTGAGCATTTGAGTTGTTATGTCACTCCTGAGTTTTCTTTGGTATCCTCATCCCTAAACTGCAAAAGAACTTTCTTTCCTTACCATAAACTCATAAGGCAAGGGCTTGGGTGGTTCACTCCTACATCTCCAATGACATCCACCGCATAGAACATGCTTGGAAAACATTTACTGAATAAATGAATTAATAATCTTCAGGCTACCAATCAACAAAATTACCTTAATTTAGATTTCTCAATACTTTTCTTTTTTCAGCAATTCTGCTAGTTTGTAAAGGCTATTGCTTACAAAAAATGATTGATTAAAGCAACTAAACTCTAGATTTCAGAGTGTAAAAGAAACAAAAAAGGAAAACTGAGGAAGTAATTTCAAAGTGATTCCAAGCCATTATATTTACATCTAGGACAGCATTGCAAGGTTCAGGTGTGCTCCGGCAGATGTGGGCCAGGTCATATTAAGAAGCCCTGACTGTTTTCATAGGGTTGAAGGTCCAATGGAGCACAGGGCTTCCTTGGAGGGATGAGCAGTAAGCATGCCCCTATTTCTGCTGGGTCAGAGAAGGTTTCAAAAGAGAAGCAGCATTTCCTTGTTCTTTATAAAGGCACACTGTCTGAACTGGTATCTTGGTAGTACTAGAGTCTAAAAAAATAAGAACAATAGAATAGTGAAGCAAGTTTTCAAAGAAACACTTGCAAAATTCTGAGGCTGCTCAGCCAAAAAACTATCCTCAATTTCCATGATACCATCAGCTATTTTTTCCAGTCTCCTCCAAAGTGGGTAAAAGGCCATTCACTGGGGTGTGGGAATAAAATATTAAAACTTCTAGGTAGGTGATAAGAGGATCTTAGAATTTCATTTGTATTTATTTTTGTTCTTATATCTCAAATTCTATGTTACATATGTGTTTACAAATGTACCTGGTATAGAAGTGTGTGTGTGTGCTCCACACACACACAATTTATAAATACAATATATTAGGGTGTACTGTCAAAGTTTTTACTGTAGGTGTACATAACCAAAAAAGTTGAATGCCATTTACTAGTTTTTTGTTGATACTGAAGGTATTTGGTTAAAAAAAAGAAATATGTTAAGTGGCATAATATCAACACTCAACTTTTTACCATTTTTCTCAATGACTTAAATATGTGTATATGAACCAAAATGGCAGGGTTTGCATCCAGAGTTCCAAATAATAATTGTTTTCTAAAATAATTTTCAGTTTATATGTACTGTACTCTGCCATCATGCAGCACAGAAAATTCTGAGAAATTGCTTCCAGTATCATCTTCCTGCCTCCTTAAATACTGAAATTCTTTTGTAACTCTTCCTGATCAACACATTGAGAATTGGGGGATCATGAGCTTATCCATAGGGACTGTGCATTTCAGTAGCCCTTCCTTGTTCTTTATAAAGGCACACAGGCTACTGAAATTCACAGCACTGTAAAGAAGGGATACACTTGCACCTGCGCCAAAACTGAGAGGCTCCATGCTGTATTCTATGGGAATTTTTATTTTAGGTAAAAGCTCTTTTTGAGGTATACCTGTACGTGGTTTGAGAGGCTATGGCCGAGTTGTTAAGAGGGATACTGTGAGGATTAAATGAACTTCCGTAAACGAAAAGCACTCAGAACTGTGCCCAGCACAGACAGCTTAACTTCTACAATGTTAGCCATTATTATTATGGCTCCTGTTAAGATTGTTCTTGCCATGCAACACCTATCTATATGGTTCTTTTTATGTCTTAAGTATTTTTTTACTCACATGTATTTTCCATATTTAAAAACATTGATAACATACTTAGTAACATATTTTCTATATTTCACCAACTAATTCTAGTGATAATCGGATGACTTGATGTAAATGTGTCACAAAGCTCAAATAAATTTTTGGTTGAGAAGGAAGAAGAATAGTCAAGAGGTAGGATAA
Organism: Manis javanica; assembly: GCF_040802235.1. Classification (NCBI taxonomy): domain Eukaryota; kingdom Metazoa; phylum Chordata; class Mammalia; order Pholidota; family Manidae; genus Manis; species Manis javanica. Next base: position 101,679,397 of record NC_133160.1, read on the forward strand.
CAGAAAAGAGAATGCTCGTAGGGTAATGAATCACTTACTGAGATTTGGGGGCATCTCTGTCATTGGATGATGGAAAGAATGGACTTTTAAGCATGCAAAAATTGTTTGTCGTTATGTGCTTAAATGTGTAACAGGGCTTAGCAAAGCTTATGTGATATTGCTGAAGGGAGAAAAGCTTGCAAAATTACATTTCTATTTTGTGGCCTCTGGAAGGAAAGTGCTTAGGAAACCATTTTGAACAAGTGTAAGAAGTTAGAGTCAAGGGCAGGCAGTGTATCTACAAGGTGTCACTGTCTTGACTCTACTGTAACTGCCTTATGATTTCTTACATGTCATACAGAAAACCTTGATGGCCATCACTTATATTTTGTACACTGGATTGTTTGCAGGAAATTTCTGAACTACTGGGAGGTTTTTTTCTGTTTCCACAATATTTTCAGGATGTTTCTTTTTGTCACAATTTTACACATGTGCAAACAAATATAAATTAATTTTTGCTAGCAGCTGAAAAAAAATATCATTAGCAAAAAACCAGAATAAACAAAACAAACATTGTTTTTCCTTCCCATCCCATATGACATGCAAAAGCCAAACATGAAGTACTAAGTTATTCTTGTTACTGGTATGGCCAATTGAGACTTACTGTAAATGCCTCTCCACTTTCACATGCAGAAGGGTTACTCATGCAGAACGAGAAAGCAACTAGTAACTAAAGCTGACATAATAGAGAAGAAACTTTAGATTTTCCTTCAGGAATATCAAGATCCACAATACCGAGGAGATCAAAGACTCTAACATGTTTTTATAACAGAGTAAGGAACTTGGTGGTGTTCTCAAACCTACCACAATGATCACAACATCCAGACAATTCCAGAAACTCCTGAAATAGTGTAGCTTGTGAATACGAATTTCCAATATCTCTTCCACCACATAGTAAAGGATAAAGAAACAAAAGATAATCTCACAGGCTGCCAGGAAGAAGTCAAAAGTTGTGACATATTGGATCAGCTTTACAGGCTGAAATTGCCAAGATGGAATCACACCGCCTGTTGCTGGGAATTCAACCAATAACCTGCATTGCAATAAGAACAATTAAACAGGAACAAAAACACATGGATTCAGCCAAGAAAGGATGTCTATCTATTCTCTCCCTGCACTATAAGGTAATAAAACTATGACCAAAAGTCACCCCAAACTGGTGGCAAAATGTTTTTATTACAGCTGGTAACTCCATACTTGTAGAATTTTGTGCCATAAAAGGAACAAGACTTCCCAAGGCCTCCTAGACCGAAGAGATTATTCCTCCTCCGTCTACCCTTTACTTTTCTAGCATTTACACTGCTCAAAATGCTGTAAGCTTTTTTTTAAATGCAGAAGTTAATCAACACACAAGCCTTCCTAGGACTTCTATTGAATGCAGGTCATAGAACTAGACAATGAAGAACCTAAGAAATGTAAGTCATGTATTGAAAACATATATGACCTGTTGAGAAGTTTTTATATTTTGTATATATATAAAGATAAGGACTCGGTTTTTCATTCATTCATTTGGTAATATCTAAGTAGCACCGAATCATATGCCTTTAGCGGGTACTTTTTGCTACCCTTCCCAGCTATTAAGTGCTCATCAGTAAATGTCTAATTGTCTGAAACAGTAACATAGGTCTTATATTCATACTGATGGCATTGATCCTTAGTGCTTCACCATAACTGAAACAAGGATGCTTCTTGCCAAATTCCCATTCTGTACGTTTCATACTGAGAAGTTACATGATTCACCTAATGGTACAGTTTCTCTATACAACTAGAAATAGCATCTCCAGCTCCTTAATTTTAAGATTTTTAAAAGACTTTCAGTATTTGGCATAACTCTCTCTTCCATTACAGGCTGGGTATCCACACCTTGAACCTGAGTATTTAGGGCTTTGCACAAGCAATAATCAAATACAGGCAGAGACTATGACAAATTTGGTTTGGTCAAGAAGCATGAAAGTTTTTCCTTCCTCTTTGCAGTCAACTTCCTGTTTTTTTTTCCTCTTTGATGTGCTGAATCAGAAACTCAGGAGAGCAATACTGCAAAGATGAGCCTCGTGACAGCATCAGTGTGAGCTCACAAGGGCAGGAAATGGCCTCTGTGCACCAAGTCATCTTCTCTACAGCCCTTCCTGGCCTTGCCTCTGTCAGCCCCTCCACAACTTAGACAAGTGTAGGGAAATGAAGTAATGGCCTTAACAATATTCACTCTTAAAGAGTGGGAAGTGGAAGACATACTCAAGACCTTCTATAAATAGATATTTCCTTTAATGTTAATCACAGTTGCCTGCCTTCTTGTAGCCTTTTCCTATCCTCACTGGAATCATTAGAAAAACTTTAATAATAATTGCAATGGATTTTCATTCATTTCTAGCAATAACCATTACTTGATTTAATGTGACATTATTTTCTGCAAAAGTTGTCACATACAAGGACTGGGAAAATCCAACTGGCCATGTAAAGCAGAGTTGAATTAAGCCCCCAGAATAAGGATGTTAGAATTTATCCTTATTTGATAGGTAAATATATGGGCAAGTAATTCATGCTGGCAATGTTGGGTGTTGTCAGTGTTTACCAAGAGGATTAAAGTGGGTAAACTGTGGATCCTCTTTGCCTTGTTCAACTTTTTCTTTTTTTCATAGCACATATTACCTTCTAACATACTACTGAATTAATTTTTTCTTTTGTTTATTGTCTACTGTCTGTCTACTCCTGGTTGACTGTAAGCTCTACAAGGGCAAGGATCTTTATTTTGTTCACTGATGTGTCCCAAGAGTCTAGAATGGTGCCTGGCACATATTAAGTGTCCAGTAAATGTTTGCTGAATAAATGAATGAATGAACAAGAGGCCAGTGGGATCTCTTGTCAGTTTCCTCACTTTCACCAGAGTGATTCTCACAGCAATGTCACAGGATTTGTAAAAGGATCATTATGTACTTTAGGAAATCTTGAGCCTGACCAAGTACCTGGGTATCCTACTGCATATAGGCTCAGCCCCTGGCCACTGAATTTGTGTTCTAACAGCATGGGCATTCTCTGGGAGTGGGAAACTCAGAGTAGTAAGTAAATATTTGAAAGCTGAGGCCTTGGTAACAGAGCAGGTAGCACCAATCACCCTCATAATGGGTAAGGATAGATGTTGGCAAAACACAGTGATTTTTCTGGGAAGGTTTTAGCTTTGGAATGAACTTGGACCAGACTTGAGGTTCTTCCCAACTCATAATATTCTGGGATCCTAATTCCCTTCCCCCAAATATCCTTATCCCAGAAAGCCTTTCATTTTTTTCATCCCTACCTTGCTATCAGTTCTGAACTTTGGCACTCTCATTTAGACATTGGTGGGCAACAGTTTATTGGCCTATTTCCAGACTAGAATAACCATGCAAATACACAGAATTGAGAGGCGTGGGTGCCCTCGTACAAACCTGATCACACAGAACAGGTTAATGTTGGCATTGTACACTGAAAAGTCAATGAAAGTTGCCCTGGTTCCTCGGTCCAGCCAGCCATTTCTGTTGAGATGAGCAATCTTAGCAGCTGTTTCCTCTCTTGTTCTGGACAAATCCAAGTAATAGCCAGCTCCGCTGTAAGTGGCAATCACTCCCCAGTGGCTACTCCCATTCAAGTCTTTCTCACTTGTGTAGATCCAACTAATTCAAAAATTAAAGATGAAAACAAAACAAACAGGTAAAATCAGTGGGGTGCTTTTGGCAACCACAGGATGGTTCTGGGTCATGTGCTGCATGTGGCACTTCATTAGTGTTTCCTCACTTAGTTCTCATACAGTTCTTACTGCCATTTTAGGAATGAGGGACCTGACTTAAAGGGGTCAACTCAGCTTCAACGCTTTCAAGGGTAGCATCAGGAACCTAGCCCAGGACTGTCTGTCTCTAGAGCCCATGTGTGCTATCAGCCCTTGGTCTATATGGTCGCCTGCCCTGGATAACTACTCAGCCACTAGGAGACTCTATGTCCCTAAAGAGGTACAAGTTCATCAAATGCTACTGCTGGCAACTAGTTGGAACTCTGGGGACACAGCACTTGGGCATTTATTCCACAAATATTTGCAAAGGCTCTCTTAGGAACCAGACGTTTCTTTGGCATTAATGGGGATATAAAGATGAGCTGAGACCTTTTCTCTCCTAAATTTACAATAAGTAGGGATAGAAAAGCTCTAATTAAACAATTAAAATACAAGGTAGATGATGATAAGAACCAAAAGAGAAGTTTAGAGAAATTGCTTGGGCACATTAGAGGGAAGTTATGCTTATTCAGAGGTCTAACGATGGGGAGGTGGGTCAAAGAAGTCTTTTTGAAGAAGCTGTCTTGGACCTGGGCCATGAGAGGTGAACAGGATTTGGACCTTGCACAGTGGATGGGAAGGGCGTTTTCCAGCCTAAGCCAGGCTGAGCCAGAGAAGCCAAAAGGCCCCCCTGCATGTAGCTCGGTTTGGCTCCCATAGCGTGAAGGAGCCACTGAAGGGAAAAAGAGTTAACACAGTGGGTCTGAGATGGCCTTTCCTTTAAAGGCCTGCTTGTTAGGTTGGATCTTATCTGGCTCCTGGGACTTCATTGGTAAAGAGTTCCCTCCACTGAAATAAAGCTTTTTCTGATTGGGCTCACTGTCTGTGCAAACAAGGTGGCTTAAGCCAAACAACAACTTCTCTTCTGGGAGTCTGGAGTTTGGTACAGGCCCAGCAGGAGAAGCCTGCATGACCAGCACCCAGGAAACACCAGGGGCACTGTGCCTCTAATGAGCCGCTCTGACAGACAACATTTCACGCGTTGTTACAACTCATTGCTGAGGAACTGAGCGTGTGCTGTGTGACTGGACTGACAGAGGATGTTTGGAAGCCTGCATTGTTGCCTCCATGCTTTGCTCCAGGTGTCTGCTGGAGCAATGTGCTATGCATTTACTGGCACTTTGGTTTCCGCTGCTTTCATTTCTAACCTTTCACTGCAATAAACCTGAGCTGGTAACAAGACTATATGCTGAATTCAGTGACTCCTTCCAGAGACCCACTGTGCCTGAGGTTGTTCTGGGGCCCCTGACACTACTCAGATGGCAGCTCCTGCAACAACTGAAGGTGATGAGGCCTAAACTGGAGCAGCAATAGTGGGAGAGAACAGGAAGGACTGAGACAGTGCCACTGAATGTCTGCCAACAAAGCTGGGCAGCCAACTTGGAAGTCGGAAGTCCCTCTGGAGAAGGGACACCTGAAAAATGACTCTGGAGTCTCTTTGGGTATTGAAAAGATGGTGGAGCCATTAACAGGAGGGAGAAAAGATCCAATAAATATATTGGAGTTCAGTTTGGGGCACACTGAATGGCAGGAGTCAGTACGACATGTAGGTAGAAGAGAGGTTTGTCTTCTGTTGTTAGAACACAAGTTCTGTGAAGACGGGGCTTGTTTCTGTTTTCTTTACGGCTGCTTTGTTACCCCAGCCAGGACCAGGCCATTGCTGGCAAATGAGACCTTGCTGAGAACATGCCTGGCACACGTTAACACTCAGTATATTTGCTGAAGAAACGATAATCATCAAATAGAGATAGAGCCTGGGAACATGGGAGAAGACATGAGAGGAGGGGGTTGCAGAAGTCAGAAGTCAGAGAACCAGAGTTCAGTGTCACTCACAGAGGTCAGATCAGAGGAACCAGCCAGCTGCATTCTGCAGAGGCTGATCAGGGTGAAGGCTGAGGGTGGCTCAGTGGAGGAACAAAGTGAACTGACCCACTAGGAGCTTCCAAGAGAGGCATAAAAAGCAAAGGCCTAAGCTTTAAAGCATGAATCAATGGTAAGGAGACGGAGGTGGCAAATGAAGACTGTACTCTGAAGAAGTTTGGGGTGGAAAGGAAGGAGAAATGGAACTAACTTGGGAATATGGAAGGATCCAGGGATGGCTTAGATACATGCAGGAAAAATCGCCTACAGCTGTCCACCCTGCGGTGGAGATCACTTACTCATCCATGCACCCACAGGGGTCTATTGAGCACCTTGATATACTGGGCATTGCTGAAGGCTTTGAGAATACAGCAGTGCACAGGAAAGAGTTCTGCTCGCATGGAGCTTGAATACTGACAGTGAGCTGAGGGTGGCGAGAAGTCATCCTAACAACATAGTTAACATGGAAGAAGCACTGTGGTGTAGTAGAAGGAAATGGGTTTTGGAGTTGGGCCAGTTAATTCCCAGTTGGTTCCATTTCCTAGCTATGATGCTTTGGATAAGTGAACCTCCATTTTCTCAGCTACTGAATAGAGATAGCATCTATTGCAGAGCTGTTTTCTGAAAAGTAGATGACATAATTAATGCATGAAACCACTTCTTAAATAGTGCCTGGCATGGAATAGTGGCTGCATACATTTAATGACAGGAGATAAAGTAAAATATAGGATAAGGTGCCACAGTTTAAGGGGATGCTTCTGCTTTGCAGGAATTAGAAAAAGGAGCAGTAGAGAGAAAAATCACTGTCATAATCTGGAAAAAAATGAAAAAATCTGAGATTATTTGGTCCCTTTATTCTCAATCTTCTGATATTTACTAAGTTTGTTTCTTAGGACTCTGGTTATAAATAGGGTGTTAGATAGATAAAGAATCTGATCACAGTAAAGGTGTTTGCCTCTATTGTACAAATCTGGATTCTGAGTGTCTCAGTTCCCAAGAAAGGGATCTAGATGAAGTGATAGAATTAGCTGAGTAAAGATAAGCAGCCAGTTCTAAACACAGTGACTCACCCAGGGGCAGTTTCTCCAAAAGGTCCACCTTAGGAGAGCCTGAGAGCCCCTTTCATGTCTTTAGAACTACAGTCACTCTAAAAGCAATGACTGTCCTCCCTGAACACACAGATGCTTTAAGTATGGTCACCAAAGAGCACCCAAACCCCTGCAAACATACATGCTACAAACACAAACTCACAACTACAAGCCAGCACTGAGCACTGAGGACAGGCTTTAAACCAGAGAAACTGCCCCGTAAGCTAACTCTACATTTTAAATTAGTATACTCTGTAGAAAAATTTATTTGTAAGCGCTAATAAAAAAAGAATTTCTGTACCAGAAAATCTCCTAGTTAACAACCTAGTGAATGACGTTACTGGATCTATAAAAATAAGATCCAGTCATGGCAGAAGAAACCCCTTAAGACCCAGATAGCTTCTTTCCTGTGGGTCATAGGGTCAACAATTTAGCCTTTTGGAAAATATGTATAAAGAAGCTGAAAGGGGTTAAAAAGTAGAGAAAACTTGAGAAGCCAAGGTCGGTTTGGTAACGGCCCTAAATGCAAGCATTGTAGACTCACATAAGGTATCTTCTCCTTGGTGAAGGGATTAGAGAATGAATGAATGAGTGAATGAATGCTCATGAGAGGCCAGGGCTTGTGGCCAGGAGCCACACACACTTACGCTGTTCCGTTTCTTGGACCGAATGGAGCCCTGTCTTCACTACTCACAGAGTAGACATCATAGCACTCCTTAATCTCATCTCTCAAGTCCTGGGGGATAGAACAGGATCCGTTCCTGACTCGGAGCTGCCGTATCCGTGGTACCCCTAAAAGGAGGTTCTCGTAGTAGATGAAGCTTCGGTTGTCAGCCCTGGTTCTGTTGCCAGGCTGTGACTTCCAGTACAGCCCATCCAATAAGGCACCTTCTGTGAACTGAAAGAAAAGGAAATGTTTTTGCAAAGCTCTGAGTTTAGCAGCTGTTTTGTTCCTAAAGAGCAATAATTTGGTGACTCTAAACACAGAGTAACATGCACAGGTGGGTTGTGCTGTAGAGAGATTTGGGTTGGATCTTGTTCCATTGCTTGCTAGCTGTGAGGACTCGAGCAGGATCGCCCTTTGAGCCAGGGTTCCTGAGACTGTAATGCCAGTCTTCTGCTTGGTTGCTACACCTGGCACAGAGTGGGCATTTAATAAATGGCAACTCTGATTTTTGCCCTAGGACTAAAGACAGGGGGTATGGTTTGCTTAAATCCACAAACAAGATCAATTTCTTTTCCCATTATTAAAACAGCATCCCATATAATCATTTTTCTAAACTTGTTTGGAGAAGAAAAGGTGATAGTTTTGATTACCAGTCTGCCATCTCCATCTGGTGGACCTTTTAATTGTCTGGACTATTTTGTCCTATGGTGAACTCTCTAAATCACCACAGCCCTGGCTTCTTTTCCCTTTTTTATTTTGGAATCATTAATATACAGTCACATGAGCAACACTGTGGTTACCAGACTCCCCCCATTAAGTCCCCACCACATACACCATTACAGTCACTGTCCATCAGCATAGTAAGATGTTATAGAGTCACTACTCGTCTCTGTGCTATACTGCCTTCCCCGTGCTCGCAATCCTCCACATTCTGTCCACCCCTGGCTTTTAAAGCTTGGCATTCAGCATCATGGAATTGCGTATATGTGAGAAGTCTCTTATTAGTTTGTCTATAGGAAGACAGATCAAGCTGTTTCTCTGTCTTATCCTTATAAGGTGGTCAACAGAGATGGACTGATTTGCCTTGATGAGGTGGGGAAAGATTCACATTATACAAGTGTGGTTTACATGCCAAGTATTTTTTGACATTAGTATAAGAGATTCCTGGGATCGAGTTTCCTCCATCTATAAAATCAACAGCTCTGATCTCAAGGTTTAGTAAGAATTGGAGAAAGTATCATTCCAGGAAGAAACAATCGTTTCATTTCCAACTTCCTTCCCAATTTTCTTGGATTCTGAGCACCGTATCTTCCAGATCAGTTTAATATTTTTCCTGTGGTATCACTCATTGCTTCTGCTCTGTTACTATTTTGTGGCAGTCTGGGAAGGGATTGGGTTGAATTTCACATTAAAGATCTTTGAAAGAATGTGCCTCCTTGTATCAGGTGCTATGCTAAGGGGTCACCAACAAGGAGGATGGTGGTGATCCACCAACAAAAAAGACAACCAAATTCTGCCCTTGTGGGCCTTCCACTCTAGGAGATGCTCAACAGATATTTATTGACTCACGGATGACTGAATGACTTATAAACTAGGCTGAGGAAGTATCTGTCAGACTAGAAAGAAGTTCATTTTTCTTACTCCCTAGCTATGTGTAAACACTCTGAATCTCAGTTCCTTCAGTTACAGCCTGGGGCATAATGTTAACACTTACCTTGAGCGGTGTTTATGGGGATTCAATAAGGTATGAAATAATCAGCATGGGGAAGGCACATCCCAGGTTTTCAGCGGGCCTGTAATTTCTGACAGCTCACCCTAACTTACATCTCACATAGTCAGCCCTGCAGATACTGCTGACTTGAATTTATGAAGCCAGATGGATGCACAATTTTCAGCGCTACATGTACTTTCAAAGTCATTTGCAAATACCTTCCAGAAGTCGTCCATTGAAGAAAGAGTTTTAAAGTTAGTTTTCTCCGTTTTGGACACCGGGGTGTCTAGGAAGAGCTGGGACATTGTCCGCGTATAGTAGTAAACGCTGGAGCTCATCATCCCGTAGGTCACTGCAATACAGGAAGGGAGCCCCGTGAACACACGGTAACCTGCGCCCTCACTCCCGCGCGGGGGCCGGGCACACAGCCGCATCCCTCGCCTTCCTCCCTCTCCCAGGGATCCCCCCTCACCCCACCTTCCGGGCTTACAGAAGAGGTAACACTGGCTTACTATTGAGTTATCAAACTGAGAGCAGGCGCCTTCACTTGACATCTGGGACTTCCGCCAGGCCCACTCACCTTCCTCTCCCACCTCCTCGGAGGCCAGACCTCCAGGCCAGCGAGGCCCTGTGCCCCGGCCCTGTGGAGGCCATGCGCAGCCGCACCCTGCGCTGTACACTCTCCCCACCACCACAGGGCAGGCCCCTCTTGATTTGCTCCCACATCAGTTCTCAGTTCCTCACTGTCCTGGGCTTTGAGGCCGACTGTACAGACCAAACCACACGGGGCCCCTTGCCCTTTGGCTTCCCACACACTCAGCCAAAGGGAGGCTGGAACGGGATTTGGGGGTTGAGGAGGGAGAGGCGGGGTTTGTTCCCGCCCCGCCTGGGTGCAACGCGGCAGGGGACCCTCCAACCTTGGCCACAGCTGCCGGGCCACACCACTCCGTTCCCTCTCCGGTCCCCTCAGGCCTGGAGGGGACTATCCCAAGGGTCCCACCGCCCCTTGTTTCTGTAACTCTGCCAACCCCTTCAGTGAACTTTCTTTTATCACTCAGTTTAGTTTAATGTAAATAGTCCCTTCATTAAACTAATAACCACTTTTTGTTCTCCATTTCTTTCCTTCCAGGATCCTAACAGACACACCTGCCTCCCATCTACCTATCAAATCTTGTGTGGAACTCTCAAACTCAAGCTGAACCCTTGCTGTGAGACTTGCTAATGGTACCAGCCCATCCTGAGCTGTCCTGGAGAGGTGGGGAGATCACCTAGAGGCTCAGCAGGCCACAGATCAGGGCATAGATCACTGACTATGTGACCTGTGCAAGTTGCTCTTCTATAAAACGGGGATAATTAACTATCCCATAGGATATTTTTGGTGCTTAAGTAAAAATAACTATAAACTACCAAATATGGTGGCTGACACTTGAATGTCTAATAATGGTGGCTTGTCCCCCTTATCGGATCGCTCAATCATATCACTTACCAAGTGCTGTTATAATTACGCTGGACTCTAATGACTGCAGCTGCAATAGGCTACAATTCCTAAAACTAGCCGACAAAAAGCTTCAAGGGAAGGAAACATTTCCCCTTTATACTTCTGTTGACCACAGTTCTCAACACCCAGCAGCTGAGTAATACTTTAGCTTATTCTGTAGTAATCTTCAGGTATCATCAAATGCATTTTAAAACCTTGTATTAAATGCTTTGGGGATTAAATGTTATTTAGTAAAATTTCTCCCTTATATAGTCCTCTTTGCCATCCAAGTATCACAGAAAATCAAGATTAAAAGAGTAGATAATAGTGATCTGAACACAAGTGTGTTTGAGAGTCCATCTTAAGCAGTCAGTGGGTCAGTAAATACACACAATCACACAGCTTGTGTGCTCCACCTAAAGGGGAGGAAGTGTTTTCTAGTCCCTAGATAGGCTCCCTCACCCATCCTCACTAGTTAGCACAAGAACCCTCCTCTTCAAGGGTTACATGACCTGCCACCTCTCAAGATTATATTGGACCAGATTTAAGGGCTTAGACTTTTAATCCATCCACGTTATGGGACAAGGTGTTGGACATGAAGGTGAGTGACATGTGGTATCTGTCCTCATGAAGAGAAGCAGACTGTCACTCCGAGGGACACAACTACCCACCCAGCTCCCACCAAGGGATAGACACGGTACCATGTACTCCACAAAGGGCTTCTTTGGATGCAAAGACAGTGGGGGACAAAGCCAGTGATGCTAAGAGTAGTAGTGGAGGCTCCCCAAAGCCAATGAAACAATTACTAAGTGGATTTTTCAATTAACTTGAATTAGGTTTGCTTTGTGTTGATTAATATAGATCACTCTCAGATTTTTTACCTGTTTTTTTTGTTGTTGTTAAAAAAGAATTATGACTAAGTTTTTTATTTGTAAACATGTTATCATTATATATGTATTCCTGTACAGAATTTAACAGCTTCACTAAAAGAGATAGACCTTCCCTTGGGTATGTAGTGCCACCTGCTGGACATCCAGAGAAACAGCGCCATCTAGCTTTGAAGGTATTATTCTAACATAACATAATCAGTAAACGTTAACTCTGTCCCTCGTGCCAGGCTCTTGGCTGGTCCATGGGGGTATGTTCTAGTTATAGCTCCAAACGCTCCAGGCATGAGCTGTACAATGAGCCCATCTAGGCTGTAACTAAAGGACCCTTGGGATTCAGTCAGTATGATTCGGATTTGAGTTTCAGCTTTGCTTCATCTTGATTGTCTATGTCTGCTTTCATTGTGGGTCCTGGTGTCTTGGGATCTCAGACAACTACTTAATTTTTCTGAAAGTTAGTTCCAATGTCTGGAAAATGGAAATAATAACATCTAGTACTTTTATGTAGTCCGACTGGAGAAATGTGTGCAAAGACATTTTGCATACTATTAAATGCAAGAGAAATACAAGACTATTACACCATTTCTCCTTTCAGTCCCTGATGAAGAAAGCCCACTTGGAAGGTAGCAATCACTCTTCAAATGAATTGGCTTATGAAGAAAAAAAACACAGCATGAAATAGAGAACTTTAAATGAGGACCAGAAAAGAAGGAAAGGAGAATGTTAAAAAGTATAAGGTAAAGGACACATATGCATTCTAAGTACATATATTCTTCTGCTATTTAAGTCCTTCTATTAACTCCTGAGTTCCATTTCCCATAAACCAGAATAAAAATATTATCACAGCATCACCAAAACCTGTTTTAAAACACTGTCTCATTTCAAAATAGGAACAGGCATTCTTGATATTGTTGAAAACAAGCTCAGATACATTTTTTTGAAAACTTATAAAGGGGATTATATTGTATAAACTCTAATAATTAGAATAAAAAGTAAAGAATTTTTTTCAATGAAACTAAAGAAATGGAAAAATGGAAAATAACAGAAAAGCATAAAAAGGAAAAATTAAGAGAAATTTTACAAAAGCATGAGATGTGAGGTTAAATTTACTAGAAGACAGTCTTAAATATTGGTTAAAAAAATAAAAAATGCATCTCTAAAATTTTTATGACACTCAAAATGAAGTTAAAAATAAGTGAGAAATATATATTAGATATGTATTAGGAATAATATATTTTTAAAAAGGTGTTAAGTGATATGATCATGACAAAAGAGATAATAAGGTAAGTATTGAGTTAAATTAAAAGGTTATTTTATACTGATAAATGACACCATACACAATGATTTAACTTTAATGAACTCTTGTCTTGAAGAACAGCATCAAGATATATGAAGTGATACCTTCTAGTAATATAAGGAGAATTACCAAAACCACAGTTGTAGCTGGAAAATTAAATTTTTATCTCTCAATCTTTGACAGAGAAAATAGACAAAAATAATCTAGGGACATAAAGGGTTTTAACTGAATAGGTAACTTAATGTATAGACCTCAAACTTTATACTCGTAGTACCAAAAGAGATCACTCACATTCTTTTCAAATATCCATGGAACAGTTACGAAAATTAGCAATATTTAGTAATAGGTCCCAAAGGAACATCAGTAGATGTCTAAATTAAGACTCAATGAGGCAGGTGTCCTTATAAGGAGTTGGCCACATGAAGAGAGATGCAGGGAAAACACCCTACGAAGACGGAGGGCTGGAAGGACTCAACTACATGCCAGGATGCCACAGAGGGTGGGCCAACACCACCAGCTGGGAAGAGGCAAGGGAGGACTCCCCTGAAGCCTGCAGAGGGAGCATGAGCTTGCGGGCACACTGATTTCAGGCTGCCAGGCCCCAGAACTGTAAGAGAATAAATTTCTGTTGTTTTATGACAAAAAAACAAACCTAACAGAAACCCACAAAACAAAGAGAGCCCCATGAAAACCAAAAAACCAACCAGGAAAAATTTTTTTAAGCTACAGACCCAGAAAATTAACTTTAAAAGGATACACATACAGATAAAACCAAGCCATTTAGAAATTAAAGAAAAAATTTTTTTCTCTTAATAACTCTTGGGACAAAGAGAAGATCAACATGGCTACACAAGTACAAATATACCAGATGTAAAGACAGTAGTGCAAGGGGCCTTGGCCCCAGTATTCCAGGCCACAAAGTGAAGCCATCATCCCGAACAGGAAACCTTTCTTTGCTATCTCTGTGTTGTACCATATCCCCACAGGAATGCTGTGGAGATAAATATTTGAAGGGAGTCCACAAACTTAAAGTGCTGGTTATAAATGCAAAGTACTATACAAACATCAAAGAATGATGAGCCTTGAACTGTTTTAGTTGTCACATTCAGAAGTTCTGTGTTAATGAATGAGAAGTGCTTGAACAGAAAGAGAATGAGAATGGGCAGTTGTCAATGGTCAGTAAGAACATAGACGTGGCATCTCCGAGATGCACTGAACAGCATCCCTTTCTCCTTCGTGTGCTGAGGGAGAGGGCGCCAGAACTAGGTTGGCAATCCAGGGTGAGAAGTCCCGGGACAGAGGCGGGCCGATGTGAGCGCAGCTCGGGGGCTAGCTGAGAAAGGCTTCTCCATGGATCTGGCTCCTGAGTGGATCCTAAAGGATGAGGAGGAAGGAAACAGGCCCACAGGAAGGGGACAGCATAAGCTGAGGCCTTTTGGACGCTCCTACATGGTTTGATGTGGGCGGAGCACTGGATGTTCAATAGGGACTGGCAGTTCTAAAGAAGTAAGCAAAGACTGCATGCTGAAATGCTAGTCCACTGAGTACAGCTTTTAAACTCTGTCTTGAAGGTGAGGTGATGACAGCATGCAGAATAGAAGGGTGACCTAATTTAATCTGGTCTGGAGGCAGTGCCTGGGAGCACTAAATGTCCAGACACTGGATCTCAGCCCATCCGTGGGCTGGTGGTATTCAGTCATCTTCTTAAAATGTAAATAAATCTTATCTTCCTTTACATAAAACCTGGCTTCCCCTTGTAAACCTCTTACCACACCCTACCAGAACTGCCCTGGCTGGCCCCCGACCACCTTTCCATCTTCATCCGATGTCACTCTCTCTAGTAACTGTCTTCACTTGGCTTTCAGAATGTTCTGAGCTCTTCCTGCCTCAGACTTTCACTCATGCAGTTCTCTCTTCATCTGACTGGCTCCCGTTCCTGCTTCAGGCCTCAGAGAGGCCTTCCCTGTAGAGGAATGCTCTTCCCCAGTTGTCTTCTTTCATGTCACTTAGCACATTTAAGGGAAGAGCCTACATCTGTTTTTAATTAAATTACTAAACAGTCGAATGAAAAATCCAGGACAGAAATGATGAAAGGTTAAAATAGGGACAACAGCAATGTATGAAAGAGGACAGACTTCAGATGAATTAACAAGGGAGAATGAGGCAGAATGTTCACAATGGAAGCCTCTAGGATGATGTGCAGGTTTGGGTGAGGCATTCATGTGGGTGCCGTAACCATTAACCCACACAGAGGACATGAGCGAAGCACATGTGGGTGGGTAGGGTGATGAGTTCAGCTTTAGGAATGTTAAGGGTGAGATTACCACTGGGGATGGCCAGTAAAAGTTGGCACAAGTTTTGCAGTTCACAAGAGAGGTCTATGAGGTGAGGGAGTCAACAGCATACAAATAGAGTTGAAACTGGAAAAGTTCACCTAAAGCAAAGCCAAAGGTCCAATCACAGAGAATACACTGTCTACACACTTTCAGAAAGAAGACAAGTAAGAAAGTGAATACAGCAAGGAGGAACACAGTAAGAGATGGGTCACAGAAGCCAAAAAGGGAAGTTTCTAGAATGCGAAATGCCACAGGAAGACTGAAAAGAGCCCATAAAACTTGGCATTTAAGAGGCCCTTAGTGATGTTGGTGATTGCCTTTCAGGAGGCAGAAGTGACGCTGCACAATAAACAAGGGGTGAATTAAAATTATTAAACCCCTCCAAATATTTTAATCCAGTTTTGGTTAAAATTCACAGGAAATTGCAAGTTAACAAGTTGTGCTGGAAATCATTAAGGGAGAGAGATTGTTGGCACAAGTGCTTTTGTGAATGCCTGTAATGAGTTAATATTACTTTTTTCTTTGAAAACAAGATATGTTTATATATTTACGTGTGAGTTACCACAAAAACATAAAAAAGATAAAGCTATGCATGTGGAGTAAAGGCCATGCTTAAAGTAATTTTTACACATGACAATATAGTTATGACACTTTCTGTGCGGTTTATCAGAAAGGACAAAGAGCTTTTCACCCATCGTCAGTCTTTAACAGTAACTTCCCATGGACTGTAACCTGTGATCTTATGATGGAGCCTTTTTATTGGGGGAAGCTCCGTGGTGAGTTTTCAGAATGTTTGTCACTGGAACTGATTCAGCTCCCCACCAGTGTGATGATTAACCTGCTGGCTTTGACTTCACTGACCTCGTTATCAATAATTAATCTGCATGGATTCTGCAAATTAGGAAAATTATCTTTAAATGATCATCCTTGCAAGATTTATACCAGTAAAATAAATTATTCATTTCTTTTTTAAAATTGAGGTATATAACATTGTATAAGTTTAAGGTTTACAATGTGTTGATTTGATACTATTCATTTCTTTTTTCAGAATACAAGGCAAATCTCCTTCTTCCAGAGATAAAGAAATGGAGATATACAGATTTCTTAAAAGGGCCCTTCCTGTCCTGCGACATATGCTGTATTATGATTATCTTGTTCATTTCCTCATTTTCATTACTTCTGTCCTCTTGGTTAAGTAGCCTGATTCTAAAGACCTAAGGGCTAGAACTAACACTGACAAGATGGAAAATAAGCTCTTGATGTGCACTTAGCTGCTCCAAATGAACATGCAAACAGGATCTATAGTTCCTAAAGCCCACTGATGAAATAATTCATCCAGTATCCAAAATCCTTTGGCAATCTTTTGGGTAGAATTCTGCTCTTACTATTATTATACAATAGGCATCACCCTACAGTCATTTCATATGTAATTCCTAATCTTCATAAAATCTCTTAATATTTTATAAATGAGGAAACAAAGGCTCAAAAGAGTTAAACAACTTCCTCAAGTTTCCTAGTACATAAGTGGTAGAGCTGGGCTTTGAATCCAGGTCTCTGTGATACAAAAAAAAAAAACCCCAAAAACTACACTTTTCCTATATGTTAAGCTGCCTTTCAGAACCCTATCTACTTCAGATCAAGAGCTTCCAATATGCAAGGCATAGGGCTAGATGCATTATCTCATTTAGTCACAGAGTAATGCATTTGAGTTCATTATCATGGTCATTTGATATTGACATTGCTAGCAAGATTTTAAAACCAGTAATTAAAAAGGTTTTGAGCAATGGGGAAAGGATTCAATCACTGGAAACTAGTAAGGCTTTGCTATGAGTAAATCATGCCTGCCTATCTTCACTTCCTTTTAAATTTGGCCAACAGATGACAGAGAAATGGTAGAGTTATTTAGACAGGCATTTGAAAAAGTCTTTCTTATGATCCTCTTTTATGAACAACCTGCATTACATAGAATAGTAATATCATGTAATCCAGTGAGCTCTACCCAAAGAGCTTTGACTGATATACTGACTTCTCAGACCAGTCTTTTTTGATTTATTAATTTGCTAGGATGAGGACATGGATGATATCAACTCCTCTGATCCTCTGAAGCTGAGAGGAATAGCTGATATATATGAATGAACCTAGTCCAAGACATTGTCAACACACCGGGATGATGAGCAGATCCTAATGAGATGAAGTTTAGCAGAACTGAAAGGGAGGTCCTCCACTATGTCCCAGGAAGAAGTGCTCAAGGAAGACGAACAAATCATTTATATGTAAAGGCTGGCAATGGCAGAAAGAATGAACTACAGTGTAGTCAGTAGGAGGAGGCGGCTCATGGCCCCACTTCTCTACTTGTTCACAGGAGAGCTCCTGCTGGGCTTTCAAGGGGACTCACGGGACACATGCTAAAGGGAGTTTCTGTCCTGTGGCATGTCTCCATGTACTTGATCAACTATTAAAGGAACTGGGAAGGTCTAACCTACAGAAGACTTTTTGGGAGGTGGGATATCTGTATTCAAACTTCTGATGGGCTATGTTGATGATGAGACATAGAAAAATAGTTGGTATAAGTGGGCTCAGAGAGTAGAACTAAGAGTGGAAGTTAGATGGGGTAGTGTCTGGCTTCATATATGGAAGAACTTTCTAACAGCCATAGAAAAACAAAATGAACTATTTCAAAGAAGTAAGTCCCTTACTGTGAAACTTTTGTTCCACCAGAGGCAGGATGACTGACCATTTGAGAGGGATGTTGGAGGGGAAATTCTGGCATTCAGTGGAGGCTTGACTGTATTACTGCTAAAACCCCTTCTAAGCCAGAGATTCTACAATATTCTGCAAATGAAACTGTGCATCTTGTAAGTATGTAAGTGACTAAAAAAAATGTCATTAATGAAAAAGAACAAAAGAATAAAAATTCTAAAATAAATAACAAAACACTAATTATAAGACTTAAGACATGTTTACTAAAACTCTAGCAACTTAGTTCATTTATCTGGCTGAGTTCCCAAAATTGCTGGTGCATCTGAAACTCACTTCTCTGGGCCACATCTGAGAGGCTCTGATTTAGTATATCTGGACAAACTATAATCAGAAAAAAATTCTCTTGGTGATTCTGATGCTGAGGCAGTTTTGGGGATGACTGAAATTCTAGACTTACTTATAGGGATACTTCTATTTTGCATATGAAGTATTCTGTGCCATGCTCGAGAAAACTCAATACTAATAATGATTCTAATCAACCTGTTAATATTTAAGGCTGCTGTAGTTTAATATTTAAGCATCATTTCTATGCAGGAAGCAAACTCTACTTCAGTATTCTAGGCCCTAACAGCTTAGAACATAGAAATTAAGAATATCACATCTCTTGCTTTATAACTTTTAATGTAAGGAACAGTTCACTTCTAGCTTTTCAGCATGTCTTAGATAACATGTTTTAAAAGGAGACATTTTTTATTTACTTATTTTCTATTAAAAAAAAGATATTTGTCATTTTAAAAGCTATATTCCTTCCTCATCAAATAACAGAAAATTTCAGAAAATTTGAGAAGTCCAAGAAGACGGATATTATTCATTACATGCTTTTTAGCTTAAGTAACTTCTGTTTTTCTTGGATAGGCAAAGTCTCAGAAAATGTAGTAAGTCATGCCCTGTTAAAGTTTATTAAGAACTTACTAGTATTAGTAAAAACCAGTGTGGGGAAATAAATAAATTAATATTCAATGTCTTAAAATTACCAATATTGAAACTTAAATGTTTCCTTCATCTTTCATGTTCAACTTAAAAACCTTTTTTTTCTTTTTATAAACCTAGTAAATAGAAAAATAAATGTTTCAGTGAAGTTTTTAGCATTTAGTTAATTAAAGTCTTCCAAGTGGTCAATTTTAATATAATAAGAATGGCACTATTTAAGTGTTGATTAAATTTTGACTCTCTCCATATACAAAGAAAGGGATTTCTCCAAGGTTAGTGTTAGTTTCTAAGCTTATGTTATAGGAATGAACTCCTTTCCCAGAGGAGTATGGTAAGAGGTCCTGGTGGTTGGAGTTTGCTTCTGGGCTGTTTTACTAAAGAGGTTCTGAAGGGCCACAGCAGAATTCAATCATCCAATATGCTTTGACTCAGAGAATAAATTCATTGCCTGGGACTTCCTGCACTTTGAGGCATATAGTTTCTAGGACTCATTTTTGACTAAGGCTTTTCTCCTCTCCCCTCCCAGAAGATGCAGGGACATGCTAACAGAAGAGAAGAAGAAAGTGATGAGTCCACTGTAAGTTTCCTACAGAGTAAAAATCCATTGATTATCAAAGATTTGGAAGAAATTATGATTTAGAATGAAGGCATCCATACAACACATCCAAATCCAAAAGAAGGGGACTTTTAAACATATATGAACAAAAGAGCAATGTTAGGTGACATTATTTGTGTTTCCTAAAAGATAAACTTAGAAAGCCATTCTGTTGAAAATAATACTTCTTAGACTTTGTTAATTGATGTATTAATAGCGACACTGTAATTACTGTTAACTCTACTGCAAAAATTCTTTTACTTGGTTTCTTGGGGTCCGGCAGGTTGCCATGTGTATCTCATAGTGAAATGGTCACAACTGACAGTGAACTGGCCAATCAAATGATGCTAAATTTTAATTAATGTTCACCAGAGGCAAGAAGAGAGCTTTACCAAATTCTAAATTGGAACTGAAAACAGACAACTTCTGAATTAACCTTTCTGGTACATATATATAATTTCTTTTAATTACAAGTTTGACAGGTCAAATAGTTTCAAAACTTTTCCTTAGTGGAAGGAAATGTTCTACTTACAGATGCACAGGATTATGAGAAAAAGGAGGTATGTGGCCAGTTCCCGTAAAACACTTTTAAGGTATTTCTCTCGATTAGTGTTGCTTTCCTCCATGAGTCTTGTTCCCCAGAGACCTTTAAAATAATAATTTTAAAATATCATTTTATTTTTAAAAATCTCATGAATTGCAAAGGGAAAACACATAAAATATATAGTATAACCTTTAAGGGAGATTCTACCTTTTAGTACACTCTGAATTTAACAAATTATTTTAGCAGGAGTATCTTTTATTTAAGAATACGTTAGCCTCTATGTGCCCCCCTATGCAGAACACAAGGCAACAACTGATCATTGTCTAAACTCTCAATCTCATTAGAAAATATTTTAGTGAAATTTTAGAAAGAGAGCAGTAAGTGAGGGCAGTTTAAAAAAGGAGATTAAATAACTGTGCACACATCAGTGCTTACTGTTTGGGGAGGGCACAACTTGGTAATTATGAAACCTGGTTAGAATGTGATAAAACTACATCACAAATGATGCCTTTTAGGCCCTCTCTGATGACAAGAAGTCCTGGTTGGAGCATCATTTCACTATGGAAACATCTGTCAAGCTTCTAGCACAATGGCATAAAGTCTCAGCTCTGTATCCATCTTTGTACTCTAAGAAACTTAATGCTGACTACATTAAGCATGCTTAGCTTAACAGATTTTTAACATGCCAATAAGCACATATCTTTAAATTAAAAGTGGCAATTTATCCTCTCTTTGGAGAAAAAGTAAAATCAGGAACCACGCTCTGTTTTAGCAGATGAAAAAGGTGTTGGGCTGGCTGAGCGAAGATGACATAACCCTCTGCGAGCTTGCTGGATACAGTTACGGTGTCTTTGGACTCGGCCTGCGGACAGACATGGTGGCCATCAAACCCCCATTGATGGACGGTGCTGTAAAGTCACATTGCTCACTACTTGGAAAACCCTTCATGTTTTCCAAAAGAGACAAACTTCTCAATCCCTTCAATTATATTATTAGGTGGGCTCTTAATGGCAGCCAGCTTGGCGCTTGCATATTGCTGCACCCTTTTATTCCAGACTTTAAGCCCTTCGTCACTGAAACTTGAGCCACTTATGTTACAATCAAGCCACACAGAGAACAGGGGAAAATGGTATGCCTTCTTTTACTTTGAAGAGATGACTTTATTACCAGTGGTTATGTTTTTTTTAAGTCTCAGAATACATGATATATTAATTCTACTCCTGAATTTGGGTATTTCATTTCCTTTTCCTCCACCCTCTCAAAATTTCCTTTAGGAAAATCAGCATCTGAATTCAAAGACACTGTGTTTCACATCATAGATTTTACCATACTGAAAGTGGAGCAAAACTTATGACCAGGTTAGCCTCTGCCAAGATCTGCTAGCTGTCAGGGAATTACTCACTCAGAAGAAATGCAGCAAGCAGAATGTTTTTGTTCACTTAAACTCTATCATATTAAACAATTATTAAAAATGTAGATGACATGGAAAATTACAGCTCTGAGTAACACAGAAGCAGCCAAATATTAAGCTCAGTAGCCTAGGACCCAACCACATCATTTCTCTGGGTATATTTCTTTTGGAGGCCAGGACTAAAATATACACATAAGTCGAGATTGCCAGTTTCTTTACCATCAGAAAGGATTGTTGTCTTGCCTTACTTGGTTGAGGATATCACTCTTTCCCATGGTTTATAAACAATTATGCAATAAGGAAGAGTCATGGTTCTTAATATTTACAAACGGTATTGCTTGACCTATAAATAGAAAAACCAAACTCCTATAAAATTTTGTTCAAGTTAAGGTTGCAATGGTCTATGGTAATTTAATTCCAGCCCTTGAATAAAACATTTCAAATGAAAAGAAACAAATCCCTTTATTTATATTTTTATATACTATACTTTCATGCATTTGCTTTTTCTAAATTACTCTACGTCCTCAAATGTTTATGGCTTTAAAAAGCTCATCCAGTTTCCCCACTAAGTAAGGCTGTCTTAGCATACAGAGACCTCTGCATTCTGATGGGTAAGAAATGGCTGCATCCACAAATAGAAAAAAACTAGAGAAGTAGTTGCTCTGTAGAAGAAGAGTTCTTTTCACATGTAGCAGAACTGACAGATAAGAATGGTTAAGAACAGAGTTCATGTCTAAAATGCAGCATTCCTCAAAATTAACTGTTGCCTTTCCCCCCAGCTGTCCCAAGTTGTGGAGGGAATACTTTCCCAGCATCCATGTTCAGTACTTAAGGTGTCTCTAGTTGTTAGGGAGAATGTGGTATTAGGGGGACACTGGACAATACCCAACTTTCATGTTTATGAGGGTGCTTGGTCAATGGTAGAGGCCAAAGTCAGAGCACATGATATAAACAGCATGTATTCCACTGTGCAATGTCATTTATTAATATGAAAATAGGGGAACTCTGAGATGGATAATCCAAACATAAGAAAAAATCCCAAATGTAAGTGACTTTGAAAAAAAATTCCATTTTTGCAACTACTTTACCAAAGGCTTCTAAAGCCTTGTTTTGCAATATATTTAAAAAATCACAGAGAACGATATAATGTTCTCTTATTGAGCTTCACTGATTATCAATGCCAACTTTGATTCATCTAAGCCCTCACCCATACCTCCCCAATTATTTTGAAACTAATCCTAGCTATTGTCTCATTTCATCTGTAAATATTTCAGTTCCATGGTAAACCGATTAAATGTACATATCTTGCCCTGCACTAACACTGACCCATCTGACATACACTAAACCCCAGTGACTTACTGTTTGTGAGAGGGTGCAATGAGGGGTTTTGGAGTCAGAGTTTTGTTCAAATGAGGGCTCAGCCACTTATGAGCCATGAGACCTTCTGAGTTATGAGACCTTAGCTAATGTCAGGAGCCTCTATTTCCTCACCTGAAGATGGGATAGGAGTACCCCTTTGTAGTGTTGCTCTGGGAATCAGAAGTATTATGTGTAAATCATGCAGACTGGTAGGAAGGGGACCATCTATAGTTACAGAAAAAGGTCCAAATCTGTAAAATGTCCTACCTCTGATGCCTAGTTGGCCCAGATTTCAGAATGGCATAAAGACCCAAATTCATGTGGACTTTGAGTTCACTGTGAATAGCCTAACTAAGTGCTCACTGCATTTGTATCATAAAAGAATCCTGATTTTGTGTTCACATATTGTGGGTCTTGTTTGGAAAGATCAACACAATCCTTCCTAATATTAATTTGAATTGCAGGGACACCTTTAGAAAGGGAACTGACTTTTTACTACTATTGGTCCATTTTCTATAGAATAAGTCAGTTCCTACCTTATATGATACTGACTCCTAATCTTGAATTCTTAGGCCTCTCCTGGTGTGCAAACAAGAATATGCCACAGCTAAGGGCCAGTTCCACCTGATTACACCATCAACAGTTTACACTCATATGGCCCAAACTGTGACTTTTCCTTTTCTTTCTTTCTCTAGAAACATATTGGCTCTGTTTAGGTCAATGGCACCAAGCCAGAAACATGTTTCATCCTCAAATAGGCCCCTTTCTCAACCCTCATGTGGGGCTGGTCCACAATTTTGATGGTTTCCATCTCTTGAATCTAGCTTCCTTCCATTCCAGCTTACATACCTTAGCTGCAGCCTCCATTGCTCCTCTGTCTTCGTCAGCCCTCTCCTGACCTCTTCTTCCAGCAATCAGGGCTATCCACCTCTCCCCATTCCCTACATTCCTGCTAGAATTATCTTCAGATTGACATAATCAGCCCTCTGCTTGCCCCACTGGCTCTGGCTACAGGAAAAAGTATCAGTGAGCCACAGGCTTGTCTGCACTTACCACTGTCCCTGCCTCAATTTCCCCCTCATTCTTCAACATGCAACTAAGTTCCACTCCTCCGGTCTCCCCAGATAGAACTGGTCCTCTCTTCTTTGTGTCCCCCCCTTACCTGGGATCTTGCAATTATTTACTTACATTCTGTGTCCCCTAAATTCTGAACTCTTTGAGAGTTAGGACCTTGTATTATTCATATTTGTATCCCTAGCACCTACCACAGAGGAGGCCTACGTTTGCTGATTGGACAGATACTGTTACGAGCATAATCTTATCACAAACCCCAGAGTAGCAACCTTCCCTCAAAAAATCCCCACAGTAATGAAAACACAAAATGTCATTTGTTCAAAATTATAGTCCAAATAACAAGGATAAAGGAAGTGATGGAGTAAGGTTTGGATTAAAAATAAAGGGAAACTTACAATAGTCAAAAGGTAGAAATAACCCAAGTCTTTCATCAACTGATGAATGGAGAAACTAAATGTGGTTCATAGATCCAACTGAATATTACTTGGTTATCAAAAGGAATGAAGTCTGGATACATGCTACAACATGAATAAACTTTGAAAACATTACGCTAAGTGAAATAAGCCAGACACGAAAGGCCAAATGTTGTATGATTCCATGAATATCATGCACTTAGAACAGGGAAATTTACAGACAGTAGAATAGATGTTAAATGGCATTTGGGGGTGGTGTGGAGAAATGGGGAGTAGATTGTTCAATGGATAGAGTTTGTTTGGGCTGATGAAAATGTTCTGGAATGGGTAGTGTTGATACAATATAGCAAATGGAAGAGGAAATATCTATTTGTTCTAGCAGCTTAGCCTACTCTGACCAAAACAGCTAGTACTTAAGACTTCTGGGAGGACCCCAAGCGTGTATGTCTAAACTAATGAACAGGAAATGACTTTAAAAAGTTGATACATCCATAAAACATATTCAACTTTGGAAATACAGAAAATGTGGTAACTCAGGTAGAGGATAAATTTTCTTTGCCCTAGAGAGCTTGATGATACTTTAGGGGGCAATCTTTAAATCTATTAGCCATCTTTGTTTCCTCTGGTCCAACTGCTTCCAAATATTTAGGGATAAATTCTGAATTCCTTGGTTAGTCACAGTGCTTCCCCCAATCAGGTCTCAAACATTTCTCCTTTATTATTTTACTTCTGCTAATTAGATAGATCTACCTTCTGTCCAATGAGCAAAAATGACCATTTCTTGTGACTAAACAACACAGTGTGCGTTGAAGCCAGAAGGGTTCTCGGAGGTTGAGCTTTTCCACTTCATAAACAAGGAACCAAGGCCCAGTAAGCCTGAGTTTATTGTAAAGTCACTAAGGCAGAAGACCTCCATGGAAGCTCCTGACCACTCCAAACCTGAGAAATCTCTCTCACCTTTAGAAATTGCAAGTTATTTTTTGTTCTGATCCTGGGCACTACTTACATAATGCATATAAGATCTTTATTATTGGTGTCACAAGAGGGAAATAATCAGAACTCATGGTTATTCATTTTACTTTTCTGGTCTTCTATCAAGAAAAATGGTGATGTGCTATTTTCTTTCTTTTTTTTGGTTGCACATAATACATTGCTATTTTCAGAGTGGGTGCAATTATGTAACAAATGTTGCTTATTTAATAAGTGACAAGAGTGTCAATTATATTTCTTCATAAAGGTAGTAAAATGAAATTTATTCTAAAATTTTTTTATCAATAAGATTTTCCTGAACCTGTTCTACTAATTAGACCAGTGATCAGGTTTGACTATGTTTTACTATGAGCTTATTCACTGCAAATTACCTGAAATAAAATTAAACTTGTGTGTGTATGTATATAGTCATATAAAAATATATTTCATTATTGAGTTTATTCAAAGAAGGTTAAGTGTGTTATCAAATGCTTAAACCAAGTTAAAAAGATCACCGCTTACCATCATTTATTAACTTACAAGAAACTTCTCTCTCACTTCAGTTTTAAAAAGCACATTTAAAACAATATAAATTAACATAAAATTTGAATAGTTTGGAACCTTAAAAGTATTAAAAGTTTTTACTAATCTACCACACACATTACTCAAAAAGGATCTTTTGTTCCCCACCATGCCCTGAATCAAATTAACTAGCATAAGCATGTAAAAGAAGTACCAAAATGTACACTTTAAGAATTTAATTTATATTTATGAAACACTCACAACATGGCAGAGTTGCTACATATTTTCCTTGTCTCATCTCACTTAATGCTCCTGAGTCAATAACTAAATGACTATATCTATGATTACCTAAGAAAAACAGGCAAAAATTGGGGATGAGAGGTTAAACAGTTGGCTCAAGGTCGTACAGCCAATGGGTGGTAGAACTGGGATTTGATGTAGGCCTGACTTGGCTTTCATCACATTGCTATTATAAAAACACCTGGATAGTTTTTGTGCAAGACTTTCAAAACTGATAGAAAGGGAACAGAAGGAAAGGGAAACGTTCAAAAGAACTGAGAATGGGAACTCTTAACAGTGAAGATTAAAATAACTTGGGTGTTAAAGAGCAAATGCAACTCTTCTGTAAGGATGTCTCTGACAAAACTGTGAAAACAGGATCCCATCTGCTCTTGGAAACTTCTGTGCCTTCTTAATAGGCGCTGGCAAATTTGGAAATTCCTTTCCTGTCTTTTGGAGAGCTGGGTGCACTGAATTCTGACACACAATTTACACAGAGCTGGTATCTGGTGACTTCACTGGTTTGCTGGCATTTCAAAGAACATTAATTTAGTTATTTAAAAACATTCTTCCAAAGTTTTTTAAACAATGTAACCTTTTCTTTACAGCTGTTTCAGAAAAATGCCTAGAATCAGAAACGGCCAAATAACTGTTTCCACAGACCTAGTTTTATTCTGTTCTGGTGTTGTCAACAGCTCCTTCTCCCCCAAACAGCCACCCACATCACAAAACATCAATGACAACCCAATGGCACACCTCCCACAGCCTGGGTAACACAGTACTGTGGCTCTTTTCAGCACGGGATAAGGGGCAACAGGGCAAGCTGACAAGCAGCAGACCGTTGGTACCACTATGGAGTTTTCGTTTGGATCTAGTGAAATTAGCAAATATGCAATGGCCACCACGACTGCAAATTCAATTGTATTAGAATATTCATTTCTTTCCTACAAGAAAAAAAAATCTCCAGATGCACCCTTCACTAAGACGGTTTTCACTTATTTCCAGAAGTAAAAATATGCTGCCCTACCTTCTTCTTTTAGAAGAAGGAGGTATCCAATAGATGTGTACCAACAAGGGCGCAGTGGAATTCCGTGATGGGTACCGGAAATAGAGCAGAATTAGCAGAGGTGGGGAATGCGCTTCCAAGGGAGGCGAGGACGCCAAGGGGATGCCAGGTGGAGCCCGGGAGAGCTGCCCGCGGCGGGCGATGGCTCCGGCCGGCGCCCGCGGGTCTGGTTTGTGCATCCGCCGCTGCCGGTCGCGCTCTTACCTCGCAGCCCGCGAACCAGCCTCTCCGCCCAGGCCACTCGAGGCGGCGGCCCGTCCACGGGGAGGTGGCGATGCAGCGGGTCCCCGCCGCCGGCCGGGCTGGGGCTCGGCGGGCCCTGGTCCTCCCGCCGGCGCCGCCTCCCGCTCGGTTGGCCGGCGCCGGGGTAGCCCCCCAGCCTTCGGCCCCGGGCGCCCGCCGTGCTCACGGAGTTGGCGGCCGACCTCCGGCTGCCCGGGCGCCACTCCACGTCCATCTCCACCACCATTCCCCCTTCCTCTCCTTCCACCTCCTCTTCCTCCTCCTCGTCCTCTTCGGCCTCGAAGCCTGGGTTGTCGCGGCTCCACGCCTGCCGCGAGCACGACGAGAGCGGAGGGCAGGGCGAGGCCGAGGCTCCGGCCGGCGGGTCCCGCGCGGCCGCCTGCCGGATGCGCTCCATCTCGATCTCCAGGCCCCTGTGCTCGCGGAGGCCGCCCGCCATCAGCCGGCCGGGGCCCGCCGCTCGGGGCGCGGGCGGCTGCTGCGGCTGCACGCGGCTCGGGTTCACCATCGCGCTCACTGGCTCTCGGGCCGCCTTCGCCCCGCGCGCCGCTCGGCGTTTCCCGCCGCAGGAGCCATGTTCCCTTCTTCCCGGGCCCGCCACCTCCTGCTCCCCGCCCCCGACCGCCCCGCCGCCCCACGCCCCTCGCCCGCCCCCTCGGCCCGCCTAGCCCCGCGGCCGGGGCGCGTTCGGTGGGGGAGGCGCGAGGAAGCCGCTCCGCGGGCGGCGCGCTGGGCGGGCGCTCCCGGGCCCGGTTCCCGGAGGAGGGGGAGCGGGGCGGCCGGGCTCGGGCAGGGAGGGGGGCGCTGCAAGCCCGCGCGCCTCCGGGGAAAGCGCCTCTGCAGCTGGCACGGCCTGAGCGCCCTGGGGATAATGCCTACGTCCCCGTTAACCCCCGCCCACTCCGGCCTCGATTTACCCAAGCGCAGGGAGAGAGAGAACGAGAGAAAACCGTGTTGTGGAGTGGTGTGACCTAGTGAGATCCAGCGCCAGCTGGCCTGCAGCGGCGGCAAAGCAGTGTTTTCTTCATTTGGAAGCTAACTACCAATGCGGGCTTGCTTGGTTTTTGGCAGCCCTGCTCTCCCTGATTCGGCTACTCTTTGGATGGCTTCTTCAGTCTCTGCCCAGGATTCGGCCTCGGGACTCTCAGCTGGCTGGTGCTCCGAGGGTGAGCTCTCCCCGCCCTCCCCGCTGCTGGAGCCCACAGTGGCTCCTGAGTAACCGCATCCCACCTCAGGCCCGGGTTCAGGACGGTAGCCCCACTCTACCGAGCTCACCCAACGCGAGGCTCTGCGGTGATGTCAGATCTGACCTATGCCATATTGAACGTATTATCTTTCCCCCGCCTTTACAGCCTGGTTCACCTCCTCTATACCCAGCTGAGCTTTGAGGCATCACTGTCTCCTCACTTCCCAAGCTACAGTTCTTCAGATACCCTTACTGTCTACTCTTCCCGTCCCACACGTCATCTTCCGGAAATCTTACTTCTGCCCCACAAATGTCTCCCTGATAGGTCCTCTGTTTTGAATTCCCTTTGTCAATGATTTAGGCCAGGGCCCTATGTCTTGTTTCATTCCTCATTGCAACAATAGATCTGTCAATTCCACCTCCATTCTCCACTTGAGGGTGTCTTTCCACCGTCTCCAGATTACACAGGCATACCTGGCTTTATTGTACATCACACATATTACATCTTTTACAAATTGAAGGTCTGTGGCAACCTCTATGGATCAAGTCTATTGGCACCATTTTTACAACAGCATTTGCTCACTTGGTGTTCCTGTGTCACATTCAGGTAATTCTCACAGCATATTAAACTTGTCCATTATTATGTTTGTCATTTATCTATGATTAGTGATTATAAGTCGCTGAAAACTCAGATAATGTTCAGCATTTTTTAGCAATAAAGTATTTCTTAGTTAAAATTTTTTTTTGACATAATGCTATTGCATACTTAATAAACTACAGTATAGTATAAACATAACTTTTATGTGCACTGGGAGACCAAAAAGTTCATTTGACTTGCATTACTGTGGTATTGCTTTATAGTACTGGTCTGAAACTGAACTTATAACATCTCTGAGGTATGCCTTACCCAGAACCAAAGTTGCTCATGTCATACTGATGCTTAGACACCTCTGAGAGCTTCTGACAGTTTAAAGGGTAAAATGTCATTTCTGTACTTTGGATGAGTAAATTTTCATAATCCGCTCCTGTTGTTTGCTAGGGTAGCTATACCAAGTTACCACAGACTGGGTGGCTTAAGCAACAGATACCAAATCTCACAATTTGGAGGTTGGAAATCTGAGATCAAGGTGTAGGCAGGGTTGGTTTCTCCTGAGGTCTGTCTCCTTGGCTGGAGATGGTGGCCATTCTGCAGTGCCTTCACATGGTCTTACCTTTGTGCGTGTCTGTGTCCCAATCTCTTAGTCTTTCCTAGAAGGCCACCAGTTATATTGGACTAGGGTGGACTCTTATGATCTCATTTTAACTTAATTGCCTTAAAAAAACCTCTATCTTCAAATGCAGTCACATTCTGAGGTACTTGGGGTTTGGGCTTCACCATAGGGATTTTTGCAGAGGACACAGTTCAGCCCGAAAGAGCCAGTTCTGCTGAAAACAATCTTCTGCTTTGTTGGTTCCCCATGTGGTCATAACATGCTGATTTTATTTTGGAGATCATTGGCTACCCATCCCCCAGTCCTGCGGTTCATCTATGTATGTATCAGTGCCCTTCACTTAAGTTGGGTCTGGAGAAGTTTAGGCCTGGCACATACTGTCCATCAATGCATCCCAAAGACATCTCCTGGGCCCTGAGTTAGGAGCTAGGTATGCAGAGCAAGTATGACACAGCCCCCGCCCTCAAGAGAAGATGGACAAAATAAGCCAGAAATACCAGTTCTGGGTAAGGGTGATGATGTCTGTCATCCAAGGACGCTCTAAAGATGCCAATGGCCTGTCCAGCACCACCAAGCTGAACAGTCAATGGATTCTTAACAGACACATGCTAGCGGAGAGCCAGGCCTGGAAAGAGAGTAAAAAATCTGAACGAGGGGTTCTGTTGGAGAGTACATCTAATGCAGCATTTTAAAATGTGATCAGAAGACAATCAGCAGCACTTGCAGCCCTTATTAAAGATATAGGTCCTGGGTGCTCTCTCCAACTTCATTGATTTAGGCCTGAAATTCTGAATCTTCTCAGAGGATTCTGGGGGCCTCCTAAGTGTGAGATGCATCCATGTTTTCCGAATGGGTGGAGTGTTATGAAACATCTCCTCCATACTCCTAGGGCCTCATCATCCCCAGTGAGGCACTGTGCGGGATCCAAGGCCAGGAGAAGCACCAGTGGTCCTCGAGTCACAAACATGCTTTGCCTTGGGCCTGCAGTGTGCCAATTCTGAACCCTGGGGTCAGATCCTGTTCTGCCTTCTCCTAGCTGTGAGACCTTGAGCAAGTCACCCTACCTCCCTGTACCTGGAAAAATGGGAATCATAAATTCACCTCATAGTGTTTTCATGAGTATTACGTGAATTAATACATGGCAGGCAGGTTGAATCTTATAATTATTTCCTTGGCATTCTTTGTCCCAACTGGACTATGAGTTTCTTGAGGATTGGCACTTCATGCTCAGTACAGAGGATTCCATATAAATAGTTGAGCGCCTACAACGTGCCAGGTATAACACCAGGAGGAATGCAACAGCCAAAAAGCCTGGCCTTTAAGGAGCTTACATTCCCAGTGAATTTGTGGAGGGACTCAGTCTTGTCAGGTGCCATCATTTTCTTTCACCAGCTAGCCATTTGACTAAGATTGGGATTTCCTAATTCTTCTTGAAGAGCTTCTTTTAACTTTTATATATGACTGACTCTCCTCTATGGCCCAAGGGCTCATGGAATAAGTTATACCCACATGAAGCTATTACTAAGTCACCGCTCAATATGCTAGTTTCAGTTTTGTGATATTTGTTGCCCAAAGATGTTTTGATTTTCCACAGTGCAAGGTTTAGAGGAGAGCAGATTACTGCTTAGTTTAGTCATTTATTATTTGCTCTTAATTATTCTTTGCTAGTGGGTCTATTGTCCAGAGACATATGAAAGGGAGTACTGAATGGAGAAACAATAATATCAAGGAATAATAGAAGGAACAAAGTAATTCAATTACTGTTTAGTGGGTTCAAGTTCTGTGCTTTTATGATGCACAGTAAATAACACTATTATTTTAGTTAAGAGTAAAAAAAACAAAAGACTTCGGGTCAGCTTCTTTAGGTACTTAAAATCTCATTGGAAAGATACACATCCTGAGTCTAAATAACAACAGATGAGAATATAATTTAATATCAACTCAGCAGGAAGGCTGACTTACTCAAAACAAGAAGGGGTTGAGAAGAGAAACTACTCAGGCTGGCATGGGAGGGGAAGGTAGGGAGGACCAGATCATGGAAGGGCTCAGATACATGAGAGTACAGACTTTATTCTGTAGTTAATAATAATAACAAAATGTCTTTTTAAATAGTGCCCATTGTTTAAACCCAAACTTGAAACATTCTTCCTTATACTCTTATCCACAAAAGAATTCAGATTGATTGGAAGTGTGTTTGCATATAAAATTCAGAATTCGATACGTGCTTACCCAAAATATTAATTACAAATCATCTCAAGAAATGTGGTTTTTAAAATATTCACAGAACTGTTTGTATAATATTACTTGGATAGTATCCGATCCATTATATCCTCAGTCTTACATTCCAGGAGTTTCACTACAAGTTTTAATCTTAGTCTTCATAAACCCTCCACCAGCCATCCAATGCTTCCTGCTCAAATACCTACTCATTCTTTCTGGTTTATTAATGTCCTCTTCTGTGCTTTTACCTTGCAGTGGTTTTCCTCTTCAGAGTTCCTAGCTTTTGTTTGAGAAGGCCTTGAGGCTGTAAATTTCTCTCCCTACCCACAGAATTCCTTCCTTTAATACCCATCTTAAAATCCTGTTTCTCATAAGTTTTCTCTTATTAAATAAGTGAGATGTGCAAATTCGTATTTTTCTGCATCTGGTTGCCACAATCCCATTGCCATATTACAAATTTCCATTTGCAGGGCCTGAAATACCATGTGGGATAGGTAACATAGCTATTTGGAGGCTGTTTGGTTTTATTTCATCTGTGTGGTAGGTTCTTCTGAGCACATGTATACAAACCCCATCTCCTAGTTTAGTGCCACCGTGAACACCAGAAAAAACGTTTAAAGGCAACTTTAAAAACAGTCCAGTCTAATTTAATATTTAGAATTCTCCACACCTCTCCCTTCTGTAATTTTAGAATTGCCTGTTTGTGTCCTGCTTTGCTTTTACTTTTCGGTGTGAACCCATAAAGCAGACGCAAGCTGAAATAGCCATGGTCCCACAGATTCCACCTTCAAAAGGAAATCCAAAAGGAGGCTCCAGGATGGGTGGTGTTGCTTAGCAACCCACCCAAACAAACATGTTTCCTCTCAATTTTTTCCCCAGTCTTTATTTATTCAAGAGCATTGTAAAACAAATTTTTACTATTTGACATCTGAACTCATTAGAAGAAACTTTGGAGTTTGGCACTTTGTAAGAACTGCTACCCATATGAAAATTTTTACTTTGTTTTATTTCTCACTTTACTGTTCTAATAACCCAAGACTAGGATTTGTAGAAACCTGGAGTTTGGTTTGGATATGTCTCTGTCTCTATGAGGGTTGGCTGGCACTGTGGTTTTGAGGACCTAACTGCTCTCCTTTTCCTTCTCTGAATAATGAGGTTAAATACGTACCTTATAAATTCGTACAGAATTTTTGTTGAAGACATAGTGAGGGAATATTGATAAATTCATCAAACATCTACACTTTGTCCATTAGATGCTAGGTACCATGTTGGATTCTGGGGAGAAAAAGAAGAGACCTATATTCCACCTGCAAGGGGATTAAGTCTTAAAAGTCAAGGATGCCTGGAAGCATCCCTATATTACTCCTAGGCTCTCTTCTACACCTGGTAAAGACTTATGAATCTTTCTAGACTCAGGCATCATCTTTCTGGAAACGTCCACAGCCACAATACTGACCCCAGCTTGAATTTACTTGCCCCTCTACCCTGTAAACCTTTACACAATACTTACCACCTCATATTGAAAATATCTATGAACACAGTTGTCCTCCCTAGTAGACTGTAAGCTTCTGGAGAACAGAGAAGCTGTTTCAAAGGGAACCAACTTCCCCTGCTCAGAGTCCATGTGTGCCTCCGATGGGGCTAATACCACTGCTAGTTCCCAAGTGGTGAGCATGGAACTCGGGTGTGACCAACCACAGCAACATGCCCCCTTGGGTCCTGTGAATGGTATTAAAGGACAGGCATGAGATCTTGTTTTATTCAAAAGAAATCAGGGCAGAACCTTTCAGTAAGAAAAGCTTCTCCTCCTACTATATTTGGAGTTTAAAGGATGTAAGTCTAGACAGGCTGACAGCCAAAACGTTGATGGTCAGGGGAAAAATGGAGCCAACTGTATACATAAAAATATGTATAATGTGAAGACTGGAAGAATATCAAAACTGAACTAGAAGTAATGTTTGGGTGGCCATGCTGTTCGAGAATGCTGTGAAATAATTTTTATCATTTGCCATCTCCTAGTTTTGTCAATTGCAGATCTGATATTTATCATCTATGTCCTTATCCAAGTCCAAAGGAATTTTGAACAATATAGGCCAAGAATAGAACACTTTGGAATACGGTGTGAGGCTTTTCTTTTCACCAGCTCAAAAAATATTATTCACCATTTTATACCATTTGGGTGTAGTTGTTCAAAAACTGAATCCAACTGTACTTGCACTAGCCCAGATTTTCCAAAAGAATGTCAGAATTGTTTTCAGCTCTCTTTGGATGTCAGCATGAATGAGATTTACAGCAGCCCCACATCTACCAGACTTTTCAGAATATTTGTTTAATATTTAGTTAACACAATCTTAGATATGCATGAGGCTTAAAAGAAGTTGTCTTTGCATGCAAGAAGAAGCTTGTAATCAGCTTGGAAAGACAAGCTATATATAGATAAAGCAATTACTCAGTAAATGTTCCAAAAACATATATATTTTTGAAAATACAAATTTTTTTTTGTTGTTTGGAATATTCTGGAGTCTAACTCTTTGGGATTCTGATTCATTGTATCTTAGGTGGGTCTAAGAAGATGGAGAAAGACCAGCTTCTGATGATGTCATTTGATGATGTCCCCTGAGCTAATACTAATTGAGGGTAGGTCTACCCATGGAATTCATTAGCCCCCAAATTTTCTTTCTAATTAATTTATTTTAGGTTAGGATTTCTGTCCCTTGTAAATGAAATAGTACTGATGGGTTGACTAGAAGAGTTGTGTTAGTGATATGCATAGGATAATATATGAACATATGATTGGGCTCCCTGATCTGAGTTAAGTAGGCTAAGTAGGGCACGTGGGTGGCTGGCTTGGCCAGTCCCACTCTGCAAGACATAGGAGATTAGAGATTTGGGGGGTTGCTAAACCATACTTTT
Organism: Manis javanica; assembly: GCF_040802235.1. Taxonomy (NCBI): domain Eukaryota; kingdom Metazoa; phylum Chordata; class Mammalia; order Pholidota; family Manidae; genus Manis; species Manis javanica. The sequence continues at coordinate 101,714,250 of NC_133160.1, forward strand.
CTTTTTTAATATCATTAAATTACAACTTTGAAATCTTTGCCGTAAATAATATTCCAAAGGGGAGGTGGAGCCAAGATGGCAGTGTGAGTAGGACAGAGGGAATCTCCTCCCAAAAACATATATATTTTTGAAAATACAACAAATACAACTAATCCTAAAAGAGAGACCAGAAGACACAGGACAACAGCCAGACTACTTCCACACCTGCGAGAACCCAGCGCCTGGTGAAAGGGGTAAGATACAAGCCCCGGCCCGGCGGGACCCAAGCGCCCCTCACTCCAGCTTCCGGCGGGAGGAGAGGAGTCGGAGCAGGGAGGGAGAGGGAGCCCAGGACAGCTAAACACCCAGCCCCAGCCATCCGCACCAGAGCACAGACACAGTGCATGCATGGGGTGCTGGAAACTGGGGAAACAGGGCAGCAAGATCTTTGAGCAGGTCTAGAAGCCGGTACCCCTGTGACAAAGAAAAGCAAGTGCTTTTTGAAAGTCTTAAAGGGACAGGGATGCCACAGCTGGATGGAAGCATTCTGGATCACAGTCCAGCAGCTGGAAATTCCAGGGAACTCTGGGCACACTAACCCCCTGGGCAACAGCTCTGAGACCCCTCACAGAGGTAAACAGCCAAACAGCCCCCCATCTATCACCCCTCTGGGGCCCCGCCATAGCAGAGCAGCAGCCTGAGGCTGGCTATGCCCACAGCCTGGGAGCTTCCTGCATACTGGCCGGGCAAGACAGAGACCCAGTCTACACGCAATTACCCAACACAAGCCACTAGGGGTCGCAGTTGTCCCAGTAAAGAGGCCAGGAACAAGTGGAAAGCCTTAGCTCTCCCAGCTGACAGAAAGCCAATAGCATACCACTGCACCTATCAAAATGAAAAGGCAAAAAATTTGATCCAGACAAGACTAACCCAGAGCGCTTGGACATCTGCTACATCTCCCCTGAAAAGGAACCCAGAGAGATAGATTTAACCAGTCTTCCTGAAAAAGAATTCAAAACAAAAGTCATAAACATGCAGATGGACTTGCAGAGAAATATGCAAGAACTAAGGAGGGAGAATACAGAAATAAAACAAGCTCTGGAAGGACTTCAAAACAGAATGGATGAGATGCAAGAGACCATTAATGGACTAGAAAACAGAGAACAGGAACGCACAGAAGCTGATGCAGAGAGAGATAAAAGGATCTCCAGGAAGGAAATAATTGTAAGAGAGCTGAGTGACCAATCGAAATGGAACAATATCCGCATTATAGGGGTACCAGAAGAAGAAGAGAGAGAAAAAGGGATAGAAAGTGTCTTTGAAGAAATAATTGCTGAAAACTTCCCCAAACTAGGGGAGGAAATGGCCTCTCAGACCACAGAGGTACACAGAACTCCCACGACAAGGGATCCAAGGACGGCAACACCAAGACACATAATAATTAAAATGGCAAAGATCAAAGACAAGGACAAAGTATTAAAGGCAGCCAGAGAGAAAAAAAAGGTCACCTACAAAGGAAAACCCATCAGGCTATCATCAGACTTCTCAACAGAAACCCTACAGGCCAGAAGAGAATGGCATGATATACTTAATGCAATGAAACAGAAGGGCCTCGAACCAAGATTACAGTATTCAGCACAATTATCATTTAAATACGAAGGAGGGACTAAATTCCCAGACAAGCAAAAGTTGAGGGAATTTGCCTCCTACAAACCACCTCTACAGGTCATCTTACAGGGACTGCTCTAGAATGGGAGCACTCCTAAAAAGAGCACAGAACAAAACACCCAACATATGAAGAAGGGAGGAGGAGGAATAAGAAGGGAGAGAAATAAAGAATCATCAGACTGTGTTTATAATAGCTCAATAAGTGAGTTAAGTTAGACAGTAAGATAGTAAAAAAGCTAACCTTGAACCTTTGATAACCACAAACTTAAAGCCTGCAATGGCAATAAGTACATACCTTTCAATAATCACCCTAAATGTTAATGGACTGAATGCACCAATCAAAAGACACAGAGTAATAGAATGGATAAAAAAGCAAGACCCATCTATATGCTGCTTACAAGAGACTCACCTCAAACCCAAAAACATGCACAGACTTAAAGTCAAGGGATAGAAAAAGATATTTTATGCAAACAACAGAGAGAAAAAAGCAGGTGTTGCAATACTAGTATCAGACAAAATAGACTTCAAAATAAGGAAAGTAACAAAAGATAAAGAAGGATATTACATAATGATAAAGGGCTCAGTCCAACAAGAGGATATAACCATTATAAATATATATGCTCCCAATACAGTAGCACCAACATATGTGAAACAAATACTAGCAATTAAAAGAGGAAATACAATGCAATGCATTCATTCCAGGAGACTTCAACACACCACTCATTCCAAAGGACAGATCCACCAGACAGAAAATAAGTAAGGACACAGAGGCACTGAAGAACACACTTGAACAGATAGACCTAATAGACATCTACAGAACTCTACATCCAAAAGCAACAGGATACACATTCTTCTCAAGTGAACATGGAACATTCTCCAGAATAGACGACATACTAGGCCACAAAAAGAGCCTCAGTAAATTCCAAAAGATTCAAATCCTACCAACCAACTTTTCAGACCACAAAGGCATGAAACTAGAAATAAATTGTACAAAGAAAGCAAAAAGGTTCACAAACACATGGAGGCTTTAACGACACACTCCTAAATAATCAATGGATCAATGACCAAATCAAAATGGAGATCCAGCAATATATGGAAACAAATGACAACAACACAAAGCCCTAATTACTGTGGGATACAGCAAAAGCAGTCTTAAGAGTAAAGTATATAGCAATCCAGGCATATTTAAAGAAGGAAGAACAATCCCAAATGAATGGTCTAATGTCACAATTATCGAAATTGGAAAAAGAAGAACAAAAGAGGCCTAAGGTCAGCAGAAGGAGGGACATAATAAAGATCAGAGAAGAAATAAATAAAATTGAGAAGAATAAAACAATAGCAAAAACCAATTAAACCAAGAGCTGGTTCTTCGAGAAAATAAACAAAATAGATAAGCCTCTAGCCAGACTTATTAAGAGGAAAAGAGAGTCAACACAAATCAACAGAATCAGAAACGAGAAAGGAAAAATCACAACGGGCCCCACAGAAATACAAAGAATTATTAGAGAGTACTATGAAAACCTATATGCTAACAAGCTGGAAAACCTAGAAGAAATGGACAACTTCCTAGAAACATACGACCTTCCAAAACTGACCAAGGAAGAAACACAAAATCTAAACAAACCAATTACCAGCAAAGAAATTGAAGCGCTAATAAAAAAACTACTCAAGAAAAAAACCCAGGCCAGATGGATTTACCTTGGAATTTTATCAGACATACAGAGAAGATATAATTCCCATTCTCCTTAAAGTTTTCCAAAAAATAGAAGAGGAGGGAATACTCCCAAACTCACTCTATGAAGCCAACATCACCCTAATACCAAATCCAGGCAAAGACCCACCAAAAAAGAAAACTACACACCAATATTCCTGATGAACGTAAATGCAAAAATACTCAACAAAATATTAGCAAACCGAATTCAAAAATACATCAAAAGGATCATACACCACGACCAAGTGGGATTCATCCCAGGGATGCAAGGATGGCACAACATTCGAAAATCCATCAACATCATCCACCACGTCAACAAAAAGAAAGACAAAAACCACATCATCATCTACATAGATGCTGAAAAAGCATTCGATAAAATTCAACATCCATTCATGATAAAAACTCTCAACAAAATGTGTATAGAGGGCAAGTACCTCAACATAATAAAGGCCATATATGATAAACCCACAGCCAACATCATACTGAACATTGAGAGGCTGAAAGCTTTTCCTCTGAGATCAGGAACAAGACAGGGATGCCCACTCTCCCCACTGTTATTCAACATAGTAGTGGAGGTAGTAGCCATGGCAATTAGATAAAACAAAGAAATACACGGAATCCAGACTGGTAAAGAAGAAGTCAAACTGTCACTATTTGCAGATGACATGATATTGTACATAAAAAACCCTAAAGACTCCGCTCTGAAACTATTAGAGCTAATATCGGAATTCAGCAAAGTTGCAGGATACAAAATTAACACACAGAAATCTGTTGCTTTCCTATACACTAACAATGAACTAATAGAAAGAGAAATCAGGAAAACAATTCCATTCACAATAGCGTCAAAAAGAATAAAATACCTAGGAATAAACCTAACCAAGGAAGTGAAAAACCTATACCCTGAAAACTATAAGAAACTCTTAGGAGAAATTAAAGAGGTCACTAACAAATGGAAACTCATCCCATGCTCTTGGCTAGGAAGAATTAATATTGTCAAAATGGCCATCCTGCCCAAAGCAATATACAGATTCGATGCAATCCCTATCAAACTACCAACAGCTTTCTTCAATGAACTGGAACAAATAGTTCAAAAATTCATATGGAAACACCAAAAGACCCCAAATAGCTAAAGCAATCCTGAGAAGGAAGAATAAAGTGGGGGTGGGGGATCTCACTCCCCAACTTCAAGCTCTACTACAAAGCCACAGTAATCAAGACAATTTGGTACTGGCACAAGAACAGAGCCACAGACCAATGGAACAGAATAGAGACTCCAAACATTAACCCAAACATACATGGTCAACTAATATTCGATAAAGGAGCCATGGACATACAATGGGGTAAATGCCAGTCCCTTCAACAGCTAGTGTTGGCAAAACTGGACAACTACATGTAAGAGAATGAAACTGGATCACTGTCTAACCCCGTACACAAAAGTAAACTCCAAATGGATCAAAGACCTGAATGTAAGTCATGAAACCATAAAACTCTTAGAAAAAAATATAGGCAAAAATCTCATGGACATAAACATGAGTGACTTCTTCTTGAACATATCTCCCTGGGCAAGGGAAACAAACACAAAAATGAACAAATGGGACTATATCAACCTGAAAAGCTTCTGTACAGCAAAGGACACCATCAATAGAACAAAAAGGTATCCTACAGTATGACAAATCTGATAAAGGGTTGACATCCAAAATATATAAAGAGCTCACACACCTCAACAAACAAAAAGCAAATAATCCAATTAAAAAATGGGCAGGGGAGCTGAATAGACAGTTCTCTAAAGAAGAAATTCAGATGGCCAACAGACACATGAAAAGATGCTCCACATCGCTTGTCATCAGAGAAATGCAAATTAAAACCACAGTGAGATATCATCTCACACCAGTAAGGATGGTTACCATCCAAAAAACAAAGAAAAACAAATGTTGGCGAGGTTGTGGAGAAAGGAGAACCCTCCTACACTGTTGGTGGGAATGTAAATTAGTTCAACCATTGTGGAAAGCAGTATGGAGGTTCCTCAAAATGCTCAAAATAGAAATACCATTTGACCCAGGAATTCCACTTCAAGGAATTTACCCTAAGAATGCAGCACTCCAGTTTGAAAAAGACAGATGCACCCCTATGTTTATCGCAGCACTATTTAGCCAAGTTATGGAAGCAACCTAAATGTCCATCAGTAGATGAATGGATAAAGAAGAAGTGGTACATATACACAATGGAATATTACACAGCCATAAGAAGAAAACAAAGCCTACCATTCGCAACAACATGGATGGAGCTAGAGGGTATTATGCTCAGTGAAATAAGCCAGGTGGAGAAAGACAAGTACCAAATGATTTCACTCATATGTGGAGTATAAGAACAAAAGAAAACTGAAGGAACAAAACAGCAGCAGAAGCACAGAGCCCAAGAATGGACTAATAGTTACCAAAGGTAAAGGGACTGGGGAGGACAGGTGGGAAGGGAGGGATAAGGGTGGGAATAAAAGAAAGGGGGCATTACGATTAGCATGTATAGTGTTGGGGGGGCACAGGGAGGGCTGTGCAACACAGAAGACAAGTAGTGATTTTACAGCATCTTACCATGTTGAAGGACAGTGACTGTGAACTTGGTGACAAGTAGTGATTTTACAGCATCTTACTATGTTGATGGACAATGACTGTGAACGGAGATGTGGGGGGGACTTGGTAAAGGGGGGAGGCTAGTAAACATTATGTCCTTCATGTAATTGTAGATTAATGACACCAAAATAAAAAAAATATTCCAAAGGGTCTTTTAAAAATGCCTTTTCATTCTCTTAATTTTGATAGAGTTCAATTTATGAAACTTTTCTTTTAAGGATTGTGCAGTTGGTGTCTTACTTAAGAAATCTTTGCTTCATTCAGGCATGAACATTTTTTCCTATATTTTTGTCTCAAAGTTTTGTAATTTCAGGTTTTACATTTAGCTATGTAATCCATTTTGAGATAATTTTTGTATATGGTGCATATGGAACAAATTTTTTTGTTTGTGTTTTTCGCATAAGGATATTCAGTTGTCTCATCCCCATTAGTTGAAAATAATATCGTTCTTCATAGAATCATCTTTGTGTGATTGTTGAAAATCAATTGATCATACGAGGTAAGTTTATTTCTGGATGCTCTGTTCTGTTCCTTCGATTTAGGTGTTTAACCTTTAACTAATACCAGCTTGCTTTTGTTATAGGAACTTCCCTCACACTCTTGTTCACTGGCTGCGGAAGATTTTTTAAGTTTGTAAATTTTAATGGTTTAATTTTATTTAATGACTCTGGTCACAGTCCTTACTTTGGTCTGACCTGTAAAGGACTAATCAGTGTACCAGAGGTACACCAGTGTTAGTGAGGTATGTTGGGTTTCCGTCAGAGTGGTATTTAGAAATCCTTTACAAATGTAAATTTTCATATCCACCATCAATTTTTTTAAATGAAGCAAACATTTTTTTGATTTATCAAAATTTTCAGTAGGCTTTGATTCTTCTGAAAGATAAGGATATTAGCAAATGTATACTCTCTACCAACACATACTTTTAAAAATTAATAACTTTTCCATTGTCCAATCTGTAAACTTCCATTTTGTTTTAAAATAACAAATACAATATTTTGTCCTATAAATTTCAATGTATTCAGTACTCATTACCAATATTTTTTAGACATGGGTTCCCCTTCCCTGAGTTCTCTTGATTCGATCCTTTTGAGATAGATTTTTTTATTCATTTTTTTTTAAGAAAGACTCCTTAAAGCAACACTATTGCCAGAATCTGAAGAAAATTGAGATTGCCTTTCTGTTGCCATAAACATAAAATAAATGGACTGGGTTTAATATTCTTGGCTCAATCTATTTTTCCTCCTTTTCAGGATTCTGGAAACATTCGTCCACCTCTCTGTGTCATTAAATATTGCCATGGAGAAATAGGAGGTCAGCAGAAACCCACCCTTTTCTCTCCACTATAGCAGATAACTTGATTTTTCTGCCCAAAAACTTTCTGTTATTTTATTATTATTATTTTGCTCTATCTTACATCCCTGTGTTGATCATTCTGCGTAATTATTTTCCTGGGAAATATTGTATAGCATATTCAACTTTCCACTCACTTCAGAAAAGTTTTCTTCTTTTATAATTTTGAAATGTTTTTTTATTTGTTCTCTTAATTCAACAATACCAATTGTGCATATGTTGGGTGTTTGATTTCTATGTTATCTTCTTTCTAGTGATTTTTTTTTTACTGTTTTCTATTTTTGTTTTTAATAGAATTTTTATGAATCATGCTATCTATGTTACTCTGCCTTTTATTTTCTAGTTTCCAATGTGGCTTCTATTTCTCTAATCATTTATTTCAAATCCCTAATTCCTCCTGTGTATTTTGTCAGCTCACTTCTCATTTTTCTTTGGTCATATATTTTATTTGTTCTTTTTTTTTTAAGTTAAAATTATTTTTAAAGGATTTCTGTTCCTGGTCCTGATGGATCGACAAGGACAGATGGTAAATCTTAGCTTAGAGAAGTTAAAGAACTTAGTTTAGAGAAAAAAAAAAGTCAAAGTTTACAAAGAATGATTTTCAAACATTGGACAACAGCCAGTGATGAATAGTAATCCTTTAAAGAAGACAAACAAATGATGTGAGTCCTATAGTTGCTGTAGTAATTCCCTAGAGAGGGCTTCCAGGTTGTAGTCCCCCTCAGTTGAGAAGACAGAGTAAATTGAGAGAATCTGGGGAGGCCAAGGCAGATGGACTTAGCAGAGTACCGGAGAGGAGAGGACAGCACAGAAAAAGTGCTCCAAAGATGTCCAGGGAGTTGTGCTTGAGTGTTCAGAGTGTGCCCTGAAGAATCTACCTGAGGCAGAAGAGAGAACTACCAGAGAGGGACAAGTGGAAAAATTCCCCCTGCTTTCACAGAGCAGCAGAAATTTTTTAAGTTCTCAACATCCAAAATAGAGAAACTGTAATATATGGGGCATTGAGTAGAATATTTAGAAAAGTAATGCCTCAGTAGTGGGGCCAAATTGGCCTAGAATAGCAGCTGGTCTGTTCTTTGTTGGGGGATTTTTGATTACTGATTCAATGTTTTTAATTGTTATTGGACTCTTTAGATTTTCTGGTTTTACATTAACCTGTTTTGGTAAGTTGTATGTTTCTAAGAATTTATCAGTTTCTTCCAGGTTATCCAATTTGTTGGTATATAATTGTTGATAGTAGTCTCCTGATCCTTTATATTTTGGTGGCATTAGTTGTTGTGTCCTTTTTCATTTACAATTTGATTTATTTGAATCTTTTCTCATCTTTTTCTTGGTCAATCTAGTAAAAGGTTTGTCAGTTTTGTTGGTCTTTTCAGAAAACCAGTGCTTAGTTTTGTTGATCTGTTCTATTGTCTTTCTAGTCATTATTTTATTTACTTCTGTTCTAATCTTTATTATTTCCTTCCTTCTGCTAACTGTGGCCTAGTTTGTTCTTTTCCTTGATCCTTGAAATGTAGTTTGGTTGTTTATTTGAGAGTTTTTTTGTTCTTAATGTGGACACTGATTGCTATAAATTCTCTTAGAATTGCTTTTTCTGGATTTTTGGTTTCTACTCCATTTTCGTTTCTTTCAAGATTCTTTTTGATTACTCATTCAGTTCCTTCTTTGACCCATAAGTTGTTCAGGAGTGTTGTTTAATTTCCATATATTTGAGAATATTCCAGTTTTCTTCCTGTTTTTGATTTCTAGTTTCATACTATTGTTGTTGGAAAAGATACTTGATATGATTTCGATCTTATTAAATTTGTTAAGACTTGTATTGTGGCCCAATGTGTGATCTATCCTGGAGAATTGTTGTGTGTGTGCTTGAAAGGAATGTGTATTCTACAGCTGTTGGAAGGAATATTCTTTGTACAGTCATCTCTGAATAGCACAGGAGTTAGGGATGCTGAACCCTGCAACACAGTTGAGAGACAGGGGACATTCTTGCTTTGTTCCCTTTTACTAGATTCACCAAGAAATGAATGAGAAAAGACTCAAATAAATAAAATTGTAAATGAAAAAGGAGACAACAACTGATGCCATAGAAATATAAAGGATTGTGAAGACTATTATCAACAATTATATGCCAACAAATTGAGTAACCTGTAAGAAACTGAAAAATTCTTAGAAACATCGTGGAGTGGAAGCATTCAATGTTAAATATTCATCCTTCAACATGACATTAGTTTGAGGTTTTTATAGATGTTCTTTATAAGGTTGAGGAACTTGTCCTATATTCCCATTTTTCCAAGATTTTTATCATTAATGAGTATCAGATTTTGTCAAATACTTTTATTACATCATTGGTATTATCTTGTGATTTTTCTTCTTCATATGATTTGATTTTCAGATATTAAACAAGCTTTGCATATGTTTTCTTCGTTGTACTCTGTTTAGGTCTCATTTTGATACTAAGATAATACTGGTTTCATAAAGTAAATTGGAACATGTTCCTCCTCTTACTTTCTGGCAGAGGTTTTGTAAAATTAGTGTTAATTTTTCTTTGAATATCTGGCAAAATTCTTCAAACCACTCAAGCCTAGATATTTCTTTCTTAGGAATTTTTTAATTAAAAATTCATTTTCTTAAATAGTATAAGGATATTCAAGTTATCAATTCCATGTTGCCTGAATTTTGGTGTTTGTGGTTTTTGAGGAGTTAGTCTATTTCTTCTAAGATGTTGAATTTATGAATATAAAGTTGTTCATAGTTGTATTAGTTTGCTGAAGCTTCCATAACAAAGTACCATAATCTGATGGCTGAAAGCAACAGAAATGTATTGTCTCACAGTTCTGGAGGCCAGAAGTCTGAAATCATGGTATCAGCAGGCCATGTTCTCTCTGAAACCTCTAAGAGAATCCTGTCTTGCAAGCCTCTTCCTTGTTTCTGGTGATTTGCTAGCAATCTGTGTATGGCATTTCTTGGCTTGCCGCTGTAGCATTCCAATCTCTGCCTTCATTGTCAAAGGCATTTTCTTTGGGTGTCTCTTCTCTTCACAAGACTGCCTTCTTATAAAGACATCAGTCATATTGGATTAAGAGCCCACCCTACTCCCTTATGTCCTCATGTCAGTTAAACTTACTGTATCTGCAATGGCCCTATTTCCAAATAAGGTCACATTCAGAGGTACCGGCGCTGAGTATTTCAACATGTCTTTTTTTATGGGGAGACACAAATCAGCTCATAACAGTGGTATTTTTTTATTATCCTTTTAATAGCTATAGGATCCTTTGTGCTCTCCTGTTTAATTTCTATCATTGGAGATTTTTTTCCATCTTGCCAGAGGATTTTCAGTTTTATTAATTTTTTCAATAGAATCAGAATTTTGTTTAATGACTTTTCTCTGTTATTTTCCTGTTTCTAATTTTATGATTTCCACTCTTGATTATTTCCTTCTGCTTTTTTGGGTTGTCTTCTCTTCTTTGTGTAGTTTCTTAAAGTAGACTAGACCACTGATTTAACTGCTCAAAGGTCTCTGGAGGCACTGCCAAATAGAGTCGCCTGTATTCTGCGTGGCCTCTCCTAAAATGCCTTGAGGCTAGGGGCTAGGTACTGTACCAAATGTTTGTGTTCCTCCAAGATTCATATGTTGAAATATGAGCCCCCAAAAGGATAGTATTAGGGGGTGGGGCTTTGGGGATGTGATTAGGTCATGAGGACAGAGCCTCGAGTGACATTATAAAAGAGGCTCTGGTGAGATCCCTCATCTTTTTATCAGTGAAAAGATGGCTGTCTTTGAACAAGGAAGTAAGCTCTCACCAGACACCAAATCTGGCACCTTGGATTCCCCAACCTCCAGAATTGTGAGAAATAAATTCCTCTTGTGTATAAAGCATCCAGTTTGTGGTATTTTTATTGTATCAGCCTGAACAGACTTAGATGATGAGTGACATTTTTAGAAAAATGTGTCAGCCTCAACACTTAAACCCTGTCCTCTTTACTGTCTGCATCTGGAATGAGGAGGAAGGTGATGTGTGGGGAAAGTCCGGTATTTGAGCTGAATCTAGAGTTAGGCCTCTCCTCACCCTTCTTCTCACCTTCAAAAAGTTACTTCACTCTATCACCTTGATCTTTTATAAATAATGTCAGTGAAACTGAGGGCGCCTTTAGGACCCTTTTAGATCCTCCCTTATGTCTGTCCCAGCTAGGCCCTCAGAGACAACTGATCTTGCGTCTTTCGGGTTGCTCACCTATGCTTTTTCCAGTGTGACTATATGAGTATGTTCAGTCACATAGGTCTCCAGGGTTAGTTTGTTTGCACATTGGGGTGGGTGGGTGGGAGGGAATATTACTGGAGATTTAGACCTAATATGTAATATCTAGCTTCACTTTGGATTAAAATAACCATATTAGATTACTCAGACATGAGCCATGATGGTATTTTGAATACAGTAGATAAGTCAATGAGACCTCATGGAAATAATACTGGAGTTGAATATACAGTGCGTTAGAGAATGTATGCTTTGGGCCAGGATGTTACAAGTAGAGAACATAATTATGCTTCAATAAGTGAATTCCCTTAATTGAAGAAGTATTAAGAAATTGCCTCATGAAATAGTGATGTAGAAAACAGTTTTTTTTCATTCTCCACAAATAGGGCTTTAAAGTCCTTTTCTTGCAAGCCCAGAACAAATCAGTATCAAAACCGCTTATTAGGTTCTTTGCCTCTGTACTACTCCACAGGCACGATGGGCTCCCATGGAGATTCTGTTGTTACTGTCATAATTCAGTCCAATAGTCTTTGGAACCACCATTATCAGAAACTTGAAAAAGCGGAAGTGGGAAAGACTAGGCCAGGGACCAGAAAAAGAATTCTGAATCATGGTTGGGTCATGCTACTGATAAAGGGAAAGGAATGGGAATATTCTCAGACTATATCTGAGGTAAGCGTCCACAGGGTGATTGGAGGATTCATATGTGATGGGACATAGTTAGTTGAAACATTATTTATTTATAAAAAATTTTAGGACTGCCTTTTCCTGATTTAATATGAGGTAAACAATGAGGGAATTGTTCCTGACTTTTTTTTTTTTTTTTTGAGAGGGCATCTCTCATATTTATTGATCAAATGGTTGTTAACAACAATAAAATTCAGTATAGGGGGGTCAACGCTCAATGTACAATCATTAATCCATCTCAAGCCTAATTCTCGTCAGTCTCCAATCTTCTGAAGCATAACGAACAAGTTCTTACATGGTGAACGAATTCTTACATAGTGAATAAATTCTTACATGGTGAACAGTACAAGGGCAGTCATCACAGAAACTTTCGGTTTTGATCATGCAATATGACCTATAAACAATCAGGTCAAATTTGAATATTCGTTTGATTTTTGTACTTGATTTATATGTTGATCCCACATTTCTCCTATTATTATTATTATTTTTATTTTTAATAAAATGCTCAAGTGGTAGGTAGATGCAAGATAAAGGTAGAAAACATAGTTTAGTGCTGTAAGAAGGCAAATGTAGATGATCAGATGATCAGGTGTGTGCCTATGGACTAAGTATTAATCCAGGCTAGACAAGGGCAGCAAGACATCCACGGATGCAGAAGATTTCTCTCGAAGCAGGAGGGGTGAGATTCTGAGCCTCACCTCTGTTGATCTCCAAATTCTCACCTGATGGCCCCCCTGCGACTGTGCCTGTCTTAGGTTGTTCCTCCCTTGAGGAATCTTACCCGTCTCTGGCTAACCAGTCATCTTCCGGGGCCATACAGGGAAATGTAAAGTTGGTAAGTGAGAGAGAAGCCATATTGTTTGCAAAGGTTAGCTTTTTACTTCTTTGCAGATTTATGCCCTGTGGCTTCTATGCCCAGCATTTGTCTCGAGGTATCTTTACCACCTGGAGGAATTATGATACTCGGTAAATTCGATCTGAGGCACGAATTCTATTTAAGGGTTGTAATTAGGAAGGAAGAAGAAAAGCTATAGATGTAGCATATGAAGGAAACTTGGGAGGATTGATTATTTCTTTGACATATCTTCTTGTATAGTACCTTAAGTATGTATAGGTTTTAAACTACTAACTAATTTGCACACACATATTAACATAATAGGAATACGGTGACATAAACAAAGCAAATCTATAATTACCATCCATCTCCAGTGAAGCCAAGAAAACCAGTTAGGCACCCTAGGCATTTGTGAAAATTTATCTATGATATGATGGATATTGTCCAACTGTACTTGAACCATCAGACAAATTAAAGCAGCCCATTTCTGGGATCTGTTCACATCCCATATGTTCTTTTAACCATAGATAGTCTATAGTCATGAGATTTTGGGGTGCTACAACTTGCACCCCTCCCAACTCCTGGTTGAGTTCCAACAGTACAGATCCGGTCAAATTCGTTGTCTCACTGTATGCACATGCCAGCCTAGACATCTCCCTCCTCATTCTTATGGCAAGTCCAGGAGACGGTGGGCTGGATGCAGCCACAACCGCAGCATCGTCCGGATCCCTGTGGAGGCTTTTTGATGATCATCCCCCGGCACAAGTCCTCCAGAGAGTGCTGATGCCGGAAGCTCCTCCTCATATCGTATCTTAGTTCATTTTCTGGGTATCCAAGCTAGGCCTTGATCTTCTGCATAGAAACAAAGAGACCCTTTGCCCACACTTTGACATGCCCTCTATACCACTGTGCAGAACTCATTGGAGGTCAGCACACAGTAACTGCTTTTTTTTTTTTTTTTTTTTTTAATTAAGAGAAAGGAATATTATCAGAAAAGAGTACCTCCATAGCTGATCATCTGACACCCTTTAAGTGATCAACATTAAGGATATTTAAAGCATGCGTTGATCTTTGATTTACCAATAGTTTTATCCTGTTAAGGAGTAATCCCCCTTTTCTTTCTTTCTTTCTTTCTTTTTTTTTTTTTTTTTTTTTTTAAATTTTTAATCTACACTTACATGAAGAATACTATGTTAACTATGCTCTCCCCTATATCAGGTCCCCCCTAACAACCACATTACGGTTACTGTCCATCAGCTTAGCAAAATGTTGTAGAGTCACTACTTGTCCTCTCTGTGTTGTGCAGCCCACCCTCCCCTTGTTCCCTCCCCCCCATGCATGCTAATCTTAATACCCCCCTTCTTCTTCCCCCCCCTTATCCCTCCCTGCCCACCCATCCTCCCAGTTCCTTTCCCTTTGGTACCTGTTAGTCCATTTTTGGGTTCTGTAATTCCACTGCTGTTTTGTTTCTTCAGTTTTTCCTTTGTTCCTATACTCCTCAGATGAGTGACATCATTTGGTATTTCTCTTTCTCCGCTTGGCTTATTTCACTGAGCATAATACCCTCCAGCTCCATCCATGTTGCTGCAAATGGTTGGATTTTTCCACTTCTTATGGCTGAGTAGTATTCCATTGTGTATATGTACCACATCTTCTTTATCCATTCATCTACCGATGGACATTTAGGTTGCTTCCAATTCTTGGCTATTGTAAATAGTGCTGCGATAAACATAGGAGTGCATCTGCCTTTCTCAAACTTGATTGCTGCGTTCTTAGGGTAAATTCCTAGGAGTGGAATTCCTGGGTCAAATGGTAGGTCTGTTTTGAGCATTTTGATGCACCTCCATACTGCTTTCCACAATGGTTGAACTAATTTACATTCCCACCAGCAGTGTAGGAGGGTTCCCCTTTCTCCACAGCCTCGCCAACATTTGTTGTTGTTTGTCTTTTGGATGGCAGCTATCCTTACTGGTGTGAGGTGATACCTCATTGTAGTTTTAATTTGCATTTCTCTGATAATTAGCGATGTGGAGCATCTTTTCATGTGTCTCTTGGCCATCTGTATTTCTTTTTTGGAGAACTGTCTGTTCAGTTCCTCTGCCCATTTTTTAATTGGGTTATTTGTTTTTTGTTTGTTGAGGCGTGTGAGCTCTTTATATATTCTGGACGTCAAGCCTTTATCGGATCTGTCATTTTCAAATATATTCTCCCATACTGTAGGGTTCCTTTTTGTTCTATTGATGGTGTCTTTCGCTGTACAGAAGCTTTTCAGCTTAATGTAGTCCCACTTGCTCATTTTTGCTGTTGTTTTCCTTGCCCGGGGAGATATGTTCAAGAAGAGATCACTCATGTTTATGTCTAAGAGGTTTTTGCCTATGTTTTTTTCCAAGAGTTTAATGGTTTCATGACTTACATTCAGGTCTTTGATCCATTTTGAGTTTACCTTTGTATATGGGGTTAGACAATGGTCCAGTTTCATTCTCCTACATGTAGCTGTCCAGTTTTGCCAGCACCATCTGTTGAAGAGACTGTCATTTTGCCATTGTATGTCCATGGCTCCTTTATCAAATATTAATTGACCATATATGTTTGGGTTAATTTCTGGGGTCTCTAATCTGTTCCACTGGTCTGTGGCTCTGTTCTTGTGCCAGTACCAAATTGTCTTGATTACTATGGCTTTGTAGTAGAGCTTGAAGTTGGGGAGTGAGATCCCCCCTACTTTATTCTTCTTTTTCAGGATTGCTTTGGCTATTCGGGGTCTTTGGTGTTTCCATATGAATTTTTGAATTATTTGTTCCAATTCATTGAAGAATGTTGCTGGTAATTTGAGAGGGATTGCATCGAATCTGTATATTGCTTTGGGCAGGATGGCCATTTTGACGATATTAATTCTTCCTAGCCACGAGCATGGGATGAGTTTCCATTTATTAGTGTCCCCTTTAATTTCTCTTAAGAGTGACTTGTAGTTTTCAGAGTATAAGTCTTTCACTTCTTTGGTTAGGTTTATTCCTAGGTATTTTATTCTTTTTGATGCAATGGTGAACGGAATTGTTTTCCTGATTTCTCTTTCTATTGATTCGTTGTTAGTGTATAGGAAAGCTACAGATTTCTGTGTGTTAATTTTGTATCCTGCAACTTTGCTGTATTCCGATATCAGTTCTAGTAGTTTTGGAGTGGAGTCTTTAGGGTTTTTTATGTACAGTATCATATCATCTGCAAATAGTGACAGTTTAACTTCTTCTTTACCAATCTGGATTCCTTGTATTTCTTTGTTTTGTCTGATTGCCGTGGCTAGGACCTCCAGTACTATGTTAAATAACAGTGGGGAGAGTGGGCATCCCTGTCTGGTTCCCGATCTCAGTGGAAATGCTTTCAGCTTCTCGCTGTTCAGTATAATGCTGGCTGTGGGTTTATCATATATGGCCTTTATTATGTTGAGGTACTTGCCCTCTATTCCCATTTTGCTGAGAGTTTTTATCATGAATGGATGTTGAATTTTGTCAAATGCTTTTTCAGCATCTATGGAGATGATCATGTGGTTTTTGTCTTTCTTTTTGTTGATGTGGTGGATGATGTTGATGGATTTTCGAATGTTGTACCATCCTTGCATCCCTGGGATGAACCCCACTTGGTCATGGTGTATGATCCTTTTGATATACTGTTGAATTCTGTTTGCTAATATTTTATTGAGTATTTTTGCATCTACATTCATCAGGGATATTGGTCTGTAATTTTCTTTTTTGGTGGGGTCTTTTCCTGGTTTTGGTATTAGGGTGATGTTGGCTTCATAGAATGAGTTTGGGAGTATTCCCTCTTCTTCTATTTTGTGGAACACTTTAAGGAGAATGGGTATTATGTCTTCTCTGTGTGTCTGATAAAATTCCGAGGTAAATCCGTCCGGCCCCGGGGTTTTGTTCTTGGGTAGTTTTTTGATTACTGTTTCAATTTCTTTGCTTGTAATTGGTTTGTTTAACTTTTGTGTTTCTTCCTTGGTCAGTCTTGGGAGGTTGTATTTTTCTAGGAAGTTGTCCATTTCTTCTAGGTTTTCCAGCTTGTTGGCATATAGGTTTTCATAGTAGTCTTTAATAATTCTTTGTATTTCTGTGGAGTCTGTTGTGATTTTTCCATTCTCATTTCTGATTATGTTGATTTGTGTTGACTCTCTTTTTCTCTTAATAAGTTGGGCTAGAGGCTTATCTATTTTGTTTAT
Organism: Manis javanica; assembly: GCF_040802235.1. NCBI lineage: Eukaryota > Metazoa > Chordata > Mammalia > Pholidota > Manidae > Manis > Manis javanica. Next base: position 101,731,573 of record NC_133160.1, read on the forward strand.
TTTCTCAAAGAACCAGCTCTTGGTTTCGTTGATTTTTGCTATTGTTTTATTCTTCTCAATTTTGTTTATTTCTTCTCTGATCTTTATTATGTCCCTCCTTCTGCTGACTTTAGGCCTCATTTGTTCTTCTTTTTCCAGTTTTAATAATTGTGATGTTAGACTATTCATTTGGGATTGTTCTTCCTTCTTCAAGTGTGCCTGGATTGCTATATACTTTCCTCTTAAGACTGCTTTCGCTGCATCCCACAGAAGTTGGGGCTTAGTGTTGTTGTTGTCATTTGTTTCTATATATTCCTTGATCTCTATTTTGATTTGTTCATTGATCCATTGATTATTTAGTAGCATGTTGTTAAGCCTCCATGTGTTTGTGAGCCTTTTTGTTTTCTTTGTAGAATTTATTTCTACTTTCATACCTTTGTGGTCTGAAAAATTGGTTGGTAGAATTTCAATATTGTGGAATTTACTGAGGCTCTTTTTGTGAGCTAGTATGTGGTCTATTCTGGAGAATGTTCCATGTGCACTTGAGAAGAATGTATATCCTGTTGCTTTTGGATGTAAAGTTCTATAGATGTCTATTAGGTCCATCTGTTCTAGTGTGTTGTTCAGTGCCTGTGTGTCTTTACTTATTTTCTGCCCGGTGGATCTATCCTTTGGGGTGAGTGGTGTGTTGAAGTCTCCTACAATGAATGCATTGCAGTCTATTTCCCTCTTTAGTTCTGTTAGTATTTGCTTCACATATGCTGGTGCTCCTGTATTGGGTGCATATATATTTAGAATGGTTATATCCTCTTGTTGGACTGAGCCCTTTATCATTATGTAGTGGCCTTCTCTATCTCTTGTTACTTTCTTTGTTTTGAAGTCTATTTTGTCTGATATTAGTACTGCAACCCCTGCTTTCTTCTCACTGTTGTTTGCCTGAAATATGTTTTTCCATCCCTTGACTTTTAGTCTATGCTTATCTTTGGGTTTAAGGTGAGTTTCTTGTAAGCAGCATATAGATGGGTCTTGCTTTTTTATCCATTCTATTACTCTATGTCTTTTGATTGGTGCATTAAGTCCATTTACATTTAGGGTGACTATTGAGAGATATGTACTTATTGCCATTTCAGGCTTTAGATTTGTGGTTACCAAAGGTTCAAGGTTAGCTTCTTTAGTATCTTACTGCCTAACTTAGCTCGCTTATTGAGCTGTTATATACACTGTCTGGAGATTCTTTTCTTCTCTCCCTTCTTATTCCTCCTCCTCCATTCTTCATATGTTGTGTGTTTTGTTCTGTGCTCTTTTTAGGGGTGCTCCCATCTAGAGCAGTCCCTGTAGGATGCCCTGTAGAGGTGGTTTGTGGGAAGCAAATTCCCTCAGCTTTTGCTTGTCTGGGAATTGTTTAATCCCACCATCATATTTAAAAGATAGTCGTGCTGGATACAGTATCCTTGGTTCAAGGCCCTTCTGTTTCATTGCATTAAGTATATCATGCCATTCTCTTCTGGCCTGTAGGGTTTCTGTTGAGAAGTCTGATGTTAGCCTGATTGGTTTTCCTTTATAGGTGACCTTTTTCTCTCTAGCTGCCTTTAAAACTCTTTCCTTGTCCTTCATCCTTGCCATTTTAATTATTATGTGTCTTGGTGTTGTCCTCCTTGGATCCTTTCTGTTGGGGGTTCTGTATAATTCCATGGTCTGTTCGATTATTTCCTCCCCCAGTTTGGGGAAGTTTTCAGCAATTATTTCTTCAAAGACACTTTCTATCCCTTTTCCTCTTTCTTCCTCTTCTGGTATCCCTATAATACGAATGTTTTTCCTTTTGTATTGGTCACATATTTCTCTTAGTGTTGTTTCATTCCTGGAGATCCTTTTATCTCTCTCTATGTCAGCTTCTATACGTTCCTGTTCTCTGGCTTCTATTCCTTCAATGGCCTCTTGCATCTTATCCATTCTGCTTATAAATCCTTCCAGGGATTGTTTCACTTCTGTGATCTCTTTCCTGACATCTGTGATCTCCTTCCGGACTTCATCCCACTGCTCTTGCATTTTTCTCTGCATCTCATCCCACTGCTCTTGCATTTTTCTCTGCATCTCATCCCATTGCTCTTGCATTTTTCTCTGCATCTCTGTCAGCATGTTCATGATTTTTATTTTGAATTCTTTTTCAGGAGGACTAGTTAGGTCTGTCTCCTTCTCAGGTGTTGTCTCTGTGATCTTTGTCTGCCTGTAGTTTTGCCTTTTCATGGTGATAGAGATAGTTTGCAGAGCTGGTACAAGTGACCGCTGGAAGAGCTTCCCTTCTTGTTGGTTTGTAGCCTTTTCCTGGGAGACTAGCAACCTCTAGTTGCTTGTGCTGGGCAGCTGTGCGCAGACAGGGCTTCTGCTTCCCGCCCAGTTGCTTTGGGGTTTATCTCCGCTGTTGCTGTGGGCTTGGCCTGGCTGGGGCTGTTCCTCCAAAATGGTGGAGCCCCGTTGGATGGGGAGTGGCCAGGAGGCTATTTATCTCCGTAAGGGGCCTCTGTGCTCCCTGCTGCCCAGGGGGTTAGAGTGCCCAGAGATCCCCAGATTCCCTGCCTCTGGTCTAAGTGACCTGTCCTGCCCCTTTAAGACTTCCAAAAAGCACTCTCTAAACCAAAACAACAACAGCAACAATGAGAGAGGGAACAGAAAGAAAGAAAAAAAAAAGGAAAAAACAAGCGATTTTTTTTTTTTTTTCCCTCAGTTGCCGGTCCCAGGCACCCGCTCACTGGTCCTGCTGCCCTGTCTCCCTAGCACCAGGGTCCCTGTCCTTTCAAGGTTTCCAAAAAGCACCCACCCACCGGTCCCGCAGGGAAGCAACGCTCGATATTCTTTGTCCTCAGGCACTGGTCCCAGGCACCCGCTCACCAGTCCCGCCGCCCTGCCTCCCTAGCACCGGGGTCCCTGTCCCTTCAAGGCTTCCAAAAAGCACTCGCCAAAAAGAGAGAAAAAAAGGGGGAAAACACGCGATTTCTTCCGTCCTCAGGTGCTGGTCTCAGGCACCCACCCACCAGTCCCACAGGGAAAAACGCGGGATATTCTTTGTCCTCAGGTGCCGGTCCCAGGCACCCGCTCACCAGTCCCGCCGCGCTGCCTCCCTAGCACCGGGGTCCCTGTCCCTTTTAGGCTTCCAAAAAGCACTCGCAGAAAAGGAAAAAAAAAGGGGAAAAGCGCGCGATTTCCTCTGTCCTCAAGTGCCGGTCTCAGGCACCCGCCCACCGGTCCCGCAGGGAAAAACGTGGGATATTCTTTGTCCTCAGGCGCCGGTCCCAGGCACCCGCTCACCAGTCCCGCCACCCTGCCTCCCTAGCACTGGGGTCCCCGTCCCTTCAAGGCTTCCAAAAAGCGCTCGCCAAAAAGAGAGAAAAAAAAAAAAGGAAAAACGCGCGACCTCCTCCGTCCTCAGGCACTGGTCTCAGGCACCCGCCCGCCGGTCCCGCAGGGAGAAACGCGGGATATTCTTTGTCCTCCGGCGCCGTTCCCAGGCACCTGCTCACCGGTCCCGCCACCCTGCCTCCCCAGCAACGGGGGCCCGTCCCTCTAAGGCTTCCAAAAAGCGCTCGCCAAGAAAAAAAAAAAAAAAACCGCTCCGGTTTCTCTCCACCCGCCGGGAGCCGGGGGGAGGGGCGCTCGGGTCCCGCCGGGCCGGGGCTTGTATCTTACCCCCTTCGCAAGGCGCTGGGTTCTTGCAGGTGTGGATGTGGTCTGGATGTTGTCCTGTGTCCTGTGGTCTCTATTTTAGGAAGATTTTTCTTTGTTATATTTTCATAGCTCTATGTGTTTTTGGGAGGAGATTTCCACTGCTCTACTCACGCCGCCATCTTGGCTCCCTTCTGTTCCTGACTTTTATATCAATCTTTGAGATATGATTTTGTGGATATTATTCATCACACATTTTTCTATTCTGCCTACACTTTCCTCCTACTCCCAGTTTTTGAAACATTTCCAAACCTTGAGAAAAGTTGAAAGAATAATACATTTTATCACATTAGTTTCTCTCTTCCTATGTACTGTTTTTTTCTGAACCTTGGTAAGTAAATTACACAAATCATGGCCCTTCACTCCTAAATATTTATTATACATTTCTTAAGAATGACATTCACTATCATACACGTGATTCCATGATCACATCTAAGAAAGTTAATAATAATCCCACAATATCATCTGTGTATATCATCTGGTGTATATTCAAACTACCATACTTGTTCCCCAAATGTTTTATAGTTTTATTTCTCTTTCAGTCAAGGTGGTTATGCCCATTTAGGCTTTTAGTCTAGAACAGTATCTCTCCCTACCCCTGCCTCACCCCTCTCTCCTTTTTCTCTTATTACATAGACTTTTTTTTCTAGGATTGACAGATTTTTAGAAAATAAAAATACAGGATGGTCAGTTAATTTCAATGTCAGATAAGCAGTGAATCATCCTTTAGTATAATATGCTACCATTCTTATACTAAGAGATGATTTGATGTTCATATGACTTTCAAATTTAACTGAGTGTCCTTTTATCTGACAACTACCTTTTGGAAAGGTCAGGCCAGTTATATCATAGAGTAACTCAAATTCTGGATTGGTTTGTTTTCTTGTGATTTGATTCTGTTAAGTATTTTTCATGAACATTTCATAGGTGATGTTGTAAACTTCTTATAGCAACACATTAAGAAGCATGTATGTAGTGGTCCCATTTGGGAAGCTAAGTTTGATTACTGGATGAAGATGATGACTACCAAACCTCTCTAATTAAAAGTATCTTCTTCCTTTGGAATTAATAATTTGCGGGGTGATATTCTGAGACAGTGTGAATATTCTGTTCCCAATAACCTTTTGGGCAATGATTTTAACATTCATTAGTGATCATTTTCTGAATCAATATTGCACTATGGATTGCAAAATGATTTTCTAATTTTACCATTCTACATTTATTATTAGCTGGCATTCATCTGTAAAGAACTTCCCCTTTGTATGCTTTCTTTTCTTACAGTATCATTCCATACTAATGGAATTTTTTAAAAATTCAATTGCTTGTAATCCATTACTGCCATAATTCTCAAATTACTTCAGTTTTGACCAGTAGAAGTCCCCTTCAAGTCTGCTCTTTGGACCCTTGGATATGACCCCATTTTGTCCTGAAGTGCTTCCTTGTATTCTATCATTAAAGAGGTTTCTAAGGTTTAATTTTTACTCCTTTTGCCCAAGAATAGGAATTAGCCTCTCAAGGAGCCTGTGATAGCTGTCAGTTTATTGCTGGCCTGCTCAGAATCCATTGCTTCTGTCCAGTTTTGTGATACCGGAGTTGGACTCTAAACATGTTTCCTTTGCTAGCTGGCACAGTAGCAAGCTTTGTCAGTTAGAGGGCACCGGAGGGACACTGCATGGAAATGGGCTCTTCCTGCTGTGTAGCCTCTGTTTTGCTCCTTCTATGGAGCAGCTGCCAGTAATGGGCAAGAACAAACACCCAGTATCACTCTCTGCCATCCTCTGGACTGCCGCTCACCCTCTCTAATGAAGTCTGCATCTTAGCATTGGCAAGAGGGCCCCTCTTTCCAAAGTGTTACTTATTTAGGTATTCTTAGCCCTACGATCTCTGGCCGCTTTATAGAGATTATTTGGATATACAGTATGCGGTATGAGCCCAATTTTATCATTTTCCAAAGGGATATCCAGTCATTCAACATTATTCATTAAAAAGTACACCTTTTCCCAAGTGATCTTAGGTGCCATAAAGTAATTCCCATATGTACTTGGGTCTGTTTATGGATTTACTGTTCTCTTCCACTCTATTCATTTGCCAGTACCACAGTGTTTTTATTAGAGAGGCTTTATAGTCTGATTTAATATTTCTTAGGGCTAATCCTCCCTTACTGCCCTTCTCAGGATTTTTCTTCATATTATTGTATGTTTATTTTTTCATATGAACTTTAGAATTCGCTTGCATAGCTTTAGGAAAAAAGTTTACTTTTATTTTCATTGGAATCACATTACATTTATATATTAACTGAGGAGAATGGACATCTTTATGGTGTTAAATTGTCCTGTATGAGAATAAATGGTGTCTTTCTATTTGTTCTAGGCTTCTTTTTTGGCTTGTTTTCTAATATAGTTTTGGCATATTTTTTATTAAGTATTTTGTCTTCTCTCTTGTTTTATATTAAACAAAATTATACCTTTTAAGTACTGTTTGGATTTTATTTGTTTATATGTTTTTCTTTAAATTTTTTTATTAAGGTGTGATTGATATATGCTCTTATGAAGGTTTCATATGAAAAAACAATGTGGTTACTACATTCACCCATATTATCAAGTCCCCACCCATACCCCAATGCAGTCACTGTCCATCAGTGCAGGAAGATGCCACAGATTCACTGTGTGCCTTCTCTGCTGCACTGTTCTCCCTGTGATACCCTACACCATGTGTACTAAACATAATACCCCTCAATCCACTTCTTCCTCGCTCCCCACCTGCCCTCCTATACCCCTCCCCTTTGGTAACCACTAGTTCCTTCTTGGAGTGTTTGAGTCTGCTGCTATTTTGTTCCTTCAGTTTTGCTTCATTGTTATACTCCACAAATGAGGGAAATCATTTGACACTTGTCTTTTTCCACCTGGCTTATTTCACAGAGCATAATGTCCTCCAGCTCCATCCATGTTGTTGCAAATGGTAGGATTTGTTTCTTTCTTATGGCTGAATAGTATTCCATTATATATATGTACCACATCTTCTTTATCCATTCATCTACAGATGGACACATAGGTTGCTTCCATATCTTGGCTATTGTAAAAAGTGCTGCAATAAACATAGGGGTGCATATGACTTTTTGAATCTAAGAAGTTGTATTCTTGGGGTAAATTCCAAGGAGTGGGATTTTGGGGTCAAATGGTATTTCTATTTTTAGTTTTTTGAGGAACCTCCATATTGCTTTCCACAATGGTTGAACTAGCTTACATTCCCACCAGCAGTGTAGGAGGGTTCCCCTTTCTCCACATCCTTGCCAGCATTTGTTGTTCTTAGTCTTTTTGATGCTGGCCATCCTTACTGGTGTGAGGTGATACCTCATTGTGGTTTTAATTTGCATTTCCCTGATGATTAGTGATGTGGATCATCTTTTCATGTGTCTGTTGGCCATCTGAATTTCTTCTTTGGAGAACCATCTCTTCATATCCTCTACCCATTTGTTAATCAGGTTATTTGTTTTTTGGGTGTTGAGGCATGTAAGTTCTTTATATATTTTGGATGTTAACCCCTTGTCGGATATGTCCTTTACAAATATATTCCCCCCATACTGTAGGATGCCTTTTTGTTCTGTTGATGATGTCCTTTGCCATACAAACACTTTTTAGTTTGATGTAGTCCCATGAGTTCATTTTGCTTTTGTTTCCCTTTCTCGAGGAGATGCGTTCAGGAAGAAGTTGTTCATGCTTATATTTAGGAGATGTTTGCCTATGTTGTCTTCTAAGAGTTTTATGGTTTCATGGCTTACATTCAAGTCTTTAATCCATTTTGACTTAACTTTTGTGTATGGGGTTAAACAATAATCCAGTTTCATTCTCTTGCATGTAGCTGTTCAGTTTTGCCAACACCAGCTGTTGAAAAGGCTGTCATTTCCCCATTGTATGTCCATGGCTCCTTTATCATATATTAATTGAGCATATATGGTTGGGTTTATATCAGGGCTCTCTAGTCTGTTCCATTGGTCTATGGGTCTGTTCTTGTGCCAGTACCAAATTGTCTTGGTTACTGTGGTTTTGTAGTAGAGCTTGAAGTTGGGGAGTATGATGCCCCCTGCTTTATTTTTCCTTCTCAGAATTGCTTTGGCTATTCGAGATCTTTTGTGGTTCCATATGAATTTTAGGATGATTTTCTCTAGTTCATTGAAGAATTCTGTTGGTATTTTGATAGGAAATTGCATTGAATCTATAGATTACTTTAGGCAGGATGGTCATTTTGATGATATTAATTCTTCCTATCCATGAGCATGGGATGTGTTTCCATTTATTGGTATCTTCTTTAATTTCTCTCATGAGTGTCTTGTAGTTTTAAGGGTGTAGGTCTTTCACTTCCTTGGTTAGGTTTATTCCTAGGTATTTTGTTCTTTTTGATGCAATTGTGAATGGAATTGTTTTCCTGATTTCTCTCTCTGCTAGTTCATTGTTAATGTATAGGAGTGCCACAGACTTCTATGTATTAATTTTGTGTCCTGCAACTTTGCTGAATTCAGATATTAGATCTAGTAGTTTTGGAGTGGATTCTTTAGAGTTTTTATGCACAGTGTCATGTCATCTGCAAACAGGGACAGTTTAACTTCTTCCTTGCCAATCTGGATGCCTTTTATTTCTTTGTGTTGTCTGATGGCCTTGGCTAGGACCTCCAGTACTATGTTGAATAGAAGTGGGGAAAGTGGGCATTCTTGTCTTGTTTCTGATCTTAAAGGAAAAAGCTTTCAGCTACTTGCTGTTAAGTATAATGTTGGCTGTGGGTTTGTCATATATGGCCTTTAATATGTTGAGGTACTTGCCCTGTATACCCATTTTGTTGAGAGTTTTTATCATGAATGGATGTTGAATTTGTCAAAAGCTTTTTCCGCATCTATGGAGATGATCATGTGGTTTTTGTCAATGTGGTGGATGATATTGATGGATTTTCAAATGTACCATACTTGCATCCCTGGGATGAATCCCACTTGATCATGGTGTATGATCCTCTTGATGTATTTTTGAATTCAGTTTGCTAATATTTTGTTGAGTATTTTTGATTCTGTGTTCATCAGGGATATTGGTCTCTAGTTTTCTTTTTTTGTGGTGTCTTTGCCTGGTTTTAGTATTAGAGTGATGCTGGCTTCATAGAATGATTTCGAAAGTATTCCCTCCTCTTCTATTTTTTGGAAAACTTTAAGGAGATTGGGTAGTATGTCTTCTCTAAATGTCTGATAAAGTGCAGAGGTGAATCCATCTGGCCCGGAGCTTTTGTTCTTGGGTATTTTTTTTGATTACTGATTCAATTTCATTGCTGGTAATTGGTCTGTTAAGACTTTCCATTTCTTCCTGGGTCAGTGTCGGAAGGTTGTGTTTTTCTAGAAAGTTGTCCATTTCTTCTAGGTTATCTGGTTTGTTAGCATATAGATTTTCATAGTATTCTCTAATAATTCTTTGTATTTCTGTGGTGTCCATCATGATTTTTCCTTTCTCATTTGTGATTCTGCCTATGTGTGTAGATTCTCTTTTTTTCTTAATAAGTCTGGTTAGGAGTTTATCAATTTTGTTTATTTTCACAAAGAACCAGGTCTTGGTTTCATTAATTTTTTCTATTGTTTTATTCTTCTCATTTTTGTTTATTTCTTCTCTAATCTTTATTATGTCCCTCATTCTGCTGACTCTAGGCTTCATTTGTTTTCCTTTTCCAGTTTCAATAATTGTGACTTTAGGCTATTCATTTGGGATTGTTCTTCCTTCTTTAAATAGGCCTGGATTGCTGTATTCTTCCCTCTTAGAACTGCCTTCTCTGTGTCCCACAGAAGTTGGGGTGTTGTGCTGTTGTTTTTATTTGTCTCCATATATTGCTTGATCTCTGTTTTAATTTGGTCATTGATCCATTGATTATTTAGGAGCATGTTGTTAAGCCTCCATGTGTTTATGAGCCTTTTTCTTTTCTTTGTACAATTTATTTCTAGTTTAACACCCTTGTGATCTGAGAAGTTGGTTGGTACAATTTCAATCTTTTTGAGTTTACTGAGGCTCTTTTTGTGGCCTAGTATGTGGTCTATTCTGCAAAATGTTCCATGTGCACTTGAAAAGAATGTGTATCCTGCTGCTTTTGGGTGGAGAGTTTTGTAGTTGTCTGTTAGGTCCATCTGTTCTAATGTTTTATTCAATGCCTCTGTGTCCTTACTTATTTTCTGTCCGGTTGATTTTTTCCTTTGGAGTGAGTGGAGTGTTGAAGTCTCCTAAAATGCATGCATGCATTACAATGTATTTCCCCTTTTAATTCTGTTAGTATTTGTTTTACATATCTAGGTGCTCCTGTGTTGGGTGCATAGATATGTGTAATGGTTATATCCTCTTGCTGGATTGACCTCTTTATCATTATGTAATGTCCTTCTTTGTCTCTTGTGACTTTCTTTGTTTTAAAGTCTATTTTGTCTGATACAAGTACTGCAACATCTGCTTTTTTCTCCCTCTTAGTTGCATGGAATATCTTTTTCCATACCTTAACTTTTAGTCTGTGTATGTCTTTGGGTTTGTCTGTGTAGTGAGTCTCTTGTAGGCAGCACATAGTTGGGTCTTGTTTTTTTTATCCATTCAGTGGCTCTATGTCTTTTGACTGGTGCATTCAGACCATTTACATTTAGGGTGATTATTGATAGTTATGTACTTTATTGCCATTGCAGGCTTTAGATTCATGGTTACCAAAGGTTCAAGGGTAAATTCCTTAGCATCTGAGTCTAACTTAATTCACTTAGTATGCTATTAGCAACACAATCTAAAAGTTCTTTTATTTTCCCCTCCTTTTCTTCCTCCTCCATTCTTCATATATTATGTATCATATTCTGTACTATTTGTCTATATCTTTTTATTTCCTCTAGTCTCAGCTATTTAACTGTAGCAATACTTCCATCTATAGCAGTCCCTCCAAAATACACTGTAGTTTGTGGGAGCTAAATATTCTCAGCCTTTGCTTATCTAGAAATTGTTTAATCCCTCTTTCAAATTTAAATGATAATCTTGCCAGATAAGGTATTCTTGGTTCGAGGCCCTTCTGCTTCATTGCATTAAATATGTCATGTCACTCCCTTCTGGCCTGTAAGTCTGCCGAGAAGTCTGATGATAGCCTGATGGGCTTTCCTTTGTATGTGATCTTATTTCTCTCTCTGGCTGCTTTTAATAGTCTGTCCTTATCCTTGATCTTTGCCATTTTAATTATTATATGTCTTGGTGTTATCCTCCTTGGGTCCCTTGTGTTGGGAGATTTGTGCACCTCCATGTCCTGAGAGAGTATGTCCTTCCCCAGATTTGGGAAGTTTTCAGCAATTACTTCCTCAAAGACACTTTCTATCTCTTTTTCTGTCTCTTCTTCTTCTGGTACCCCTATAATACTAATTTGTTCTGTTTGGATCAGTCACACAGTTCTCTCAGTATTCTTTCATTCTTACAGATCCTTTTCTCTCTGTGTCTCTGCTTTTTTGTATTCCTCTTCCCTAATTTGTATTGATTTATTGTCTACCCCACGATATCTAATCTGCTTTTAATACCCTCCATCATGTTCTTCAATGATTGGATCTCCATCCTAAATTCATTCCTGAGTTCTTGAAAATTTTCCTTACCTCCATAAGCATGTTAATAATTTTTATTTTGAAATGTCTTTCAGGAAGATTCATGAGGTTGATTTCATTTGACTCTTTCTCAGGTGTATTCATAATTTTGCTCTGAACCACGTTCCTTTGACATTTCATATTTGTCTGTGGTACCCTCTAGTGCCCAGAATCTCTACTCTCTGGTGCTGCTTAGCCCCTGGAACAATGTCTGTGTCGCAGAGGAGCGGTGTTGGTGTGTGGGGGGAGGAAAGAGCTGTTTCCTGCTTCCCGGCTGCTATGCCTGTCTCCACTGCCAGAACCAGTGGGCCAAACACACAGTTGTAAGCATCTATGCTTTGTGTTTGTAGCTGCCATAAGTGGGGCTTCCCTCTGGCTAGCCTGATGCCACCGCAGGGGTTGCCGGTTTGCTAGCCAGGTGCCAGCTAGCCGGGAGGAAGACACAGCAGGCTGTGTGTCATGGTGGGGGGCCTTGGAGCTGCATAGCCATCCAGGTGGATGGAGTGCCTGAAGATCCTTTAAGCTCCTAACCTGCTGGGCAAAGTGTACCTGGACAATTTTGTCTACCTGTCCTTTCTCCTGAGCATTAAGCTCTGTACAATCCTTGCTCCTTTAGCAGCCATCTCACTTTTAGGAAGTCTCTCAGACTTCCCACCCAGATCACCCGGATATGAATACCCATTTTCCGCAAGCAGCTGGTATTTCCGTCTCTCCAGGTATTCCACCTGTCTTAGCTTTCTAACCCCACTAAATTACCAGAGCACCATGCAATGTAGGTTCATGTTCCTGGAGCAGATTTCCAGGGCTAGGTGTTCAGCAGTCCCAGGCCTCCACTCCATCCCCGCTCTGTTTCTCTTCTTCCTGCCAGTGAGCTGGGGTGGGGGAAGGGCTTGGGCCCCGCCAAGTCACAGCTTTGCTATGTTACCCTGTTCCATGAGGTCTGTTCTTTTCTCCAGGTGTATGCAATGTTGTGCAGCCTTCTTCCCTGTTGCTCTTTCAGGATTAGTTGTATTAATTAGATTTTCATATTATATGTGGTTTTAGGAGGAGGTCTCTGTCTCACCTCTCACACCATCATCTTTAATCCTATGATCATTTTTAAAACTTTTAGATTCTGTTTATGAGCATTTTCTTCAGGATTTTTCCATTGCTAGTCACAAGTGAGACTCATTTATAGTTTTTTTTTGTATGTGTCTTTGCAACCATTACCAGGTTTGAATGTGACAGTTATACTCATTTCATAGAGATCATTTGGGAGTTTTCCTTCATCTGCTGCAGTTTAAATGGTATTGGGGTTTTCTAGTCTTTGAAGGTTTGATATACTTCCCCTATAAATTTGGGTATAGTTTTTATAGTTAGTTATTTCATAACTTTTTCTCCTTCCTGTGTAGACATTTCTCTATTTATGCTTTCCATGCATAGCAAGGTCAATTTTGGTAGTTTATATTATCCTAGAAAAAAATACAATTCATCTAGGTTTTCTATTCAATTTGCATTGAGTTATGCAAAGTAGTCTCTTTTGATTTTTAAAATTTTCTCTTTCATTGGTTTCATTTTTTTTTTTTTTTTTTTTTTTTTGAGAGGGCATCTCTCATATTTATTGATCAAATGGTTGTTAACAACAATAAAATTCAGTATAGGGGGGTCAATGCTCAATGTACAATCATTAATCCATCTCAAGCCTAATTCTCGTCAGTCTCCAATCTTCTGAAGCATAACGAACAAGTTCTTACATGGTGAACGAATTCTTACAGAGTGAATAAATTCTTACATGGTGAACAGTACAAGGGCATTCATCACAGAAACTTTCGGTTTTGATCATGCAATATGACCTATAAACCATCAGGTCAAATATGAATATTCATTTGATTTTTGTACTTGATTTATATGTTGATCCCACATTTCTCCTATTATTATTATTATTTTTATTTTTAATAAAATGCTGAAGTGGTAGGTAGATGCAAGATAAAGGTAGAAAACATAGTTTAGTGCTGTAAGAAGGCAAATGTAGATGATCAGATGATCAGGTGTGTGCCTATGGACTAAGTATTAATCCAGGCTAGACAAGGGCAGCAAGACATCCACGGATGCAGAAGATTTCTCTCAAAGCAGGGGGGGTGAGGTTCTGAGCCTCACCTCTGTTGATCCCCAAATTCTCACCTGATGGCCCCCCTGCGACTGTGCCTGTCTTAGGTTGTTCCTCCCTTGAGGAATCTTACCCGTCTCTGGCTAACCAGTCATCTTCTGGGGCCATACAGGGAAATGTAAAGTTGGTAAGTGAGAGAGAAGCCATATTGTTTGCAAAGGTTAGCTTTTTACTTCTTTGCAGATTTATGCCCTGTGTCTTCTATGCCCAGCACTTGTCTCGAGGTATCTTTACCACCTGGAGGAATTATGATACTCGGTAAATTCGATATGAGGCACGAATTCTATTTAAGGTTTGTAATTAGGAAGGAAGAAGAAAAGCTATAGATGTAGCATATGAAGGAAACTTGGGAGGATTGATTATTTCTTTGACATATCTTCTTGTATAGTACCTTAAGTATGTATAGGTTTTAAACTACTAACTAATTTGCACACACATATTAACATAATAGGAATACGGTGACATAAACAAAGCAAATCTATAATTACCAGCCATCTCCAGTGAAGCCAAGAAAACCATTTAGGCACCCTAGGCATTTGTGAAAATTTATCTATGATATGATGGATATTTTCCAACTGTACTTGAACCATCAGACAAATTAAAGCAGCCCATTTCTGGGATCTGTTCACATCCCATATGTTCTTTTAACCATAGATAGTCTATAGTCATGAGATTTTGGGGTGCTACAACTTGCACCCCTCCCAACTCCTGGTTGAGTTCCAACAGTACAGATCCAGTCAAATTCGTTGTCTCACTGTATGCACATGCCAGCCTAGACATCTCCCTCCTCCTTCTTATGGCAAGTCCAGGAGACGGTGGGCTGGATGCAGCCACAACCGCAGCATCGTCCGGATCCCTGGGGAGGCTTTTTGATGATCATCCCCCGGCACAAGTCCTCCAGAGAGTGCTGATGCCGGAAGCTCCTCCTCATATCGTATCTAACTTCATTTTCTGGGTATCCAAGCTAGACCTTGATCTTCTGCGTAGAAACAAACAGACCCTTTGCCCACACTTTGACATGCCCTCTATACCACTGTGCAGAACTCATTGGAGGTCAGCACACAGTAACTGCTTTTTTTTTTTTTTTTTAATTAAGAGAAAGGAATATTATCAGAAAAGAGTACCTCCATAGCTGATCATCTGACACCCTTTAAGTGATCAACATTAAGGATATTTAAAGCATGCGTTGATCTTTGATTTACCAATAGTTTTATCCTGTTAACGAGTAATCCCCTTTTCTTTCTTTCTTTCTTTCTTTTTTTTTTTTTTTTTAATTTTTAATCTACCCTTACATGAAGAATACTATGTTTACTATGCTCTCCCCTATATCAGGTCCCCCCTAACAACCCCATTACGGTTACTGTCCATCAGCTTAGCAAAATGTGGTAGAGTCACTACTTGTCCTCTCTGTGTTGTGCAGCCCACCCTCCCCTTTCTCCCTCCCCCCCATGCATGCTAATCTTAATACCCCCCTTCTTCTTCCCCCCCCTTATCCCTCCCTGCCCACCCATCCTCCCCAGTTCCTTTCCCTTTGGTACCTGTTAGTCCATTTTTGGGTTCTGTAATTCTGCTGCTGTTTTGTTCCTTCAGTTTTTCCTTTGTTCCTATACTCCTCAGATGAGTGAAATCATTTGGTATTTCTCTTTCTCCGCTTGGCTTATTTCACTGAGCATAATACTCTCCAGCTCCATCCATGTTGCTGCAAATGGTTGGATTTTTCCACTTCTTATGGCTGAGTAGTATTCCATTGTGTATATGTACCACATCTTCTTTATCCATTCATCTACAGATGGACATTTAGGTTGCTTCCAATTCTTGGCTATTGTAAATAGTGCTGCGATAAACATAGGAGTGCATCTGTCTTTCTCAAACTTGATTGCTGCGTTCTTAGGGTAAATTCCTAGGAGTGGAATTCCTGGGTCAAATGGTAGGTCTGTTTTGAGCATTTTGATGCACCTCCATACTGCTTTCCACAATGGTTGAACTAATTTACATTCCCACCAGCAGTGTAGGAGGGTTCCCCTTTCTCCACAGCCTCGCCAACATTTGTTGTTGTTTGTCTTTTGGATGGCAGCTATCCTTACTGGTGTGAGGTGATACCTCATTGTAGTTTTAATTTGCATTTCTCTGATAATTAGCGATGTGGAGCATCTTTTCATGTGTCTCTTGGCCATCTGTATTTCTTTTTTGGAGAACTGTCTGTTCAGTTCCTCTGCCCATTTTTTAATTGGGTTATTTGTTTTTTGTTTGTTGAGGCGTGTGAGCTCTTTATATATTCTGGACGTCAAGCCTTTATCAGATCTGTCATTTTCAAATATATTCTCCCATACTGTAGGGTTCCTTTTTGTTCTATTGATGGTGTCTTTCGCTGTACAGAAGCTTTTCAGCTTAATGTAGTCCCACTTGCTCATTTTTGCTGTTGTTTTCCTTGCCCGGGGAGATATGTTCAAGAAGAGATCACTCATGTTTATGTCTAAGAGGTTTTTGCCTATGTTTTTTTCCAAGAGTTTAATGGTTTCGTGACTTACATTCAGGTCTTTGATCCATTTTGAGTTTACCTTTGTATATGGGGTTAGACAATGGTCTAGTTTCATTCTCCTACATGTAGCTGTCCAGTTTTGCCAGCACCATCTGTTGAAGAGACTGTCATTTTGCCATTGTATGTCCATGGCTCCTTTATCAAATATTAATTGACCATATATGTTTGGGTTAATTTCTGGGGTCTCTAATCTGTTCCACTGGTCTGTGGCTCTGTTCTTGTGCCAGTACCAAATTGTCTTGATTACTATGGCTTTGTAGTAGAGCTTGAAGTTGGGGAGTGAGATCCCCCCTACTTTATTCTTCTTTTTCAGGATTGCTTTGGCTATTCGGGGTCTTTGGTGTTTCCATATGAATTTTTGAATTATTTGTTCCAATTCATTGAAGAATGTTGCTGGTAATTTGAGAGGGATTGCATCAAATTTGTATATTGCTTTCGGCAGGATGGCCATTTTGACGATATTAATTCTTCCTAGCCATGAGCATGGGATGAGTTTCCATTTATTAGTGTCCCCTTTAATTTCTCTTAAGAGTGACTTGTAGTTTTCAGAGTATAAGTCTTTCACTTCCTTGGTTAGGTTTATTCCTAGGTATTTTATTCTTTTTGATGCAATGGTGAATGGAATTGTTTTCCTGATTTCTCTTTCTATTGATTCGTTGTTAGCGTATAGGAAAGCTACAGATTTCTGTGTGTTGATTTTGTATCCTGCAACTTTGCTGTATTCCGATATCAGTTCTAGTAGTTTTGGAGTGGAGTCTTTAGGGTTTTTTATGTACAGTATCATATCATCTGCAAATAGTGACAGTTTAACTTCTTCTTTACCAATCTGGATTCCTTGTATTTCTTTGTTTTGTCTGATTGCCGTGGCTAGGACCTCCAGTACTATGTTAAATAACAGTGGGGAGAGTGGGCATCCCTGTCTGGTTCCCGATCTCAGTGGAAATGCTTTCAGCTTCTCGCTGTTCAGTATAATGCTGGCTGTGGGTTTATCATAGATGGCCTTTATTATGTTGAGGTACTTGCCCTCTATTCCCATTTTGCTGAGAGTTTTTATCATGAATGGATGTTGAATTTTGTCAAATGCTTTTTCAGCATCTATGGAGATGATCATGTGGTTTTTGTCTTTCTTTTTGTTGATGTGGTGGATGATGTTGATGGATTTTCGAATGTTGTACCATCCTTGCATCCCTGGGATGAACCCCACTTGGTCATGGTGTATGATCCTTTTGATATACTGTTGAATTCTGTTTGCTAATATTTTATTGAGTATTTTTGCATCTACATTCATCAGGGATATTGGTCTGTAATTTTCTTTTTTGGTGGGGTCTTTTCCTGGTTTTGGTATTAGGGTGATGTTGGCTTCATAGAATGAGTTTGGGAGTATTCCCTCTTCTTCTATTTTGTGGAACACTTTAAGGAGAATGGGTATTATGTCTTCTCTGTGTGTCTGATAAAATTCCGAGGTAAATCCGTCCGGCCCCGGGGTTTTGTTCTTGGGTAGTTTTTTGATTACTGTTTCAATTTCTTTGCTTGTAATTGGTTTGTTTAACTTTTGTGTTTCTTCCTTGGTCAGTCTTGGGAGGTTGTATTTTTCTAGGAAGTTGTCCATTTCTTCTAGGTTTTCCAGCTTGTTGGCATATAGGTTTTCATAGTAGTCTTTAATAATTCTTTGTATTTCTGTGGAGTCTGTCGTGATTTTTCCATTCTCATTTCTGATTATGTTGATTTGTGTTGACTCTCTTTTTCTCTTAATAAGTTGGGCTAGAGGCTTATCTATTTTGTTTATTTTCTCAAAGAACCAGCTCTTGGTTTCGTTGATTTTTGCTATTGTTTTATTCTTCTCAATTTTGTTTATTTCTTCTCTGATCTTTATTATGTCCCTCCTTCTGCTGACTTTAGGCCTCATTTGTTCTTCTTTTTCCAGTTTTAATAATTGTGATGTTAGACTATTCATTTGGGATTGTTCTTCCTTCTTCAAGTGTGCCTGGATTGCTATATACTTTCCTCTTAAGACTGCTTTCGCTGCATCCCACAGAAGTTGGGGCTTAGTGTTGTTGTTGTCATTTGTTTCTATATATTCCTTGATCTCTATTTTGATTTGTTCATTGATCCATTGATTATTTAGTAGCATGTTGTTAAGCCTCCATGTGTTTGTGAGCCTTTTTGTTTTCTTTGTAGAATTTATTTCTACTTTCATACCTTTGTGGTCTGAAAAATTGGTTGGTAGAATTTCAATATTGTGGAATTTACTGAGGCTCTTTTTGTGAGCTAGTATGTGGTCTATTCTGGAGAATGTTCCATGTGCACTTGAGAAGAATGTATATCCTGTTGCTTTTGGATGTAAAGTTCTATAGATGTCTATTAGGTCCATCTGTTCTAGTGTGTTGTTCAGTGCCTGTGTGTCTTTACTTATTTTCTGCCCGGTGGATCTATCCTTTGGGGTGAGTGGTGTGTTGAAGTCTCCTACAATGAATGCATTGCAGTCTATTTCCCTCTTTAGTTCTGTTAGTATTTGCTTCACATATGCTGGTGCTCCTGTATTGGGTGCATATATATTTAGAATGGTTATATCCTCTTGTTGGACTGAGCCCTTTATCATTATGTAGTGGCCTTCTCTATCTCTTGTTACTTTCTTTGTTTTGAAGTCTATTTTGTCTGATATTAGTACTGCAACCCCTGCTTTCTTCTCACTGTTGTTTGCCTGAAATATGTTTTTCCATCCCTTGACTTTTAGTCTATGCTTATCTTTGGGTTTAAGGTGAGTTTCTTGTAAGCAGCATATAGATGGGTCTTGCTTTTTTATCCATTCTATTACTCTATGTCTTTTGATTGGTGCATTAAGTCCATTTACATTTAGGGTGACTATTGAAAGATATGTACTTATTGCCATTGCAGGCTTTAGATTCGTGGTTACCAAAGGTTCAAGGTTAGCTTCTTTAGTATCTTACTGCCTAACTTAGCTCACTTATTGAGCTGTTATATACACTGTCTGGAGAGTCTTTTCTTCTCTCCCTTCTTATTCCTCCTCCTCCATTCTTCATATGTTGTGTGTTTTGTTCTGTGCTCTTTTTAGGGGTGCTCCCATCTAGAGCAGTCCCTGTAGGATGCCCTGTAGAGGTGGTTTGTGGGAAGCAAATTCCCTCAGCTTTTGCTTGTCTGGAATTGTTTGATCCCACCATCATATTTAAATGATAGTCGTGCTGGATACAGTATCCTTGGTTCAAGGCCCTTCTGTTTCATTGCATTAAGTATATCATGCCATTCTCTTCTGGCCTGTAGGGTTTCTGTTGAGAAGTCTGATGTTAGCCTGATTGGTTTTCCTTTATAGGTGACCTTTTTCTCTCTAGCTGCCTTTAAAACTCTTTCCTTGTCCTTCATCCTTGCCATTTTAATTATTATGTGTCTTGGTGTTGTCCTCCTTGGATCCTTTCTGTTGGGGGTTCTGTATAATTCCATGGTCTGTTCGATTATTTCCTCCCCCAGTTTGGGGAAGTTTTCAGCAATTATTTCTTCAAAGACACTTTCTATCCCTTTTCCTCTTTCTTCCTCTTCTGGTATCCCTATAATACGAATGTTTTTCCTTTTGTATTGGTCACATATTTCTCTTAGTGTTGTTTCATTCCTGGAGATCCTTTTATCTCTCTCTATGTCAGCTTCTATACGTTCCTGTTCTCTGGCTTCTATTCCTTCAATGGCCTCTTGCATCTTATCCATTCTGCTTATAAATCCTTCCAGGGATTGTTTCACTTCTGTGATCTCTTTCCTGACATCTGTGATCTCCTTCCGGACTTCATCCCACTGCTCTTGCATTTTTCTCTGCATCTCATCCCACTGCTCTTGCATTTTTCTCTGCATCTCATCCCATTGCTCTTGCATTTTTCTCTGCATCTCTGTCAGCATGTTCATGATTTTTATTTTGAATTCTTTTTCAGGAGGACTAGTTAGGTCTGTCTCCTTCTCAGGTGTTGTCTCTGTGATCTTTGTCTGCCTGTAGTTTTGCCTTTTCATGGTGATAGAGATAGTTTGCAGAGCTGGTACAAGTGACCGCTGGAAGAGCTTCCCTTCTTGTTGGTTTGTAGCCTTTTCCTGGGAGAATAGCGACCTCTAGTGGCTTGTGCTGGGCAGCTGTGTGCAGACAGGGCTTCTGCTTCCTGCCCAGTTGCTTTGGGGTTTATCTCTGCTGTTGCTGTGGGCTTGGCCTGGCTGGGGCTGTTCCTCCAAAATGGTGGGGCCCCGTTGGAGGGGGAGCAGCCAGGAGACTATTTATCTCCGTAAGGGGCCTCTGTGCTCCCTGCTGCCCAGGGGGTTAGAGTGCCCAGAGATCCCCAGATTCCCTGCTTCTGGTCTAAGTGACCTGTCCTGCCCCTTTAAGATTTCCAAAAAGCACTCTCCAAACCAAAACAACAACAGCAACAATGAGAGAGGGAACAGAAAGAAAGAGAAAAAAAAAAAAAAAAGGAAAAAAAAGGAAAAAACAAGCGATTTTTTTTTTTTTTTTTTGTCCTCAGGTGCCGGTCCCAGGCACCCGCTCACTGGTCCTGCTGCCCTGTCTCCCTAGCACCAGGGTCCCTGTCCTTTCAAGGCTTCCAAAAAGCACCCACCCACCGGTCCCGCAGGGAAGGAACGCTCAATATTCTTTGTCCTCAGGCACTGGTCCCACGCACCCGCTCACCAGTCCCGCTGCCCTGCCTCCCTAGCACCGGGGTCCCTGTCCCTTCAAGGCTTCCAAAAAGCACTCGGCAAAAAGAGAGAAAAAAAAGGGGAAAAACGCGCGATTTCTTCCGTCCTCAGGTGCTGGTCTCAGGCACCCACCCACCGGTCCCACAGGGAAAAATGCGGGATATTCTTTGTCCTCAGGTGCCGGTCCCAGGCACCCGCTCACCAGTCCCGCCGCCCTGCCTCCCTAGCACCGGGGTCCCTGTCCCTTTTAGGCTTCCAAAAAGCACTCGCAGAAAAGAGAAAAAAAAAAAGGGGGAAAAACGCGCGATTTCCTCTGTCCTCAAGTGCCGGTCTCAGGCACCCGCCCACCGGTCCCGCAGGGAAAAACGGGGGATATTCTTTGTCCTCAGGCGCCGGTCCCAGCCACCCGCTCACCAGTCCCGCCACCGTGCCTCCCTAGCACTGGGGTCCCCGTCCCTTCAAGGCTTCCAAAAAGCGCTCGCCCAAAAGAGAAAAAAAAAAAAAAGGGGAAAAACGCGCGACCTCCTCCGTCCTCAGGCACCGGTCTCAGGCACCCGCCCCCAGGTCTCGCAGGGAGAAATGCGGGATATTCTTTGTCCTCCGGCGCCGTTCCCAGGCACCTCCTCACCGGTCCCGCCACCCTGCCTCCCCAGCAACGGGGGCCCGTCCCTCTAAGGCTTCCAAAAAGCACTCGCCAAAAAAAAAACCGCTCCGGTTTCTCTCCACCCGCCGGGAGCCGGGGGGAGGGGCGCTCGGGTCCCGCCGGGCCGGGGCTTGTATCTTACCCCCTTCACAAGGCGCTGGGTTCTTGCAGGTGTGGATGTGGTCTGGATGTTGTCCTGTGTCCTGTGGTCTCTATTTTAGGAAGATTTTTCTTTGTTATATTTTCATAGCTCTATGTGTTTTTGGGAAGAGATTTCCACTGCTCTACTCACGCCGCCATCTTGGCTCCGCCCCCCCATTGGTTTCATTTTTTATTGTATTTTCTATCTTCCTTTGTTGGGTTAGATAGTGGCTTATCTATTTTGCCAGGATTTTTTTTTACAGAGAACCAGCATTTGGTTTATTCATTTCTACAATTTTTTCTGTTCTCTACCTCATTACTTGGTTTTAACTTTATTTTCTTCTTTCTGCTTTCTTTTGCCTTACTTTGGTGCTTTTTTACTAACTTTTATAATGGGAGTTCAGTTTATTTATTTTCATTATTTTTTTTGTTTTTGCTGTAAGAATTTAAAGCTTGATTTTCTGTGATTGCTGGTTTAACTATACTTGACTTTGTGTTTTCATTACAATTCTTTTTAGAAATTCTGCAATTCCAAGTGTTTCCCATTTTGTTCCAAGAGTTGTTTAATAGAGAATTTTAAAAAATTTCCTAATGGAATTTCTAGTTTTAGAAAGAGCAGAGGAGCAAGACATGGAAATAAAGATGCTTGCTTCATTTCAGGCTTCCAGAACTTTTAGTCTTGACTGAAATAGAAAATTCTGATTATTACCTGAAACTGCATTTAAAAATTCTCCAATACAAAGGAACTATTTGTTCATTATCTACAAGTGATCTTAATAGATATGGGACCTGTCAGGTTTTCATCCAAGGGCAACATAGCCATAAATTTACTGAGTAAATTAATGGAGAATATTAAGAAACAATAAAATTGATTTGTGATTGGATCTAGGCTTTTTTTTAGCTTTTATATCAGCTTTGTGAAAACTAGAAAAACGTGCTACCACTGGGTGGAAGTGGTCTAGGGAGCCCTGCATGATTGGAGGATCAACCCCCATTTGATTTTTGCTCCCATTAGTGGGAACTTTAGCTCAGCCAGAAACTGTATGGTTGATCTAGCAGGCCCTAGATTGCTCTCTACTCAGTCTAGCACATTCATTAAAATGGTTACATTTATTAATTGCTGGACAAGAGACAAGCGATGGACACCACCGAACTCTTAGATTTGAACTAGATGATTTATTCACACAAAAATAATCACAACAAAATATACACTAAAAAACCAAAAGATTATAGTGACAAAAAATTTTATATTCTCTCTTATACATGTGTAGAAGTATTCTATGCTTCTACAAAAAGTATTTTGTTTGCTTCTACATAAATTTCTATTCATAAAAGAATAGCAAACATTAAAAGGCAGTTATAGTTTGCATTTCTTATTTGGAAAGAATATAGACCAAACCCTGAAGCCTTTTAGTTTACAAGGGTGTTACCATGAAGCCACACACTAAACTAATGATCAAAAACAGTATTTCCAGATCCATATACATTCACTAACTACACTGAGAAATAAGCAATTCATATTCTCTCCCACCCTGCTATAATGTATTTTTTTTCTTTTCACTAAAAGCAAAGAAATTATATTTTTATTTTTTTAATTGGCCTCAGAAGATTCACTATCTAATTCATGAGAAGTGTGGAATTTCAGTTTATCTTCTTCCCTGCTCTTAGGGTCAAAGACTAGCTTGTCTTCATGGCTAAATTCTTGGCTGACTTTGGAATCTTCCTTATTACCAATTACATCAGCATGCTCATTGCTTTCATCCTTTGCCTTCAGCGTATATTCTTTGGAATACCCTTGGCTGTTTGTTTCCGCACTCTGACTCTGGTCATCCAGCTGACTTGTTTCCTGGCTGTCCCAGTCAGAAGGCACGCGCAGGCTCCGAGCAACAAGGGTGGCCTTGCGTGCTTTATCTATCTCCTTGCTTTCCATTTGCGAAGTGAGGTCCTCCTCTGTAGCATCAGGGTACTGAATCACAGCACAAATGGAAGAAGAATGAAATGAACAGTCAGGGATGGGAACATTGTAATTCTGCTTTCTAACCTTTAGGCCAGTTCATACTGAAAACTGTCTAAATTTGGTTGAAGTAAAAAATAATACCAGCATGTTGCTTTCTTTGTATTTTTCCAAGACTTTTCACATATGTCATCGCCTTTAGTCCATCAAATATGTATGTGATGAATCCTATATGTTAGGTCTCATTGTCTCTGTTTTACATAAAGGAAAAGTGAATTGAAATTTAAAAGGCCAAGTGAATAGTAAATGGTAAGCCTATGTGTCAAATCCAGATCCTTTGACTACAGAGTCAGTGTAATTTGCAACTCTACAATTCCTCCTAGGTATTTAACTTCTAAATATGACCACTGTATTGTGAAAATAATTGCTGTTTTCTAAAGCTGTTTTTTAATTTAAAAAAATGAATGGAAGAAATGCTTTATAGCCAGGATTTGGAAAAACAGCACTGTGATTGAGAGACAAAATTAGGGAGAAATTCTGTAGACTTAGACATAATATCACCAAGTGGAAAAAAGATTTTGTATTCAGTGGTCATCCAAGTAATTATGCCGAATGGATGAATAAGTGAATAAATATTCAGACTCTGGTTTCCTAGAACTGGGTTCTAATCATAACCATCTGATGTCTGGATTTACCTGGAGTGCAGATCTGTAGAACTTCTTAGATTTGGACCTCAGTCCATAAGCCACACTATCGCCTCGGCCGTCATTTGTGTCTCCTGTAGGGTCAGCTGGGGTGAACACGGGGGTTGCTGGAACGTCAGTGACTAGTTCATCCGACTCATCAGAATCGTCAGGGTCATCCGTGTGATCCACGTCATCTGACTTGCTGGCGTCAGCGGAGTCCTGGCTGTCCCTGTTGTCTCCGTCCTCTTCATCATCCACGTCATCATGGCTTTCATTGGACCTACTTGGGCGGGTCTAAAAACCAACATGGCCGAAAAAATCAGTTGAAGGGTTTTAATTTTCCCTTAGCCTTTACAGTGCAATCGTCTTTTACTATCTTTTATTTAGTTTCAGAATCTTTGCATTCACAAAGTGCATTCACTCAGTGGCTTTTAGGAGCTCCAGTGAGCATGGTCTAGTTTCTTTTTAACACGGAGATAAATAGAATCACAGTCTGGGGTTTTTTTCTTTTTCTCCCATAAAAGTTATTTTCATAGATATTTTCAAGCTGAATATATGAGGATAACATTTATATCGATGAGATTGTTTTTTGCCTTGCTCATATTAGACATTAACTTAACATATTCAGTGATGCAATAAATGCAGAAGCATAATTGTGAGACTAGTTTTTTACTTGAAATGAGAATTCTCAGATCAGAACATCCATATTAATTCATGTACCAAAACTTGAAACTGTCCTATTAGCATGCTAATAGAGGCAACTCTGTTATGCATGAGTGTAAACCACAGCTCAAATCTGTCAGTTGAAATAGCCAATGAATGTTTATTAAATTTCCGATTAGCAAATATACTGGGTCATTTATCAGACTTTCCTTATTAGAGATTCTTAGCATATTCAAGTGGAATCTTAAGGAAAACAAATTTAACTTATTTCTTAGCTTAGCAGATATATTACTTGTCCAAATAGAGTAGTTATATGAGGAACAGAAACATTCCTAGAAGCAAAATCTTAGCTTTGGTAGCATTACTTAGATGTTTATCAGATACTAGGTAAAACATCTACAAAATCCCTTGGATAAATTGTAAGAGTCTCAGTATTTCAAGTAAATATGTCCCGACACACTAAACTTATCTAAAGAAACCTGATATTTCTGACATTTAGTAAGTACATGTTTTCTTTCTGAGCAAGTTTTAGAGTGGTAATTCACTGGAAAATTTGCTAATGGGATTTTGTCAGAATTGAACCCAGTTAATGTCATCAGGAGAAAGTGGGTTCTTTCATTTCTCCAAGGCATGGTGGGCCTCTGATTCAAAGTGAGAACTCACCTCTTGTTTGAAGTTATCAGTTTCTTCAGAGGACACTGTATTCTGAAGAATGAAGGGCATATGTCAGTGTATGTCATCCATGCTTAACTTTTTAGTTCAAAAGGTAGGCTTTTCTACCCAAAGCAACCTCAGTGCTGGATGGCTTAAAGTGGGAAGAAGCCAACTGACTGGTGGATTGGTGTCCTAAGCTCATATTTACCAGCAGGTAGGAAGGATCCATTTAACCAGCCCAAATAGCCTGTATGGGGCTATGTTTTGTAGTTATTCTTTAATTGCAAGAAATTTAATTTTTAAAATTAATTAAAATACCTGTAGTGCTAGGAGAGTCTGCTTGTGAGATGGGTCAGATTTTAGCCATGAGGCTACAGCATCTGGGTATTTCTGGTAAAGCTACAAAAAAAAAAAAAATTACATATTTGTGATAATTTTAAAAAGAAACATAGAAATTACTAAGTGATAAGCTGCAAAAACCATGCTTCACTGAGCTTGATGGATAAGCATAATATGCATGTATATAGTCAACCAGAACCTTTGAGACCCCTTTTATAACTTATTTTTTACTGCAGATTCATTTAATAAACTCTTAGACAGCACTTACTATGGACCAGGTGTTCTTTCAAAGTGATTTACAAATATTTATTCATTGATTCTTTCACCTCCCTATGAGACAGGTATCATTCTTATTACCATTTTACAGATCAGGAGAGACTCAGGCACAATGAAGTTAAGTGGTAATAGATGGCAGACCCAGGGTTCAAATCTGGGCACATTGGCTTTTCACATTGATAATAACCCTGTACATTCCTGTTCTGTGTTCTGGGTTTGCTAGCTGAAATTCCCTCTCAGATAAAGCACATCTAAAGCAGAGGTGCCCTTACTTAATGTTGACCTTCATAGTTTCCTCCCTCTGTGGAGCAAGGAGATACTCTCTAAGGTTGTGCTGTCTAGTATGGTATCCTCTAGTCACATGGTTATTTAATTTAAGTAAATAAAAATAAAACATTCAGTCCCTCAGGTGTACTAGCTACATTTTGACTGTTCAGTAGCCACATGTGTCTAGTAGCTGAGTGAACAGTGCAGAAATATATTAACATCATTGCACAAAAGTTCTATTGCTCTAAGGTGCCAAAGACATGAATGGAATGCCATAACTTCTGCCAAGTCATTTATCTGGAAAATGATTATAATAGTTTAGTGCAGAAAATGAAAATTGCTCTGAGTAAGTGTCATCAGCTCTGTCACCCAGGGCCAGTTACTTCATATTCCCGTCATTGAGAATGAGAGCCCTGGCGGTTCACAGGGTTCCTTCTGCAGCCACCAAGTAGGCAGGTGGGTTGTGGGGCGGGGAGTAGGGAGAATAGGGAAGAAACCAGTCAGGGGCGCTTCGGGTTTCCCCATGTCTGGCTCTAACCAGAGCAGCTTCATATTGGGTTTCTCTAAAATGTTTTGCTGAAAGAAAGGGTTTCTTGCCTTAAAAAGATGTGAAAACTACCATCTAGATGAGTTCAATGTTCCCCTCTTTTTTTTCTTTAAAACACATACTTACATGAAAATTATATATGAATATGCCATAATTTATACACACACACACACACACACATATATATATATATATATCCTGATGATACATGTAATACATGCTTAGGGAGAATGTATAAGTTAAATTTATAATTTAAAAGAGACAATATGAAGAAAATATAGATAAGCAAAATAAACAGACTAAAACCTCCAAATAATCTTAACACAGATAACCAATGTTGACCTTTACAGGTGTCTCCTTACAGACTTTTCCATATTTCCAACTAGCTCTAAATTTCTAGAATTCTGGAAGGTTGAGCTCTTCATTTATTGTCTAAATACAATTTAAACTTGATACTGCCGTGGCTTCATCTGCCATATTTATTCCATAAAAAAGGCACAAGTTCTTGCCTCAAATAGTATAATGACCTCTATCTTATCTGGCAATGTTAATTTTTCTATCTTATTACTGTGACCAATCAATACTTGTACTCTCCAAT
Source organism: Manis javanica (assembly GCF_040802235.1). Lineage (NCBI taxonomy): Eukaryota > Metazoa > Chordata > Mammalia > Pholidota > Manidae > Manis > Manis javanica. Next base: position 101,759,005 of record NC_133160.1, read on the forward strand.
CTATTAGAAAACAGACATGCCTATGCACACCCACTTACATACCCAAACACACAGCCATATTTCTGTCAATGTTTTCATAAAGCAATCTATTTTCAGTGACCTCAGGCAACTGTACATTGGCCTTCATTCTGTTCATCTGGAACTCTGTGTGCCTTTTTGTTCTAGCTCCTCAGGACAATGCCCATTTGTTGTTGAGCTGGCACAGGTTTGCCTATTACGGAGGGGCAGGTACTTCTATGGTGCTGGTCAAATAATTGTAATAAAGAGTTGGATTTGGAATTATGTTTGGTTACAAGACTGTGATCACATCAGCTGACAAGCACAATAGATTCAGGCAGCATAGACTTTTTATATAATGGGCTTCTTAGCAAATATCTTAGGAGTCACTGTATTGTAAATATTGTGGTTATACACACTGTCCAGTATGTGAGACAAATTTTACACTTAGGAAAGCAAAGGAATTTTCTACTTCTACTACAGTATTTTGACTCATGGAAAGAAAAGGTCACACAGCTTTACAGAATTCATTTTGCATAAATGTTAATGGCATAGAGTGTTATTTTATTACATTAAAAAGTCTAGTTTGGTGTTAAGAGCATATATTTATAAAAAACTACACAGATCTTCCTCAGATTATGATGGGATTATATCCTGATAAACCCATTGTAAGTTGAAAATATTTTAAGTTGAGAACACGTCTGATACACCTAACCTACTGAACATTAGAGCTTAGCCTAGCCTATCTTAGACATTCTTAGAACACTTACAATGAATTTTACATTGCCCACATAGAGTAGGCGCAAATAACACAAAGCCTATTTTATAACAAAGTATTGACTATCTCCAGTAGTTTATTGAGTACTGTACGGAAAGTGACAAACAGAACAGCTGTGAGGGCACCAAGTGGTCTGTAAGTGTGCTGATTGTTTACCCCCGTGATCGGGTGGCTGATGGGGAGATAGATGTAGCTCGCTGCCCAGGATCACAAGAGAGCATGGTACCACATACCGCCAGCCCAGGAAATGATCAAAATTCAAGATTTGAAGTATGTTTTCTACTTGAATACATACCACTTTTGCACCACTCTAAAGTTGAAAAAACCCTACCGTTGTTAAATTGGGTCTGTTCTGTGCTTGGTACTGGCTTATGTAGAAAGCAGGTTGCAATAAATACTTAAAAATCAACAGGTTTGACTATGAAAATACGTGAAATTGCAACACATAGTCTGTTGTGCCTCTGGTAGAGTTGAATAAATCATTTAACTACGTGATAAACCTTAACAATGCTTACCTGCTTTTCCTCAGAGCTCCGTGAATCAGCTTGTTTAACCTTTGAAACAGAGAAGATGAAGAAAGATTACAATGTGAATGTGTTCCTAGCTCATGGGAACACACAATTCATTTCTTTTGAGGAATTTCCTTTAAGATTCAGCTGTACTCACTGGAAGGGTGCAGGCAATGCCTAAGAGGCTGAAGCAAATCACTGCAATTCTCATGGTGCCGATTTGTCCTGCAAAATATTTTGTAAGGAATTATTTGATTTCTTCATAGGTTAAAACAGGATGCCTTTTTAAAATGCTACTGCATTACGAAATAATCACAAATAAAAATACTTTCTGTAGAATATTTTCTATTTCATAGAAATATAACTTTTGTTTTATTGCTATGGTCTTTTTAGACCATAAATATTCATAACGTTACATGTATCCTATGCCTCTTGCTGTTCTGCAAGGGAGAGAAGAAATTTACAAGTCTACATTTATTCAGTTTTAATATTTACAGTCCCCGAGATGATACCATCACTATCTGCTATCTCCAGCTATTGAAACCTAAAGATATAGAAACAGTCATTTAATTAAAATAATAAGCTAGTGTGGGAATATTTATTTCTCAGAGGAGAAAAATATGGAGAAAATGAAACTATGGAAGAAATTTGCTTTCACCATATTTCCTGCATGCAATTCAAACCTGATTTTTAACTTAAAAACTAAAAAGGCATTACTTAGGTAAAGTGAAGCTCTCTCTAAATCCAGTTATTTAAGTATTCTAGAAATTTGAAATGAAAAGGAAAACATTGAAAACAGTCAACAGCTTTTCTGTTTGTGATAATCAGCCTACATAGTGGCATGTAGGTATTTTGGTGGAAGTTTTAACAACTAATTATGGAAGTAAAATATTAAGAAAGGGATTTTTCCTTGAAAATAGGGTGTCTCATCATTTAAAAAATGGCATTATCATTGACTTACAGTAGCACTAAAGATCCTTTTCCTTCTAAATGCCCCCAAATCATATCAGCTGTCCATTTAAAATGATGTAGATACAACCATTCCAAAGGGATTTAAGTATTCTAGAGGCATAGAATTTTACTTTTTTTCTGACTGAAAGATGTGGTTTCAGTTCTTTTGAGGACTCAGTGAAAGCATTTTTGAATTTTATATTTGACTAGCTTTCAAAACAGCCATTCACCTTTCCTCCAGGAGATCTGTAATGAATCTGGCATGTTTATTTAAAGGACTAGAACAATTTAAATCTTCTTAACAGCTTTACAGTTAAACCGTTTTCCTTACAACTTGACTTTATCCATGAAATGAAGCTGAATGCACAGGGCATCAAAAAAGGTAGCGAACTGCAGGCTTACCCAGGTCTGCGGCTGGCTGAGGAGAGTCCAGTGCCAGACAAGGCTGCACTCCCTGCTCTCTTCTTGCTGCTGACAGTGAAGCCCTCTCAGAATTTAAATGCTGCTCCAGACATTCTCCACCAACACAAGGAGGCGGAGAGATGTGTCATGAGGTTTTCAGCCATTGCCCAACCCACTTGCTCCCACACTTCCCCTCTGGTTTTGCGGTTCACGTAAACACACACACAAATGACTCTACAGTTAGAACATTACTGAGGTACAATATTATTAACTAGCATTTTCATTTATGGGATTGGCATTCAGCATCATGGAAGGGCATCTAAGAGTCCCATATAAAGGGAGGAAGATAGGTAAAATATGTAACCAGCTGTGCCTCATAATTATACTTATTTAAGAGCTACAAGGCTATTTGCTCAGGTGTCCAATGAGTTCAGAACCCTCCCTCCATCCTTACTACTCAAGCTCAGTTTCGTGATTTCAAGTACTCAGCAGCTTTTCATTTAGATAAATGGCGTTAGTCACATTAAAATCCACATTCACCATAATGTTGCTCATGTAATTGTATATTAATGATACCAAAAAAAAATCCACATTTATGTCCCTTAGGTTGGACTTACAATGACTTTTCAAGGACATGGATTTTTGTCTCATTGTTTGTATTGGAGGTGATGAATCTGAATACTTTGCTATACCAAACAGAAGAATTTTAATGAACTCTAGCTGCTGCAGAATAAAGCAGGTTCTGACAGAGCAGGGTTACTGCTCAGAGTGCCCCTTCAGGAGCCAGAGATTGGGTTTGAATCTCCCTCTGCCACTAACAAGCTGTGTGATCTTGGACACATCACCTAGTCTCTCTCTACCTGTTTCTTCACCTATCAAATGCACATACTGTTACCTAGTTCATGTGGTTTTTGAGAAGTTTAAATGAATTGTGTAACACTAACAATCCTTGGCACAGAAACACTGTGTTCATGTTAACTATTACTGAAATTTTTAGGAGGGACAGGTAGTCATAATTTGTAATGTCTTTAAATGGAATAGGTTATTAAAATGAGATTAAGTGTAATTATCTTTAAACTGTGTGTATCAATTAGGGTAATCTGTACATCTGTAAAGGAATGGATTAGATTTATGAATTATCTTTTTCTATTTTTTTCTCCCAGGATATATGAAGTTGGTTCTTTAATAATAAAATTAAAAAAAATTCTATATTAAAAAAAACTTTACTGGGTATTTAGAAGGTGTTTGAATCTAAGAGAATTACAAGTGAAGTTTGAATATTGAAATGGAAATAGGGGTAGCAGAGTTCTGAGTACATTTTAAGTATTTAATATTGTTTGAGATTACTTAACCTTTTCATATACCTTCCTCAGTTGTGAAATGGGGACTGCGCTATTCATTTGCCTCACACCTCCATTCTTAGAATCATGTGTGAAGTGAGATTAAAGATAAAGAATTTATTTATTGTTAGTTCTGTCGAGGGTGTCAGTTCTTGTTTGCCAAATATTGCTTTTAATATAAATATGGATTAAATAATTTCTTCCAGTATCATTAGTATAATTAATCCATAGGTTTTATGGACATTGGTAGAGGAAAAATGTGTCTCTTTTAAATTGGACACGTTCCATATGAATTGATATTGTTGACTTGTGGGTTGTAAGCACTCATATCAATAATTCAGATGGAATCTACCTCTATAAAATATAAAACACACGGGTTATGAAGTTGCAAAACAGACTTCTTGTTTCTGCTTTTAAAAGCTGGTTATTTTCTTTAAACACATTACCCACATGAATTTGTCATGCTGTCAGTTTGGTGGGGGGAAGTTCACAAATTCTAAAAAGAACAAGATTGCCACAGGACTCATGATGGTTTACTCTGTACCCACGGGAGTGATTTAATAATAACTTAGAGAGTTATAGGAATAGATGTCGCTGCAGTCATCTTGAAATGACCCATAGGACCCATCAGAGGACGCTTCTGGTCATAGCTCCGAAGTGCCACACGATGGCAGCGTTTCTGAAAAGGAATTCAGACCATAAACTGGTTCTGTCAGTTTTCTTATTACAGCAGGGTAGAACATACCTGTATTTAATAACAGAACTGTAAAATCATTGTGGGGCCTTCCATTTCTTGGAATGCCAGGTGAGCAAATAGTTCCCAACAATGACACAGTAACAGAGAACACAGAGGCCGAGAGCACCAAGGCATCCTTGTTTGGCTGGGTCCTTGCCGTCAGCGATCCCAGGTACATGCTATTGTCTCCTTCCCCACTTCCCACACTCACTCAAAAGGTTACTGATCCCCAGGTCTCAGAGTAAAAGCTTGTGAGTTCATGGTTAAAGAATGTGTCTGGATGATCCTGAGATGAAAAGATAAAGTGATTTCTAGTGGAGACCTTTATGCAAAGTGTGGGATAGATAGTGTGTCATTCTGACTTTTGAAGAGGCTCATGATTCTTGATTTTTGTAATCAGACATATACTGACACTTATTTTTTCCTGAGTAAGATTTTCCAACAGTCAGAATTAAAATGTTAAAAGAGATTTAAGTCAGAGAGGCTTGATCTGTAGCGTTTCCATACGATTCCATTCTTGATTGGGCTAATGCTTGGTTATTAGAATCAAAAGGTCAAAATGATCAAATTCCTTCTAAAACTTGTATGTGGACAAGAAAAAGTTTAGTTGTTAAACTGGAATGCAAAGAGTGGTTTGTGATTGTATAATATAGGCACATGATAAGAGGACATACTGAAACATGTAAAGAACAGTATATTTTGGCCCTTTAATGTTTGAATTCTTCAATAAAATGAACATCCAATGACATGCTCATCCCTTAGCAGTTTATGTGCCAACAAATATTTATGCAGTAAAAAATTAACTGCAAAGAAATTTACAAAAATTTTATGAAATAAAAAAATTATAATAAAATGTATGTAATTCTAATATAAGTTGAGTCATACTAATGATTATTTCCTGTTGCTTTTATAAATCTTCAGATTGAACATCTCCTCTGGGTCCTATTAGAAATCCTGATCAGGCAGAAAAGATTACACCTGAGAACTTCAGGCACAATTCCTGCTCCCAAAGAAGGCTGGTCAGGTGAATACTATTTTTTACAGAACATGAAGTTCTCTGAGGTCTAGCCTTTCTTTTCTCTCTCCAGATTTATCTTTATCCAACTCCCCTTCTTGTACTCCGTGCAACAAGCCCCTAATGCAGCCTGCCCAGGATCTAGCACACCTGTGATTATTGCCCTTCCATGCTTGTCTCCTTAAACTGACAAGTAAACTCCCTCCAGGAAGAGACTGGGTCTTATTCATGTTTGTTTCTACAGTTTCCTGTTAGGCACTAAGTAAATGTTTGAGGAGCAAGTGAATAAAGGAGCACTACTTTAATAATGCTTAATCCAAAAAAAAAAAATAATGCTTAATCCTGTGGGTGCTCTATGTGACACTTGAATTTATTACCAGCTCCAGGGAGCTGGGTCAACTGCTGGGTTCTCAGAGCAATTGGTACGGTAATACCCCCTTATGCATGGTTCCGCTTTCTGCCATTTCTGTTACTTGTGGTCAATCCCGGTCTGGAAACCACATTTCGGAAGCAGATGATCCTCCTGCTATAAAATCTCAAAAGGTCAGTAGTGGCCTAATGCTACGTCACAATGCCTGCGTCATTAACATCACTTCACCTCATCTGGTAGGCATTTTATCATCTCACATCATCACAAGAAGAGTGAGTCTAGTACAGTAAGATATTTTGAGAGAGAGACCACACTCCCATAACTTTTATTATAGCATATTGTCATAATTGCTTACTTTATTGTCAGTTATTGTTGTTAATCTCTTACTGTGTCTGATTTATAAATTAAACTTTGTCATAGGTGTGTGTGTAAATGGTAACAACTATACACATGGTTTGGTACTATCTGCCGTTTAGATCCACTGGGGGTCTTGGAATGTATTTCCCATGAATAAAGGAGCACGACGGCATATATGCTTTAAAATGCCATTGTAGAATTTGAAGAGCCAGGATCTTCTCCCATTATCTATGGGGTTCTGACAAGCCCTTTAACATGTCTGGGTCTCATGTTTCTTGATAGAGATCATTTAAATAAGTTTTAAGTTCAGTTTGAGCTGAATAAAATTCTGTGATTTTATGTTTCTTTTTAAAATTTTTGAGGAATTAAATACTGACATTGCAGTAGGATGAGCAAACAGATTGTGGGAAGAGAGATGGCCTTGAGGTTCTAAGAGGAGTTCAGACTAAAACCCAGAAAGGGAAGATTTTGATGCAAGGTCTGTCTAATAGACCAGCAGTCAGGTGAAAGTCAAAGCATCTTTTAAAGTGTGTTTAAATAAACAATCATGTATGTTTGCTATCTTTTAAATCACAGATAAAAAATTAATTAATTTCATAATAATAATAATAATATTAGTACAAACTTAATTTTTTAAAGGAGGAAAATCACTCCCAACATATGATGTCAATAATAAGCCAGTTTCTAATAAGTCAATCTTTGATCTTCTGAGAATTTTTTGTCCTTACCTCTCCAAATACATGTTTTTAGAGGGGTGTTCTCAGTATGGGTCTCATGAATTTCTTTCGGATTCTGTTACACCAAGAGTGGGAGACTCAGGAGAAAGTGACTGAAGAAGTTTGGCTTGTTTCTTTCTTGGAAGATGCCTACTGTGGTTTTAGGAGGCAATTTTGTTGCCAAACAGATCAGGAAAATCAGGCTTTCACATAATCTGGAGATGTTTTTAGATTTTTCTATCTCGTACTCACATCCTCTTCATTTCCAAGCATCTGTAGATGTGACTGGTCTAGACAACCTGTTCATTTCACTTTGTATGCAGTGAAATTGTTTGAGTTACCTAGAATCAATTCCATCCTCTTCTCACCCATTTCATGCTTAACAAATTTCTCCTTGTTTTTTACCTTAGAAATTCTTCCTTGTAATTATTATGCCTTCAAATTTATCTTTTCTATGGCAATGAAGAGTAGGCCCAGAACTTCTCTCTTTGCTTGTTAAAAGGAGAGATAGTCAAAATAATAATAACAATAATAATGGTAATTATGTATGTTTTCATGGAATACCTTTGATGTACTAGATTTAAAAACATATGTCTCTATTCCTAACAGCTATAGGAATTCAGTATTCTGATCTCAATTTTTCAGGTAATTAAATAGAAGCCATTTACTGTGTAATAATTTCTATAGACATGATTTCATTCACTCCTTGCAAAAACCTTTGAGTAAATATTTACAGGGTCAGTAGAAGTCCAGAGGAGGTACTTGTCTGGGCAGGAAAACTTCCCAGAGGATGCTGGGATTCAGTACAGAGGAGGAAATATGATATTTAGAGACTCACTTTTAAGATCTGAATCAAAATTATAAGCATCCAACTTTGATGTTGAAAAAAATGAATACACATACAACCAAAGCTATGTTACAATGACGATGGGATATCTTTAAAGAGAGTGAATAATTTGTTTATGATAGGTTCAAATCTAACCAAAATGCAAAGCTTTATTTTTCCATATGTCATTTGGGTAATGTCATGCATGCTATGGTTGTGAGCCATGCAGTGTCAGAGAATGTTAATAAATCTCTGCTCATCTCAGTAATCTGCTTTGATCAGCAATTCAAAAATTCATGATTACTGATTATAGGTTAGTAGTGGTAGCTTTATACTTAATACAATGACCTAAAATATTAGTTGTCATGATCAGCTCAACTTTGAGTGAATTGCTTATCAATATAATATCTAGAAAAAGGCACAATTCAAAGGTACAGTTTTATCGTTAGCCTTTTTGTTCTATTACATTTGGATTCCTTACAGCACCTACCATAATAATATGGCAGGTACTGCTGGCCCTGCAATGAAGATTCATCGTTTAGAGTAGTTCCTTGGAAGCAGCTGCCCAGCAGAAACTAAATTTTCCAGCATCTCTTGCATCGGACCATGGCCCTGTTCCTAGTTCTTGCTAATGGAATGTGAACTAAAGTAGTGTGTTTCACTTCCAGGCTGTAGTATCTAAAACCTAAAAGTGTCTTCTCCATAGTCATATTCTTCACCTTTTGGCTGAATGGAGAGGATTCTGAGGCACTTTTAGAGGGCATAGCTTGAGCTGTCTGCTGACCAGGAACCCTGATATTGAATATTATGTGAACCAAAAATGTGCTCTTTTGCCTTAGGTCCCAGTATCTGTTACAACAGCAGGTGTTATACTGATTAATGCAACCCCTACACAATAATGCTTATACATAGTTTTTTAATGTTAGCATCTATGTACCAGATCACTAGACTTATGAGATTGGATTTAGATTTTGCTGTCATAATTTTTATATAATTTCTATGTGTATAGGGAATTTTCTATTCATTTTTGCTTCCCCATTCCTAAAACCCTGAATTAGTCCATGTGAAATTGCTAATGTGTTATAACTGGAGTTGATTATTTTATACAGTATGTGACTCATTTAATTCCAAAAGGAGTATGGGTAGCTATTTTAGGTGATTAGGAGAGCAGTTCTCTTGATCCTCTGTTTCTGTTTTTCCATTTTTACCAGAATAGAATTAGCTTGGTACAAGATAGTGTCCAATGTTGGAAACTAGGGGACTGATTTTATTTGGACTATAGTACAAGTTCCATGAAATATTGTCAAATTAGCTTGCCTCTGAGAAGAGAGAGGCTATAGCTATCTCCTAATAAATAATAAACTCATCTTACAACTTCTGATTGTTCATACAGCATCATTTGCTTTTACTTCTTAATTAGGCCCCTTCTGCTTTTTGGCCTGTTCACCAAGGGGCAGACAGGCGTAGGGAGATACTAAGGTAAAATCCTCCTTTATATTTAAGGACTTAAGGTCATGTTCTCTGAAGGTTTTGGTGGACTTCTGTTCCCTGGTAGGAATGTGTTTACGATTAATTTTAGTCTTAGTTGCCTTTTACCCAGGGCAAATATTGTGTGGATGCTGAGTTCTAGGAAACTTGAAGAATTTAAGAATGTTGTCACCATGGTTTCTAGTATGGAGATGACCATAATTAGAGGAAATGGTAGGTTGCATTAGAAACTGTCTATGGTTGGGAGCTGGAGTTTTTGACCCTTTCCTGTAAATTTCACTGATATTCCTCAAAAGATCTGTGGTGGTCTTTTGGTCTGTGGCTCATAGGTTGGCCAAGGGGTTAGCCAGGGTTCTTAGTGAAGCAGGAAAAGAGGCCACGTATAGCCTATCAGCATAGCTGGTACACCCACTTGTCTGGGCTGGGAAGGAAGTGGAGGCTGGGGTCGGGAAAGGGGCCTATTTATGCTCTGAGACAGTGCCAAAGCATCTCAGACTTGGGTTTCACTTTATTTTTGTTTATGTGGATTTGGTTTAGATGCAAGTAGAACTGTGGTATCTTAACCTCTAGTAAGATTTCAGACATACATCTTGCTTCATCAAGCTCAGTCTCAGGAATACAGTTTGTATCTTAAAGATGATGGTGTTCTGAATTTAGAAAGATGAAGATAGTGCATTTTCATTTAAATCTCATAACCTTTGACTGAGGTTGGAAATTAATAAACATTTCATTTTTATTTTTAAAAAGAGTGATAAGAATCCTACATATGTTTACTTTCCTAAAACCTATTTTACTTTCATAGTCGTTTTATAAAATTGGGCAACTAGTTTATTTTTTGTGGTAATGTGGGCAGGAGGACTAGAACCAGGAAATAAAATCAGTTTCCCTTTTATCTGACTGTCCCATGTATGTGTGAACACATGCTGTGTGTAGATCTTTTTCTTACACAAAGCTAAGAGTTAAGTTATTATTATTATTTTTTTACAAAAATCCATGAAACATAAAAGCATATAATAGTTGAGAGATTTTGGGGAAAGAATGCTAAGAAATCAATAATGTAAGTGTTGAGGCAAACTTAGAACAAGAATATAAAATGTCTAGTTCTATACATTGACTAACAAATACTAATTTAGTTGCTTTGAAACAGAATAATTTAGCATCAAGTACTTAAAAATACTAATTTCAGTCAATATAATTAAAAAATATGGATCGTGTGTCTCCGCTGGGCTATTAGAAGTAGCATTTCCCAACTTACTACTATTGTTCTAGTCTTAGAATCTCCCAAGAAGCTGGAAGAGGGGTGGTATGAAGGCAGGGCATTAAGAAAGGAGGGGTAATTCTTGACTTGTGATTCCATTTGAGCTCTAAGACAACTCAGATTCTAGGTGGGCAGAAAATCACTAAGAATGGAGATCAGAGCAGAAGTTTGGGCTCAAATTAAAAAAGGTGCCATCAATGTCAGCCAAATCAGTGTATTCAGAAAGCAGCACTGAGCTGGCATTGCACTGGGGTATTTATTCCTGGTTTTGGGTCTTTTCCTCAGGTGCCAAACTGAAAAACTGCAGCTCTATCCGTCCTTTACTTTACTTTTCTAGATCAGGAGTCAACAAGCTCTTGGGCCAAATCCACCCACAATTTATTTTTGTCAATAAAGTATTATTGGAATATGGCCAAGCCATTCATTTATGTAGTGTCTATGGCCGCTTTACTACTGCAACAGTAGGGTTGAGTTGGGTAAGAGGCCATATGGTCTACAAATCTTGAAATATTTACTATTTAGACCTTAACAGAAAAGGCCTCATGTTATTACAGATGAAAGATATTTCTTATTTTAGTTTATTCTTTAGCTCAAGCATATGAATCAGACCCCCACCCAGTTCCCACCTGTCATTTCTGGCTACATCAAGTACTTTTTGAGGTGGGAGGAACAGTATTCCATGTGTGGTGTCAAATGCATGGGCCCAGCTTTGAACAACACAGTACAGTGCTTTCTGTTTTATTTTCTCTAATCCTGATAATGCTCTGCTTTACAGTCAGCATAGGACACTGAATCAATGATATGAAGGCCAAGGGCTTAATGATTTTCAGATCTCTTTCTGGTCATAAGCAATAGCTTATTAGGTAAAATCTTGTAAATGTACTTGAAATTTCTGCCAGGTGTAAATATCCCTCCTTATATGTGCTCACCTGACACTTTCTCTCACTTTTCCTGCTTTTTCCATAGAGTCCCTTGTGAGATAATTCTGTAATTATCCCTTTGTTCTCACCTTTCACTAAGCCAAAGATCTTAGTATCATTTGTAAATCAGAGAATTTTAGTATGATTAATGATATTAATACTTTTACTTTATTTATTACCTTCTAAGCATTTAAAATACTTTCATATTGATGATCTGGATTGATGCTAGTAACAGCATTTGCCTCTGGGAAAGGGATCTGATTGGCTAGGGGCAAGAATGGAATGGAGACTTAGAGTTTCACAGCAATAAACTTTATAGCTTTTAAATTTTGCATCCTGTGTGCATTAGTTGTATATATTACTGTGTAGAAGAATTACCAGAAACTTAGCAGCTTAAAACAACACATATTTATTTTCTCAGAGTTTCTGTGGGTCAGGAATTCAGACATGGCTTAGCTGGGTTCTCTGCATCAGAGTCGTCACAAAGTGAAGTGTTAGACAAGGCTGGAGTTTCCTCCGAAGGATCGATTATGGAAGGATCTGCTTCCAAGCCTACATGGCTATTGGCAGGATTTAATTCCTTGAGGACTGTTGGACTAAGAGCCTTAGATCCTAGTTGTTTGTTGGATGGAGGCCTCCCCAGTTCATCTTCAACACCACAAATTGCTTCCTCAAAGCAGAAAAGCTGAAAAAGCAATAGAAGGAGTCTGGTAGTAAAATGCAAGTCAAATTTTATGTAACCTAATTATGAAATGACTACCTATCACTTTTGTCCTATTCTGTTTGTTAGAACAAATAGTTAGGCCATCCTATATCAAAGGGAGGAAACTAAGCAAGGATGTGAATACCAGGAGTTGGAGATTATAAAGGGGACATTTTAAAGTCTGCCTATCACAATGTATGTGTCTGTGTGTGTGTATTACCTATTAGAAAAATTAAATAAGTGTTTTTAGACATCTAAGACTTTTGAAATGAAAGTCTCAGCATAGTATGTGAAATATCCCATTTTTGTAAATAAAAAATAACATGCATATATACATATATATGTTTGTATAAATGCATACAAAATAATGGGAATGATACAGATCAAATGGATAGTATCTTCATGTGTTCAGGCTGCTGTAACAGAATACCATAGACTAGATGGCTTATAAACAATAAAAATTTAGTTTTCACAGTTCTGGAGGCTAGAAGTCCAGGATCCAGGCCCAGGCAGATTTGGTATCTGGTGAGAAGCCACTTCTTGGCACACAGATGGCTGTCTTCCTACTGTGTCCTCACATGGCGGAAGGGGCAGGGGAGCCGTTTGGGGTCTCTTTTGCAAGGGCACTAATCCCATTCATGAGGGTTCTACCTTTATAACCTAAGCACCTGCCAAAGTCCCTATTTCCTAATACCATACACTGGGATTAAGTTTCAGCATACAAATTTTGGGGGGCACAAGTATTCAGACTATTGAAGTTAGCAATGATTGCTTCTATGGAAGGAAGTGAGAGGAAAGGGCACAAAGGAATTTTTCTAGTTTAACCTAGTTCTTTGTTTTCTTTAACACCATGAGAAAGGATCATTATATAAAGAAGTAGAGGATAAATGGCTTTGCAGGGACATATGATCACTTAATTGCAGATGAGGACTCAGAACACAGTTCTTCTGAATATCAAAGATTTTTTTTCCTATTTATTTATTGAATTATGTTATTTGTTTCTAAGTTAAGTCATTTTATTCAGAAAAATTATTAAAATTAAACTATAAGAATGATAGAAGCTAGTTTCCCTACAAAAGCCTGGATAACCTCATTGGGCGGCCATCTCTGCTCAATATGTCCAGTAATTAAGCCCCTTTTAAGACAATGATAAAAAAGAAACTTGTATTTACTGCTATGGTAGGGTTGCCAGACTTAGCAAATGAAAATATAGGATGCCCAGTTAAATATGAATTTCAGATACATAAAGAATAATGTTTTAGTATGTCTCAAATATGCAAATATCTTATATATACAATATTGGGATATACTTATGACATCATTGTTTGGTTGTGTATAAGACCTACATTTAACTACATGACAAGTATTCATCTTTCATATGAGCAATGAAAAAAGCAGTGTAGGTTCTTGAGCAGAAAGATTTCGTAGTAAAATGGTATTTTACGAGGGTCATTGTCTGCTTCATGAGTGTTGTACCCCAAGATGCTCATTCTTCCCTTTCTGACCCAGGGACAAATCGATTCAACAAATATTTCTGAATGCCTGCTAGATGTGAGGTACTCTATCAACTGCTGGGCACACAAAATCAAACAAGTTTTCCATACTTGCCTTCAAAAAACTCAAAGCCTTTTTTGCTGGAATTCATGAAAATTTTGGGGGGATGACTAAAGGTAAGAATGTACTGAATCTGGTAAAAACAGATCAAATTGGCATGAAGTCTCTTAGCTCTCAAGCTTTAGTGTTTCTTTGGGTGGTTTTAATACACCTTAAGGTTTTTAAAATTATAAGCTACAATGGATGCTTAGAACATGATATTTTTAAAAATTAAGAAATAAAAAAATAATTTAAAGAGTTTGAATATTGCATTATTTTCTTTGAGTCCTTATCATCTTTTCTTTTCTGAAATAGTCATTGAAATATCTCTGTGGAAGTAAAAAGAAGTAATATAATTTTGCAGAATGTGATTTACCAGTGTAAGTTTGCCAAATTTGACTTTATGATTGTATTCCAGGAAAACAGAAAAGCAAAACTCAATAAGGAAATAGTCTGCAGTTAAATTTCAATAAATGTTCCAGAGATGGAGCTTTGTGTCAAGATCCTTTATACACTGATTAAGTAGATTTTTTTTTTCAGTTTTAAACACACTATCCTTGAAGCTCCTTCAGATGATGTAACAAAATTGGATGACTGACCACTTACTGAAGGAGTTTTAAAGTTTCATATTTTTAGATTGAGTAACAGTTCTCTGGTGGGGAAAGGATGACTATGTTTAGCCACAGAAAAGCAGAAGAGAGAATGGAAGTGTCCTGTACAGGGTCAGATTGCTGTCAGATCCAGTCTTCCCATCCTCCTTGCTTGGCTCCGGATCAGATGGAATGGCCCTGAAAGCAGCAATCCCAAGCCCCTATGTCACTTTGACCTTGGCCAGTTTCACTCAGGAATGAATGAATGAATGGATGAATGAATGGATGGCACTGATAGGAGATAGGCAGGAAGAAGGCAAAATCCGGGTATTTCTCCATCTCTTCCTTGCCTGCATCTGGCAGATCTCAGACAGTCCCTGTTCCTTCCGCATGGCCCTAGTTTTCACCTGGTGACCCCAGGCCCTAGGCTCTACCATTCTCTCTCCCTTCCCTGGTTTAGAGAGGGCAGTAGCTACCTGATGTTGTTGCCCCACAGAGCCAGTTTGGCTTCTCAGATCTTCCATCTTCCATGGTATCAATTTCCTGTGTTAAATTCTTTCTGTTATGTGTACTTGAAATGGTTTCTGGTTTTCTGGATAGGCTTTTCTTAATACAGGGAACATGGGAATTTTTAGGAAGCTATCAAGAAATCAGCAAGGATCTATATTCCTCACTCCTTACCATTGTCTACAGGGAGTTCCAAATAAAGAAATGAACAACTGTTCCTTGAGTACTAATGCCTTCTTTGTTTCAAGGATCAGAGACTGCTAAGGATTTTCCAGAGTAGATGATTTTTGTGAATGATTAGCTCGTAGAGCATGAACCTGTACTTTGCCTCAAACCAAACTTTCAATTATTTTCTCAGTGAACAAAGACAATTTCCTTTTCTAATGAAATAGGGGGTGTGTGCTATCATTTCTAGATCAATAATTCTTAAAATGAATATGTGAGGGAAAAGAATAAGGACAATAAAATGGAAAAAAAAACGTTCAGAGATAAGAGAACAGAAACAAGGATGATATGGAATCAGATAATATAACTATTCTCTGAGAAAGGAATAGCTTTGATTAAAAAGGGATTAAAAGATCTATTTTCTCAGAAATGTTACTCATGACCCTGAAGTTCATTAACACAGTTCAAATATTTGCATGATATCATAAATCAGAGTAAATATAGGAAATGATGTTTTCTATATACATTGTAAATATTAATAATCACAACCTCTCCGCCAACTCTTGGTTTGCCAGCAAAGGAAAGGAAGATGTTCCCTAGTGAAAGCAGTGAGCTTGATAAGTGGGCAGCAAGGGCACAAACCTGATGGCAGGGAGGAAGCAGTGACATGGCGCTGGTGTATGTAGGTCTACAGCGCCTTACTCCAGCGTGTGTACTTACAACCTTGGGAGCTGAGGACGTTGTTAACTGACCCGTCTGGCAAGTTCAAACCTTGAAGGAGGATTTATGTAAGTCACAGATCCACTCAGTGCTTTCTGGCCTCAAATATGAAAGAGGATAAGGCCTTTCTTAAATGTCCCAAGGCATTACTGCTATACAGTGTACCGTTACCCTCAAGAGCAAGGCCTCTGCGGTCAGGCTGCCTCAGCTCAGACACTGCCTTGGCACTTCCTAGTGGGGGCAACTGGAGCAAGATCCCCTCTCTAGGTCTCTTATATAAGAGGTTAGTTCCCCTCTCTAGGTCTCTTATATAAGATGGACAGAAACTGCACCTCCTTCAGAATACTGTGTGGATTAGACATGCTCATACATATACAGCTTAGACCAGGTCCTGAGACTTAATAAATCACTCAATAAAGGTTAAATATTATTATCACTCAGAAATGATACCTGTGAGTTTAGAGCTTATGTTAAATTCAAAGTATGGGAAATACACTTTCAGAAAATGCATAAGTTATACACCATATTAAATGTAAGAAACCATGTTGATCTGTAACTTGTTCTATCTTACAAGCACAGGAGAAAACAAACCCCACAGTGACAACAGGGAGATTTGGCAAATAGCAAGCAATAGAAAAACACTTCAAACAGTTAAAAGTGAAATTCCTTTCTTCAGGCACATTTTTCAATACATGTTGAAGGGAAATCTGACTGTTTTAGTAGCAAAGAAAGAAGGGTAACAGGATTGCGAGAGCTGCAGCAAAATACAGTCACTGTGTTCAGATGGACAATATATTAGGAAATATTAGGTCTGAAGCTGTGGTTAATATACAGCTTATGTTCCCTCTGTTTCCTGAGTTTTTAGCATACTGAAGTCAAGTGATGTTTTTTTGACATATGGAAAATTATGAGCTGTTTTGGGGAAAAAAGCACATGTCCTAATTGGGCAACATCACCTTTTCCATGAGAAGTATAAATGAAACCTTAAGGAATAGTTGAGATAGAAAATAAAAAACAATTGATAGAAGTTTTCTCTTTCTCTTTCTCCCTGTCTTCCCTTCTCTCTCTCCCCATGCTCTTTCTCTCTCTTTCCCTTTTTCTGATGCATGGTAGTGTGAATCTTCATGTCAACAAATATCAACCCAGCAATAAAGACTGCCAGCTGTATTTTGAGTGACATCCATTCTGTCATTATCATTGTTGGACACCAATTCTGTAGCAGGCTCTGACCACATCCTGCTATTAATGACTTTGATAGGGGCCATGTAGGATTTCCCATATGAGAATGCTGGAAACAAAAATACTTAATTGAAAATAGCTAAATGGTGCTATTTATAAATACATTCAGGTTTAAGAAAGTGTAAATAACCATGCACATACTTTCAGGGAATTTACAGTTACACTTTTTCCCTTCAGAACAAAGTTAACATTTGTTGATCAAAGAAGTTGGTGTTCCCATCTCACCCAACTCATTTAGCTGGAACAAGTTTATATGCCCCTGTGGGATGGCCACATGATTCTTCTAGGAAGAAATGACATTAATCAGTGTGACTTTGAGCTCAAAAGTACTGAGCAGTGCTTTTCTTCATAGGGAATCCACTGATCTACCTGTGGCACTTTGTGCCAAATACAGGCTATGCTTTGACACCAATCCCTCCTCCTTCAATTTGGAAACACCTATGGCCTTTGACTGGTTTAATCCTTCACTTTCTCAAGTGTGCTGTGATAGCACAGAACATTTATTAAAGGTGACTAGAGCAACATTTACAGAACTAGCAATAAGAGCACATGGCTGTGAGTAAGAACAATGAGAGGGAACAGTCATTATGGACTTGGGACGGAAGGGAGATGGGTGGGTGCTCCAGAGCCCAGCTTGCTGTCTTTCCCATGGTTTTATTTGTATATTCTACTGAATTGCTACCACACTGCTACTCCTGGGCTCTCTCTTAAGACTCTCTTAAGTCTCTCATAAGACTGTACCATTTTGCAAATACTCAGAAGGATGAAGGGCTCAAAGCAGCTAAGGTAAATGTGGTTAATCACAACTTTTTTTTTTTGAGAGGGCATCTCTCATATTTATTAATCAAATGGTTGTTAACAACAATAAAATTCTGTATAGGGGACTCAATGCACAATCATTAATCAACCCCAAGCCTAATTCTCAACAGTCTCCAATCTTCTAAAGCATAACGAACAAGTTCTTACATGGTGAACAAGTTCTTACATAGTGAAATAAGTTCTTACATGGTGAACAGTGCAAGGGCAGTCATCACAGAAACTTTCGGTTTTGATCACGCATCATGAACTATAAACAATCAGGTCAATTATGATTATTCGTTTGATTTTTATACTTGATTTATATGTGAATCCCACATTTCTCCATTATTATTATTATTATTAATATTATTTTTAATAAAATGCTGAAGTGGTAGGTAGATGCAAGATAAAGGTAGAAAACATAATTTAGTGCTGTAAGAGGGCAAATGTAGATGATCAGGTGTGTGCCTATAGACTAAGTATTAATCCAAGCTAGACAAGGGCAACAAAACATCCATGGATGCAGAAGATTTCTCTCAAAACAGGGGGGGTGAGGTTCTAAGCCTCACCTCTGTTGATCCCCAATTTCTCACCTGATGGCCCCGTGCGACTGTGCCTGTCTTAGGTTGTTCCTCCCTCGAGGAATCTTACCTGTCTCTGGCTAACCAGTCATCTTCCAGGGCCATACAGGGAAATGTAAAGTTGGTAAGTGAGAGAGAAGCAATACTGTTTGAAAAGGATAGCTTTTTACTTCTTTGCAGATTTATGCCCTGTGGCTCCTATGCCCAGCATTTGTCTTGAGGTATTTTTACCACTTGGAAGAATTAGGATACTTGGTAATTTCGATATGAGGCACGAATTCTACTTAAGGGTTGTAATTAGGAAGGAAGAAGAAAAGCTATAGAAGTAGCAGACGGAAGAAATCATGGGAAGATTGATTATTTCTTTGACATATCTTCTTGTAGAGTAACATAAGCATGTATAGGTTTTAAACTACTAATTTAATTGCATACACACATTAACGTAATAGGAATACAGCTACATAACCAAAGCAGACCTACAATTACCAGCCATATCCAGTGAAACCAAGAAAACCAGTTAGGCACCCTAGGCATTTGTGAAACTTATCAATGATATGATGGATATTGTCTAACTGAATTTGAATACTTTGAGAAAAATCAGACAAATTAAAACAACACATTCCTGGGAACTGTTCACATCCCATATGTTCTTTTAACAGTAGATAGTCTGTAGTCGCAAGATTTTGGAGTGCTGCAACTTGCACTTCTCCTAATTCTTGGTTGAGTTCCGACAGTATAGATCCAGTCAAATTTGTTGTTTTACTGTATGCACAGGCCAGCTTAGATATCTCCTTCTTCATTCCAATGGCAAGTCCAGGAACTGGTGGGATGAATGCAGCTACAACTGCAACAGTGCCAGGATCTTTGTTGAAGTTTTTTGATGTTCATCTTCTGGAATGACTCTTCCAGAGAATGTTGATGTTGGAAGTTCTTCTTCATATCGTATCTTAATTCATTTTCTGGGTAGCCAAATTAGACTTTGATCCTCTGTATAAACACAAACAAACCCTTTGCCCACACTTCGATATGCCCTTTATACCATTGTGAAGAACTTATTGGAGATCACCACACAGGAACTGTTTTTTTTTTTTTTTAAGTGAAAGGAATATTATCAGAAAAATGTACTTCCATAGCTGATCATCTGACACCCTTTAAATGATCAAAATTAAGGATATTTAAAGCATGCATTAATCATTGACTTGCAGTTAGTTTTATCCTATCGAGGAGTAATCCCCCTTCTCTTTCTTTCTTTTTTTTGTTATCATTAATCTACAATTACATGAAGAATATTATGTTTACTAGGCTCTCCCCTATACCATGTCCCTCCCACAAACCCCTTTACAGTCACTGTCCATCAGCATAGCAAACTGTTGTAGAATCACTACTTGTCTTCTCTGTGTTGTACAGCCCTCCCCTTTCTCCCACCCCCTCCATTATGCATGCTAATCATAATACCCCCTTTTCTTCTTACCCCCCTTATCCCTCCCTACCCACCCATCCTCCCCAGCCCCTTTCCCTTTGGTACCCGTTAGTCCATTCTTGGGTTCTGTGATTCTGCTGCTGTTTTGTTCCTTCAGTTTTTCCTTTGTTCTTATACTCCACAGATGAGTGAAATCATTTGGTATTTCTCTTTCTCGACTTGGCTTATTTCACTGAGCATAATACCCTCTAACTCCATCCATGTTGTTGCAAATGGTAGGATTTGTTTTCTTCTTATGGCTGAATAATATTACATTGTGTATACGTACCACTTCTTCTTTATCCATTCATCTACTGATGGACACTTAGCTTGCTTCCAATTCTTGGCTATTGTAAATAGTGCAGCGATAAACATAGGGGTGCATCTGTCTTTTTCAAACTTGAGTGTTGCATTCTTAGGGTAAATTGCCAGAAGTGGAATTCCTGGGTCAAATGGTAAGTCTATTTTGAGCATTTTGAGGAACCTCCAGACTGCTTTCCACAATGGTTGAACTAATTTACATTCCCACCAGCAGTGTAGGAGGGTTCCCTTTTCTCCAAAACCCTGCCAACATATGTTGTTGTTTGTCTTTTGGATGGTAGCCATCCTTACTGGTGTGAGGTGATACCTCATTGTGGTTTTAATTTGCATTTCTCTGATAATTAGCGATGTGGAGCATCTTTTCTTGTGTCTGTTGGCCATCTGTATTTCTTTTTTGGAGAACTGTCTGTTCAGTTCCTCTGCCCACTTTTTAATTGGATTATCTGTTTTCTGTTTGTTGAAGTGGGTGAGCTCTTTATATATTTTGGATATCAAGCCTTTATCGGATCTGTCATTTACAAATATATTCTCCCATACTGTAGCGTACCTTTTTGTTCTATTGATGATGTCCTTTGCTGTACAGAACCTTTTCAGCTTAATATAGTCCCAGTTGTTCATTTTTGCTTTTGTTTTCCTTGCCCGGAGAGATATGTTCAAGAAGAGGTCACTCATGTTTATGTCCAAGAGATTTTTGCCTATGTTTTTTTCTAAGAGTTTTATGGTTTCATGACTTACATTCAGGTCTTTGATCCATTTTGAATTAACTTTTGTGTATGGGGTTAGACAATGGTCCAGTTTCATTCTCCTACATGTAGCTGTCCAGTTTTGCCAGCACCATTTGTTGAAGAGACTGTCATTTCCCCATTGTATGACCATGGCTCCTTTATCAAATATTAATTGACCATATATGTTTGCGTTAATATCTGGAGTCTCTAATCTGTTCCACTGGTCTGTGGCTCTGCTCTTGTGCTAGTACCAAATTGTCTTGATTACTATGGCTTTGTAGTAGAGCTTGAACTTGGGGAATGAGATCCCCCCCACTTTATTCTTCTTTCTCAGGATTGCTTTGGCTATTTGGGGTCTTTGGTGTTTCCATATGAATTTTTGAACTATTTGTTCCAGTTCATTGAAGAATGTTGCTGGTAATTTGGTAGGGATTGCATCAAATCTGTATATTGTTTTGGGCAGGATGGCCATTTTGATGATATTAATTCTTCCTAGCCATGAGCATGGGATGAGTTTCCATTTGTTAGTGTCCCCTTTAATTTCTCTAAAAAGTGACTTGTAGTTTTCAGGGTATAGGTCTTTCACTTCTTTGGTTACATTTATTCCTAGGTATTTTATTCTTTTTGATGCAATTGTGAATGGAGTTGTTTTCCTGATTTCTCTTTCTATTAGTTCATTGTTGGTGTATAGGAAAGCTACAGATTTCTGTGTGTTAATTTTGTATCCTGCAACTTTGCTGTATTCCTAAATCAGTTCTAGTAGTTTTGGAGTGGAGTCTTTAGGGTTTTTTATGTACAATATCATGTCATCTGCAAATAGTGACAGTTTCACTTCTTCTTTACCAATCTGGATTCCTTGTATTTCTTTGTTTTTTTCTGATTGCTGTGGCTTAATCACAACTTTTTAATTACTAGTTATGAGCAAAGGAGAGGAAGAAGGAACATAGTGCAAGCAGTGAGGTTTGGCAAATGGGCAGCAATAGCACTAAGCTGATACAGAAGGGGGTGCTGGACTCCAGTGGGCTCCCTGTTTTCTATATGTTCACACTGGTTGCATGTGCTGCCATACAAGGAATGGCATCTCTTCTACTGCAATGGAAGGAGCAGCAACTCTCCTGCAAAACTTTACCAGGTCGTCCCCAAAAGAAATGCTCTCTCTGTCCTCTAAATTACCACAGAAGTTTAAATGTGCACCTTTTCACGGTAATTGACATCTGGGAGAAAAGGAAGGAAATAATGCAAAAATAAATCTAAATAAACAGATTTGATAATTACAAATCAGTTATTTTGATAGTATGGTCAAGGAAGGCCTCTTTGAGGAAGTGATAAACTGAGACCCAAAGATGAGCGGGCACTGCCTGTAAAAACAGGGAAAAGAATGGCCCAGAGACACAGAATAATATGTTCAAAGGCCCCAGTGAAGGAAAGGACCTGAGGTATGTACTGAGTGAATGAATGTAGGCCAGTCTGACTGGAACACAGTGAACGTTCCACAGTAGAAGAGAGATTAGGGAAAGCAAACCTGCCCCAGAGAAAGTACCTATTCCACTGAGGAAAAACCTCGACCCTTCCATGATGGAAGTGCTCCGGCGCAGTTACCCCGCCACCAGGCAGCTAGCTCATTACCCTGGCAGATGGGGCCATCTGGCGGCTCAGTGTCAGTCTCTGCTGCCGGCAGTTCAGGCACTCAGCGGTGGCCGTGGTGAGTGGGGTCCCTGTTGCTGAGCCCCTGCATAGCCTGAATCCCTGCCACCGGGATCACTTTGTTCACCAGCTGCTGGGCAGTGGCAGGGGTGGCTGGGAAAAGAGGCTGACTGGTGTCAACAGAAGGGGTGTCTTAATCCGCTTGAATATAAAAATCCTCCTCTTCTGGCTTCATCCTTTGGCAAATATTCACGTGGGACAGAGACATCTTCACGATTTGTGACCATTCAAAAGAGTCTATCTGTATACCTCTTCCCATATTTCTTTGTCCCCCATTTTCCTATCATGTTTCTCCCAAGTTGCTGTCCATCCAGCCAAACCACAGGCGACAGCAGCCCCGCCCCCCACTGCCTTGAGAAGGAAGGAAGCTGGACTCCTACATCTGATCTCATTGACCAAAATGCTTTAAAAAAGATTTTTTTCCTGGAATCATTTCTTGACCAGACAGAGTAGATTTATACATATCATTTAGCATACTCTGTCCAATGTAGAAAATGCAAAAACTATTTCTTACCTAATTACTGGAAAGCCTAAATCATAAAAGGTAATTTTGTCAATGAAAAATATTTGTACTTGAACTTTGATTTTGTTCATAATACATATAAAAGTTTATGAATGCATTTCCATTTGAAACCATACTTAAAATTCAATACAAGATGATCACTTGTTTTTGAAAAATAAATCCTTTTGTTATCTCATCACAAAAATATGAGAAAATATGACCTTACTAAGTATCTTTATTACTATGCCTTCTATTTTTTGCCTTTGCATTTGAAAATCACGGAAACCGAAACTACCTCAAGTAGTTACAAACATGTTTTGATTAATTCTGTTAAGGTTTACAATTATGAAATAGCAGAAAAATTTTATTTTGTATCTTAGTAGGGTGAAATCAGTTTAATTATGTTTCTAGAACAAAAGAAAACATAATAGGTAAGCATGTGCTTGTAACTGTCAGGCATTCATTCATGCAGTTAACCAGAGGGCAGTGAACCAAACAAAGCCCCTGCCCTCAAGGAGTTTGAATTCTAGTGGCAAGGCTAGCAATTAAAAAGTTAACTAACATATACCATCATGTAGCAATAAATGTATTAAAATAGTGGATAGTGTTCATAGTGTTATCAAAATACTTAAGTCAAATTTGGCCAAGAAAACTTTTTCACAAAGTCACAAAAGGCCTGCCCCTTTGTAAAACACAATTCATGTAATTTGCTTCCTGTTACAATGTGTAATCTGGAAAGTAATTTATAGCTAAAGAAAAAGGTATCAAGCTGTTACTTTTGGTTCCAGTTTATGCAGTTTATTTTCTACCATATGAAGTTAGGTTTGTGAAGCAAGCTCTTGTCTCTTTAACTTCCTGTTTTAAGTAGTAAAACAGAAGTCTAGGAAGGTCTATTATAACGAAGCAATAATGACAGTTTATCCATTGGAGAACTTTGTTTTTTCCCTGCCCATAAGCACAGCCTTAGGAAGATGAAACCCTCACCACAGCACAAGTGTACATTTTGCTACACTGACCAAAGCAGCATAGTTCAATTCCTGATCTTAGAAGTTGGGAACTACACTGAAAAACCTAACTGAAACTGACAAAGACTGTAATTATAGAAAGATCAGTGTTTGAGCCCCCAGAACATCAGTTGTTTGGAATAGTAATTACTAGGGACAAAACTCAATAATATTTTAAAAACTCATTTTTAAGAAGCTGGGCACTAGATAGAAATTCTGTTCCTGCTCTGTAGAAATCCTTCTGCAGCTGGCTGGGAATATAAAGTAACATATTAAATTAAAATAAGTAGCCCTGTTCCTCAGTCATTTGTTCTGCATGTTAGATAAGCAGTTATGTGTGCTTTGGGTTACAGAAGTATTTACAATATCCAAGAAAGAATCTTTCCAGTCTAATTTCATTCTTTCTTGTATCTTTCACATTATTGTACTAGGGTATTCATTTCTGATTATGCACAAGGGTATTTGTTATTGATTATGTGGCAGTCTATCAAGACAAGATAAGTAGTGAGACACTAGTCTAATCAGGGTTACTTGCTATTACATTTAGGAGCACAGATGCAACACATATCCCCTAAGTCCTGCTTGCTGCTGTTAAATTAGGATAATACTGATTATTTATTTCATCAGGCCTTTACAGAGGGAATCTGAGCTCTGCCTCCTGGGTATATGTAACTGCCTCACATTAATGTGACATTTAGTGTAAAGTAATATGCCAAAACATAACTCTATTAAACATTTTCCTTTCTACTTAAAAATCACTTTCCAGGCACTGCAAAATCCCTCTGGGCCCTTCAGGGTAGAAAGCAACCTTCTCACGGGGCATTGTTCAGTACCATCTGGTTCCAGGAGCAACTGCTTAGGTATCTTCAATCTCCTTAGTTTCCTCCTGCTCTCATGTCTGTATCTGTTCAAGTTTTAGTTTTTTTTAAAATATTCATTTTATTATCATTAATCTACAATTACATGAAGAACATTATGGTTACTAGACTCCCCCCTTCACCAAGTCCCCCCCACAAACCCCATTACAGTCACTGTCCATCAGCATAGTAAGATGCTGTAGACTCACTACTTGTCTTCTCTGTGTTGAACAGCCCTCCCTATGCCCCCCCCCACACATTATACATGCAAATCGTAAGGCTCCCTTTCATTTACCCTGCCCTTATCCCTCCCTTCCCATCCCTCCTGCCCAGTCCCTTTCCCTTTGGTAGCCGTTAGTCCATTCTTGAGTTTTGTGACTCTGCTGCTGTTTTGTTCCTCCAGTTTTTCTTTGTTCTTACACTCCACATATGAGTGAAATCTTTGGTACTTGTCTTTCTCTGCCTGGCTTATTTCACTGAGCATAATACCCTCTACCTCCATCCATGTTGTTGCAAATGGTAGGATCTGCTTTTTTCTATGGCTGAGTAATATTCCATTGTGTATATGTACCACATCATCTTTATCCATTCATCTACTGATGAACATTTCGGTTGCTTCCATTTCTTGGCTATTGTAAATAGTGCTGCGATAAACATAGGGGTGCACCTGTCTTTTTCAAACTGGAGTGCTGCATTCTTAGGGTAAATTGCCAAAAGTGGAATTCCAGGGTCAAATGGTATTTCTATTTTGAGCTTTTTGAGGAACGTCCATACTGCTTTCCACAATGGTTGAACTAATTTGCATTCCCACCAGCAGTATAGGAGGGTTCCCCTTTCTCCACAACCTCACCAACATTTGTTGTTGTTTGTCTTTTGAATGGTGGCAGTCTTTCTGGTGTGAGGTGATATCTCATTGTGGTTTTAATTTGCATTTCTCTGATGACAAGCGATGTGGAGCATCTTTTCATGTGTCTGTTGGCCATCTGAATTTCTTCTTTGGAAATTCAGATTTGGAAAAATTTCTTTTGGAAATTCTTTGGAAATGTCATTGTTAGTGTATAGGAAAGCTACAGATTTTGTGTGTTAATTTTTTATTCTGCAACTTTGCTGTATTCTGATATCAGCTCCTCTGCCCATTTTTAAATTAGATTATTTGCTTTTTGTTTGTTGAGCTGTGTGAGCTCTTTATATATTTTGGATGTCAACCCTTTATCGGCTCTGTCATTTATGAATATATTCTTCCATACTGTAGGGTACCTTTTTGTTCTATTGATGGTGTCCTTTGCTGTACAGAAGCTTTTCAGCTTGCTTTGTCCCACTTGTTCATTTTTGCTTTTGTTTCCCTTGCCTAGGGAGATATGTTAATGAAAAAGTCACTCATGTTTATGTCCAAGAGATTTTTGCCTATGTTTTTTTCTAAGAGTTTTATGGTTTCATGACTTACATTCAGGTCTTTGATCCATTTTGAATTAACTTTTGTGTATGGGGTTAGACAGTGATCCAGTTTCATTCTCTTACATGTAGCTGTCTTACACCAGCACTATCTGTTGAAGAAACTGTCATTTCCCCATTGTATGTCCATGGCTCCTTTATCATATATTAATAGACCATAAATGTTTGGGTTAATATCTGGGGTCTCTATTCTGTTCCACTGGTCTGTAGCTCTGTTCTTGTGCAGGTACCAAATTGTCTTGATTACTGTGGCTTTGTAGTAGAGTTTGAAGTTGGGGAGCGATATCCCCCCCACTTTATTCTTCTTTCTCAGCATTCTTTGGCTATTTGGGGTCTTTGGTGTTTCCATATGAATTTTTGAGCTATTTGTTCTAGTTTGTTGAAGAATGTTGTTGGTAATTTGATAGGGATTGCATCAAATCTGTATATTGCTTTGGGCAGGATGCCCATTTTGACAATATTAGTTCTTCCTAGCCACGAGCATGGGATGAGTTTCCATTTGTTAGTGTCCTCTTTAACTTCTCTTAAGAGTGTCTTGTAGTTTTCAGGGTATAGGTCTTTCACTTCCTTGGTTTATTCCTAGGTATTTTATTCTTTTTGATGCAATTGTGAATGGAGTTGTTTTCCTGATTTCTCTATTAGTTCACTGTTAGTGTATAGGAAAGCCACAGATTTCTGTGAGTTAATTTTGTATTCTGCAACTTTGCTCTATTCTGATATCAGTTCTAGTAGTTTTGGAGAGGAGTCTTTAGGGTTTTTATGTACAATATTATGTCATCAG
This sequence comes from Manis javanica, assembly GCF_040802235.1. Classification (NCBI taxonomy): domain Eukaryota; kingdom Metazoa; phylum Chordata; class Mammalia; order Pholidota; family Manidae; genus Manis; species Manis javanica. The sequence goes on from NC_133160.1 coordinate 101,786,369, forward strand.
CAAATAGTGACAGTTTCACGTCTTTTTTACCAATTTGGATTCCTAGTATTTCTTTGTTTTGTCTAATTGCCATGGCTAGGACCTCCAGTACTATGTTGAATAACAATGGGGAGAGTGGGCATCCCTGTCTTGTTTCTGTTCTCAGAGGAAAAGATTTCAGCTTCTCGCTGTTCAGTATAATGTTGGCTGTGGGTTTATCATATATGGCCTTTCTTATGTTGAGGTACCTGCGCTCTATACCCATTTTGTTGAGAGTTTTTATCATGAATGGTTGTTGAATTTTGTCGAATGCTTTTTCAGCATCTATGGAGATGATCATGTGGTTTTTGTCCTTTTTGTTTATGTGGTGGATGATGTTGATGGATTTTTGAATGTTGTACCATCCTTGCATCCCTAGGATGAATCCCAGTTGGTCATGGTGTATGATCCTTTTGATGTATTTTTTAATTCGGTTTGCTAATATTTTGTTGAGTATTTTTGTATCTATGTTCATCAGGGATATTGGTCTGTAGTTTTCTTTTTTTGTGGGTCTTTGCCTGGTTTTGGTATTAGGGTGATGTTGGTTTCATAGAATGAGTTTGGGAGTATTCCCTCCTCTTGTATTTTTTGGAAAACTTTAAGGAGAATGGGAATTAGATCTTCTCTGTATGTCTGATAAAATTCCAAGGTAAATCCATCTGGCCTGGGTTTTTTTCTTGAGTAGTTTTTTTATTACCGCTTCAATTTCTTTGCTGGTAATTGGTTTGTTTAGATTTTGTGTTTCTTCCTTGGTCAGTTTTGGAAGGTTGTATGTTTCTAGGAAGTTGTCCATTTCTTCTAGGTTTTCCAGCTTGTTAGCATCTGGGTTTTCATAGTACTCTCTAATAATTCTTTGTATTTCTGTTGGGTCCGTCATGATGTTTCCTTTCTCATTTCTGATTCTGTTGATGTATGTTGATTCTCTTTTTCTCTTAACAAGTCTGGCTAGAGGCTTAACTATTTTGTTTTTTTTCTCAAAGAACCAGCTTTTTGTTTCGTTGATTTTTTCTATTTTTTTATTCTTCTCAATTTTATTTATTTCTTCTCTGATCTTTATTATGTCCCTCCTTCTGCTAACTTTAGGCCTCATTTGTTCTTCTTTTTCCAATTTTGATAATTGTAACATTAGACTATTCATTTGGGTTTGTTCTTCCTTCTTTAAATATGCCTACATTGCTATATACTTTCCTCTTAAGACTGCTTTCGCTGCGTCCCACAGAAGTTGGAGTTTTGTGTTGTTGTTGTCATTTGTTTCCATATATTGCTGGATCTCCATTTTAATTTGGTCTTTGATCCATTGATTATTTACGAGCATGTTGTTAAGCCTCCATGTGTTTGTGGGCCTTTTTGCTTTCTTTGTACAATTTATTTCTAGTTTTATACCTTTGTGGTCTGAAAAGTTGGTTGGTAGGATTTCATTGTTTTTGAATTTACTGAGGCTTTTTGTGGCTGAGTATGTGGTCTATTCTGGAGAATGTTACATGTTCACTTGAGAAGAATGTGTATCCTGTTGCTTTTGGGTGTAGAGTTCTATAGATGTCTATTAGGTCCATCTGTTCTATTATGTTGTTCAGTGCCTCTGGGTCCTTACTTATTTTCTTTCTGGTTGGTCTCTCCTTTGGAGTGTATGGTGTGTTGAAGTCTCCTAAAATGAATGCATTGCATTCTATTTCCTCCTTTAGTTCTGTTAGTATTTGTTTCACATATGCTGGTGCTCCTGTGTTGGTTGCATATATTTTTATAATGGTTATATCCTCTTGTTGGACTGAGCCCTTTATCATTATGTAATGTCCTTCTTTATCTCTTGTTGCTTTCTTTGTTTTGAAGTCTATTTTGCCTGATACTAGTACTGCAACACCTGTTTTTTTCTCCCTATTGTTTGCATGAAATATCTTTTTCCATTCCCTGACTTTTAGTCTGTGCATGTCTTTGGATTTAAGATGAGTCTCTTGTAAGCAGCATGTAGATACGTCTTGTTTTTTTATCCATTCAGTGACTCTATGTCTTTCGATTGGTGCATTCAGTCCATTTACTTTTAGGGTGATTATCGATAGGTATGCACTTATTGCCATTTCAGGCTTCAGATTCATGGTTACCAAAGGTTCCAGGTTACTTTCCTTACTATCTAAGAGTCTAACTTAACTCACTTAGTATGCTGTTACAAACACAATCTAAAGGTTCTTTTCTATTTCTCCTCCTTTTTCTTCCTCCTTCATTCTTTATATATTAGGTATCAAATTCTGTACTTTTTGTCTATTCCTTGAATAACTTTGAGTATAGTTAATTTAATTTTGCATTTGCTTCGTAATTAGCTGTTCTACTTTATTTACTGTGGTTTTATTACCTCTGGTGACAGCTAGTCAACCTTAGGAACACTTCCATCTATAGAAGTCCTTCCAAAATAGACTGTAGAGATGGTTTGTGGGAGGTAAACTCTCTCAGCTTTTGCTTATCTGGAAATTGTTTAATCCCTCCTTCAAATTTAAACGATAATCTTGCCAGATAAAGTAATCTTGTTTCCAGGCCCTTCTGCTTCATGGCTTTAAATACATCATGCCACTCCATTCTGGCCTGTAAGGTTTCTGCTGAGAATTCTGATGTTAGCTTGATGGGCTTTTCTTTGTATGTGATCTTATTTCTCTCTCTGGCTGCTTTTAGCAGTCTGTCCTTATCCTTGATCTTTCCCATTTTAATTACTATGTGTCTTGGTGTTGTCCTCCTTGGGTCCCTTGTGTTGGGAGATCTGTGAATCTCCATGGCCTGAGAGACTATGTCCTTCCCCAGATTGGGGAAGTTTTCAGCAACTACCTCCTCAAAGACACTTTCTATCCCTTTCTCTCTCTCTTCTTCTTCTGGTATCCCTATAATGCGAATATTTTTCTGCTTGGATTGGTCACACAGTTCTCTCAATATTCTTTCATTCTTAGATCCTTTTCTCTCTCTGTGCCTCAGCTTCTTTGTATTCCTCTTCTCTAGTTTCTATTTCATTTATTGTCTCCTCCACCATATCCAACCTGCTTTTAATACCCTCCATCGTGCTCTTCAACGATTGGATCTCCGACCTGAATTCATTCCTGAGTTCTTGGATGTCTTTCCATACCTCCATTAGAATATTGATGATTTTTATTTTGAACTCCTTTTCAGGAAGAGTCACAAGGTCCATATCATTTATATCTTTCTTGGGAGTTGTATTAATAATTTTACTCTAGACAGGGTTCCTTTGGCATTTCATGTTTGTATATGGTGCTCTCTAGTGTCCAGAAGCTGTAGTCTCTGGAGCTGCTCAGCCCCTGAAGCAATGTTGAGGGTTGCAGGGGAGTGGTACTGGTGCATGGGGGTAGGAAATAGCTGTACCCTGCCTCCCGGCTGCTGTGCCTGTCTCCACTGCCTGAGCCAGTGGGCCGGGCACACAGGTATAAGTTTTTGTCCCAGAGCAGTTGGATACGGATCCTTGCTTTCCACAAGTGGCCGGAATCCCAGTCTCCTCAGGAACTCTGCCTGTAGTAACTTTCCAAACCGATAATCATGAGAGTCTCATGAAAGCATCATGAAATGTAGGTTTGTGCTCCCAGAGCAGATCTCCGGAGCTAGGCATTCAGCAGTCCCAAGCCTTCCACTCCCTCCCTGCTCCATTTCTCTTCCTCCTGCCGGTGAGCTGGGGTGGGGGAAGGGTTTGCGTCCCGCGGAGCCATAGCTCTGGTATGTTACCCCATTCGGTGAGGTCTGCTCTTTTCTCCAAGTGTGTGCAGTCTGACGCCATCCTTTTTCCTGTTGCTCTCTCAGGACTAGTTGCTCCAACTATATTTTCTAATTGTATCCAGTTTTAGGAGGAAGCCTCTATCTCTCCTCTCATGCTGCCATCTTTAATCCATTCCTTGAAGTTTTAGTTTTTAACCTCCTTGATTCTTGCAACTTCAGTCCTTCTTCTAAATTACTTTACTCTGAACACTGCCCTGATTCTTTCATTAACCAAAATATCAATAACACAGGCATTTGTATTTAGCAAACTATATTGAAGTTTTGGAGTTACACAGTGGAGTTAAAATATTACTGACTTTAAGCCAAAAGTTAAAATTTAATAATAGTCATTGTGGACCTACCATGGCCTCTACTGGCCATCCATCTGCCATTTACTGGCTGTCTCTCCATAGGGTTGCTACCCTCACTTCTGGTCAATGCTGTATCTATAAAGTCTCGATTGTCTTTAATCTTTACAACATTCTTGCAAGGAAGACATTATTGAACATATAGACAAGAGGTTATAGGTCAAGGCCTCAGTTAAGGTCTAAGCTATATGCTCTTTAGCAATGAGATATGAATTTGACCTTTCTGCCAGATCCTAATGTCTCTGCTCTTTTTACTGCACAAAATAACAGATACCCACTTTTCAAAATCTCACAAGAGTTTAGAATTCTCAACATTCTTAATCTAGTCTTCAAATATTTGGATACTATAAGGTCTATACCTGTTTATGTTCTTCTCTCTTTTTAAAAATTAAAGAATATTTGTGTGTGTGTGGGAGGGGGTATCTCTAATTTCACAATCCCCTAAGATTACTCTTATTAATTTTGCATTTTGCCTTCCCATCCTGGTTAACAGCAGTTCATGTATTGGCTATCTCCTTGGTAGGCCCTTCCTTGTTTAGGTGAGGAGAGAACCAAGTCATGCCAGTCAAGGTCATACACAGCAGGTGGAGGAAGCACTGGAGAGGAGTCCTGGGTGAATGCCAAAAGAGAGGAAATGATTGAGATGCTGTTCTAGGAAGCAGCAAGCTAGTGAAAGTTTTGGGAAAGAAATGCAATATTCATGAACCAAGAAATAGTTCAAAAAGTGAGTCAAGATGAAAAGCCCAGTAGGAGAGGTAAGGGAATGAAAGAAGATGGTTAGGGCTGAAGGAAATAAACACAGGCAGGTGGGAGGGTTCTCAGGAGCAAGCTCTTGATTTTAATAATACTGCCTGTTATGCATTTTTTAGGATATATCATCAAGGCCTATTAAAATGTCACTAGGACTGGAATTTTGGAATCTAGCTCCCTATAATAAGAAATTTTTGTAAGTGTCTATAAGTGTCTAATATAGGTAACTATAATTTGCTTCTTTTGAAATCCCTTTTTCCTATGTTATCATGGTTGGGAAGAGAGACACAAACATAATCATTAGTAAATTTTTATTGGATGTTAAAGCCCTTCTAACAACTCTATGAGAGCAACATATTATTCCCACTGTATAATGAGAAAATGGAGGCACAGACATGCCAAGTAACTTTCTCAATGTTGCACAATGGGTTAGTGGCATAGCAGGCATTTGGACTGATTGCTATGCAATGTATAAAGAGATGAAATGATGAAACAAAATAAAGAAATGAGAATCCAAAGAATTCTTTCTGCTTAGGAGAGGAAAAGAGAGAGTTCTGCTAATGAGAGGATGCATCTCCAATGGGTCATCCCAGAACTTGGTGTCCATGCAAACCTTACATCTGATTGTGCTGGCATATCAATACTGTCCTTGAAACTGCTCTCATTACCCAGATACTAAAAGTGCTACATGAACAAGGATTCATTCTGATTTTTCTTTCAGCAAAAAGCCCAAGTCTTGAAGACATTTCCACTTCACAGGGCAGGTTGTTCCATTCAGGTTAATGTTTGCTTTAGTAGTTCTAGATATCGAGTGCTATAATGATTCATTGCTTGCACTGAAAATATTGTAAGAACTGGTAGAGTTGGATAAGCACGTCAAAATCCACATGACAATTTTTATCCTTCAGGTAGCTTAGATAAGATGAGAGGGTACCTTCTGAACAAAATGTCTTCCTGTCAAAAGTTCTTCCTTCACATATTATCCTAAGGATGAAAGTAGACGGGGCTAGATATGGTCATTAAATTCCCTCTGACTTGCACTGGCATGGTTCTTGAGCAGAAGTGTCCATAAGAAACGTTCAGCGGAATAAGGAAATGAGATGCTCTTCCTAAGACATTTATCAGTAATGTGAAAGGTCTAGTTTTTCCATATTTTCCACTTATTTTTATGTTGTTTCAATATAGGAGTAAAAATATCTGTGGAAGTGTCTATAGTAAATGAAGATAAGGGGAAGCCAAGGCTAATTTCAGTGGTCAGGAAATGGGAGATTCTAGCTAATGGAGGTTTTTGAAAAGTAGTTTTATCTTTCTGAATGCTAATTATCACTACATCTGCCTGTAGATGTAGAAAGTGAGGACATTGAAAGGATTAGTTATCGATGCATCACATCGTTTATGGACAGGATTTTTAAAAATAATAAAAATATAAAAATACGAAGTTATTTTTCTTTTCATAGTTTTCTAATTATGTAATTTTTCTAATTGTGTAGAAAACCTTCATTTTTATCACTTGGACATTTTTATTGTGTTTTGGTTTATTATATTTTGGTTTTATTATATTTTAATGATACTACTATGGGAGTTGGCGGAGGCTTTCCACTACACATTAATTTCTCTGGAACTTGATTTCCTCTGGAAAATGGAGAAATTGGTAGTCTCTGCCTCAAGGAAGTGTTGTGAAGATTAGATAATATAAAGCATGGAAAGCACTTAGCAAATGATGGGAACATGGTAAAGGCTCAAAGAACGTGATCATTCCTGAAACATGACATAAATGGCATTGATGTAATGTCTGTGTGTAGCATATCTGGGTTGTTATTTTGTGTTGCAGATTGTATTTTCCAGAGATGGATGCAACAATGTCTCATGTCCCATGTCTCTTCTTACAGTGTCACTTTGACACACCTCCCATCAAAGGTTGGGGGGTCAGGGGGCCTAAGTTCTCTTCCTTTGAGCCTGGAGGACCTCCATAACTACCTTAGCCTACAGCATCTGGTGAAAGTGATGTGTGTGACTTATGAGGCCAGGTCGTTGAAACACCACATACTTCTGTCATGTTCTCTTGGCATACTTGCTCTCAAGGAAGTCAGCTGCCATATAAGCAGTCCCCCTAGCCTGACTCTAAGGAAGCCCAAAGTAGCCCACATAGAGAGAGAACATGAAGAGACTCTGAAACCAAATAAGGAGAGACAGAGAGAAAAAACAAGAGAGAGAGATGCCTGACCATCATCCAGCTGCCCCAGTCCATTTACACCAGCTCCTACCACTGTTTACCTACAACCACATGAGAGCCCCCACGCCAGAAGCACCCAGCTGGGCTCTGCCTGAATTCCTAACCTAGAGATCTCAGGAGGCTAAAATAAGATTTTAGGAGTAATTATTTGTTTTCCAGTAATAGTAATGAAACATGCTGCTTTTATCACTTGAGTCTTCCTAATGAGAGAAAGGGATTCTCTGTAAAGTGTGAAAGAATAGAGTAAGTAACTTCCTGTGAACCAAATCTTCAGTTTGCTTGCAGAAAAACACTTAAGTGTGAACGTCTTTAGTTTTGGAAAGGTTTAGGACTTTCAAAAGCCAGGTCTTCCACTAAATATCTATATCACCATGTATCAAAGTATTATCACCCATGTTTTGATACAGCTTTTCTGGTAACTTCTTTTTTCAGAAAGGGATGATTGTTTATTATGTTTCTATTATGAGGAGAAATTTGAAGTTGATGTGCTCATTACTACTGAACATTTAAAAATGTTCAAAAATTAATAACTCACCCTAAAGGAACATTTAAAATACAAGTCTGGGCATGTCACCACCTGCTCAGCATCCTTCTACGGCTTTCCACACATTTGCCACTTACATTCAGAGGCGGGTGAATGTTACATGCCCCCTTCCTCAGAGCTTCAGTCCCTAGTCGTTTTATGGGAATATTCAGAAGAGTTCTGCCACAGGTATACACAGTTTTTAGTGAACAGGTATAAAAGTGGACAATTATTTATTCTCATTCAGTTTATCCTCTTGCTACTCCACAATATTCCCTTTAAGGCAGTCGTGTCAATACCTCAGTGTAGGATGAACCAGCCTTCTAATAGGATCACAGTCCAATAGGCGGCAGAGTCCTTTGCTAGGTGTATGTTTGTGCACCTGTATAGTGGGGGTGGGGTGGGAGGGAGACACAGGACCTTACACAACCTGGTCACAGCCCTGCCCTGGAGGTGTCAGATGTTTGGGGCTTGCCAGATTTTTATACCCTTTTCATACAAGGGCAGTAAGTGCTTATACAGACTTCTAGCTAACTATATTTATTAAAGACTGCTAATCACACCATGAAAGATTATTTCCAATATCCTTCCTGCTGTTTAAAACCCTTTCAGTGAAGATTTAGACAGTGATGTTTGAAGCACTTACTGAAGGCACTTCTGAAACTTGGACCCCTGATTGTGGTCTTTCAAATGCTTAAAGCCCGACTGTAAATTACCGCTCAGAATATCAAAAATACTAACTGCCTCCAGGGCGTTGATTAAAGTCCCCCCCCACCCCGCCCCCACACACGCACATGCTGCTTAAACGAAGTAGTTTAAATTATATTCCTGACAATTTTAAAAGCATTGTGCACACAGTGTAATACCAAATCTTTTCCCTGACCTTTAGGTCAATACATTATCTACCCCATATTACCCTCATCTCAACTATGCTCTCCTAGCTCACTCCACTGCAGCATCCTTACCTCTTTGCCATTTGTCCAACATGCTTTGCTTCAACTTCCATACCTCCCATCTCTCACGCTGTTGCATCTATAGGTTGCTCTCCCTGGAGTATTCCTCAGATGTGCATATGGCTGACCCCTGCACTTAACTCAAGTATTTTAACAGAGAGTTCTTTCTCAAGAGGGCTTTCCTCATCAGCCTAGCCCTGCCTGCTCATTATCCTCTTCTCCCCTTTTCCTTTTCACAGAACTTACCCTCCCCTGACATTTTGTTCTACATCCATTAGATAATGTGTTTGTTGACCATCTCCTTCACTAGAATGTAAGGTCTCTGAGGGACATTTTCTCTTTGGTTCACTATTTTATCACCAGTGGCTGGCATAATGCTTAGAAGATGGTAGGCATCTAACAGTTTTTTGCCAAATGAATGGATGAGTCTGTTTCATTCCAGCTGTAACATCTTTAATTTATATCCTGTTATGCTATAGCTTTCTTAACTTGTTGAAACTCTGTTAGATGTTGCTTAAGGAATTCTTTGAATTGGGATCCATATCACAGAGTAGGGTGGTGGCAGCTGGAGCTGAAAGTGACTGAACCCTGATATTTGTGGCATTCATCTCTCCATTTTGTTTGCTTTATAGATCATGTATTTCTGAAGCACCATGTGGCAGGCACTGTGATAATTCATTAGCAAGGTAGAAGGGGTCTTTGTCCTCATCACATATAAAGTCTATCAGAGAAGACAATTAAGTAAGCAATTAAAATCAATCATGGTAGGTGCTAAAAATTTCAGGATGCTATGGATAGCTCTAGGTATGCTGTCCAGGAGACAGCTAGAAATTTTGCAAGCTGGTTATTAAACATTAAGTTATATAAACTCACAATTAAATTATATTAAAAGCAAAGGCTATACATGCTCAGAATCAACCATTTCCTGGTTATCTTGCTCTTGAGGTTGTCTGCATCAATGGTACCTGTTTGGTGGACTTGCTATATAGTAATGTGCTACTGCCCATCTTTCCCCAACTCTGTATTCTGTGATGTCACATTAGGAGTTTTAAATTAACTATGGTGTGAATATGCCACAGAAATTTCTACAAGTCAGATTTACACCCTCTGAGAGCCAGCTGTAAACATTCACCAGCACACCGTTGCTATAAAAGCACATAGCTAGGGGAACCTAAGTCACTTGGGGACACCGAGCCTTTACCTGTCAATTTGGTGAATGACATGTGCAGATTCTGTTGCATCATTGTTAGGCCACAAGTGGAAACGTGAAAGCAAATGGGAGTAAATTACAGAAATTGTGTTGACAGAGGCTATTTTGGCATTTCTAGTTTCCCCTTTTTCCTTTAAACCTCTGACTACCCCAGCATGTACCATGTAATGACACTGATGCCAGGTTTTCATTTTTTATGGAAGGTCATGGCTCTTGAATAGTTTGTGGTCATGACTTAAATGTTCTAGGATTCCCATGAGCATCTTGCAGTACAATTTTAAAAAGTACTTTTTATAAGATTATTTTTTTTGGCAATCCTGCATTGTTTATATGCCCATGCTAAGTATTTATTGGTCTGGAACAAGAAAAATTCTATAGGGATTTGTACCATTTTTAACTCCTAAGTAAAGAGTGTAGACAGGTGGGTTTCAAGTGTAATATCTATTGAGTTAAATAAAGTGCCATTTGTTTTGCTAACTAGAGACGAACCGTTGACTTTGTCAAAAAGATGCAATGCTTGGGTATTTTTAAGTTTGTTTTAAGTATCTAGTAAAACCTATCTTCCAACTTCAGGCTGAAGAAAATTCTCTTGATAGGTTTTTAGTTATTATGAAACTGGGAAAAGGTGAGCATAAAATGCTTTCTTTGAGCTTGGGCTAGAATAGTGTAGAAAGCCGCAGACCCTAGGCAAATTATTCTGCTTCTCTAAGTGTGTTGAGAAGCCTGCATTTAATTAAGAACTGACGGAGTGAGCAGCACTATTTTTATAGCAGGGTGATTTAAAAAATATTCCTCGTGAAAACATTACACAAAAAATTTTAGTTTTACTTCTTTTTAAAATAAGATCTTACTGGCTTTCTATCAGAAGGGTGTAAGGAGCAGAGCAGCAGCTTCTTTGAATAGCCTTCCAACAGTAGTGCCTTTGGAACAATATTTAAAAGATGTTAGGTTGACATGACTGTTAAGACTATTTTGAGAAGACTGAGAGGAAGCCGCATGAAGGCAAGAATGGCAGACTTGCAGAAAGGAAAAGGCCAGGTAGGTTCTTTGTGGCAAGTTCACTTTGTATTGTCCTCCACTGGTTTGTACTCATTGTTAGAATATAGTTACACTTTTGCTTTCTGTGCATTTTTGTTTCAAGACTTCAGCATGCTTTAGAAATATACAAACTGCCTTTAAGAATCTTACTGAATAAATGTACTTTGTTTCAGCTGCAGACTTCCTTGATAATGGGACATCAAAATTCAATAATTTTTAATGGACTTCTCTTTCTTCTCTCTTTAGATGGTGCAAGGACGGGCCTCTGGTTTGGGTCCATGCTAGTTACCAATGAAATGCTAATTGTCCAGCTCTTCTGAACATTCTCATGTGGGTAACTCCACAGGCTCCTCTGTGCTAAGCTTGGCCATCAGCACCTTCACTGTATGAGATGAGGGTGCCTCCTGGTTTTATTTCAGTTTTAGGCAGCCACTCCATTCAGAGGTCTGGCAATTTACAGAACTCTTCACTGGGTAGGACCCATAAGTCTGTTTCTTATGGAAATTGCTGCTTGTTCATTCTTTTACACTCAAGGGATACGACTCTCTTCTGGAGTAAGATCAGACCTTCCCTTTGACCTCAAAGCCCAACACCAACCACTACTAGGACAGTTTACTTTATTACTACTTTAGCCCTGAACTCCACAAACTGTTAACATCTCCGAGGGGAAGAGAACCCAGCATCAGGAAAGAGAGGCCAGGCATTATTTCTGTTTAAGGAAATGACCTTTTCATTCTTTTTCTAAAGAGTTATTTAGCAGTGGGAGAAATTTATTAAGAGTTTATTTTATTTTATTGCTTTACTATTCATCAATGGTGGTAGATTATCAGAAACATAAGATGGTACTGCCAGGTGTAGTTGCAGTCCTTGGTGTGGTACTTCCCTGACTCAGCAGATGAACAAGCCCCTGGCCTGGCTTAGAGCTGCTGGTCCAGGAGAGGCTTGTTGACACCTCTACCAGCTAAATGAGTCGGATGCAATTTGCTTTCAGGGAGCAGGGAGAGCAGCAGACTGACTTACCTGAGGTCTATTTCTGTCAACTCACTTCATCTCTATTACAATGTGGTTTAGAGGGAACTTACTCATCTTGATCCTCTTACAGCACATTATGCCTGTGCATTGCTTTTATTAAATTATGTTAATTGGACCTTGTGAGCTGGAACTATCAAGTAGTGAATTGCCTTGCTAAGGCCCACAGGTGCCAGTGGATGAGTGAAAAGCTCAGTGAATTCAAACATCTGTTACATAGGTGAAGTTTCCAGTCATCTTAGTCCATTTTTGGTTTGGAAATGAATTTTTTCCTAGATATTAAGTTACATTTCCCAAAAAATGTTCTGCTCAACAATTCAGTAAAATGTTAGAAGTGTTCCATGATATAGTGGCCAAAATAATTTTGTTAAATGCTGAGGTAAGTGTGTGTCTGTACTGTAGGAATTCCCTGGGCATTTAATATGTACATTATGAATTTCCAAGAGGCAGATGTACTATATATAGCCATCCAAACTGATTAGGATAGAAAATACTTTTATGAGAATCCCCTTAACATCTCAGAGAATATATATTTCTTGGAACACAGTGGGTAAACATTGACTTGAATCTTTAGTGATAGACATCCTGTGTCAGAACAATTTTATTATAAAGACTAACTTATTAATGGATTATTTTGGGTATAGAGAAGAAAGAGTGGGTGAGTTTGTATAGGCATCTTCTAAATTTTGTTCTTTTGTGTGCCTTACTCAGTTTTGTGAGAGTCTTATTATTTCTTTCAAGTATGTGTCTGCCAATTTTCCATTTCTCTTGTCAAACCATATATTATCTCTAACAGTCTGACTATTCTGGTAGAACTGTTGAAACATTTTAAAGCCTGTTATGGATGTCTTCTGTCTGGGGCCAGACAGTTTCCAAAGGAGTCTGGGTCAGTTGTCTCAGCGCTGCCCTTCGATAGGGTACAGTCTATTCTGCTATAATATGAGTACATCCCTAAGAAGCCTCAAGGTATAACAAAATTCAGTAATACAGATGTTTCAATGAGAAAAGGTACTTAGGACCAGAATGTTAGAATAGCAAGAATAAAGTTATTTTCCACACAGAAATTTTAACAATAAAGTGTTTTTCAAGCTATAAGATGACTGTTATTACATGCTAAAATAAGTTGACATCAGAACTGACAGAAACAGACTTAGGAACATCCTCCTTACCTTTCCATTGATGCAGTTAGCAGCCTCTCAAGTTTCCTGTCACCTCTAGCTTTGCTCCTGTGATTCTGCTTGCAGCACCATTAACAATTAGCACAAACTCTAAACAGAAGAGCAACAACAACAAAAAGGCATGGATAAAGAAAAGGTGAGAATTGAATAGCATGACAGTTGCATTTGTATTTGAATCCTATTGTCATCCAGAAGTCTTTGTTGCCTTCATTATTTTAAAAAGGCTGCCCTGAGGATGTCCAAAGTTCTCCTCAAGATTTCTGTGGATTCTCAGGGCCTCTTTGGCATCCTGGGCTCTTGTTTTCTCATGCTGTGCTCCATGATAACCCAGATGTAAAAGTAAGACCTTTTACCAGTTTCCACTCCTTTCTTCCATACATAGATATACCATGTATGGGTATGACAGTCCTGACTACCTAAAAGGAGGAGAGGAGAATTACATAATCTTCCAAGTAACACACAACTGAAGGTTTTTTTTTTTATTTTTTTAATTTTGGTATCATTAATCTACAATCACATGAAGAACATTTTGTTTACTAGGCTTCCCCCTTCACCAAGTCCCCCCTACATACTCCTTCACAGTCACTGTTCATCAGCATAGTAAGATGCTGTAAAATCACTACTTGTCTTCTCTGTGTTGCACAGCCCTCCCTGTGCCCTCCCCCAACACTATACATGCTAATCGTAATGTCCCCTTTCTTTTTCCCCACCCTTATCCCTCCCTTCCCACCCATCCTCCCCAGTCCCTTTCCCTTTGGTAACTGTTAGTCCATTCTTGGGTTCTTTGATTCTGCTGCTGTTTTGTTCCTTCAGTTTTCTTATGTTCTTATACTCCACATATGAGTGAAATCATTTGGTACTTGTCTTTCTCTGCCTGGCTTATTTCACAGAGCATAATACCCTCTAGCTCCATTCATGTTGTTGCAAATGGTAGGATCTGTTTTTTTCTATGGCTGAGTAATATTCCATTGTGTATATGTACCACATCTTTATCCATCCATCTACTGATGGACATTTAGGTTGCTTCCATATCTTGGCTATTGTAAATGGTGCAGTGATAAACATAGGGGTGCATCTGTCTTTTTCAAACTGGAGTGCTGCATTCTTAAGGTAAATTCCTAGAAGTGGAATTCCTGGGTCAAATGATATTTCTATTTTGAGCATTTTGAGGAACCTCCATACTGCTTTCCACAATGGTTGAACTAATTTACATTCCCACCAGCAGGGTGGGAGGGTTCCCCTTTCTCCACAACCTCACCAACATTTCTTGTTGTTTGTCTTTTCGATGATGGCGATCCTTACTGGTGTGAGGTGATATATCACTGTGGTTTTAATTTGCATTTCTCTGATGACAAGTGATGTGGAGCATCTTTTCATGTGTCTGTTGGCCATCTGAATTTCTTCTTTAGAGAACTGTCTATTCAGCTCCTCTGCCCATTTTTTAATTGGATTATTTGCTTTTGTTTGTTGAGGTGGGTGAGCTCTCTATGTATTTTGGATGTCAATCCTTTATTGGATCTGTCGTTTATGAATATATTCTCCCATACTGTAGGGTACCTTTTTGTTCTATTGATGGTGTCCTTTGCTGTACAGAAGCTTTTTTGCTTGATATAGTCCCACTTGTTCATTTTTGCTTTTGTTTCCCTTGCCTGGGGAAATATGTTCATCAAGAAGTCACTCATATTTATGTCCATGAGTTTTTGCCTTTGTTTTTTTCTAAGAGTTTTATGGTTTCATGACTTACATTCAGGTCTTCGATCCATTTTGAATTAACTTTTGTGTATGGGGTTAGACAGTGATCCAGTTTCATTCTCTTACATGTAGCTGTCCAGTTTTGCCAGCACCATCTGTTGAAGAGACTGTCATTTCCCCATTGTATGTTCATGGCTCCTTCATTGCATATTGATTGGCCATATATGTTTGGGTTAATGTTTGGAGTCTCTATTATGTTCTACTGGTCTGTGGCTTTGTTCTTGTGCCTTGATTACTGTGGCTTTGTAGTAGAGCTTGAAGTTGGGGAGTGAGATCACCCCTACTTTATTCTTCCTTCTCAGGATTGCTTTGGCTATTCGGGGTCTTTGGTGTTTCCATATGAATTTTTGAACTATTTGTTCCAGTTCATTGAAGAATGCTGTTGGTAATTTGATAGGGACTGCATTGAATCTATATATTGCTTTGGGCAGGATGGCCATTTTGATGATATTAATTCTTCCTAGCCAGGAGTATGGGATGAGTTTCCATTTGTTAGTGTCCTCTTTAACTTCTCTTAAGAGTGTCTTGTAGTTTTCAGGGTATAGGTCTTTCACTTCCTTGGTTAGGTTTATTCCTAAGTATTTTATTTTTTGGACGCAATTGTGAATGGAATTGTTTTCCTGATTTCTCTTTCTATTAGTTCATTGTTAGTGTATAGGAAAGCAACAGATTTCTGTGTGTTAATTTTGTATCCTGCAACTTTGCTGTATTCTGATATCAGTTCTAGTAGTTTTGGAGTGGAGTATTTAGGGTTTTTTATGTACAATATCATGTCATCTGCAAATAGTGACAGTTTGACTTCTTCTTTAACAGTCTGGATTCCTTGTATTTCTTTGTTTTGTCTAATTGCCATGGCTAGGACCTCCAGTACTATGTTGAATAACAATGGGGAGAGTGGGCATCCCTGTCTTGTTCCTGATATCAGAGGAAAAGCTTTCAGCCTCTCGCTGTTCTGTATGATGTTAGCTGTGTGTTTGTCATATATGGCCTTTATTATGTTGAGCTACTTGCCCTCTATGCCCATTTTGTTGAGAGTTTTTATCATGAATGGATGTTGAATTTTGTCGAATGCTTTTTCAGCATCTATGGAGATGATCATGTGGTTTTTGTCTTTTTGTTGTGGTGGTGGATGATGTTGATGGATTTTCAAATGTTGTACCATCCTTGCATCCCTGGGATGAATCCCACTTGGTCATGGTGTATGATCCCTTTGATGCATTTTTGAATTTGGTTAGCTAATATTTTATTGAGTATTTTTGCATCTACGTTCATCAGGGATATTGGTCTGTAGTTTTCTTTTTAGGTAGGGTCTTTGCCTGGTTTTGCTATTAGGGTGATGTTGGTTTCATAGAATGAGTTTGGGAGTATTCCCTCCTCTTCTATTTTTTGGAAAACTTTAAGGAGAATGGGTATTATGTCTTCTCTATATGTCTGATGAAATTCCGAGGTAAATCCATCTGGCCCAGGGGTTTTGTTCTTGGGTAGTTTTTTGATTACCACTTCAATTTCGTTGCTGGTAATTGGTCTGTTTAGATTTTCTGTTTCTTTCTGGGTCACTCTTGGAAGGTTGTATTTTTCTAGGAAGTTGTCCATTTCTCCTAGGTTTTTCAGCTTGTTAGCATCTGGGTTTTCATAGTACTCTCTAATAATTCTTTGTGTTTCTGTGGGGTCCATCGTTATTTTTCCTTTCTTGTTTCTGATTCTGTTGATGAGTGTTGACTCTCTTTTCCTCTTAATAAGTCTGGCTAGAGGCTTATCTATTTTGTTTATTTTCTCGAAGAACCAGCTCTTGGTTTCATTGATTTTTTTTCTATTGTTTTATTTTTCTCAATTTTATTTATTTCTTCTCTGATCTTTATTATGTCCCTCCTTCTGCTAACTTTAGACCTCATTTGTTCTTCTTTTTCCAATTTTGATAATTGTGACATTAAACTATTCATTTGGGATTTATCTTCCTTCTTTAAATATGCCTGGATTGCTATATACTTTCTTCTTAAGACTGCTTTCACTACGTCCCACAGAAGTTGGGGCTTTGTGTTGTTGTTGTCATTTTTTTTCCATATATTGCTGGATCTCCATTTTAATTTGGTCGTTGATCCATTGATTATTTATGAACATTTTGTTAAGCCTCCATGTGTTTGTGAGCCTTTTTGCTTTCTTTGTACAATTTATTTCTAGTTTTATACCTTTGTGGTCTGAAAAGTTGGTTGGTAGGATTTCAATCTTTTGGAATTTACTGAGGCTCTTTTTGTGGCCTAGTATGTGGTCTATTCTGGAGAGTGTTCCATGTGCACTTGAGAAGAATGTGTATCCTGTTGCTTTTGGATGTAGAGTTCTATAAATGTCTATTAGGTCCATCTGTTGTAGTGTGTTGTTCAGTGTCTCTATGTCCTTACTTATTTTCTGTCTGGTGGATCTGTCCATTGGAGGGAGTGGTGTGTTAAAGTCTCCCAAAATGAATGCATTGCATTCTATTTCCTCCTTTAGTTATGTTAGTATTTGTTTCACATATGCTGGTGCTCCTGTGTTGGGTGCATATATATTTAGAATGGTTATATCCTCTTGTTGGACTGAGCCCTTTATCATTATGTAGTGTCCTTCTTTATCTCTTGTTACTTTGTTTTGAAGTCTATTTTGTCTGATATTAGTACTGCAACCCCTGCTTTCTTCTCACTGTTGTTTGCATGAAATATCTTTCTCCAACCCTTGACTTTTAATCTGTGCATGTCTTTGGGTTTGAGGTGAGTCTCTTGTAAGCAGCATATAGATGGGTCTTGCTTTTTTATCCATTCTATTACTCTGTGTCTTTTGATTGGTGCATTCAGTTCATTTACATTTAGGGTGATTATTGAAAGATATGTACTTATTGCCATTGCAGGCTTTAGATTCGTGGTTACCAGAGGTTCAATGTTAGCTTCTTTACTACCTTACTGTCTAACTTAACTTGCTTATTGAGCTATTATAAACACAGTCTGATGATTATTTCTCTCCCTTCTTGTTCCTCCTCCTACATTCTTCATATGTTGGGTGTTTTGTTCTGTGCTCTTTTTAGGAGTGCTCCCATCTAGAGCAGTCCCCTGTAAGATATCCTGTAGAGGTGGTGTGTGGGAGGCAAATTCCCTCAACTTTTGCTTGTCTGGGAATTGTTTAATCCCTCCTTCATATTTAAATGATAATCGTGCTGGATATGATATTCTTGGTTCAAGGCTCTTCTGTTTCATTGCATTAAATTCATCATGCCATTCTCTTCTGGCCTGTAAGGTTTCTGTTGAGAAGTCTGATGATAGCCTGATGGGTTTTCCTTTGTAGGTAACCTTTTCTCTCTCTCTGGCTGCCTTTAATACTCTGTCCTTGTCCTTAATCTTTGCCATTTTAATAATTATGTGTCTTAGTGTTGCCCTCTTTGGGTCCCGTCTCTCCGGAGTTCTGTGTGTCGTGAGGGGCTTCAGAGCTGTGCTGCCACCCAGGGGGTTAGGGCACCTAACGTTCCTGGGATTTCCAGCTGCTGTCTAAGTGTGCCGGGATTACTTCACCCAGCTGTCGGGTCCCTGTCTCTTTAAGACTTGCAGAAAGCACTTGCTTTTCTTTTGTCTCAGGGGCACCAGTTGTGGGGACCTGCCCACAGGTTTTGCTTTTCCGGTTCTCTAATATCCAGCACCCTGTGCACCTTGTGTCTGTTCTCTGGGTGGAGATTTCTAGAGCTGGTTGTTTAGCAGTCCTGGGCTTTCACTCCCTCCCCATTTTGACTCCTTTCTTCCCACCAGGTTCTGGGGTGGGGGAGCATTCGGGTCCCGCCTGGCCGCAGCTTGTATCTTACCCCCTTCGTGTGATGTTGAGTTCTCGCAGATGTAGATGTATCCTGGCTGTTGTACTGTATGCACTGGTGTCTCTTTTAGGAAAAGTTGTATTTATTGTATTTTCATAAATATATATGTTTTTGGGAGAAGATTTCCACTGAACTACTCACGCTGTCATCTTCCCGTGATCCTCAACAACTGAAGGTTTTTAAGGTATATTTGTATATTAAGCATTTATTAAGTAGTTATCTATGGAACTTCTACTTCTGGAAGTGGCAGAATAATTAGTTTGTGTCAATCCATCCACTGAGAACAATTAGGTTATCTAAACAAAATATTAAAAAAATAAAATTAGCAGTTTGCAAGCATTGGGGGGCTAAAATAGCAGCGAAGAGCTAAATACTGTTTCGAGATTCTTCTTCAGATGTGCTGATTGCTAGAGATGCAATTATGAAACAAAGGGCCTGAGCAGTACTTTTGGCAGCATTATAAAACTAAGGGGACCAAATTAAATCTAGGTCTTGCTAAATGGGAAAAGGGACATTGCTAAAACTCATGTTTTTTTAATGAGACTCAGAATTTTCTCAATTGTTTTATAATTAAGAAATTAATTTTGAAATTACTTTTGTGTCAAAAAGGAATCACCAGTGAAATTAGAAACTATTTTGACTGAATAACAATGAAAAACTGCTTATGAAAACTACTGAGATGCCAAACATAAGACCTTAAATTATAAAACTCCTAGAAGAAAATATAGGAGAAAAGTTTAATGACATTGATCTTAGCAATGAAATTTTGGCTATGACACCAAAAGCACAGGCAGCAAAAGCAAAAACAGACAATGGGACTACATGAAACTAAAAAGCTTCTGCATAGCAAAGGAAATAATCAACAGATGAAAGGCAACCTATAGAATGGGACAAAATATTTATAAGCCATATATTTGATGAGGGATTAATATCCAGAGTATATGAAGAACTACAATTCAACAACAACAACAAAATGACTGGATTAAAAATTCACAAGGATTTGATAGGCAGTTTGCCAAAGAATATTTATAAATGGCCAGTAAACATATGAAAATAACAAGTGCTTGGTAAGATGAGGAGAAATTAGAAGCTTTGTGTATTGATGGTGGAAATCTAAAATGGTGTAGCTGCTATGGAAAACAGTATGGATATTTCCCCAAAGTTAAAAATATAATTGCCACATAATCCCACTGTCCAACTTCTAGGTATATATCCAAAAGAATTGAAAAACAGGATCTAAAAGAGATATTTTCATATTCACGTTCATTGTGGCACTAATCACAATAACCAAGATGTAGAAGCAACCTAAATGACAATCGGTGGATGAATGGATAAAGAAAATGTGGTGTACACATACAGCGGAATATTATGCAGCCTTAAAAAAGAAGGGAATCCTATAAAATGGATGGACCTTTAAGACATTATGTTAAATGAAATAACCCAATTACAAAAAAAAATACTCTAAGATTTTACTCATATGACGTGTATCTAAAGTAGTCAAACTCATAGAAACGAAGTAGAATTTGTTTACTATGTGGTAATCATTTTGCAACATATACATACATCAAATCATGTGGAACATCTTAAAATTATACAGTGTTTATGTCAATTATATCTCAATAAAACTGGGAGAAAAAAACAAACAAAAATTTACTCTTAAAAAAAAAGAGTATGTGGTTCAAAAAAAAGTATGGTTACCAGAGACAACAGGGGGAAAGGGGAAGTTGTTCAACTGGTACAGAATTTCAGTTTTTTTTTTTTTTTTTTTTTTTTTTTTTTTTTTGAGAGGGCATCTCTCATATTTATTGATCAAATGGTTGTTAACAACAATAAAATTCAGTATAGGGGGGTCAATGCTCAATGTACAATCATTAATCCATCTCAAGCCTAATTCTCGTCAGTCTCCAATCTTCTGAAGCATAATGAACAAGTTCTTACATGGTGAACGAATTCTTACAGAGTGAATAAATTCTTACATGGTGAACAGTACAAGGGCAGTCATCACAGAAACTTTCGGTTTTGATCATGCAATATGACCTTTAAACCATCAGGTCAAATATGAATATTCATTTGATTTTTGTACTTGATTTATATGTTGATCCCACATTTCTCCTATTATTATTATTATTTTTATTTTTAATAAAATGCTGAAGTGGTAGGTAGATGCAAGATAAAGGTAGAAAACATAGTTTAGTGCTGTAAGAAGGCAAATGTAGATGATACAGATGATCAGGTGTGTGCCTATGGACTAAGTATTAATCCAGGCTAGACAAGGGCAGCAAGACATCCACGGATGCAGAAGATTTCTCTCAAAGCAGGGGGGGTGAGGTTCTGAGCCTCACCTCTGTTGACCCCCAAATTCTCACCTGATGGCCCCCCTGCGACTGTGCCTGTCTTAGGTTGTTCCTCCCTTGAGGAATCTTACCCGTCTCTGGCTAACCAGTCATCTTCCGGGGCCATACAGGGAAATGTAAAGTTGGTAAGTGAGAGAGAAGCCATATTGTTTGCAAAGGTTAGCTTTTTACTTCTTTGCAGATTTATGCCCTGTGGCTTCTATGCCCAGCACTTGTCTCGAGGTATCTTTACCACCTGGAGGAATTATGATACTCGGTAAATTCGATATGAGGCACGAATTCTATTTAAAGTTTGTAATTAGGAAGGAAGAAGAAAAGCTATAGATGTAGCATATGAAGGAAACTTGGGAGGATTGATTATTTCTTTGACATATCTTCTTGTATAGTACCTTAAGTATGTATAGGTTTTAAACTACTAACTAATTTGCACACACATATTGACATAATAGGAATACGGTGACATAAACAAAGCAAATCTATAATTACCAGCCATCTCCAGTGAAGCCAAGAAAACCATTTAGGCACCCTAGGCATTTGTGAAAATTTATCTATGATATGATGGATATTTTCCAACTGTACTTGAACCATCAGACAAATTAAAGCAGCCCATTTCTGGGATCTGTTCACATCCCATATGTTCTTTTAACCATAGATAGTCTATAGTCATGAGATTTTGGGGTGCTACAACTTGCACCCCTCCCAACTCCTGGTTGAGTTCCAACAGTACAGATCCAGTCAAATTCGTTGTCTCACTGTATGCACATGCCAGCCTAGACATCTCCCTCCTCCTTCTTATGGCAAGTCCAGGAGATGGTGGGCTGGATGCAGCCACAACCGCAGCATCGTCCGGATCCCTGTGGAGGCTTTTTGATGATCATCCCCCGGCACGAGTCCTCCAGAGAGTGCTGATGCCGGAAGCTCCTCCTCATATCGTATCTTAGTTCATTTTCTGGGTATCCAAGCTAGGCCTTGATCTTCTGCGTAGAAACAAACAGACCCTTTGCCCACACTTTGACATGCCCTCTATACCACTGTGCAGAACTCATTGGAGGTCAGCACACAGTAACTGCTTTTTTTTTTTTTTTTTTTTTAATTAAGAGAAAGGAATATTATCAGAAAAGAGTACCTCCATAGCTGATCATCTGACACCCTTTAAGTGATCAACATTAAGGATATTTAAAGCATGCGTTGATCTTTGATTTACCAATAGTTTTATCCTGTTAAGGAGTAATCCCCCTTTTCTTTCTTTCTTTCTTTTTTTTTTTTTTTTTTTTTTTTTTTAAATTTTTAATCTACACTTACCTGAAGAATACTATGTTAACTATGCTCTCCCCTATATCAGGTCCCCCCTAACAACCACATTACGGTTACTGTCCATCAGCTTAGCAAAATGTTGTAGAGTCACTACTTGTCCTCTCTGTGTTGTGCAGCCCACCCTCCCCTTGTTCCCTCCCCCCCATGCATGCTAATCTTAATACCCCCCTTCTTCTTCCCCCCCCTTATCCCTCCCTGCCCACCCATCCTCCCAGTTCCTTTCCCTTTGGTACCTGTTAGTCCATTTTTGGGTTCTGTAATTCTGCTGCTGTTTTGTTCCTTCAGTTTTTCCTTTGTTCCTATACTCCTCAGATGAGTGAAATCATTTGGTATTTCTCTTTCTCCGCTTGGCTTATTTCACTGAGCATAATACTCTCCAGCTCCATCCATGTTGCTGCAAATGGTTGGATTTTTCCACTTCTTATGGCTGAGTAGTATTCCATTGTGTATATGTACCACATCTTCTTTATCCATTCATCTACAGATGGACATTTAGGTTGCTTCCAATTCTTGGCTATTGTAAATAGTGCTGCGATAAACATAGGAGTGCATCTGTCTTTCTCAAACTTGATTGCTGCGTTCTTAGGGTAAATTCCTAGGAGTGGAATTCCTGGGTCAAATGGTAGGTCTGTTTTGAGCATTTTGATGCACCTCCATACTGCTTTCCACAATGGTTGAACTAATTTACATTCCCACCAGCAGTGTAGGAGGGTTCCCCTTTCTCCACAGCCTCGCCAACATTTGTTGTTGTTTGTCTTTTGGATGGCAGCTATCCTTACTGGTGTGAGGTGATACCTCATTGTAGTTTTAATTTGCATTTCTCTGATAATTAGCGATGTGGAGCATCTTTTCATGTGTCTCTTGGCCATCTGTATTTCTTTTTTGGAGAACTTTCTGTTCAGTTCCTCTGCCCATTTTTTAATTGGGTTATTTGTTTTTTGTTTGTTGAGGCGTGTGAGCTCTTTATATATTCTGGACGTCAAGCCTTTATCAGATCTGTCATTTTCAAATATATTCTCCCATACTGTAGGGTTCCTTTTTGTTCTATTGATGGTGTCTTTCGCTGTACAGAAGCTTTTCAGCTTAATGTAGTCCCACTTGCTCATTTTTGCTGTTGTTTTCCTTGCCCGGGGAGATATGTTCAAGAAGAGATCACTCATGTTTATGTCTAAGAGGTTTTTGCCTATGTTTTTTTCCAAGAGTTTAATGGTTTCGTGACTTACATTCAGGTCTTTGATCCATTTTGAGTTTACCTTTGTATATGGGGTTAGACAATGGTCCAGTTTCATTCTCCTACATGTAGCTGTCCAGTTTTGCCAGCACCATCTGTTGAAGAGACTGTCATTTTGCCATTGTATGTCCATGGCTCCTTTATCAAATATTAATTGACCATATATGTTTGGGTTAATTTCTGGGGTCTCTAATCTGTTCCACTGGTCTGTGGCTCTGTTCTTGTGCCAGTACCAAATTGTCTTGATTACTATGGCTTTGTAGTAGAGCTTGAAGTTGGGGAGTGAGATCCCCCCTACTTTATTCTTCTTTTTCAGGATTGCTTTGGCTATTCGGGGTCTTTGGTGTTTCCATATGAATTTTTGAATTATTTGTTCCAATTCATTGAAGAATGTTGCTGGTAATTTGAGAGGGATTGCATCAAATTTGTATATTGCTTTCGGCAGGATGGCCATTTTGACGATATTAATTCTTCCTAGCCATGAGCATGGGATGAGTTTCCATTTATTAGTGTCCCCTTTAATTTCTCTTAAGAGTGACTTGTAGTTTTCAGAGTATAAGTCTTTCACTTCCTTGGTTAGGTTTATTCCTAGGTATTTTATTCTTTTTGATGCAATGGTGAATGGAATTGTTTTCCTGATTTCTCTTTCTATTGATTCGTTGTTAGTGTATAGGAAAGCTACAGATTTCTGTGTGTTGATTTTGTATCCTGCAACTTTGCTGTATTCCGATATCAGTTCTAGTAGTTTTGGAGTGGAGTCTTTAGGGTTTTTTATGTACAGTATCATATCATCTGCAAATAGTGACAGTTTAACTTCTTCTTTACCAATCTGGATTCCTTGTATTTCTTTGTTTTGTCTGATTGCCGTGGCTAGGACCTCCAGTACTATGTTAAATAACAGTGGGGAGAGTGGGCATCCCTGTCTGGTTCCCGATCTCAGTGGAAATGCTTTCAGCTTCTCGCTGTTCAGTATAATGCTGGCTGTGGGTTTATCATAGATGGCCTTTATTATGTTGAGGTACTTGCCCTCTATTCCCATTTTGCTGAGAGTTTTTATCATGAATGGATGTTGAATTTTGTCAAATGCTTTTTCAGCATCTATGGAGATGATCATGTGGTTTTTGTCTTTCTTTTTGTTGATGTGGTGGATGATGTTGATGGATTTTCGAATGTTGTACCATCCTTGCATCCCTGGGATGAACCCCACTTGGTCATGGTGTATGATCCTTTTGATATACTGTTGAATTCTGTTTGCTAATATTTTATTGAGTATTTTTGCATCTACGTTCATCAGGGATATTGGTCTGTAATTTTCTTTTTTGGTGGGGTCTTTGCCTGGTTTTGGTATTAGGGTGATGTTGGCTTCATAGAATGAGTTTGGGAGTATTCCCTCTTCTTCTATTTTGTGGAACACTTTAAGGAGAATGGGTATTATGTCTTCTCTGTGTGTCTGATAAAATTCCGAGGTAAATCCGTCCGGCCCCGGGGTTTTGTTCTTGGGTAGTTTTTTGATTACTGTTTCAATTTCTTTGCTTGTAATTGGTTTGTTTAACTTTTGTGTTTCTTCCTTGGTCAGTCTTGGGAGGTTGTATTTTTCTAGGAAGTTGTCCATTTCTTCTAGGTTTTCCAGCTTGTTGGCATATAGGTTTTCATAGTAGTCTTTAATAATTCTTTGTATTTCTGTGGAGTCTGTCGTGATTTTTCCATTCTCATTTCTGATTATGTTGATTTGTGTTGACTCTCTTTTTCTCTTAATAAGTTGGGCTAGAGGCTTATCTATTTTGTTTATTTTCTCAAAGAACCAGCTCTTGGTTTCGTTGATTTTTGCTATTGTTTTATTCTTCTCAATTTTGTTTATTTCTTCTCTGATCTTTATTATGTCCCTCCTTCTGCTGACTTTAGGCCTCATTTGTTCTTCTTTTTCCAGTTTTAATAATTGTGATGTTAGACTATTCATTTGGGATTGTTCTTCCTTCTTCAAGTGTGCCTGGATTGCTATATACTTTCCTCTTAAGACTGCTTTCGCTGCATCCCACAGAAGTTGGGGCTTAGTGTTGTTGTTGTCATTTGTTTCTATATATTCCTTGATCTCTATTTTGATTTGTTCATTGATCCATTGATTATTTAGTAGCATGTTGTTAAGCCTCCATGTGTTTGTGAGCCTTTTTGTTTTCTTTGTAGAATTTATTTCTACTTTCATACCTTTGTGGTCTGAAAAATTGGTTGGTAGAATTTCAATATTGTGGAATTTACTGAGGCTCTTTTTGTGAGCTAGTATGTGGTCTATTCTGGAGAATGTTCCATGTGCACTTGAGAAGAATGTATATCCTGTTGCTTTTGGATGTAAAGTTCTATAGATGTCTATTAGGTCCATCTGTTCTAGTGTGTTGTTCAGTGCCTGTGTGTCTTTACTTATTTTCTGCCCGGTGGATCTATCCTTTGGGGTGAGTGGTGTGTTGAAGTCTCCTACAATGAATGCATTGCAGTCTATTTCCCTCTTTAGTTCTGTTAGTATTTGCTTCACATATGCTGGTGCTCCTGTATTGGGTGCATATATATTTAGAATGGTTATATCCTCTTGTTGGACTAAGCCCTTTATCATTATGTAGTGGCCTTCTTTATCTCTTGTTACTTTCTTTGTTTTGAAGTCTATTTTGTCTGATATTAGTACTGCAACCCCTGCTTTCTTCTCACTGTTGTTTGCCTGAAATATGTTTTTCCATCCCTTGACTTTTAGTCTATGCTTATCTTTGGGTTTAAGGTGAGTTTCTTGTAAGCAGCATATAGATGGGTCTTGCTTTTTTATCCATTCTATTACTCTATGTCTTTTGATTGGTGCATTAAGTCCATTTACATTTAGGGTGACTATTGAAAGATATGTACTTATTGCCATTGCAGGCTTTAGATTCGTGGTTACCAAAGGTTCAAGGTTAGCTTCTTTAGTATCTTACTGCCTAACTTAGCTCGCTTATTGAGCTGTTATATACACTGTCTGGAGAGTCTTTTCTTCTCTCCCTTCTTATTCCTCCTCCTCCCTTCTTCATATGTTGTGTGTTTTGTTCTGTGCTCTTTTTAGGGGTGCTCCCATCTAGAGCAGTCCCTGTAGGATGCCCTGTAGAGGTGGTTTGTGGGAAGCAAATTCCCTCAGCTTTTGCTTATCTGTGAATTGTTTGATCCCACCATCATATTTAAATGATAGTCGTGCTGGATACAGTATCCTTGGTTCAAGGCCCTTCTGTTTCATTGCATTAAGTATATCATGCCATTCTCTTCTGGCCTGTAGGGTTTCTGTTGAGAAGTCTGATGTTAGCCTGATTGGTTTTCCTTTATAGGTGACCTTTTTCTCTCTAGCTGCCTTTAAAACTCTTTCCTTGTCCTTGATCCTTGCCATTTTAATTATTATGTGTCTTGGTGTTGTCCTCCTTGGATCCTTTCTGTTGGGGGTTCTGTATAATTCCATGGTCTGTTCGATTATTTCCTCCCCCAGTTTGGGGAAGTTTTCAGCAATTATTTCTTCAAAGACACTTTCTATCCCTTTTCCTCTTTCTTCCTCTTCTGGTATCCCTATAATACGAATGTTTTTCCTTTTGTATTGGTCACATATTTCTCTTAGTGTTGTTTCATTCCTGGAGATCCTTTTATCTCTCTCTATGTCAGCTTCTATACGTTCCTGTTCTCTGGCTTCTATTCCTTCAATGGCCTCTTGCATCTTATCCATTCTGCTTATAAATCCTTCCAGGGATTGTTTCACTTCTGTGATCTCTTTCCTGACATCTGTGATCTCCTTCCGGACTTCATCCCACTGCTCTTGCATTTTTCTCTGCATCTCATCCCACTGCTCTTGCATTTTTCTCTGCATCTCATCCCATTGCTCTTGCATTTTTTTCTGCATCTCTGTCAGCATGTTCATGATTTTTATTTTGAATTCTTTTTCAGGAGGACTAGTTAGGTCTGTCTCCTTCTCAGGTGTTGTCTCTGTGATCTTTGTCTGCCTGTAGTTTTGCCTTTTCATGGTGATAGAGATAGTCTGCAGAGCTGGTACAAGTGACCGCTGGAAGAGCTTCCCTTCTTGTTGGTTTGTAGCCTTTTCCTGGGAGAATAGCGACCTCTAGTGGCTTGTGCTGGGCAGCTGTGCGCAGACAGGGCTTCTGCTTCCTGCCCAGTTGCTTTGGGGTTTATCTCCACTGTTGCTGTGGGCTTGGCCTGGCTGGGGCTGTTCCTCCAAAATGGTGGAGCCCCGTTAGAGGGGGAGCAGCCAGGAGACTATTTATCTCCGTAAGGGGCCTCTGTGCTCCCTGCTGCCCAGGGGGTTAGAGTGCCCAGAGATCCCCAGATTCCCTGCTTCTGGTCTAAGTGACCTGTCCTGCCCCTTTAAGATTTCCAAAAAGCACTCTCCAAACCAAAACAACAACAGCAACAATGAGAGAGGGAACAGAAAGGAAAAAAAAAAGAAAAAACACGCGATTTTTTTTTTTTTTCCCTCAGGTGCCGGTCCCAGGCACCCGCGCACTGGTCCTGCTGCCCTGTCTCCCTAGCACCAGGGTCCCTGTCCTTTCAAGGCTTCCAAAAAGCACCCACCCACCGGTCCCGCAGGGAAGGAACGCTCAATATTCTTGGTCCTCAGGCACTGGTCCCACGCACCCGCTCACCAGTCCTGCCGCCCTGCCTCCCTAGCACCGGGGTCCCTGTCCCTTCAAGGCTTCCAAAAAGCACTTGGCAAAAAGAGAGAAAAAAAAAGGGGAAAAACGCGCGATTTCTTCCGTCCTCAGGTGCTGGTCTCAGGCACCCACCCACCGGTCCCACAGGGAAAAATGCGGGATATTCTTTGTCCTCAGGTGCCGGTCCCAGGCACCCGCTCACCAGTCCCGCCGCCCTGCCTCCCTAGCACCGGGGTCCCTGTCCCTTTTAGGCTTCCAAAAAGCACTCGCAGAAAAGAGAAAAAAAAAAGGGGAAAAACGCGCGATTTCCTCTGTCCTCAAGTGCCGGTCTCAGGCACCCGCCCACCGGTCCCACAGGGAAAAACGGGGGATATTCTTTGTCCTCAGGCGCCGGTCCCAGCCACCCGATCACCAGTCCCGCCACCGTGCCTCCCTAGCACTGGGGTCCCCGTCCCTTCAAGGCTTCCAAAAAGCGCTTGCCAAAAAGAGAGAAAAAAAAAAAAAAGGGGAAAAACGCGCGACCTCCTCCGTCCTCAGGCACTGGTCTCAGGCACCCGCCCCCAGGTCTCGCAGGGAGAAACGCGGGATATTCTTTGTCCTCCGGCGCCGTTCCCAGGCACCTCCTCACCGGTCCCGCCACCCTGCCTCCCCAGCAACGGGGGCCCGTCCCTCTAAGGCTTCCAAAAAGCGCTCGCCAAAAAAAAAAAACTGCTCCGGTTTCTCTCCACCCGCCGGGAGCCGGGGGGAGGGGCGCTCGGGTCCCGCCGGGCTGGGGCTTGTATCTTACCCCCTTCACAAGGCGCTGGGTTCTTGCAGGTGTGGATGTGGTCTGGATGTTGTCCCGTGTCCTGTGGTCTCTATTTTAGGAAGATTTTTCTTTGTTATATTTTCATAGCTCTATGTGTTTTTGGGAGGAGATTTCCACTGCTCTACTCACGCCGCCATCTTGGCTCCCGCCCCCAGAATTTCAGTTTTGCGAGATGAAAGAGTTCTAGAGATCTGCTGCATAACAATATGCATATAGCTAATGTTATTATACTGTACACTTAAAAATGGCTAAGATGGTAAATTTTATGTTATGTACTTTTACCACAATTAAAAAATAACCTTGGGATGCAGCTAAAGCTATGGCAAGTAGAAATTTACAGCATTAAATACTTACATTAAAAAAGAAGAAAGACTGAAATTTAATAATCTAAGCATCTAAAGAAATTAGAAAAAGGACAGTAGAAACAACACATAAACAAGAAAAAAAATCAAATAAAATGAAAGAAATGATAAGAGCAGAAATTAATTAAATTATAAAAAACACAAAGTAAATAGGAGCCACAAAGGCAAACATTTGGTAAAGACTAGTAAAATTGATAAACCCCTGGAAAAAAGAGAGATAATATAAATGACTAAATTACCAATATCAGGAATTAAAAAAGAGGACATTACTATAGATCTGCAAATACTCATAAGAGGGTGTTATGAACAAGTATACATAAATAGATTGGAAAATGTGGATCAAATGCACAAACTCTTTCAAAAACACAAACACATATACAAACAAACATAACAAAAGAGAGAAAGTCTGAATAGTTATGTAACTATTAAGGTATTGAAGCCAGGCAGTTCTACCTGGGGTTTCTGCTGCATGTTTATCTTTGCAAGGGTGTTTGCATGGAAAACAGCTTTGGGAGCTAGGGATAGTTCCTCTTTCTTGGTCAGAGGGTACGTTTACTTCCTGACAAGGAAAATAAGATAACATCTACCTGCAGAGTGAAGGTAGGTCAGGTGGCTAGCGGCCCCTTTGAAAGACTGGGGATTTCCTAAGCTCAGTATTCCTCAGCTGTGACACAAGACATCCTGTGCATAGTGTCACCCTCTGTATCACCCTTTTGGGACTGGGGGCAAGGGGCCCATGCTGCCTGCTGTGCTGAGATAATAAACTGTCTGAATGCATCTGAGCTTGTTTGCTCACCAGTGATTTGCTTGCCAAACAACAGTGCATCTAAAGACGTATTGCTTAGGGACTGCTTGACTTGACAGAAACCTTCCCACAAAGCAAATGCAGGTCTAGTTGCTTTCATGGAGTGAATTCTTCCAAACATTTAAGGAAGAATTAATGCTAGTATTAACCAAAATCTTCCAAAGAGTACATACAGAAGAAACATTGCCCCTCTTGTTTAATGAGGATGTCTTAACTTTGATATCAAAGCCTGAAAGGACTTCACAGCAAAGGTAAATTATAGGCCAACCACACTCATAACCATAGATGCACAAACCAAATGCTACAAACTAAATCCAGTAATACACACTAATGATAGTATACCACAACTCATTAGAATTTAATTCAGAAGTGCAAATTTAAAACTCCGTTAAAATAATTCACCAAAATAAGGTCAAAAAGAAAAATGATACGATCATTTTACCAGAAGTAGAAAAATCATCTGATTCAATTCAAAATCCATTTAAAATAAAAACACTTAGCACATTTAGAAAGGAAGGTAACTTCCTTAATATGATAAAAGTTGGTTTCAAAGAGCCTATAACAAACATCATACTATCTTTAAAGAGCATATCCTTTTAAATATAACCACAATAACATTTTCTTATCTAGAAAATGAATAATCTTTCCTTATATCATCAAGTATTCTAACAGCATTCAAATTTCTCAAGTGTTTCTTGAATGATTTTCCTTACAGGGTTCAAATTAGGTCTGTCCATTTCAGTTGATGGAGCCAAAAAACTGTGAAGAGTCTGAGATGTTCCCCTAGCTGTAACCTTAAAAATTAGCTGACCACAATTTCATACATCTGGCAGAAGACCCAAGAGTCAGAGACAAAGGATTTTGTTCCTCACAGCACAGTAAGCAATATATGCTTCATTTTGTGTTGGTTTATTTTGCCTCCCTGTCCTGCAGGGCTGAGTGGAGTGGCCATGTGGATGCTGCACAGGGTGGGTTTGGGTCACAGTTGAGGAGCCCTAAGCTTAGGAAACCTCCAACCTTTAGTAATGGGGTATAAGCAAACCTGCCAGGCTGTGCCATGGATGGAGACATTGTCTGTATCACAGTGGACAGACAGCAACCTGTTCTCTGCTTTGGAGGGACAGACTGTCTCTAGCTGCCAAATCAGTTCACTATAACAACATACTTGAAAAAGTCTAGAACCAAAAAATGGTTAATGTCTCTGCTCACAAGACATGCAGAAACACAAGAGACACACGGGGAATTGTCTCTCCATAGGGAGTCTCTTGAGTATATTGTGGCTTACAGGTTCTTCTTCTCTCTCATTCGCCTCCCCACGCACTTCCCCCACTTGCGCATCTCCTTTCCTTCAATTTATTTGTTGAAGACACTGGTCCAGTAGAAGGTTAGCAACCTGGATTTTGCTAATTGGATCCCTGTGATGTCTTTTAATAGTCCAACGCCTCCTGTATTTCCTGTAAAGTCCTGACCACTTCTGTTGTTTAAGGCACCCTGTCCGTGTGTTCCATCACAGCAGCCCGAGGAACCTCATACGGTGGGCATGGGATGCTCTGCAGAACGGTGTACGCTCAGCTTCGAGTAAGGAGCACTGTGTATGACCGAAAGCGGCTTCAAAGTTACTTCTGGAGACCAGGAGTTCCAGGGTTGTCTCAGAGTCTTGATGATGTTGTCAAGGACCCAGCCTCTTGATTTCTCTTAAGTTGTCTTCAGTGTGACAGTAATGGTTATGAAATGGCAGCAGTTGCTCCAAGTGTTACATCCTCATGTGACAGAGTGCAAAAGGAGGAAAGGAAGGCATGGAGCTCTACTTAGGGTTCGTTCAGCAGTCTTCCTCTGTTTCATTGGTCAGAACTAGGTCATGCAGCCATTCTGAGCTGCAAGGAAGGCTAGGAGAGTGAGTACAGTCTGTTCTGCCTGCAATGCCCATTTTCAGGAGATGAATTAGTGCATGCACATTGCTAAGCAGGAAAATAATGTCTGTATAATGTGGAAGTTGTGTTGCTATAGCAAGAGAGCAGTACTTAGCAACATAGCAGGAGAGAATAACCTTCAGCAAGAATGGTAAAAGCCTTTAGGTGTATAGACAGGAGCCCTTTTAACTATTTTTAAAGAAAATTAAAAATGAGTGCCTCTACCAAGAGCTTCCTTTCCAGAGAGTCACCCTTATCCCCAGCTTTATTCTTCTCTAAGCTTGTGGCAGGTTTTACTTCTATGCCCATTTTATCAGTAGCCGCACTGGCTCAGCACTTCACAATGTTTTCCACATTGTTTTTTCTTTCTTTTTTTGACGTACTTTTTTATTGAAGCATGACATATATTTAGAAATGAACCGTAAGTGAACAGTCCATGTTATTTTAATGCATTTTTATTATATCTTCAGTAGCTCCAGCTATGCTAATCTGCCTGCCTAGGGCTGTTCAAATTATATTCTGAAATACCATTATTATTTTTGTTAGCATTCTTGCAATAAGTTGCATAGGATTTGAATCATCTACCTTTAACCCCATTTTTCCTCTAAGTTCTATTTACTAAAACTAATCTTGCTGAAAACAAGTATTTCCAGCAATGATGTTACAGTAGAAACAGCTGAATCTGACATTTTCAGCCTCTGTCACAGGAATAAGGCTCTGCCAGCTGAAAGAAGGGGGAGGCAATGATTTTGAGGCTGGGGACAGGGATGTCTGTCTAGAGCACATATGAACATAATTAACTTTGCTGCCACAGGTTGAATGTTTAACATGATTCAGTTTAGAAGAAAAGTAAAAATTGCCATAGCCAAATGTGGAGACTGGCAAAAGTTAATTGGTATTAGATAATCTTCTAAATGGAATTTGTATTGTGACTAATAAATTTGTGTAAGAGACCTGTGAAGGCTTTGCAGCTCTTCCTTGGCATCAGGTGGGCATGGCATGGGGAATGAGTGGCTGGTAGACCAGTTAGCAAAGCTTTTTTGTCTATAGACAGCAGATCTTTGAGAAGGCCCAGACTGCTAAAGCTGCCTGGAAGTGTGGACATGGGCATCCACTGGTTAACGGTTATGCATGCTAGGGCAATTTTTGGAGTGCAGAATAACTGCTAATACCCAGGCATGCCACAGACCTAGAACATACTGACAAACTGGACCAGCCAGAGAAACATGACTCACACAATCCCCTCTGTCTGATCGCCCCATGCCCCAGAACCCACACTGCTGAGCCACAGAGAAATGATTGTAAGGTCTTCACAGAGTGCTTCTGCATATACCGCCTACTGAGAGGAGGTAACAAAGAGGATTAATCATCTTTTAAATAGCAAAATACCTTTCACATCTCCCTCACTGGCAGTCACCTGGATTCTTAAATATCACCAGTGACAGGTAACTCACTCACTCTCTATAGAATCTATCATATATAGTTAAGAGAATGGATTCTGGAGTCAGACTGCCTGGGTTCAAATCTCAGTTACTTTACTCAGACAAGTCTCTGACCTTGACCAAATTATTTAGCATCCTGTACCTCAGTCCCTTCGTTTGTAAAACGGAGGTGATAGTAATATCCAGCATCAGGTTGTTGAAAGGTGTATAAATAGAGAGCAGCCTAGTTCCTTACACATGCTAGATTTATATTATTATTACTATACTGCAACTATCATTATTATGACCAAAGATCACCCAAATCAGAGCACATGGTCTAACCAATTTTGCTCCACTTGTGGTGAAACTAAGAAACTGTTGGATATCAAAATATTTGTGGGAATCATCTGTCACTTTTGCCTCCTTATCCTTTCATCCATTCACTCTTCTGGAAACTAACTACCACCTTCAGTCTGGGAAGTACATCTTCTCTGCTCTCAGAACAAGCACTTCAAATGCTTCACTTTCAGCTCCAGAGGAGAGCATGTGATCCAGAGTCAGCCAATCAAAGCTGCACATACCCTAGACCATGTGGTTTGGAGTTGGGCATGAAACATCATCATAGCCAGTGGGCCAAAAGTGTTCTGTGAGGTCTACTGGGGATAGCCCAGGCCTTTCCTCTGAAGGACCTGAACCTGAGGAGATGTTAATTCTGGAGTTGTTGGCAGCCATTGGCAGCATATAAGGCCTATGAAAGAAGGGTGTGGTGTATATTTTTTATTATTTTTGGCCACTCAGCGTCTTGGAACAACTTTCCTATGTTGAAGCATTTCCCCAATTTATGAGACTAGCTTCCTCTATAATCTTGCCTTCCTATTCTTTCTTGTCCTAGGATGTATGTGTTCTAGGCTCTGACAGTCAGACCCACTCTTGCCAGACTTTTAATCAGAAATCAGTAAAGCAAGAAGGATTCCATTCTGAGAAGGCAGTGTCAGCTTTACCCCATCTCTAGAAGTACCACTAGCAATGGTTCTAACAGGAGTATTCAGTGCATGGGATTAGAACTCTTAGGTCCAGCTGTGCTGGCAGCGGTGTCTCCCGTGGGCTGGGTCTTAATGTGATTTGGGGTTGTGTTTCTGGCTACAAGTCTCCAAATCTGGTTCTCAAGTCTCTTAGTTAAGCTCTGAGCTAGCTAAAATCTTTTAATAAATTAATTTTTCTGCTTAAATTAGCCAATGTTGGTTTCTGTTGTTTGGAATTGAGAACTTTGAGTAATAGAATTAAAAATGGAGAAGAGCAGATTAAGGAGATGTAGAGAGGCCAGGTCTTTGTAACTTCCTATGTGTTCCTAGATCCAGCCACAATTGAAGCCAGCATTCCCCTTGATTTTTTAGTTACATGAACCAATGAATTCTCCTTTTCCTTAAGCCAGTTTGGGTTGAGTTTATGAAACTTACAACACAAATAATCCCAACTGTTATATTTACTCTTCTTCTCTGTTTTTATGTCCTTAATCTTTTTATGATTTTGTGATGAAACTTAAAATGAATAATACTTAAAAAAACCCAACCCATATAATCTTCATGGAGTCTGTTTATAACTGTGATTCCAAATTCTATAAACAAGGCCAAGCATCTCTTTGCTCTTTAATATCACATGTAGTCAGAATAGAATTTGACAGTGTTAATTTCATTTTTCTCTCCTATAAAATTCTTCATTGTTTTAGCTTTTCCTTTTTTTAAAAAACTAACAGGAAGTGAAATAAATGCATGATTTTTCTATCTGATTTCTAAGTTTTACCATTAAAAACAAGCATATACTTATTTTTTATATTTAAACATTAAAGATCACATATTGCATATACTTTTATAATAATCTTCATACACTGCATTGCAAGAAAAGAAAATATACATCCACTCAATGATGGTCTCCTCCCAGTAGAATGTTCTAGAGTACAGAGTGTAATTTATTGAAATGTTTGACATTAGGTTCCTTTTTTGTCATTATAATTTCTGGCACATGCATTTTACACAAATGTTGCTCCCCACCTTCCCAAAGTTATTGCTTCTCAATGTTTGTGAAACACAACTACACACTTAAAAAAATGTTTTTCAGAAGATCATGTGGGTCAGTGAGTTTACTCACTGGCATGTGATTTGGATTTTTATCAAACCAGTCAACCAAGATGAAACCAAAATGAAAATATCTGTTTATTTGAATATGTACAACTGTGTTATTTCAAATAAATTTAAGAGCATGTTGGCATAACATACTGACACAAATATAATGTTGGACTTACTTTTTTCTTTGGGTTTAAAAATGTAGTTGATTCTTACGATTACAAAAACTAAACGTGAACATTGTTAAAAAGACTGAAAAGTACATGAAAAATTTAAAAGGAAAAGAGTATCTATGTTACCATCAGATATAATTGTTATTTTGGAATAGAGTCTTTAAGTCTTTTAACTAGACATAGATATTTTGATATATTTTTTTCTTTTGAGAAAATTATGCTCATGTGATTTTGCATAATGGTTATTAATTAACTTCATTATAAAATTATTTACAACATTGATTTTGTATCATCTGCAATTTTGATAAAATTAGTTCATTGCCTGACTTTGTTACTTTGCTTTAGAATATGAGAATGTACAAAATGGTGAAACTATAATCCTAATTAATAATCTTTACAGATCTAGGGTAAAGTGTTAGTTCTACTAGTTTTATATGTTGGGTATAGTCAGATAAAAAATATAATCAATCTCATTTAATCCTCCAAATTAATGGTATATAAAAGAAGTAGTATTGGCTTAATTGGTGCAGGTGGGGTCAGAGAAGTAGGATAGAGTACCTACTCTAGGAAGTCAGGATACCTGGCCACCCAAAACTAGTCAACTCTGTGATGATTGCTTTTGTGTCAACTTAGCTAGAGTACAGTGCCCAAGTATTTGGCAAATACTAGTCTAGATGTTGTTGTAAAGGTATTGTTTTATTTGTGATTAACATTTACAATACGTTGACTTTAAGCAAAGCAGATTACCCTTCATAATATGGGGGAACCTCATCCAAGCAGTTGAAAACTTTAAGAGCAAAGGCTGAGGTTTCCTGAAGGAGAAAATTCTACCTCAAGACTGCAACATAAAAATTCTAGCTGAGCTTTGAACCTTTGACTCAAACTTGCTGGCTTACCGTACAGATTTTGTACTTTCCATTCCTTGCAATTAATAACAATTCCTTAAAGTAAATGGCCAGTGTATATATATATATATCCTACTGGTTCTGTTTCTCTGGAGTACCCTAATACAGTATTCTGACTAAGTGACCCTGAGTTTTAATTTCTTCAGCTGAAGGTTAGGAGATGGAATTAGATCAGTGGTTTTCAAACAATAGTGGATCAGTGTTCATTTTTGACAAAGTTCTACTTAGTCTGTGATAAAAGAGAAAACAAATTGCTAAGTTTTTCAGATAGCCAAATTTATTCAGATATATTTTGCTCTCTCTTTTGCCGCTGAAGATTATAAGCCTTCTGCTTTCTTTTGGAGTGAAGATATCCTTTCTTTTATGAAATTATGATGGTAGTTGGTAATTGTTCTTTTTTTCATGTACCAGACAAAATACAAAGGTAGCAACTTTAAATAAGTTACCAAATTTGGCAAATTGTTACTGGTTAACCTAATTAAAAAATTAGGGAGTCACTGCCTTAGATGATCACCTCCACTATAAAATTCTAAACCTCTAAAATGAGGTATTAGGGACTCAAAGAAGTAAAATAACCATCTAATTAGAGAGTCAGAAATCAAAAAATTAAAAACAAAACAAAAAACCTTATGAAGACCAAATACATTATTTGTGGATTTTTAGCCATTTGGGATTATTAATGCCACCCAGTATTCCTCAAACATGATAGAGGCCGGTGATGTGGATTCATAAAATACAATTTCCTGTTCTGCTAGTGAGCCTTTCAGCTTCAATTCCTGATAGAAGTTAATATTTAACACAAATTTAGTTGAGCCTTCCAATTTCTTTCGTGGTTTAATGAAAGAGATTATCTAAATCAGCTACTAATGTCAGTTATTTATTTTAATCCATTGGAATAAGGTATCCAGCAGGTCAGACCCTGTGAAAGGAGGGGACATTTCATTTTCCTTTTGAGTAGCATAATGTCTCATGTATGGACAGCACAAATAGCTGTTTTCTTTGTTCATCCTTGTAGCTCACCAAGTGGCAAAAACCAATCAGTCCTTTGATAGATGATTCTTCAGTGGGTGTAGAGGTGAAATTATAACTATAGTGACTTACTTGTAAGCAAGTAATAGGTGAGCTTAAAGAGCTGTGCATCCAGGATTCAAATCAGAGCTCATCTGTCATAACTCTTTATGGATTCTCCTCTTTCATGAAGAATTCAGATTAACTTTACTTTAGATATAATCTGAGGAGACTCATTAAAAGCTTTGTATCCCTACCAAACATTAAAGAAAAGATCTTTAAACCTTAAATAGAGTTTAAGATATTTTCCAAACTAAATATAATTTACTTTTTAACTATAGTGTTATGTTTTTGGGGTCTTCCAGATATTTCCCTCTATTGCATTTGGGCTAAATTCTTCACTTTTATTGATCTGATTCAATTTCAAATAAATGGTATAGCTTATCATTATAGATCTAGATATCTCTTGATAAAATATATTCCATCTTCATTTAAAAGCACCAAGTTTAATTTCCTCATTCATCAAGAACATCTCATCTTCTTACACTGCTTATGGTTTTGCATATACATAGCATAAACAGGTTTTCAATTTCTACTTTCTCTCTCTCTCTCTTTAAAACTATGGGCAGCAGATGATGTGTATTTAATTCTTTCTTGTCTCCATTCCCTTACCTTGTCCAGGGTTTCCATTCATATTGTTCCTAATAAGCATTTAGGCATATCTGGTATCAGGGTATAAATGTATTCATTACTTAGCAATAGAAATAACTTTTCTCTCAACTGGGCCTGTAGAATCAATGGCTAAAAGAGGTTCTTGAATCTTGCTTTTTAATGTTTACCTCAGTTACATTTCCATTAACTCAGGGTAACTTGCAGGGCACGTTTGCCCAAGGACACTTATGTAGAGGTAAACAAAGTTGGTTGGAGGTTGCTGGTTGGATGTGTTATCACAGTGAGTCACATGTCTGGTGCTCCAGCTGTTGGGACATTCATGGCGTAAATTCCCTGAGTGGCTCAATTTTATCAGCATTTAAGAGAATAAAGAAATGTAAGACTCACAGAAAATGTATTTCAATCTGCTTTGTTTATGCAAGGGGCATTCGAGAAACAGATAAGACAAGAAAATGGTGAAGCAATTAGCTATAAATAGTAGAGCCTGTGTTTGTTCAGCAATGTATTCTGTAAAGAACTGTGAATATTTGGATTCTTGCAAAGAACTGTACCTAGTTTAACCCAAATTTGCAAGTGCAAATGGAAAAGAAAAGAAAAAGATAACTGAGAGAATATAGCACATCAGACTGGTGTTTATGGATTTCTGTTTTGTTTTGGTTCTAGTGGCAGGATAGGAAATTTCCAGTTTGCCTAGATTGTCTGCTGTTGCGGGGCTGCTCCATTAACATTCATTCACGTAGGGAGCATCTGCTCTGTGCTAGAAACTGAGCATGAGGATCTGCCGGAAAGAAGCATAGTCCTGCCCATAGTCCAGCAAAAAGAATGACAAGAGAACTGATTTTACATATTAAAATTCAATGTGATGAGGGATTCACAGTGTGATATAGAAAGAAAGGTGAGGTCTTGAGTACCTGATTCACCCTGATCTGCTGGGCAGTTTTCCAATTTTAGCACAAGAAGTCCTATGTCCTGGGAACCCCCTCAGTCCCAGCCAAACACAGACAGTTGGTCATCTTAGTGAGGTACCCAGTTGGGGGTAATTGGGGGTAGTAATGAGGAGCAGTAGTATGTTATGGAATTTCCCAGAGAAGAGAAAATGTTTAAGCTGTGTCTGCAAAGGCTGAAGTATGAAAAGGTAAGTGTGATAAGCTGAATAATGGCCCCAAAGATACCAGGTCCTAGTCCTTGGAACCTGCGAGAATTACCCTAAAATGGCAAAAGGGATTTTGCAGATGGGATTAAGTATTTTGAGATGGAGAGAGTATTCTGGATTATCTAGTTGGTTCCAAAGTATAATCTTAAATGTCCTAAAAGGGAGGCAGAGAGAGATTTGACAAGAAAAGAGACTGAAGGCTGGGAGCCAGAGGTTGGAGTAGTGCAAGGAAGGGGCCAGGAATGCACGTGATCTCCAGAAGCTGGAAAAATGAAGAAAATGAACTCTTCTCTAGACCTTCCAGAAGGAACCAGCCCTGCTAACACCTTGATTTTAGCCCACTGAGACTGAGTTCAGTTTCTGGTCTCCAGATTATAAGAGAAAAATATTGGTGGTATTTTTAGCCACCAAGTTTGTAATAATTTATTACAGTAGCAAGAAGAAACTAATAGCATGGGGAACAGAGGGAGGAGCATTCTAGGCAAGGGAAGAGCATGACAAAGGCTGTTAGCAAGGGCTGTTCAGGATACTTATTACAAGCCACCAGTTTGGCAACACAGCATATATAGGGAATAGTAGGAGATGAAGCTCCATGGGTAGGCTGGGGCTGGATCCTGAAGGACCTTGTAACTCACATTAAGGAGGTTTTCCTCTATCTTGGAGACAGTGAAAATATATTCAATGATACAAAGCGGGACTGTAATGAGATCATATTTGCATTATAGAAATGTCTTTTTCTGTAGCAGCATGGAAAATGGATTATTGAGAGGAGGAAGAAGATCCAAATACATACAGAATGATCCATACAGAATCCATACAGAATGATCATCTTGTCCAGGCAAGAACAGGTAAAAGTCTTAACTACCAACAGAGATGTAGAGGTCAGGATGTTTCTAGAGAGTGTTGGAAGGTGGATTATAGAGGACTTGGTGACACCTGGTAAGGCAAAAGGAAGGCTGAATATTTCACTTGGGTTCTGTTGGGGAGGGGGTCATCACAGCAAGATGGGGAATGCAGGACAGTGGCGTGTGGACTAGCTGTGGGTAGGAGTGTGGGTTAAATTTTAGGTATGTTGAATTTAAGAAACTAGTGATTTATGCCAGTAAAAATTTAAGGGGAGAGTTCATTCAAGAATTTAAAACAATGTATATGAAAAGGGAAGGTTCTCTCTGGGGCACGAGGGCAGGGAGGGAAGTAGAAATGGACCAAACATGAGGTTGCTGGTGATGCAGACTTGCCCTCGTGCCCAGCCTTCTCTTCCCCAGGATGCCCAGTCCATTTCTTGGCCTCACTAGCCCATGCATGACTGGTTATGATTCGGAAAAAGTCTCAGTTCGGTTGATCTTCTCCTTGGTCTCTGCATCTCTTACTTGCTGCTCTCTAGTTCCGCCTTATGACACAATCCTTTGAGCTCTTATGAAGCTACACTTCTGCGCAGAGTTCCTCGCAGCGTCTCTTTGTGACTTTTTTAGTTAGGCTCCAACCTGTCTTTCAGCCTGGTTACCACTCCACTCCTCCCACTCTATGTATCAACAGACAAAAAATTATTAAAATGAATTATTGTTTAAAAAGCTAACACCAAATAAAAATAATTATAAAATTTAGAAGTAGATATTTGATGTCTGAAAAACATTACAGTCTTTAACAGTACAGTCCCTTAATTGTACTAACATTGATTGTATGTATAAAGCTCTTTCTGACTTTGCATTCATGAGGAAATGGGGAGACTAGTTATGTGCTACCTTCAAATAGAAGTTGTTGCTGACACCATTTCTTGTTTGATAATTTTAAAGACAGCCTTGTGAACTTTTGTATGTATGAGAATGTATGATAGTGTGTGTTTGAAGGTGTTTCAGTTGATAACAAACTTGAGTTTTAGTTTCAAAGGAGGTTTTCAGGTTTGTCTTTATCCTCTTGGGTTCATTATGTATAGATAGAAATTCTGATACATAATTACATAAATTTAAATACTACCATATTTACATTCTGGTTCTTGAACTAGAGTGAAAATCATCTTGTAATAGAAGCTTTGCTTTGTCCATTGTTATTTTCTTTGTCCTCTGAGGATTATGGGTGAATGAAAATGCTTTAAATATTAGTGAATCTATAAAAACAAACAAAATCAGTGCATCTCTGTTCAATTCAAAATTTTAATGCCATCTACTATCATTTGGGTATAACTCAAGACATAAAAGATTAAGATTTCAGTTAAAGAAATTGAAGTCACAGTATTACACCATAAAGTACTATTTCAGTACTTAAGAACAGCGTTAATACTTAAAGCAGGTGTTTTAATCACCATTATTCCACTTTTGATTGGTGGAAATACATTTCTATTGCAAAGTTCTACTTT
Source organism: Manis javanica (assembly GCF_040802235.1). Classification (NCBI taxonomy): domain Eukaryota; kingdom Metazoa; phylum Chordata; class Mammalia; order Pholidota; family Manidae; genus Manis; species Manis javanica. The sequence continues at coordinate 101,828,232 of NC_133160.1, forward strand.
ACTTTCCACTTTTCTCATCTGGAATCAATCTTTGCCAGCTCTGTTTTTAAGAAGTATGTTCTGTAATAGGTATTTCAATATTTATCTTATTTTTATTTTAAGGAAATAAACTCCTTAAAGGCAGGCCTACCCCATATTTCCATTCTCATACTGCCTAGTATGATAGATACACATACCTTGCACTTGATAAATATTTGTTGAATTCAAGGATTTACTCTTGTTCTGCCTCATAATACAGTCGACTGCAGACTTCTCAGTGTTTCACTGTGCCTTTCTTATCATATCTAACTGCTCAATCACTTGGATATAAAGGCATAATGTCATAAGAAAAGAAAATCTAGTTCTGTGCCATAATAATGTTTCTTTATGAATTTTCCTTTATTGTTAGGTTCTTTTCAAAGTGATAGAAATCTCCACAATTTAAAAAAAATTGACCTAAGGATTCTTATTTACTCTCTTAAAGACTCTTCTTCATGAACAATGGAGAAAAACTACATTTGTAGAAAAGATAACACATAGCCTTCTTTAACTTGTAGATTGACTAAAAAAATTCCTAAAAACTTTCTGCTAAAAATAAAAGTGATTTATACAGTGCAGAATGGAGTAGTTCAGTCTAGTTATTTAATGCAATCATCAATAAAAATTGTATCATTTTACAGGGGGCTGTTATGGGTTGAAATGTCATGTTGAAATCCTAGCCTCCAGTACTTTACAACATGACCTTTTTTGAAGATAGGGTCTTTGTAGAGGTGATCAAGTGAAAAGGAGGACATTAGGGTAGGCCCTAATCTAAAATGACTGGTGTCCTTTTAGTCTACAGTCCTTAGAAAAAGGGGAAATTTGGACACAGAGACAAATATTTACTGAAGAAGATGCTGCATGAAGATGGAGGATTGGAATGATAAATCTCTAAGCCAGGGAATACCAAAGATTGCCAGCAAACCACCAAAATCTAGGAAGAAGCAAGGAAAGATCCTTTCCTACAGGTTTCAGAGGGAAAATGGCCTTGCCAACACCTTAATTTCTGACTTCTTGCCTTTGAACAACTGTAAGGTAATAAATTTCTGTTATTCTGAGTCACCCAGTTTGTGGCAGTCCTAGGAAACTAATACAGGGACTTATATAATATATACTGGTACCTCAGTCTACCAAATTTTTTTGACTTGAAATATTTCAGGATAAAAGTATATGTTACAGTTCCAAATTTAAAGAAAATTAGTAAAATTTATATGTTTCTGGTTTGAGCAGAAAAAGGATCAGTTTGGCTCTTAAAAGAATAAAGATTCAAAAATAAAAACTTTTGCTAAACTAAACTAGCACAGTCATGCTAATAGTCGTGCCTATAATACTGGATTATAGCTAAGAGAAATTTTCTGGATATGATTGGCATCATTAGATGCCACCTCAGAAGAGATGGGATTTTATATATAAGGTGCAGAGACTGACAATCTGAATAATCAATTAAACTAAGATTACTTATGGTCATTTGTGTCAAAAATAGATTTTTCTGCTTCTGCTTTCATCAGAATATTCAGACTTCAAACTAGTTGTTTAATAGGTCTTCCCAGCAATATGGAAGTTTCCAAGAGATCAAGGCCCATATCTGACTTGTTCCTGGCTGTATCTCAGTACCAGGAAGTGTACTAGACATCCAATCATTGATGGAGGCAAGGAGGAGAATGGGAAAGACAGAAGAGAATAGCAGTTTGTTTGACCACAATATATGGGGAGCATTTTAATTCTAATTCCTTTTAAAAGGGGGTTATGAGAATGTGAGGTGATCCCTTCTTTAGAATATTGCTCATGAGTGTGGGTTTCCTGTCGGGGGTTATGAAAATGTTCTGACATCAGTGGTGATGATGGTACAAGTCATAGAGCATGTATGTGAATAAACTAAAAACCACCAAATTTTATGCTTTTAGGCAGTTTTATGGTATATGAATTGTATCTCAATAAAAATGTATTTTAAAAGGCTCCTGCCTAAAATACAGACTTTTAAAATGACTATTTTCACTTTAGAATCAGTCTGAAAGGGAGATGATCCATTCATTTAAGTCAGCTTAACAGTGCTTAAAACGGGGTTGAGCTTGTCTTTTCAGTTGCCCTCAGAACCACTTCCCATTGTCTGATGGCAAGTTTCCATACTTTGGAGATGAATTTGATATGGAGAAAAGTCAGTGCAGCTGAATACAGTTAATGAGGTGTAACTGTAAAATGACACTTTCTTATGTGCTCATTACACAGTTCTGAAAGTTACTTCCAAAGTTACTCAGTTATTTCACAAACAGTTGCAACAATGTTGTTGTTTTTGGATTAAATAAAAATCACCCATGGTGACCTTACAGAAATAAAACATTTACTTATATTTTGATGTACTAGTGAAAAAATAATCTTATTACTTTATAGTTCATGATAGATGATGTGACTTCCCAGGAACATAATTAGATAAATGTACCCCATGAAAAGTGTGAAGGTGCTCCAGGCCTACTGAGTATAAGAAATTCCCTTCCTATATCCTACGAGCAGAAGAGGTCTTTTGAAATAAGCACGATTAGTCTAGAAAAGCAAGCATATGTGTGTGTTCAAACTGATTCTAAAGAGGAAAACACTCATTTATCAAAGAAGAGGGCATGACTAGGTGCCACTGAGGCCTAGTCTCCCAAGGTCCTGCCCTGTAGCCTCCATACGTTTCAAAGCATCGAAGGCATCTGCCTACTGTGGTCAGCAGTCTGCTCTTAGACTGGGTGATGGACAGAGTGCCCATTCCATGCTGAGCCAGCAGTGCCACTTGCATTCCCACCCTGTGAGAAAGCCTGTGTGAGCACCTGACAGCCTACAGGCCTAGTGCTACAGAGCAGCTGCCTTGGTTTATGCCGCCTTATTGAAGCTGTCACATGCAGTCTGGTCTCAGAGGGGTGTTCTGCAAAGAGCACAGTGCGCACCCAAACATGCTTAAAAGGTTTTCAGTTTATTAATTGCATTCTGAAAAGCATTAAGTGCATACAATTTATGGCTTTTTTCGAATATTTCTTGGGTCCCTAATCCTTTCACATCTCACACTCTTAGACATCTCACTCTCACTTGCCAACTCTAATTCGCTGTCTCTTGCTAGGTCTCCCTTCCTCTGGCCTCGGGCTGTGTGACATTCTGTCTGTCCTCCAATTCTGCATTCCAAAAGAGTAGAAAAGAGTTTGACAGACAGACTGACTTCAAAGGAAGTGGATAGAAATCGGCCTGATAAATTAGGAGTCAGATGACACTTTTGGGGATGGGGGGGGGAGAATCTGAACACTCTTTTCAATACTTTTTATCATATTTAGTTTATAATTCTAGTATCTTCCACCAGGTTCTAGGTCTGTACTGCTTTCTCTGTGTTGTTTGGTATGTCTGTCCACTTCCCATAGTATTTTAGCCCATCATCCATTGTCAAAGTATTTTTGGGTTGTGTTGCTGGGTAGGGTTAACACCTTTTTTGTTCTCCCTTGTCTCTGGCTTCTCTCCTTCACTGCATTGTCTTCTTTTCTTGCATCCTAATTTAGAATGTCTCCTCAGATTCAAGTCACGTATCCTCTGCCCCTCCCCTGCATTTCCTGCATGCTGGGGCAAGGACTAACAGATAAGACAAGGACAGACCAGAGGGCAAAATAAGAAAAGAAGCACCAGTTTAGGTAGGGAAGGGTCACTATGCAAGGTGGGGCAGATGTAGGTGCAAAGAGCAGGCAGCAGGAATAGATGGTTTGCCTCTGGGGAAGATCATTGAAACACTGTGTTGGAGGTGCCAGGAACAATTCTAAGACAAGTGTTCTAGAAATGGCTTGAAGACTGGAAGCATCATTGGATCAGTCACACAGCCTTTCAAGGGGACTACTTGGAAGGTGACAAAACCATCTGAAGTTTTACATTATGCCTCATTTGAGAAGGAATCTCTTCCATGACTCCATACCTGTATCTCCTATATTCTGAGCTGCTGTCCTTGGAATCTGAAAGAAAAGGCTGACGATCATCACTAATTATGGGCTTGTGGCTGTCTTTCTTTCTTTTTCTTTCTTTTTTAAATATAGTGCACCTGAAAGACTAGATAAGGGGCTGAGGCAGTAATACATTTCCAAAATGTACTTTGGCTGGTAACTACTTATAAAACCTAAGTGCTCTGCCATTTTATTTTCTCAGAGAGCTATTTGTTGTCGTAGTGAAAAAAATATGGGGATCCTCCAGCAAAAGCCAAAAGATTAAAATAGGCAACCAAAAAACTTTCAGAGCCAGGGTTCTCGGGAATCTGAACACGCGAGCTCTCCTCTGTTCAGCCCTGCCTCGCGCTGATTCTCTGCTGCTGCATGCCCATGTCCTGCTCTTTGCTTTCACATCTGAAGCAAATGTCTTTCAGCCTTCTTTTTTCTACCCAAATCCCTCCATTCTTTAAGGACTAGATGTAGCCCAAACTCTCATGACTCTTTTTACCCCAGCTCACATTAGTATTTATGTTCTCTGACCTCCTACTGAAAATTTTGATTCTTGCATTGTCCTGTAATTGTGCCACAGAAGTTTGCTTTATCTCTGTAAGCATACAACAAAGCTTTCTGAAGACTAGAATTATTATGTATCTTTTGTATCTTCTACCCATTTAAACTTATGCAACATAAAGTAAATCTTTGGCAACTATTAATTAAGTATGGTTAATCAAAAGTTCAGGATAAAAGACTGTCCCTTGGTAATAAAAAGTTGACAAAGGCCAGAGTCTTAGGAGAGCTGTTGAAGATCTGGACTAGAAAAAGTTAAGTATTTTGTAGAATTCATGCAATGTATACTTAGGTCAGGAAGTATCAATTACAGCTATTTTTAAGAAAGACTTCTTCCACACAAACTACATGTTGAGAAATTATTATACCTAATTATTGGTTAGCCTATTTTTCAACAAGAAAACAAATTTGATACCTGTAGAATATTTACATGGCTGACCTCACATAATTTGACTGAATTTTTCTTACACTAAGTGGCAAATCCTGCCTGGATTTCAGATCCAACCAGAGTTGCCACTTTTTCGTTAGCAGTTAAGACATTGCATTTGCTCATAAAAATGATCAAATGGAACATTAGTCAGCTTAATGAGTGCTGTGTGAAGTTAAATACAAAACAGGCAAAGATCGAGACTACAACAGTAACCATGGCAAGGCAAGGAGACAACAAAACTAAAGTTGAATTAACTCCAAAATTAAATAGATATACAAAGACCACATAGTTTGCATACATAAAGTGTGGAAATATTTGTTAAATCATTGGTTAAAAATGTATCTGTGTGGCAGAGCAGGCAAAGAGGTTTGCTCCATTTTCTTGTTCTTTAAACATTAAACCCCCGGGCTGGAAGGGCAGCCTCTGAGGTGGTGTACACTTCTGTTTTGGTAGGTGGAGCTCACTAACCAAAATGACAAAACACACTCGGAAATGGCAACTTTGCTCTATGGCATCTGTTCAAACCTCTTAAAACCAGAGATGTTTTCCTGTCTGCTGTAGAAGCCACCCAAGCACAAATTAAAAGCAGATGCTCCATGGTTCTTGAAGAATATTTATAGCTCAGACGCTATGCTTCCTGGTCATCTCTAGAGCAGAACATTCTGTAGTGAGGTAGTGAGCATTTTGCAATAATGAACGCCCATTCTATCTGATTCTGACTTCTCTGTTTTGAAATTAGACTACACATTTTCTTTCCTCAGTGGAAAAAAATATATTTGCAAAAGGAACTTGAAGTATTTTCCATACTACATATGTCCTAATTATATACTCACAAGGTTTGGTGTGTTAACCAAAAGTAAGGATGATTTTAGGTCTATGTACTGAACTCCTTTCCTTGGGAAATCCATTCATTTCAGTGTAGTCTGTTCTTCAAAACAATAGGTTGAAATATGAAGCCCAGTAACATTCATAAAAATAGAATGCAAAAATTAGAGTTTCCATTGAAGGACATAAATATGCTATTTGGGTTTGTAAATCTATGCTACCAATATTTATTATGTGCAATGTGCATACAGTAGATAATATGGGGATTCAACAAAGAAGCAGAATTGTTGCTCATTTGGCTTCAGTTGTTGAGAAGAGAATGCCTCAGGGCATGAAAATAGAAGTTAATAATAGGAACTAATACAACAGGTGTTGTCTATGTGTGTACAGAAAATGGTAATTCAGGAGAGAGATTTTCATTTAGGTTGAAGTTGTCATTCTTTAATATTAAACACAGTAAGAGCAGTCTTATTCAGGAATCAGTTATGGAATAATGGACAATAGAATTGGATTGATTTACTCAGAAAATGCCAATGTTCAAAAAGAGATAAAGTCCTGGAATAGGAGTAGTGAGTGCAGGAGAAATGAAATCCCTCAAAGAGGTGATTTACCCACATAAAATGTGTCCAACCCCTTTGTTTCCTGAAGCAATCTTAGAGTTCCCTTTCTGAAAAATAATAAATATCCTCTATTTCCTTGAAACTTTTATTCTAAATGACACTTTATTCCTTGAATAGGTTTCTTTTAAGTCCCCCTTTTCTTCCTTAAAGTCTACTGCCCTCTATGAAGCACTTATACTAAAGGACAGGTGGTAACAAGGCCATCTCCACCCACAGCGATGCATTGAAATAAGCATGCCCTCAGTGTGCCTCACTTGCTACTCCACAAAACGATCTCGCCACTTTTCTTGAACACAGCCCAGTTTGAGGGTGTTTGGTTTGGGTGATATTTCTGTTTAGTTGTCTTTTCCCCTTTTCTGTCTATGTTAGTGTTTCTCTCCAAGACGATCATGAGCTCTACACAGTATTTAACCCAAAATCCACTGAGCGGATTAATGCCTCAGGTGACAGTTGAGGTTATGGATAAATATAGTGCCTTTAGACACTTAAAAAGAAAGTTTTACTTTAACATTTGTAGGTCGTAGCAGGGGTTATTGAGAAAGTTCCCAACCCTAAAGTAGAATACAGGTTTTTTTTTTTTAAATGAAACATTTCAAATGTTTTCTCTTTGCCAACTCAAACAACTCAGAATTTTTGAGTGTGTTAAATGATTCAGTAGAAGTGAAAAATTTGGTAGAGGCACAGAGAGAGTGATGGATCCTAGAAGGATTACATGGGCACAGATGTGACAGTAGGCCCCTAAAACTACCTACAAATTCACTAGATACTTCAGTGACCCCCAACACCTCCATTCCTCAACACTGAAATGTCCATTCTGTTTCTTTTCATCAAATAATCAGGTTTTCATGGAAGGCAGGCAAAAGTTGCTCCTGACCCTCTCCTCTGCTCTCCATGTCTTCTTGACCAACAGTCTATACATGAGAGGTCCACAGAAAGGATAGCCTCTGAGATAACTGCCCCCCTTTTTTTTCATTGAATATAAAACTGAGGAATTTCATATCTGAACTGATTTTTCCACTGAGTTCAATCTGTTGAATGTTACCAGTAAGAAATCCCTGCCAACTGGAAAATGAACAAGTCTGCTCTGCTTTTTTTGTTGGAATTGCGTAGGCTCTGTAGTCATCTTTGTGGATTTGTATCCTATCTTTGCTTCTTCTGAGCTATTTGGGCAGAGACTTGCTTCAGTTACTTATCTGTGAATTAGTAATACTAAATTAAGGAATCATTAAACTCACCAAAATACTGAACTCTAGCCTCTGTTTCTTATTAACTTGTTACTTGTCTGTAGAAAGTATGGATTATTCTGGGATGCCTTGGAAATGAACATTAGGGAGGCGTATTTTCCTGAGATGATCAAGCTCTAAAGAAGAAGTTGATAATAAGACTCAAGACACACAAATGGTGTCATTGTAAATTACCAGGCACCATTTCTGCCCATTGCCTAATGGGCAGCTCTACTAGTCAGTGAGAAACAAGGACTGTCAAAGATGCTGTAACTCCAGGGGGAAAATAAGTTCCCAGCCCAGGACAAATAAACCTTTGAAGCCAAAATTAGTTAAAGGGGGAAATTAAGTGGAAGAAACCCGTTTATTGCTTACAAGCAGTCATCTACTCCTGCTTGCTGGTGTAGCTTGTAACCCGGCTGCTGCAAAAAGACCCCACCAAACCTCTCTGGTCCAGGTGTGTGCTTTCTTTCCATCCCCTTTGCAATCACCTATTGATATTGAGATGGACTACTTTTCTCCACCACTTGCAAACACCTATTGATATGGAGATGCAGTAAGGCCAGGTGAGAGATTCTGGAAATATTGCAATTTTACCCACAGATGCCTATTTCAAATCAGGAATTCACCTTGGAAACTGGTCGCTCTGTCCTGTGGGCCCCCAATACTGTTGGCATGTCTCACTGGCTGTACTCTGTTCAAACCTTAGGTATGTCTGGGCCACTATTCTGCTTCTACAGAATTTTCTCTCTTGTTTGTAATCATCCTTCTCAAAAAGTACCTCTAGGTTAATCTCCCTTAGTCTTTTCCTTGTCTATCAAGACTTCAAATTCCTAAGAATGATGGTGTTCTGTTAATAAGATTAGTAATAATAGTTGTTGTTATATAGTAACAGGAGTACTATAAGTAGCTGATACTTACATATCTTTTACTATGTGCCAGATACAGTGATTTATGTATATTAATTCTTTGAATCCTTCTAGCAGCCCTCTGGAGGTACTATTCTAATCACCACCTTACAGATGAGGAAACTGTGGCACAGTTTGGTTAGCATGGTGCCCAAGTCTTACAGTTAGTAAGTGGCTGAGCTGGGCTTTGAACCCAGGTAATCTGGTTTCCAGATTCTTACTCTTAGCCTCTATGATGTACAGCTTTTTTATTACTAATGGTAAATATTATTGTTTTGTGCTTCCTTTGCACCCATCACTATTTTTAAGAAATTTATAAGTAATATTTTGTTTATTCTTTACAACAATCTTTTGAGGAAAGATTTTGCTTGTTTTTCAAGTGAGAAAGCCAAGGTTTAGAAAAGCTAAAATCTTAACCAAGGTTGTATAGCTAGAAGGTGACAAAACCAGTATGCCCAAAGCGCCTAAGCTTAACCTGTGTACAAAATTGTCTAGGGCATGTGCTTCTAGCTTCCTCCAAACTGAATGGAAAATTCTATGTATTTGTTACTTTTTATAACCTCCCCATAATGTCCTATCAGAAAGGTGTCTGTAACACAATCTGAGGCAAACAATTTTTTAAAATTCAAATATTTATTCTTAATTTATAATTGGTTAGAAAATACTTTCTGGATAGAGAAGGAATGGTATGTTCATAAACAAAAATTTGGGGAGTGTGTGGAAAACAGTGAGCTATGTGTTTCAGCCTGGAGAGGTAGGACTGTAGCCATGTCATGGGGGGCTTGAAAGCCTGGATTGGAGTTGCAACAAACTTTATAGACAGTAAGGGATCCTCTGGGAGCTGTGCTAGGGACGAGGGTCTGAGCTGACATAAGGAGATTCCTAGGATGGTGGTGACTGAGGTAGAGAACAGAAGTAGCAGGAGTAGGTTAAAGGCTATTGTTAGATCTCATATATCTACCAAAAGATGCACAGGAGTGTTTACAACACTGTGTTCATAATAGCAACTTTATTCATAAAGTCCTTAGGGTGGAATAATACATAGCAATAAAAAAGAACTAACTTGGTGCTATACACAATATCAGTGAATCTCACAGATGGAAGGCTGAACGAAACAATATATGCTAGATTACAATGATGTGAAGTTCAAGAACAGGGAAAACAAATCTGTGGTGAGAGAAGTCTGAATAATTAACCCTGTGGAGGCAGATGGTGTTTATTGACTACAAAGGGGCATAGGTCCCCTGGGGTGCTGGAACTACTTTATCTTTTGATCTGGGTGAGAGTACATGGTTTTTTACACACACACAGTCACACACAAACATGTACCTATGTAGATATGTAAAAATTCATTGTCACACACTTAGATTTTTATACTTAGATTTTTATACTTGATAGCACTTATGTAATACCTCAATAAGATTTTTAAAATTAATCTACAGTTCAATCAATTCTACTAATAGTTATAGAAACTTCCCAATGGAGAGTTACTTTCACTTTTGTCTAATAATAAGACAAAGCATACTTCTCCTATTTATTTTAGATTTTCTTCCTGCTTCCTTTGGTGTTCTCTCTGTGATTCACTGAATCAGTGGCAAGAGAGGTGGGGTTCTGTAAGGTGGAGAAAGGAGAGAAGGCTTCAGAGGTGATGGAGGAAATGAATCAACCTCTGTGGGTGTGGTGCTGAACAGGCTGCACCACTCAGAGGAGATGCTTCTCTTCCTCTTACAGTGATTTCAACATAGCTTCCCTGTTTTTATTTCTTCCACCAATGCTGCTGTCTCTTGTGAATAAAAACAAGGCAGGTCACTGTCAATGAGCCCATTTTCACATAAAATCACCAGAGACTACTTTTTTAAACTGGGAGGGATCATTGGTAATTTGTATGTAGAACATGCAAAGGGTTTGTAATAATTAGACTATACAAATATCTACAAATGTGTAAATGGAGGATTACCTATATGGAAATTTGTGGTTCTGAAATGAGTTTGTTTTTTTAGACAAGCTGATACAAGCCAGACTCAGATGCTTTTTCATTTTTTACATCCAGTGAATTTGAATATTCTTTCAGATACAACAAATATTTGCTGAGGAGGCTCTATGTGTAAGACAAGGCACCACTGTTGTGGGAAATCAAGGTAAATGCAGTTCCTGTCCCCAAAGAACATACTGCCTAGCAGGGGCATTCAGACTGGTGACAAATAGCTGTCTGACAAGAAAGTACATGATAACTGCCAAGAGAAAAATAAAGTTCTTGGTTGTTCAGAGACAGATGGGTGGGATTCCAACAGAAAAACATGGAGAAGGATGTTTGGAGAGGGAATGATGGTACCAGAAGCTACTGCTTCTAAGCTGCACTGTACAAGATGCTATCACATACTTTTTCACTGAGTCCTTAGAGAAATTCTGTACAGTAGCTATTTTTCACCTTATGTTCCTGATTAATAAATTGAAGTGTGGAAAAGTGGTGATTTTCCCAAATCAGAAGACACAGGACCTACCCTCAGGTCCTTCTGTCTCCATGACCCTTCTTTATGAAAGCAACAATATGCCCTGAAGTTAAGAATGTGGACACTTACTCTAGACTGACTGACCTGGAATCCCAATCTCCTTACTTCCTGGTTTGGGGATTCTTTGTAAGTCATTTCATTTTTGTGTGTGTCTGTTTCTTCATCTGTGAACTGGGGTTAAAAATAAAAAATGCACTTAAGTAAAATTAAATGAGTTTATTTATGTGAAACCTTTAAGACAGCTCCTATGTGTATTAGCAGTATGCAAATGCCTCCTACTATTATTCTTTTAAAAAAATTTACTATAAAATAATATATACTCTATAGAAAACTGATAAAAGATCTAATAAGATTCTGGCACACTTGTTAGAGGCAAGACTGAAACATAAAAATCAATAATATTCCTTTATCCAGAAGTGATCTGTTTGAAAGTATATTAGGAAAAAAGATACAATTCAAGATGGCAACAACAGTTATACAGTATTAAGAAAAAAAGCTAATAAAAGTGTATAGGACACTTACAGAGAAAATGAGGAAAGTACAGAAAAAGATTGATTGGAGAAGGAAGACACTAGATAATGGAAATACCACAAGTAAAGATAGTGAGTGGGCATTTCAGGGAATAGTTTGGTAGAGGGTAGGATACACAAAACAGGGAGTGAGAATAAGGAAGAAAAAATCATTTTGAGTAAGGTCATGGTTGGCTTTGAATGTGACATTGAAGATTTTGCAGTTTAATAGGTGGCATGGAACCCTTGCAGAATTATGATAGGAATAGGACTAATTTTAGATCAGGAAGATACTCCAGGGAAAAAGAATTTAAACCATGGCCTGGGCAATTGCTTGGGGCCTGGGGAAAGATGAAAATGTATTGATTTTAGTATGGTTAAAAGGGAAGAGGAGCCTTTTAAAAATAATTCTGAAGAGTAAATAAATCTTCTTGATTATGTTTTCTTATCTGTGAATTACTATTTTTTAAAAGTGTGTTGAATCTGAGTAAGTGCTTTCTTGCTTTACCAGCTGAATATCTATTATGGTAGTCAGGAGATGATCAACTTGAGGGTTCGCATTTATCTTGTTGTGTCTTGGAAATATGGCAATGCAGTAGATACATACTGTGGATTAAGTGAAGGTTCCTGTGGCCAAGATTCTCACCTGGTCCTGGTCAGCTAGCTCACTACACACGTGTGGGCAATACGTTGTTATTGACTCTATATAAAGAGCTCCTCCCAGTGCTCTGGGCAGCACGGTGGCACAGCTGTAAGACTGCAGGAGGGCTGAGATGAAACGAGTGGCGGCAGTACCCAGGACAGAGACAGACCGCTGCTGGGGCAGAGAGGCCCAGAGGCAGAGACTAGCTTGCTGCATGCAGACTCGCTCTGAGTGGACGGGATTCTAGTGATTGACCCACCACTGTGGGAATAAAGCTGGAGATAAACCCTTTCACCCTAAGAATGCTCCACTGTCATTTCTTTGGTTTTATTGAATCCACAGTGAACTTGCCTGAGGCTGAAACCCATTGGCAAGACACATACTGACGTGCTTTATATGATAATATGAATAGTTTTACTGAAAAAAAATTCTTGGCAAAAGTTGGAGCTTTTTGGAGATAGCAGTACTAAGAAATAACATTAATTTTTTTTAATTTAATGGGATGGAATGTGAAAGACAGGGTTACATAAAGGCAGAAAGGGGAGGAAAATTAAAATGTATTGATTGACTGTTAAGTATTCCTGGGGTTAGCTAATTTAATCCTGATGACAATATTGTAGGGTAGGAAATATTATCCTCATTTTACAGATGAGGAGTTGAACAGACTTGGCATCAAATTTCCCGTTTGTTATTTATTAGCAACAATCATGGGTAAGTTACTTAATCTTTTTAAACCTCAGTTTCCTCATTGACTAAAATGGGGGAGTAGTAATGCCCAAATCCCAGGATTATTGTCTGGTTAATACAGTAACATGCATTAAATCCTTAGCCCGGTGCCTGGCTCATAATAGCTAACACATACTGATTTACATGCCAGGCCCCAGGGTAAAATTTAAATGCATCATCTCATTAAGTCTTCACACAGACTTTATCAGAAAATTGTTGTTTTTGTTCTACTAGGTAATAATAAGTTTTATTATTATATTTTGTAGCTCAGAGAAATTGTTACATGTCCAATATCAAAGTAACAAGTGTCTAAACTGGTATTCAAATTTAGCTTTGTCTGAGGGCTAAACCCAGACACTGGATAAGAATATCCTGCATCAGAAAATGACAGGAGGAGTAACAAATTACCTAAATTCATTTTTTTCTCTATAGAGCTTCTGATTTGGATGAGAAAGTAAGACATTTGCTAGATACAGGATAACATTTTCATATTTAAAAAAGTTTTTAATGGAAATGAAATATGTGAAAATGATATAAATTGGAGGAATTTGTATGTGAAAATCAGTGTTATTAATTGGAGGAGGGACTGTAATAGGAATGGCTCTTGAGTATCTGGGAGTGTGCTCACCCTTTTAGTGTGGTGTTATTACAGAGTAGTGGGTGAATATGGCCCCAGGGAAGGATCCAGGTGAATTAGATAGATAAAGTGAGGCAGGTAAAAAGACATAATTGCTTTGCTAATTGTAAATTCCCTAAGTTACAAAGCAGATCTCCCCAACCACATTCATGTGATGCAGTTGTAAATATATAGGCAGCTGTATTTACTTTTATTAGGTGTTCTGTGGATAAATCTATTTTTGGATGAAGACTTTTGACAATCTGGAGTGGAGGGATAGTGAAGAGGTCTCTGAGAGCTTGATGAAAGAGCAGTAGCTGCTGACCTAGTTACTGGGTTCATTTTAGGATTTAGGATTTCATTTTCCTCATCAGGTTTACAAGTTTTGGGACATGGCTGCACTGCTACAGGGAATTTTGAAGGCCATCTCAGGGAAGGTTTGAGGTAAGGGAAATACCTGAACCTGGCATCTAACAAGGAATTTACAGGAAAATAGAAATGTTTAGTGGGGATTTTTATTAGGCTTTTTTGCGGGGTGATATTGTCACTGTGCAGCTGCATCTGGTGGGGGTGTCTTTCTCTGCACACTAGGCGAAACCTCAACCCAGACTAGGTAGGGATCTTGACTCTGATTGGGAAAGAATTCATGATCAGGTCGAAAAAGTGCCAGCCATGAAGGAATTCACTGAAACAAGAGTAGAAGCCAATGTCAGCAGCCAGGCAGTAGAGAGCAAGGCAAATCAGAGAGAGAGAGAGAAGGAAAGTTCATTGAACTCCCTTTAGTGTAGGGCAAATCCCCTGACAAACCTACAGCCAGGGTCACCTGGCATCCAGTGTCCACTTGGTCTGCACCATGTGGTAATTATATCCCTCCCAGCCCAGAATTTGGGGGAGCTGCACTTGGAGCACTAGGTGGAGTGAAATTATGTTCTGAGAACTTCCCCTTCCCTACTGGTTTGAAAGAAAACAGGGAGAGAGAAAGGGATAATGTTAAGACTAGAAAGCTGAATGAAATAGCAAAGTGACAAAGACATTTACCACCAGAGGTGGAGGGCAGCAAGGTCCTATCTTTATTGTGAAAAAGAGTTCAGGGACGACATGCAATAAACTTATGCCACAAGAAAGTTTATTTGCTGTAAGACAGTACACACTCAGATGGAGTGTGGACGACCTCAGAGAGGAGGTGCACTAAAGGTTTTAGGGTTTGGGGTTTTATAGGGCCTTTGGGTAGGGGTCAGCAGAAGGCATGATGGGTACAGGTGATTCCTAATTCCTTTGAAGTTTTGTCTTAAGAATAGGGTTATTTAGGTGACTGTTGATCTGGATCTCAGCATTCTTTACCACTGTAGGTTCATTCATTTACACCCCAGAGGTCTCTCTCTCATCCTGGTTACAAAGTTACTTAATTGATTAAGTGGCTGGAAGAAGAGGAAAAACCACATATAGATTAAGTTAAAGAATAAACTGGGCGTTTTTCACAGGCTAAATAGATTTTACAATGACATGACCCTTGTCCCATTTCCCTGCTCTATCTCATAAATGATAGCAGATTTGACTATCTCCCATGAAATCTTCAGTAAAATTTGCATTTTGAGGGCTTTACTTGAAATAATCTTTTTTTGTGATTGCTTTTGTTTTTGTTTGGTGGGAGAAGAACTGGGTCCTACTTAAAGGTGAGGAGAACATAGACACCAACACTGCAATTTTTTTTAGCCTACAAAAATGATTGCCTTTAAACTTTAATTTTCCTATAGCACTCTCACTTCATAATTTCTTTTCCACAGACAATTATTTCTGTTTATACAACATCTTCTTATCTCAGAATATAATACAATTTCCCTGGGCTAGTTGGGGCAGGTTGGGCAAAGTGTTGGGTCAGAGTATCAAGTAACTAATAAGACAAAATGTGGTACTAATGAACTTAAATAGACCCGGGTTGGGTCTGAGGTATATGGTCTCTTAGAGTGAATTGTCTTCGTTCAGTACACAGACTAAGAGGTTGGGAGCCCTTGTACCTCCCATATGCCATTAACTGAGAATCTCTGTTCTGGGAACTAGGAGCAGGCTTCTTTTAGGAGAGGCATTAACTTGTAATAACGAGTCAAACATCCCAAAGCTTTCAATGACACATATAAATTCCCTAGATTGACTAGGGCAGGTTCCTTGAGGGTATTTCTTCCTCCTAACATCCATTACAGTTGTCTCTAGGACTAACTTGCTTAGCAAGGAGAAGATCCCTTCCCTCTGTGCTCCTTGTATTGTCCACTGGGGTCTCGGGTGAATGCCGACTTGTCCTGTTGTTCTCTGCTTAAAAAATCCGCGTGAATCTGGGATCTGTTCTTTCAGCAGGATCAGGACACAGTGGTCCTTCTTTGCGGACTTGGCCCTACCTTTGCTCTTGCTGACATTACAGGCCCCTTGAGTCTATGCCATGTCATCCGTGCAGTCCTTAGTCCAGGATATATGTATATATTCCCATTCACCATGGCTGTCCTTTGGCAGTCTTTCAAACCTTCTGATCACCTGTCTCTTCTGTCCCTACTCTGGGACACATTGAAGTTTCTGGATTTCACTTCCATACTTGAGGGCTAGCACTGCATTTTGGTCCCTTCCAAGGGAGCATCCTTTTGGGTGTCATGTGTCTTTGTGAGTCTGTTTTCTTGGCTGTTCCCAGGCAGTTGTTGCTTCTGCTTGAAGAATTCTCTACCCCATCATGAAACTTTTCTGGGTTTTCTAGCTCTTTGGCTCTTGGACTGAAGAGCTCTTTGGCTCTTGGACAGTTCCTTCTTGCCTCCTTCCTCTGTCTGTCAAGTGCAGCTGCACATTTGTCCTCTCATTTAATCTCTGCTGCTCCAGCATTATTCTTGGCTTTAAAAGTATATATTGCAAAAAAAAAAAAAGTATATATTGCATGGGGGAAAGGATAGGAAATCTAGCTTACTAATAATTAGAAAAAATTTAAAATACGCTGTTTTATGTTCAAAGCACACAAGGAAACTAATGGACAAGAAGAGACAGGTTCATCATTCTCAAAGAACTTAGTATGTCTAGTAAGGAAGATACCCCCAGATAACACTCAGAAAGAAAAATGAGGGTGGTACAATAGAAATATAAACTGTTCTGGGAAAGAACTGGAGAGGGAGCTGTCCATTGTGGTTGAAGGAGGGTGTGAGTGGGGAATTTCTGGGAGAAGGAAGGAGAGAACATAGCAGGAGGGACGAGGGAAAGACAGAAAGAAAGACATGACGCCAGCACGGTAGGGCAGAGAGACGGAGCACGGCAGTCTGTGGTGTGCAACAGGGTGAGGTAGGAGCCTTGTCTGGCGGCCCCACCTGATCCCAAGTTCTTTGAGTTCTGTATTACAGTCTCACCAGAAGAGAAAAGGTTGGCAAATCTTTACCAACATGAGTATACTTTCTCTGCTAATCTTTTATCTCTTTCATGTAAACTCTGTTTACTTGTCTAATTAATAATTTCCACTCCAAACTCATACAGCTGGATAGTTAGAACCTTTCTCTTCTGACTCATGAGGGAGTGAAAATCATACTTTGACTTTCATAGAGCTGTTTATGGGGCTGTCTGGTTTCACTGGAATAATGGCTCTTTTCTTTCTTTGTTTCTCACCAGCCGCTGTGGTTTGTGATTTAATAACCAGGCAGAGCACTGAAATTAATACTGGTAATATTTTAAGCTTGAATGAGGAAAAGGGAGGTAGGAATTCTAAATTGTTAGTTTTTCTGTGTGGGCAGCTTCTGCCTCCTGTGGAAAGAGTTTAGGCCAGGCAAGATCTCACCATCAGTTTAAAAGAATGAGAGTGAAAAAGGAAGTGCTTCTTCTCCTACTTTATTTTTTCCTTTAACACAATTCAGTTCCTAGATGAAAAGGTAGTTTTGCCACTCTGCATCCTTTAAAATTTATCCAAAATTACACGACAGCTTGTGGAGATTAATTTACTTTTTTAAAAAAAGCTTTGAGTCTTTTTTTTTCAGTAAGTGATCTAGTTTTTTTTTTTCCAAAATTAAATCCATGCAAGGTAGATGCATTCTTTTTTTTTGTGTAGATGGTGTTGGGGAGCTCAGATAAAGGAATGACTATAAGAGATAATAAAGATACCTAGGCAGGTGTGTTTGACAAAGTAAGACTCATAGCTACCTATTTTCCCCCCTTTTCTCTAAAGACTTTGAAGAGAAGCTATTTTTTTTTTCCAAAAAGAGAACAATTCTTCCTCTTTAATTGGTAGAACCATGAAGAAAGGGACACTTTGCTATTCTTTATTTTGGGGAGGACCATTCTTTATTTCCTTGTGTCTACTAGGAAATATTAATAGGATACAGAATACACATTTTGGAAGAATGAGGGACTGCTCTGGACAGTGTTAAAGAAAATGGAAGTTTTTCCACTATTGTTTTTGGTGATATATGGTATATGTCATGTTAAGGGACTTGTTGCAGTCACCTCTCATCTTTAAAATCCTTAAGTTTTTTTACTAGTTGCTTAGTTTTTTTTTCATTTGTAACTTAAAACAAAATTCTCTGTCATTTAATATACATTACTTGATTTCATCCTGACAGCCACATAAAGTTCTGGATGATTATTCTCATTTTGCTGATGATAAAATTGATATTCAGAGAAGCTAAATAAAGGACAGAACTGGGATTTGATTCCAGGGCTTTCTAACTGAACCACATGCTCTTACTAGTATCTTCTACCCTGTTTTGCCCAAGGCAGCTATATGTATGTAGTCGAGTAATTGGAAGACTATTTGGTCATTATAAAAATAATGTGGAATCTTTTAAGGTAGAAAAAAAATTAAGGAAGCCTACCCAAGGTTCCTTCAGGGATCTCCTGTGTGATACTCAAATGGTCCCATCAAACATGACCGTGAGACTCCAGGCATTTTATTAGATGATCTTTTTCTTAGTATCTCCATTTTGACTGTTACTGGTCTCCTTGGCCATATCTCATAGATCACCTCTAACCATGTGAGAGATGTCCCAGTCTTCTCCCCTTACAGATTTTCTCCAGATGTGGGAATGAACCACTTTCTTACTTTCTCAAAGCATAACTACCACCAGGTAGTGGCATTTGGAAAAATTTCCGAAGTCTTATGAATTACAGAGGGAAATTATAGTGCAGAAAAGAAAGAAAACCATAAAAATCTATATTAGATATCAATAGATACACACAAGTCCAAGATATTTGTAACATTCACCAGCCTTATGCCCTCACAGAAGGCCAGCTATCTTGACATGCCCACATGCTGCTGGTGGCAGGCCGGGTCCCATTCCAGAAGGGTGTGCCTCAGTTCTTCTGTTGCAGGTTCCCCACTCCCAAGGGAAATTGCCCATGCACACCTTCAAGTCCAATCATCTTCTTTATCATGATCAATGCTGAGTTACAGAGCCCAAAGTGAAGATTGCTTTCTACCTGAAGACTTAGAGCTAGCTGTTTAGCAACTCATTCCCTCACTTCTGTCCTCCAGTGAAGCTTGTCATCACTTTTGCCTAACCAAAAGACTCCTTACATTTTGTGCCAAACCCAGTCTTTCCTTAATGACCACCTGCCTACGACAGTAGAAAAGTACTGGTACATTTAAACAATTCTCCTGCTTTCTTTAGAAGTATAGGAATATTGAGGGCCACACTTTCAGAACCTCAACACTCAAACACAATTGAAAGTCTGTTTTTCTTTATTGCTCCTTTGGGCAAGGTTAATCCCTAACTGTAATACTTTATGGAACATCTAGGTTATTTTCTTTGCTTATAAGTAAATGAGATGACTTTCTAGTATTTTTAAGAGCAAATTACAGCATGGAATATGATGTGCAGAGGGGGAGTTGTGCAAACTCTGCTGTCAGTGGCTATTTCATGGTGTCTTGGAAGTCTACTGCGTATGGAACACTGAAATTTTCCTACTGATATGTTCATAAGTGATTGCCATTAGATCTGCCTTCAGGATTTGTCAAGAGTTGGTTCATTTGGCTTGTTTAGAACATAGTATTCTTAATAGAAATGTTTGAATGATTCTTCAATAGGTAAGTGTGGATCTGTTCACTGGCCACAAATTCTCCTTTTAAAAGTTTATAATTTTTTATACTTGATAATACTGTAATTATACTTCCTGGATTAAACCAATTGTTTACTGTGTGACCTTAAGCAAGTTACTTAATCTCTTTGCATCTCAATTTTCTTGTCTGCTAATTGACTGTAATAGTAAGACCAGCCTTATACAGTGTTACAAGGATTAAATGGAATAATAGATGTGAGGCTTTAACCCAGTGCTTGGTACCCAAGAAATGCTCAGCCAATGTTAATTATAATTATTAGTATTAGTAGTACTAGTACTGGTTTTACCTGATGGGGTCACTAATTGCTCACACTCCCAAAAGGAATGCAATTGCTGGGTGATCAAATGATGGCACACTTAGCAGAGTTAATATTTTGGGTCTCTGGGCTCAGAAGACCTGGCGTGAATCTTCATTCTGCCAGTTTTTGCAAGCTGTGTGACTTTAGGCAAATTACCTAACCTCTGTTAGCCTCACTTTCCTTGTCTGCAAAATGGGGATGATAATGGCACCTATCTCACAGGGTGTTGTGCGGATTACTGAGGTAATCCATGTAAAGAACTTGGCATAATGCCTGGCACAGAGTAAACCCTCAAACATCAGTTCCTTGCCTGCTCATTTTCTTTATTTTATCTTTCTTATGTTATTACTATTGCTATCTGACTTTTACTACTGTGAATAGTGTCAATATCCTGAAAGATTGCCTTCTCCCAGGTGCATCTCAAAGTGTACAGGGCTGAAAAATACCTGTAGGTCAAGAAGTCAAGAACAGGTTACCTAGTTACAATTCTCAGAAAAGTAGTTGCTTCAAGCCACAATGACAGGTTTAGGCCAGAGCAGAGTTCTTGGGGAAGGTGCTAGGGGAACACTGCTAAATGTTCACACAAATAGTCAAGGATGTGGCTTATTGCCTCACCTGGAGGGTGGGTTTCCCTGCCCTCCTGGGCACCTGTCAGCTCTGAGTCACAGGTGTGTCACCCCCTCTTCCCTGCCCAATGCCACTTCCTGAGGCTGGTGAGGATTTTCCTCAACAATAACTAAGACTGTAATGACCTTATTAATGAATAGGGACACCTGAGGGGATGGGAGCTGTGAGACAGCTCCAGGTCAGGAAACAGGATTTGGCTCTGACTTTAGCCCTGAGTTGTCAGTGACCTTGGGCAAGTCATTAACTTTTTGCCACTTCAGTTCCATTAAGTGGAAAGCAGAAAGAGTAATGTGTTCCTTTCTGAACTCATAGGATCATTTTGATGATTCCATTGCACAATATAGGATAAGCCACTTGAAAATTTTAAATGCCTTTACAGATTTAGAATATTTTTGGCCTGTGTAATATGGTTTAGTGTGATGAAGAACACAGGGGCTTGGAGAGCAAAAGACCTGAGATCTAATTTCATCTCTGATACCTGCTAATTTTGTGACTTGGGTAAATCTCTTACTTTCTTTGATTTTCATTTTCCACAAAGGTAGAATAAATACAGTGATGATGATCTCACAGGGTGGTGGGGAGAACTAAATGAAGTAAAGCTTCTGAAAAATGTTAGCTTTTCTCTGTCTCTAATATATCCAGGTTTTTAAATTATTTTCCCTTATTATTTGGTTTACTAAAATATGTATAGGTAGAGTATTTCTTATCCTTTTTCCAGAAATACACATGAGCACACACACATGCAGTTATAAAACTATTTCATGTTTCTTGGGATTTCTTACTTATGTATTTTAGTTATTAATGTATCAATATATCATTTAAATGTGTATGTATATATGATGTGTATGTATCTACATATCTATTTGTTTATGTATCTATATATAAAAATACATTTCACACACACATATATATATATATATACACATATATATTGCAGGACTCATAAAACAGTTCTATAAATATATTCTTAGAATGATTCATGGACTGCCTCTGGATCCTAGCAAAATGACAACATATAGTAAGCTTTAGTAAATGTGAGCTGAAGTAATAAACTAGCATTCTATAATGATCTAATTTGTTTTTATTTAAAATGCAAATGTGATATTTATAATTCTTTCTTACATTCCTACCTCAAATTGTCCATTCCAACCTAACCAACTTCCTGTATTTACTTTAAGAACTATCCTACTAATATAAATGTTAACTGAAGTTCTCGAACATGCTGTTAGTTATAGAAGCTAACATCAGTGAGAACATATTATTTAATCAATTAAGAATTCATGGTTATTATTTCAACTCTTTCCAAAGGAACATAGGATAAACCAGTCTTAAGAAAATTTCTGTATTTTGTGTTCTATTTGATAGGGACACAAATTCCTTGAATTAAAATTCATTCATTTTTTTTCTTGGTTAGTACTAACATGGAATGGACTTAGGTTTCTGATTACTAAGTCTCAAAATTGTCTTTAAATGCAGCTTCTTATGGGGTTTTTAAAGATTAAACTTTTTATGTTGAGATAATTGTAGGCTCACATGTAAATGTAAGAAATAATACAGAAAGAACCTTTTGCTCTTTATTCAGTTTCCCGCAACATCTTGAAGAACTATAGTTCAGTATCACAACCAGAATATTGACATTGATATAGTCAAGATACAGAACATTTCCATCCCTGTGAAGATTCCCCTGTTGTTGTCCTTTTATAGCCACACCCCGTCTCTGCCTGATACACACTCTCCCCACCCCTGGCAACCACTAATCTATTCTCCGTTTCTATATTTTTGTCATTTCAAGAATGTTACGGAAATAAAATAATATATAATATGATATAAAGATATATATATATATTAAAAAAATAATATATAAACTTTGGGGATTGGATTTTTCACTCAGCATAATTCTCTGGAAATTATTGCCATGTATCAATGTCTTGTTCTTTTTATGCCAAGTAGTTTTCCATGGTTTACTATGGAACCATGGTTTGGCTAACCATTCAGATGTTCAGCATTTGAAAGACATCTAAATTGTTTCTGCTTTTTGGTTTTCATGAATAAGACTACAATAAGTATTTACTCAGGTTTTTGTGTGAACATAAATGAACATAAATGCCCATGAGTACAGTTGCTGAGTTGTATAATAGTTATGTTTAGGTAGCTACATAATAGGTCTTCACACTTTTTCAAAATTTTTTAGCTATTCTAGTTTATTTGTCTTTCCATATAATGTTATCTATATCTACACAAAATCTTGCTGGAATTTTGACAGGAATTACATTATACCTCATTATCAATTTGGGGAGATTTGACATCTTTACTATGTTGAGTCTTCTGATTCATTAATACAGGACATCTCTCCATTTTATTTAGATACTCTGATTTCTTTCATCAATATTGTGTAGTTTTAGCATACAAGTCCTGTACGTTTCATTTACAGATTTATACTTAAGTATTTCATTCTTTTTAAGCAATTGAAAATGGCAATGTGTTTTTAATTTCAATGTCTATGTATTCACTGCTAGTATATAGAAATACAATTATTTTTGTATATTGATTTTGTATCTTGCAACTTTGCTGAGGTTCTAGAAATATTTTTGTAGAATTTTTCTACATAATTTCTACACAGAAAATTATGTCATCTGTGAATTAGGACAGTTATTTCTCCTTTTCTGATCTTTATATCTTTTATTTCTTGCCTTATTTTATTTTTCTTGCCTTGATCCCATGACTAGAATTTCCAGGACTATGTTGAGTGAGAGTGGTGACAGCGAATTTCCTCACCTCATTTCCCATCTTAGGGAGAAATTGTTCCATTCTTTACCATTAAATATAATGTAAATTCTAATTTTTTTGTGGATGCTCTTTATCAATTGATGAAATTCACCCTCTGTTCTTATTTTCTGAAAATGTTTATCTTGCATGGGCATTGAATTTTTTAAATTGCTTTTTTCTGCATCAGTTGATATGATCATGTGATTTGTATTCTTTAACCTATGAATTTAAATGATTATTTTCAAATATTGAACCCAATTTGTATCCCTGGGATGAATCTACAGTTTCATTGTGTTTACTTCATTTATCTATTGCTCAATTCTTTTTCTAATATTTTGTTAAAGAATTTTGCATCTATATTCACGACAGATTATGGTCTGTAGTTTTTTAAATGTTCTCTTCTTTTTTCTGGAAGAGATTGTGTAGAATTTGTGTTCTTTCTCACATGTTGGGTAGAATTCTTCAGAGAAACCATGATTTCTGCTTCAGTCATCAAACATCTCTTAGAAATTATGAGGGAAGCATAAATCTATTATATTTATCCATGTTTTTGCTTACTACATTCTTTCTTTCTTTCTGACATTCCAAGATTCCTTCTTTTATTGTTCTCTTTCTGTTTGGAGAATTTCCTTTAGTCATTATTTTAGGATATGTCTTCTGGCAACAAATGCTCTTAGTTTTTCTTCATCTGAGAGTATCCTGATTACCTCTTTACTCCTAAGGCTCTTTTCACAGGATATAGGGACCTGGGTTGACAGTATTTTCTTTTGACACTTGGACAATATTGTGCCACTTTCTTCTGGCCCCCTGGTTTTTGATAAGAAATTATCTGCTGTTGGAGATGTTTCTCCATTTATAAAGAAAAGGTGTCTTTTCTCTCTGGCTGCTTGCCCCGTTTTATCTTTGTCTTTAGTTTCTGGAAGTTTAATTATGCTGTGGCTTAGTGTGGATTTCTTCAGTTTATCTTGTATCTTGAGTTTATCAGCTTATTCAGCTGCAGGTTTATGTCTTTTCCCAAAGTTGGGGATTTTTCAGCTATTATTTCTTCAAGTACTTCTTAAGTTCGGCCTCTTTCACTTTTCCTTCTGGGACTGATTACACAAATGTTACACCTTTTGATGGAGTCCCACAGTTCTCTGAGGCGCATTGATTGATTTTTCTATTTTCTCTGTTGTTCAGAATGAGTAATTTATACTGTTCAGTTCATTGATTCTTTTCTCTGTCTTCTCCATTCTATTTCTGAACCCATTCACCAAGGGTTTTTTAACCCGGATTATTGTATTCTTCAGATCTAAAATTTCATTTGGGCCTTTTTTATTTCATTGCTGAGGTATTCTATTTTTTGTTTGTTTGTTTAGTTCAGTTGTGCTGGCATTTGCTCACTGAAGCATTTTTGTTATGGCTGTTTTAAAATCTTTGTCAGGAATTCTAATATCTCTGTCACCTTGGTGTTAGTATCCATTGACTTTTTTTTTTACATTCAGTGAAACATACATTGTTTTAGTTAGCTTTTTTGGACCGTTACCTGTCTTTTTGGTTTGTTTTTTTCAGCAGAGGAAACTTCTGCCCATTACTGCCAGGCGGAGCTAGAAGCTCAGGTTCTCCATGTGGCTTCCATTAGATGTTATATATGTCTGTAAATATATGATAATTATATATATATATATATTAAAAAGAAGATTCTGAAATGTGCTGGGGGCTCCTCTTTACTGCTGGGCAGTTCTGGCTTCCCATGTGATTTCCAGGGATACTGTGATTGGGTGGCATCGCTACTGCTGGGCAGTGGAAGGACTTGATTCTCCTCTAGGCTTCCTCTGGTGCCATCCTAGCAAGGAGAGAGAGACAGGCTTCATTACTGCTGGGGTGAGGCTGGAGGTCCAGACTCCCCAAGGAGCCTCCATGGGCACCCTGGGAAGGCGTTTGCAGGGGCTCTTTGCAGGCCAGTGGAGATGGAAGCCCTGGCTCCCTACTTGGCCTGTTCTGACACAATGGGGTGGAGGAATTAGTGTGCCTTGATATGGCCTCCTGAGGAGGGAAATGTAGACTTCCCACTCAGCCTTTGCTAGTGTGGGTAGGAATGGGGTGTTAGGTTTTCTGTGGTGGTTCGTGGGAGCAGAGCAGTTACTATCTAAATGCTTTCTGTTTTGCTAGACTGTCCCTTTATTTATCCTTTGGTTAGAGAGGGAGGGCTTTTGTTGAGGCTTGTTAGTCTGTTCCCACTGGTCTTTCTGGGTTGCTGGTTTCTTCAGTTCTAAAAATGGTCTGTATGAGGCAAAAGGAAAACCCAGGGAACTCACCACCATGTTGTTTCCCCGGCCTCAAGTTCCCTGGCCAGTCTGCCTAATTCTCTCCACCTTCTAGCCTTCTCATGTTTGTTTTGTATATAATGACCCAAGTTTTTGGTTGTCCTTAGTGGGAAGAGTAGGGAAAAGTATGACTATCTGTCTTCCCAGAGGTCAAAAGCCCAGGCATTCTTTTGTAAAATAAAAGGCCATGAAAATGTTCAAAGATATAACTTAATCATATATGCTATCCTGTTCATTTAGTTCTCCCTTAACCTAAAGTATTCCTAAAGTGACTGAGATGGAGATTCACAAATCCAAAATGAGTTCCCTTAGGATGATAATAAAACTTAGAAGTAAAAGGGCAGATACGTTTAGGAAAGGAAATTGTGCTAACAGGTTTCCTTTACTGCTGATTTTCTGAGGGCTTTTCATGTGTTAGTGTTTATTCCAACTTTCCCAGGTAATAGATTCTTTGATGGGGGAGTTGATTGATAGCTTTGTTATTTTAAAAGAGCAGGCAGGTAGTAGTATATAGAATAATATAGATAACCAAGTAAATTATAATTTAAAAAAATTTTTAATTCAGAGTGAAGCAATCTTTTCATCTCCCTCACCAACAGGCAGGAGTATATATTAAAATGCATGAAAGAAGATACTTTAAATCACTTTGCAGGAAGTTTCTTTTGTTAGACCAGCATATACCACTCCTAGTTACATTCCCTTACCTCATCCCTATCTTTGGAATATCTTGTTAGTTTTCATAGAATTATAACACACCTTCGGGGCTCTAAGTCCAAGACTCCTCAGTGAACTCTACATGTACTAAAGGAAATGGAGAAGTTGAGGGAGTGAAATGTGACTGCATGGATATTAAAGGTACTTTTGAGGGTTACTCAATGTTGGGTTTCAATTAAAAAACAGTCAAAGAACCAGTGGAATGCTCTGGGCACTGTATTCAGCCCTCTGATAAACTAGTCAGCCTGGGCTTGGACTGCAGTAAAGACTGGATTAATCAACAAGACTGGTTAGAAATAATACAATGTCTTATGTATTTAAAAATGAATTCATGCAGTGATATGCTTGACTAGCTGGGCAAAGAATATAATATGTTTTCTTTCCTTTGGCACAAGTTGAGGGGGGTGGCGAATGCATAAAGTGGAAGAGGAAAGAGGACCCTCTGAGGAAGGATGTGGTGAGGTGTGTGTGTAACCGAAGAAATTTCATGTGAAGGAGATGACAAATTCTACATTGTCATTGTCCACAAGAGCATCGATTTGTCTGGGCCAAAGATTGCATGTTTGTCTTGGAGTGCTATACGAGCCCCTTTCTGAGTTCAAAATCATTCTGAAAGCTAAAGAGGACTGTTGGTTCCTTCCTTTAAATTACAGCTTTCATTTGACTTATGAACTCACTTGTAAGTATGTTTTCCATATCATCTGGCTCCTGTTCTTGTTCCTCCCTAAAATCATAGGCAAAGGGCCTGGAAGTGCATCTCCATGCATTTAGTTAGCTTGTGGCCATCATGGGGGAGCATTCAGATTTCCTAAAACCATCCTCTTTAAATGGATCTCAGTGGTTAAAAAGGAATATTCCAAAACATCTTAATGCAAACCTTTTGTATTTTTAAATGCTTGATTGTGGAAAATTGAAAACATATGGAAAGTACAGAGGGTAGTACAATGGACATCCATGAACCTCTCAACCAGCTTTAACAATTAGCCACTTTCAGCCAACCTTGTTTCTTTTATACTTCAGTCTACTTCTGTTCCCTTCCGGGATATTTTGAAGCATATCCCAGGCATCATATCATTTTATTTGTAAATATTTCACTATGGATTTATAAAAGATCTAAAAGAATAACTAGAATACTATAATCATACCTAAAAATAATAATCATGTGTTAATTTCATGAATTACAAGTCAATGTTAAATTTTCCTAATTGTCTTGCATTTTATTTTCACAGTTTGAATAGGATCCAAATACTGCCCATATGCCTCTGTGAGTCTCTTTTAATTAATAGGTTCTCTTTCTTTCTCTCTTCTTTCCTTCTTTGCAGTTTCTTTTAAAAAACTGGTAATTTGTCTGATTTTGCTGATTGCACCTGTGGTATTGTCTACTAGGTTTCTGTGCTTTCCATGGATTAGTAGTTAGATCTAGACTTTAAATCTTGGTCAGACTCTGATTTGACTTCTTAGTCAAGACTGCTTCATAGATGGTTTTGTGTACTTTCATCAAGGAAAAGCAGTAAGAAGGCTGTCACCTTTTGCCTTTTTCTTGTTGCACTAATTAGTGCTTTTAATGAAACTTCCTTCTGTTTCAGCCACTCTTGGCATTGTGAATTTTTCCACTGGAGCAAGGAGAGAAATCAGCTGACCACTTTATTCATCAGAGTGACAGTGTTAGCTTTCCACCTTCTTAATGAAATTCTCCAGTCGCCTGTGAAAATAGCAGGAAGCCAGCTATATTTAGCAAAGGAAAGCAACAAGTTGAAGCAGTGTGCAGAGATGGGGAAAAATAGAAGCACTAAGTCTTATGATTAGCCCAACCAACAGTACTGCTTACAATTTTCCATCTTTGGTAACTGGCAAAAACAGAGTGTTTTGTTTTTTGACCAAAGTAAAGCCTATAGGTTCCTGAACTATTATATATATGTAGATAAAATATTTTATTCATTCATGGAGCAGGTATTTTTAGATTTCAAAGGGTGACATAATAAAGTACTTTTTGAAATAAACCAGCCAGTAAGTATAATCGTGTTCATATTCAGTACTTTCTTTATGATTAAAAACATTTCAGATTTAGGAACTGGTGTAATAAGTATTTTTTCAGTCAATTTCTTATAAGGCTTCTACTCTTCATAATCCTGTATTAAGTTTTCTTCATTTCTGTGAGTTCTGGCAATGTCACTTGAGTTAAAAGTTTTAGATGGTGTTCACAAGACTTAGTGAGACTTGGAACATAACATTTTTTCATGCTTACAATTTCAGATTCTTAGCATCTCTAATGTAACTTCTCATCACCTCTTCAGGTATTGCCTGAGAGGCAGCATCCTTTGCTTAAACTAAAGAGAGGTGTGGAGGAATTTACTAATTTACTAATTAGAGTTCAACCCTGATTGAAAAGCTTCTGCTTCTGTTGAGCTGAAATCTTTCTTCTAATTACTATTCACAAGGGCTTCCCTCTACATACCAATGTCTATTCCTAACATACAAACGCTTCAAATTTTTGAAGTCACTGTCACTGTTCCTATGGTATTATTATTATTATTATTATTATTATATTATTATTATTATTATTATTATTATTATTATTTGCAAAGAAAGCAACCTTATTGCCTTTATTCTTCCTCATCCAAATTGGCTTTGCAGCACATGAAGGTACAAGTATAATCTGACCTCAGTATATGTTTAATGGGCCAAAATAATCCCTAGCCCTTTAATTTATGTCCCTCCTTTGGTTAATACTGAGCTATGGTCACCTCATGTCCCTAGATTTTACATTAGAGGGCACAATTGTGGTATACTTATGTGTTCAGATAGAGGAACCTCTTTCTGATCTCTTTCTAGGGCATGTGCTTTGTGAATAAAAGACCTGTTGTTCTGAGCACCTGGTGGATTCTTTCAGCGTGGACCCACAGGAGGCACACACAGTAAGTGTTTGCTGAAACCTTCAAAGGGTTGACGTTTCTTCTTCATCTGTGGTTTGACCCTGAGTCTCCAAAGTAAATAACTAAATTAAAAAAGAAAATTGAAAGGTCCTGTGTTTACTCTTCTAAGGCCAACAAATTATTAGTTGATTAGTTTATCTGGCTATTAACATTTTTGAGATTATTTCATAGTAATTTTAGATACATACATATTATATTTAACTGCAAATTATCCTCCCTATCACTGGGTTTGTTATTTTTCTAAATAATTTTCTCTATGGTGGGCTGCTATGGCTGTCAACTTCAGGAAGTCCCCCTAAAGTTTGATTGAAGGAGGATAAATTAAAAAGTCAACATAATGTTTAATCATTAGTCCCATTGTCTTCATTACTCATGTCAAGCCTCCTGGTGTCACCAGAGGACAATTATTAATAGAAAAATCATCTTCCTGGATAATATAAAACACAAATTTTTCTTTAAGACATTTCTAGTCTTAAAAAATTCTAACACAAAGTGAGAGCAAAGTTTGGCAGAAACAATCGGAATAAATCTTGAACTTTTCTTAGAATAGATTTAAATTATATTTGCTTACTGCTGGTAATGCTAGTGTTCATTTTAATATGTAAACCTCTTACTTCCTTTGTAACATTTTTCAGTGTTTACATAATTATAACTGGGTGTTCTGAGCTACCATCAGGAAAGACTTGTGTCATATTTTAACATGTGTCTGACCTCAAATCCTAAATACACAACTACTATATTTAAAAAGGGAGGGAATCATGTGGATTCTAAGGGGATGCCAGAGTGGCATCCATAGACTATGAAATATATAATTCCTCTCCAACTGGTAAACAGTGGAAGTCATTAGAACTTGCAAACATTTCATTGCCCTATTGTGTCCTGGTTCATAGTGAACCCAACAGACTCAGTTTAACTAACTCTTCCCACCGGGTCTTATGCTGGCTTAGAGTGTGCTAGTCCTTTTCCACAAGCGTGACTAGAGAGCAGTTGGTGTCAAATTTTAAACTTGAAAGCTCTCCCTCCTCATCTCCATCCTTAGCAATCTTCTCCTCTCTTGAACAGGCAGGCATGTATTCCTCTGGGCTGTCGCTCATGTTGTCTCAACATGTTATTTAACTCATTTTGCTGATGACGTGCACGTGGCTTTGACTCAGATGCCCAAGCAGCTGTTAACTTCTTGAACACCTTCACTCTTAATCCTCCATGGTTTTTAGTTTGGGTGTTCAGTAAAAAGTTCTGATTTCACACTTTCTGGCCTCACTTAAACCAGCTTTATTTTGCCATCTGTCTTACTATTACTGTTTGTATAAAGTGCCTTCATAAAAATGCATGTGTTGTATAATACTCTATGTATTCTTCCCTCAAGGAATAATCTTGTTAGACCCCTGAGCATGGCAATAGAGGGTTTTATAATCTTGAGAAAGTGTTTTTCACTGGTTTTGTACATCAGTTTGGAATACCACTTTCTGACTGATGAGGGCAAAGCAAGTGAAGAACACTTATCTTCATAAGACAGTTTCCCTCTAAGTAGCACTTCTTGAAAACCTGATTTGGAGTTCTTACATTTATTTTAAGTTACTGTTTGAGAAAATTCCATATTATAATAATGAAAACTAAATCTTCCTTTAAGATAAATTTTAGCCATTTTTGGAGATATTAATGTAAAATTGCAAATAATTTCCCCTTCCTGTACTCCTCAATCTATTTTACATTATCCTTTTCCTTTACATGTTATAAAGAATCATTTGCAAAAATGTAGCTGGACGAGAACTTTAATAGTACCTGAACCCTAGCTCTGGGCTGGGTGCTACATGTAGAAGAAAAAATTCATAAGCAACCCCAGTGCAGAGAGTTGTGACACAGCTGAGAAGACAGGCTTTATTAGAAGACAAGGCACATAAAATTGTTGAATGAAACAAAGGCATAAAACTACAGAACATAGTTAAGCACACAGCGTTTAAAATGCAAATATTATACATTCGTGTAACTTCTCTCTCTAAGTTTCTCAAAGGAATTCAAAGAATCAATAGTAAGAGCTAACAATTATTAACACTTCCTATGTGTCTTATGTTGAACAGAGGGCTTTGGGTGCATTATTTATAAATTCCCACAGCGCTCTCCCTAGGTAAATACTAGTGCTGCCTCTGTCTTAAGGGAGATAACTCTAAAGCCTACAGAGGCCAAAGCACTTTGTCAACATCACCTGGCTCAGGGTGCAAAGTGCCTGCATTTGGACATGCATTTCTGGCTGACTCAAAAACTGCAGGTCTGCTCAACCTCTACCCTGTGTCCTTTAACCTGCAGGTCACAGCCCATTCCTGGGGCATGGCATGATTTAGTGGGTCACAACTATGAAATTAAGAAATAGAGTACAGTTGAAATGACAGGGTGCCTTCCCACATGATATTGTTTTGTGAAACTTATGTGTGTGCACGAGTGTGTGTGTAAGTGGACTGGGTTGTGATGTGAAATGTAATGGTTACTATGTGTTGGAGGCAAAAAAGTTTGAAAAGTACAATCACACTGTGCTGCCTTGTACAGAAATCTTAATCAGGTCTATGGAGAAGATAGAAGCAGAGATTTATTTTTATCGTTGATGGATAAAGAGGTTGAAGACCAGAAGTAAGGCAGGACTACTTCTTAAAATGGGGACTGTGAGGAACTGGGAATCCAGTTTGGCTTCACTGAGTGACAGCAATATGTAACGCACCTCTGCACCTCTGCACCATACTGGAGGCTGCGGTGAGAGAGTAAAGATGTTAATGATGCGCTCTCTCCCTGCAAGCTCCCGTCTAGGAGAGTCGGTGATATTAGTGGGGAGAGAGACGGTTGGGGAGAGAGACCATCCTAAATATTATGAAGAGGCAGAATAAGAGTCACCTGAGAGATTGGTTCTTTTATGATTTTAGAGATGTTTGGAGAATGTTTTTATTCTGGATCTTTTATCCCTGACTTTCTATGGTGCCTGAACTACTAGCAAAACTTAATTCCTGTGAGGAAGACTGTCCTTTTTGAGAGAGGTGCTCTTTTCAAATGCAAGTGATTTTGGAGGAGTAATACAGAACTTTGTAGGATTAGTCTTTAACGTTCAAGAATTATCCCAGATCAGTGTGTTTTATTTGAGAGCTAGGCGGTGAGATCCCAAAAGCCTAGGAGCTTACTGGGGTGCAGGAGGAAGAATAATTTTCGAATGAAGTGTTTCAGGGTCCTAGTGATCCAGGGGGAGAGAGGAGGAGAAGACAGGAGCTAGGAAGGGAGGCCAGACTGTATAGTTGTGCTTAGGACTGGCACTGGCTCGAGTAGTGCTCCCACGTTCCTAAAAATGTAGGCAGAAAGGGAATTGAATGAAACTCTCCCAGGAGGATTTACAGTTGGCTGGCCCTGCTTGTCCACCAGTTCCTGCTCCCTCCGGCTGTCTGCCTGTGCTGTAGACCATGGGCGAGAACTTTAATAGTACCTGAACTATTAAAGTACTCAGACAAACCAGGATTGTCCCCAAGGGGGGTACTGATTTTTGGTGGGTGAAAAAAATCATACTCTTTTCTATGTATGAAGCATATGTAAACAAATATATGGTATATTTGTGGCTTAATTCCATGGGAGGGAATTAGGAAAAAAATGCCTAAAACACCTTCCTGGGAGAGGCAAGAATTAGAAAATTGAGAAACACTGAGGTAGACCAAGGTAATTGCAAAGGCAAAAATCTTAGAAGATATGGGTGGGGAGAAGTTATAAATTAAAAAGTCAGATTTACTATGTAGAAAATAATGAGGAGAGAGAGAAAGAAAGCAGCTAGTAAGTCAGTAGGTTTTCAGGGAAAACATTCAGGGGAGTGTGGTAAGAAAGACCTGGGAGAGCTTTGGGGAAAGAGACAGGAATGCAAGAGAAATGGGGAAAGGGAAGTTAAGAAATATTAATGTGGATTGTGAATAGAATTTCCTTTGACGCTGGTCTAAAGAAGCATTGGAATTACACTTACGTAATTTTGACTTTTGAACTTCAGTGGTGGTATTAAGAAAGTCAGTTCTTTGAGATGAATAATCTGTGCTTTTTCAGTCTCATGTGAAATGCTGCAAAAATGCCCTATCATAGATTTTCTAGCACCCCTCTAATAATAGTGCTCATTATGGCTAGAATTAAGTGCAGTTGAGTTCTTCCTTCCTTTTAAACAAAATTGTAGTTAAGAACATTTAACTGAGATCTACCCTTTCACAAATTTGTAAGTGTACAGTACAGTGCTGACAACTACAGGTACAATATTGTACAGCAGAACTCACTCATCTGCATACCTGAGACTTTACACCCATCAAAGAGCAATTTCCTCTCCCTCTGGCCCCTGGCAACTACCATCCTACTCTGCTTCTATGAGTTTTTTGAGGCTATATTAGATACTTTATTCAAGTGGACTTCTTACTACCCTTTAGTTGGCATATGAGTGTTGATAAAGGAGTGAGAGATGTGAGAGAGACAAAGGAGCAACATAATGGTAAAGCACATGCAGGCACTTCCCAGATGTAGTTTGGAAATAATCCAAGTTGTGAAGTTAAAAATAATGTTTTTTGTAAATTTCTTTTTCCCAGTTGTGAGTTGTCTGTTGCAAACATGACTTGTCAGCAAATTCTATTTTCATTGTGACTGGAAAATCTTTTACCTCATGCTCACTTTGGGGAAATTTTGGTCGTTACTGTTCTAATTTCTTCCTTCACTGATTTGCCTTCTCCTCTGTCTGAGAAGCTTCATGGAAAGTTCAACTCATTTATCTAAGAATGTCTTCCTCAGGATCCTTTAAAATTTCATTGTATTGTATAAAAATTATTTTAGCAGCTGCTATTTCCCTTGCAATATATATTGTTCTCTGTTGCTTAAACCTAAGTTGTGAGGTCAGAGAGCTGGTACCACCTCAGTTCAGACGGTATCCCTGTGACTCCAGGAGTAACAAGAAGAATTCTGTGGAGGAGGAGAGAATGCCTGATGTTTCTTAATGAATTTTATGATATCTCCTCTTGATCCTATTAGTATTCAGTGGTTAATACCAATGAAAGTAAAGTTTTGTCTTGATACTCTTTCAAGAATTTCAGAAAGTATCACAAAATGATTTAAGGAAATCTGTAATGTACCATACATGGGCCTGGAAATTAATGATCAGAAATATATAACCTCGCTCCCATACTATCATCATTGGCATATGCCAGATTTCAGGGACACTTATCCTATACTATAGCAGTTAGAAAAATGCATCCAAGTTAAGATTTACACTGAAAATTGCATTTACATTAAAATTACATTATAATTTTAGGGAGGGAAAGGGGACTTTTAAATATAGTCTCTATATATTCTTCTACAGTTATGACATACAGCTAAGCTCTATTCAAAATATAATTAGTGCCAAAATTAGTGCTTTAATGCAGAATATATGACATACAAAAGAACTAATTGGTTTTCTCCCAGGGAGAAAAGTATCAGTGAAAAGATAAGAGAGCCCTCACATGAAATTACATCAGGAAATTAAGAAACTCATTTTCAGAGTTAGTATACTCCTTTAAGCCACACATGTGGATTTTAGCAAAAATCTAGAACATGAGAATATAAATTGACCTTAGGTCATTTAATAGTGAGTATTTTTGTGACTATCCATTGAATTAGGCATGGCAGCCACAGGAAGCATAGGAAATGAGGTGGGGCAGACAGAGTGGGTAGGGGTGATGCTAGTTTTGTCCCACTGTGTTTCCATGTTTTGCATAAAGTAGCCTCTAGGATGTTTGCTGAAACCCACCTACAGAGGAAATGTTGAACTTGAGGTAAAAGCTGCCATGTGTCAGACTCCCTGACCTGCTCCAGTAAGCCAGTCAGGAAGGTGCTCTCTCCAGGCACTGCCCTGCCCTCAGCCAACTCTCGGGGCTTGCTTTTGTTGCCCTCACTAGTACACCTCTCCTTGGCAGCCTGAATCTTCTTTTATCTACAAGTAAACAAAATAAAAAACCTAAGAAGTTTTTACAGCAAAGAGAAGCTGGTAAAGACAGTCTGAAACTGTTCTATGCAGCAGTAGAAACTGGTTGTATTTGAATAGCAGTGATATCTGCAGGGCTGGCTCCATGGGCCGGCAGCCTGTGCTGTCACACCAGCCCCATACTCAGAAGTGACCCACAGATGGTTTAACACTCTGTCATTGCCATCTTGAAATTCTTAATGACTACATTTGAACTTGTGTTTTGTAAGTGAAGTCTGATGGGACAGTGGAGCATGCACTTGCGCAGGTGAGATGTGCAGAAGGAAGGAGCTTTATAATTCAGTACCTTTAACAGGACTTCTCACCTCCACAGACAGCCATCTTCCTGTAATTTCACAGGACTGAAGGGGCAAGCGAGCTCTCTAGGGTCTCATTTATAAAGGCACTAAATCCCATTCATGAGGGCTCTGTCCCCATGACTTAATCACCTCCCAAAGATGCCACCTTCAAATACCATCATACTGGGGATTAGGTTTCAACATATGAATTTGGGGGCACACATTTAGTTTATGGCAATCATGAAATGGTATTAACTGTTATCCGTATTAGTAATATTAAAATCAAGATAACCTCAAAGAATAGAGACGTGCCATTCCAATGTAGTTGCCACGGATGCTGGAAGTATTTCAAAAAGATTTTCAGAAATGTAACATACAGCTTCCTAAAATGACTATTTCAAAGACGTTTCACTTGGATGCATAAATACTGATAATAAAGAAAACTTTTCCTTTGTATAATTATTAGTCATAATTGCAAAAAAATTATCTGTAGAACTGAAGAAAACCTGAAACTTTGCTCTGTCTGATCTGAGTTTACATCTTAAGGAGAATCAGATTTTCTATAGAACTGTCTTGGGTTAATGATTTAGCTCAAAATGTGAAACCCCCCGCAAATATTACATTATCAACTCAAGCTCAACTCCAGTAAAAAAGATCCATATTCAGCTAATGCAAGATTGTACATATGTAACACCTTTTGTTTAGATACCCTTAGGGTTTGCTTTGCTTAGGTAGTGGGATCAGCTTTTGAGATCTCAACTATACATGCTGAACTATGATGTTGGGCATTTTTTTCTGTTGTGGACTTACCAAGAAAGAATAAAAGCCTATCTGTGCCATGCTACCTATGCAACCAACCCCCACCCCCAACAAAAAAAGGGTAGAAGACAGGAGTTTCTAAGGTCAGCATTTTCTTGAACTTATTGCTTAAGGAATATCTGAGAGGCCTTTAAAACCTCAAACTTCATGCGTGAACCCACAGAAATCCTGGTCCTTTTGATCTGCAGTGGGATCCAGGAATCAATACTTCTAATTTCTGGAAATGCTTTCTTCATTTGCCGTGAGTTTCCCTTGCTGCCCTGGCTGGTTTTGGCATTTTTTTGCTGGCTCCTCCTTGGTTCTCTGACTCCTAAACTTTAGTATGACCAAGGGTTCCAACTCACTCTTAGGCTGCTCTTTTCTGTTATCACTCATACCCTTAATGATCTCATACACTCTCATGACTCCCAACTCTCTGATGACTGATGACTGATGACTCTCAGATATATATTTGAGCCTGATTTTCCCATAAATCTCATGTCCATCTGCTTCCATTACTTGGCCATTTGGTATTGTCTTACTTTCAGTTGCACCAGAAACAGACTGAAAAGGGACTCAAGTACTAATAGTTTTTTTGTTGTTGTTATGTTTTATTTTGGAGGAGAGGAAATGAAGGTAAGGAAATGGGGAAGTGAGACATGGGCTCCATTGATACCAAAGAGTCATCTCCTTAGAGGCCAGCTGGAGCTGTGAAAAGTCTTGGCTATGAAAGTCAGCTCCTTTCTTAGGCTTCTGTGGCACCATCCAAGTCGGGGTGGGTCTGGGGACAGGGCACCTGGTTATAGCCACTCAAGGGTAGAAGTCTAGGGTTCCCACTCAGCCTTGCCTTGAGTGGTGGGAGTGAGGCCACAGATATTTCTGTAGTGTTTGGCAGAAGTACAGCCATTATTGTCTTGCTTTTACTGCCCTAGCTAGTACACCTCTTCTTGGCAGCCTGAATTGTCTTTTATCTACAATTAGAAGGGCACACATTTAGGTCATGGCAATCATGAAATGGTATTAACTAAAATGTTCAGTCTTGCTAGGCTGCCCCATTCCTGCTCCTGTGACCAGAGAGTGCAGACTTCTGTTGGGGCTTTTTTTTTTTTGGTCTTTTCCAGTTGTCATTTTTGGGTGCCAATATTTTCAGCTCCAGAACTGAGATATATGAGGCACAAGGAACACCCGGAATGCTTAACACCTTGTCATTCCTTGAGTCCCATGGTCCCCAGGCAGTCTGCTTAATTTTTTCAGACTTTTCTTTGGATTGTTTTACACAGATGTCCAGGGATTTTGTACTTAGTGAGAGAATAGGGAAAAGTACCTCCTCTCCATCTTCCCAGAAATGAAAGTCATCTGTTATTATTATTCTTTAAAACATTTTTAAAAGAGCAGTTTTAGGTTCAAAACAAAATTGAGAGGGAAGTACAGAGATTCTCCATATACCCCCTAATACCACACTTGTATGTACATGTGTGGGGTACATTTGCCAGAATGATTTGTTACCTATATCTGAACCTACACTGATACATCATAATCACTCAAAAAAAAAAAGCACATAGTGTACCCTTAGGGTTCACCCTTGGTGGTGTACATTTTATGGGTTTGGACAAATGTATAATGACATGTATGCATAATTAAAACATCATAAGGAGTATTTTCACTGCCCCCAAAATTTTCTTTGCTCTGCTTATTTACCCCCCGACCCCCACTGACCATTTTAGTGTTTCTGTAGTTTTGCCTTTTCTAGAATGTAATATAGTTGGGATCATATAGTATGTAGCCTTTTCAGATGGGCTTCTATCACTAAGTAATATGAATTTAACTTTCCTCTATCCATATCTTTTCATAGCTCCATAGCTTATTTCTTTTTAGTGCTGAATAATACTCCATTATCTGAATGTATCACTATTTATTTATCCATTCACTTACCGAAGAGTATCTTGGTTGCTTCCAAGTTTTGGCAATTATGAATACAGCTTTTATAAACATCACTGTGCAGGTTTTCACGTGGAGATTATTTTCAACTCCTTGGGTTAATACCAAGGAGACCAATTGTTGGATCATATAATAAGCATGTTTAGTTTTGTAAGATACTGCGAAAGTATCTTCCAAAGTGGCTGCACCATTTTGCATTTTCACCAGAAATATTAGTGTCTCTGTTGTTCCATCTTGAGCAGCGTTTGGTATTATCAGTACACCGGATTTTGGCCATTCTAGTAAGTGTGTAATGGTATCTTGTTTTAATGTACATTTCCTGATAATGTATGGTATTGAGCATCTTTTCATACATGTATTTGTTATTTGTATATCTTCTTTGGAGGGGTGCCTGTTAAGAACTTTGATGTATTTTTTAATTAGGTTGCCTGTTTTCTTATGTTGAATTTTAAGAGTTCTTTGTATGTTTTGGATAACAGTTCTTTATCAGATGTCTTCTGCAAATATTTTCTCTCAGGCTGTGTCTTGTCTTTTAATCCTCTTCACATTGTCTTTTCCAGAGCAGATGTTTTTAATTTTAATGAAGTTCATCTAATCAATTATTTCTTTCACGGGTTATGTCTTTGGTATTGTATTTAAAAAATCATTGCCACAGCCAAGGTCATCTGTTTCCTTCTTTGTTATCTTCTAGGAGTTTTAGAGTTTTGTATTTTACATTTAGGCCTATGATCCATTTTGAGTTAATGTTTTGTGAAGGGTGTGTAAGGTCTGTGTGTAGATTCATTTTTTTTGCATGTGTGTCCAATTGTTCCAGACCATTTGTTGAAGAGACCATCTTTGCTCTATTCTATTATCTTTGTTCCTTTGTCAAAGATCAGTTGACTATATGGTTCTATTTCCGGGCTTTCTGTTCTATTTCATTGATCTACTTGTCTGTTCTTTCTCTAATACCACACTGTCTTGATTCTTCTCCTTTAATATTATGTTCACTATTCTGGGCCTTTTGCCTCTCCATATAAACTTTAGAATCAGTTTGTTGATAGCCACAAAGTAACTTGCTGGGATTTTGATTGGAACTGCATAGTTTGTAGATCAAGTTGGGAAAAACTGACATCCTGACAAAGTTGAGTCTTCCTATCCATGAATGTGTGCTATCTTTCCATTTATTTAGTTCTTTGATTTCATTCATCAGAGTTTTGTAGTTTCCTCATATAGAATTTGTACATATTTTGTTATATTTGTACCTAAGTACTTAATTTGGGGGTTTACTAATATAAATGGTATTGTGCTTTTAATTTTAAATTCTAGCTGTTTTTCATTGGTATACAGGAAAGTAATTGATATCTGTATATTAATTTGTATCCTGCAAACTTGCTATCATCACTTTTTAGTTCCAAGAGGTTTTTTGTTGATTCTTTTAGGTTTTCTATATAGACACTATCATTTGTGAACAAAAGCAGTTTTATGTCTTCCTTCCAATATGTATCCCATTTTTAATTTTTGCCTTATTGCATTTGTAAGAACTTATGGTATGATGTAGTAAGATAGTGGTGAGAAGAGATATTATTTTTTTAGGTCCACATTATCACAGTTTTTTTATATAGTTTTTTCACTGTTCTGACTTCACTATTCTAATTTTAATAGTATTACTGGTCTTGTAGACTTAGGAAATGCTAAAGAGCTAAGGGGAGCCAATATCAGCATGCAGCAGGGCATGCTGTCCTAGCCTCTGCCCTGTTTAAAATTCTTACAAATAGCTGAGATGAATGCCTAAAAGGTAACAGTGTATTTGCATCTCAGGAAGTGGGAGTGATAGTTTATAGAATCATAAATCAAGATTCAAAAAACCTTGATAAGATAATATGTAAGAT
The DNA here is from genome assembly GCF_040802235.1 of Manis javanica. Classification (NCBI taxonomy): domain Eukaryota; kingdom Metazoa; phylum Chordata; class Mammalia; order Pholidota; family Manidae; genus Manis; species Manis javanica. Next base: position 101,868,362 of record NC_133160.1, read on the forward strand.
TTTACATTATGCATTTTGGTTCAGAAAATAAATTACATGGCATACAGAGCATAGCTGTTCCAACATTGGTTCCTTTGGAGCAAGCAACAAGCAAACAAAAAACAGAAAGGGGGTGGTGCTTACCTAATTAGAAATTAAATAAGAAGCAAAAGAATCCTATATTAATTCAGTTTCTATTTTGGGCCAAGCACAGGCACAGGCATTTTAAAAATGCCAAGAAATCTAATAATCCTAGACTATACTAACCAAATAAGTGGCCAGAATAAGGGAGGTAGCTGTCATACTGTGGATGATCTGTGGACATTGTGCCTAATTAATTGAAGGTGACAAGCATGGTGACAAGTCACATGGAATGTCATTGAAATATGTTTAATTTGGTGAGAAGAAGGGTAGTGACCAGGAAAGATGTCATGTGGCAAAAGAATGACTCATTCTGCCTAGAACCAACAGTGTAAGGTAGTGAGTTCCCTGTTATCATAAGCATTTAAGCAGTGGTAAAATGACCAGCTATTAGGAATAAAAGAAAGTGACCCTGCTTTAGGCGAACACTGAACTAGACGAACACTGAGGTTCCTTCCAAGAATCTATGCCTTTTTATAGGCCAAGTTAGAAGAAGAATGGCAAAGTGTTAATATCATGGGGTTTAGTCTCACAAAACTGAGTACACCTGGGTTTTGGCTTTAATGAGATCCAGACATTAGTAAGAAAGAAAAGAGATAGTTTTGGTTAAGATAAATTCCAGCTAGTATCTTAGGAAACAGGAAATTCAGGGTTTTATAGGGGAGATGTGTGCAAACAAAAGCTGGATTAAAAATTTTCAGGGGGACTATTATTCAGATAAAAGAGCCCTTGTTTTTGATTACAATGTTCAGAAGTAATGGGATATGGGAATTATAAAAGAGGGCTACCTAATTGTATCTTTTAAAAAATCACTTCCTATAGGGAACTATTATTTCCAAATTTAATCGTGAATGAGAATAAAAAAAGACTCTGCTCTGCTTAATTTTATTTTCAGGGCTAAAAAAAAATAAAGTGAGTGAGGTTGCCACCTAGTGACCATTTCCTGGTGTTCAACCTTAGAGTCACTAAAACATAGGTTTCTATGGCAGTGATTCTCAAACCTGACTGTGCATTAGTATCACCTGGAAGTTTTCCTAAGCTCTGAAGATAGGACTCCATAGGTTCTGCTTTATTTTAAAAGTCTTTAGATGACTCTACTCTGGACCTAGACCACCATCAGTGTTTGGAATTAGCTGCCCTGGGAGCATATTGTGTGCAATGAAGTGTCACAGAAGCAAATTTATGTGAAGTGCAATATTTGCCCGCTTATTCTTAAGAACCTGGATTCAGGCATATGCAACTTGATGTTGCATCTTTGTATCTCTGATACTTAAAGTAGGCTTGGCACTGCTAGAATTTTCCCAACTGCTATTCTCAAAGATACACAATCAAAGATGTTTATTGTAACACTGGGTTTAATAATGATTAACTGAAAACTACTTAAATATTCATCAGTAGGCTGGCTAAAAACAACAGTAAATCCAAGCAATGAAATTCTACGCAACCATGTAAAAACAATGAGGAAGGTCGCTATATGCTGCTAGCTACAGATATATTGTGTGAGGAAAGCAGCTGTATTTTTGGCAAAGAGGTGATACTGATGACTTTGATCTGAACCTGATCTCAGAAACACTGCATTAGTGAATAAGTAGGGTAATGTTTGTGATAGAAGAACAGGAATGGGGCCCAGGCATTTTCATTTTTAACAGGTTCTTCAAGTGATTTTAGTACAAAGCAAAGTTTGAAATCATGGGCATCTTCCTAGTGACCCTCAAATCAGTTTCCCAGTCCTCCTTTAGGTCTACAGCCAGTCAGATCTTCCTCTGTACCCACCTGCCACTCTGGGAATGCTTTCAAATGTCCATGAATTTCTGAAGAGAGAACACCGAAGAGAGAACATGTCCTTGTGGATTATCTGTAAACAGATAAGGAAAATATGATTTGAGGTGAACTTAAAATACACCCTTCAAACATGGACCTTTAGACAGGCTCTTGCAAAACAGCTTGTTCCCAGCTTGCAGGCATGGCTTTCTCAGTTCACGACCATGTGAAAAAAATCTGGTGGCTGTAGACCTGTGGCAAGCCATGAGGTCACGTACAAATTGGTCATTCTAACAGATTATGACTGCAACCCATCTCCATAAACAACAGAACAGAAGATGTGACAAGAAAACAAAAATCACATTCATGATTAAATTTGGAAATGATAGCTCCCTATAGGAAGTGATTTTTTTAAATATACAATCAGGCGATCCTTTTTTATAATTCCCATATCCCATTACTTTTGAACTCTGTAATAAAAAACAAGGGCTGTTTTATCTGAATAATAGTCCCTCTGGAAATTTTTACTCTAGAGGAGCAAAAGTTCAAAGTGTGAAAGGCAGAAAATCAAATGGGCTTATGTGAGGTGTGTTTGCTGTTTACCAAAGGCTTGGGTTTAGGGAGACTGTCCCCTGTTTATAGGATCTGGATTAGTAGAATCTGTGAGCAATAATCCGTGAGTTGTAGTGTTCACCTATACAGTTGGCCTTTGTGACTTGTTCAGTGCTGGAGTTCCCTCATGCAGAGACCCAGATTGCTGAAAGGAATGAGCCCCTTTTAGGGAAGCCCCTTTGGTGAGCCATGTTTATAAGAAGGGGATCAGAGATTAGAAGGATCAATAAAGATGGAGAAAGTGGTATGAAAGCTGCCCTCAAACGCCCCCAAGTCTCCCGGTACTCAGTGGAAACGAGGGTCGACTCTGATTCTCCAACAAATGGTCTTAATAGGGATTGCATAGTTTTGAGTAAATGAGGAGGCCTCATTATTTTAGTTTACTCTTATTTGTCTGCCTCTTACTAAAAGCACTGAATCAGTCTGCATGTATTTCTTTTTCAAAATAATATATATAGTTTTATCATAAAAGAAAAGAAAAATTCAGTATACAAATTTGCAAAGAATATAGAAAAATGTAAAGAAACAAACACAGATGTATCACATTTTTTTCTGCCAGTCCCTTTTCTAAATATGTATTCATGGACATTTGAAAAAAACTGGTATCACACTTTATATTCTGTTTGGCATCCTGTTCTGTTAACTTAATGTGTCATTTTGCCACATTACTATTTTTAAATCATTAAAAAATTTCATTATGTAACTACCACAATTTGTTCAATCTACTATTGAAGGATACTTGGTGTTTTCCCAGTTTTTCTCCATTATAAACCCTTGTTTACTAAAAAATTAAATCTGAATGCCACTGGTATTTCACCATTATTCATAATATCAGCTGTTTTTAAGATTACATTCTTTATCATGCTAGGAGTATACCATTTCCTGGTATTCCATGTTGACTCATATTTTGACAATCAGATGTTGAATACTTGAGAATGACGTTTTACATCCTTCCAGTTTCCCAATCCAAAATTTAAAGTCATTTGTGCCCCTTTTTATTCTTTTAAACCCTCATATCCAAATCATCAGTAAGTCCTGTCAGCTTGTGCTTGCTTCATCACATACACAATCTGTCCACTTATCACCATCTCCATCATCCAGATTATTGTAACAGCCTCCAGACCTTACCCTGCTCACACTTTTACCAGACAACAGTCTGTTCTCTGCCACAATAGCCAGAGTTATCCTTTTCAGATAAGTTGGGCCATCCACATTTTGCTCACAACCTTCAGCTGGATTTCCAACTCACTCCTAGTCTGCAAGCTCTTTCTTTTTTGCCATTGCCTGGAGTCAGTCTTCCACCACTCTCCGTTGTCCTGTCCACCCTAACTGCATGGGCTTCCCTGCTGTCCTGGGTGCAGCAGGCAGGATGCTGCCCCAAGACCTTGATACTTGCTGTTAATTCTGCCAAAAACACTTCTGTCCTTCATATCCACTTAGCTAGCTCTCTCATCTTCCTTAAGATTCTGCTCAAATGTCACCTCAGTGAAGCTTTCCCTGATCATCCTATTGACAATGGCAATTCCCATCATCCTTCTTTGCTCTATTTTTTCTGCAACATTTATTACCATCTAACATACACGATCTTTTTATTCATTTACTGCCTGCCTTTCTTCTACTAGAACATAAGCTCCACAAGGGCATCCTCAGCATCTATGACAGTATCTGGCATGTAGCAGAAAGTCAACTGAACTCAGTGAGCCCAGCTCAACTCAGATGTTTGTTGAATGAATGGCATTGCCTTTTTTGTTTGGTTTTGATGGAAGTCGATGATGTGACTAGATTTCATACTATTAAACTGTTTCCATACTTTTGAGATAAGCTTTTTTTGGTCATATAAAATGAACCTTTAAAATCACTTTTGCAATTAAGTTTGCTTGGATTTTTCCAATCTATGTACATAAGTGATATTTATCTTATGGTTTCTTTATTTTGTTCTATTTTCTTAAGGGTTTGATATCAAGGTCATCTTAGCTTCATAAAATGAAGTGCTTTTTATGAAGCTTTCCATCTTTTCCACTAATTCCAAAACAGACAAAGTCCATGTATCATGTCAATTATCTATTTGTTGAAAGAATTAAAGAACACACTAGTAAACCATTTGGCCCTGAGGATTTTTTGAGCGCTATTTCTTTTATAACATTTTCCAATTTCTTTCATGGTTAATGATATATTCAGATTTTAAGATTTTCTAGTATATATATGTTTCCATATAGAAATGTTCTAACTTATAATCATAAAATTGTTTTTGTTCTTATCTTACATACTGAATGTTTATCTGGTGTTATATTCTTATTTTCGTTAGCTACTTTCTTTAAATTTTTTATCTTTTCTTTTTCTCTGTAAGATTTTCCAGAGGCTTCTTTTACTGTTTTAAATAAATGGTTTAAATTCTATTACAAACGTATTAACCTAACAATTGTTACAATCTACTTAAAATTCAAATACAGCAATAACCATATTTCTAAATAGGGAGCATCTTATGAGGTATCACTGTGAATTTATAAATTATTGTTTATTTAGTAAAACTGTCCACTTGCAGATCTTCTACAGCCTAAACCATATATGTTCATGTAGATTTTCTCACAGATACTGTGTAAATTCACTTATCATTTTTGCTTTTTTCTCCTCTGGGTTTCTATCCTTGAGATTGTATTGGAGTTTTGTTCTCCTTTCTTTCTAGACTTTGTCATTGAGTTTTTTCTCAGCCCTTATCCCACCCCCCTCCCCCTTCTGCATCCTATTCCCCTTTCCATGGCTTTCATCCACACCTGTCTGCTTCTTTTCCTCTTCCTTGGGGCCATCTAATACTAGATTTTAAAGCCTGTGATTCTAGATATCAGTATCATGACTAGTAGAGTTTGCCTTATTAGAAATTGTTTTTGAAATGTGGACATCTGAAAGCACCATAGGATCTTTGAAACTAATGCCTTCTTGAGCAGGTCCTAAAGACTGAGTGAGGAGGAATTGTGAGGTTTCTTCTAGATGATAGCAAGAGCCCTTTGGGTGTCCTTTCTGCTAGTCTTCTGCCTTCCAACTACCCCTACCCCGTCTCACCCACCGCCACTTCCCTGGTTTGAGTGATCTTTCTTAAGCTCTAATGGTACATGTAGTATCACTTAAGGCCACTGACTGTCAAGCCTCATTTGCCTGGTGGGGCCTATCATCTGCAGCCCGTCTGCATGTGCAGCGCCTTCAGGCAAAAGGACTTTGCTGTGTCTTCGCTCTTACCCTCAGGTGGAGTCCATCTCTTTCCCTCAGAACCCCTACAATGTCTGCATTTTTATTTCTCTTATTGAACTTACTGCAGGCTGCCTTGTATTTCTTGTATGCTTTTCCCCTTAATTGAATTGTAGTCTTGGTAAGGACCAAGAACATCTCTTCTTTTGATCCTCGTGGAATTTTGCAGAAGTAAGTAAATAAAGGTGGTCATTAAGTAAATGTGTTTCAACTGAGCTGAATGTTATGCCAAACAGTCAGATATCTTGCTGGGACTGGCTGGAGTTGATATATTATGGCTGCAAAATCAAGGTAGATTTTGATTTTGCAGAGAAATCTAGTCAGGTGAGGTGGGAGGGAGTTAGCATGCGGAAGTAAGTGCCAGAGCTCGGAGAGTCCTTTTCGGGCACAAGGTGGCAGACTATGCCCATACAAGGCAGTTTTGTGAGACTGAAATTTTCTGCCCTATTTTGGAAATTTGTGTTTATATATATTATGTATATATGAAGCTGGTGCAGCTTGATTGTTGAAACCTGGGTTTGTGTAAGACACAGACCTACTCTCCTGACTGCAGGTTGTGCCTTCATATCTTCGGTTCTTCCGTTTTGAACTCGCTCCTCAATGTCTGGATCTCATAGCAATGCATGGTGGATGTTGAAAGATTCTGAGTTTTCTGTAAATGGATGAAGAAAATCTGCACATTGTCAGTGTTTTGAATAAATACGCATGTGAACACTCAAAACTTGGAGACAGGAAAAAAATCTGATCCGGGAACCGTAACATAGTTTCTCCACTAGATGACAGACTAGGACAGATGAACTTTGGAAGGTCTCTACGCCAAAAAATTTTGTTTTCTCTATCAGTTCCTTTTTTTCTTTTAATGTCAAGGGTTTTTCATGTGATCAGACTATTCACATGTAAGTCTGAAACAATCTGGGATATAAGTAGCAGGTTGATTTCAGTATGTTTATCTGCAATTTAAATTCTTGTAGTTTTTCTTCAGTAATTTCTTCCAGTTGTGTGTGTGTGTGTGTGTGTGTGTGTGTGTGTGTGTGTGTGTGTGTGTGTGCCAAAATTGCCTTTTAAAAAAAAAGCAAAGTACTAGAAATGGTTTATTCTGGAATTCTGATGGTAGCTAATTTATTAGATGACATGTTAAGTCTTTCCACTGATACTGATTTCTTTTTACCTAGAAGATGGAGAATAAATGAGAGAAAAAGATATTCCTTGTTTTCAAGTTCCACTTAGCATTTATTTCATGTTCTCTTTCTCTCTTGCTATATATGTATATACACACACACATATTTATATATGTGCATGAATATATACATACTCTCTCCATGTGTATGTGTCTCCATATACATTCATGTATGGAATTTATATTATGCATTATGTATATCTATATATGTGGTTTATACAGTGCTTAAGAGCAAAGAGTCTAGGGACTGACTGCCTGGATACAACCCAGCTTACTAGTTGGAACACTTACTAACAGTTCTTTGCCTCAGTTTCCTCATCTGTAAAATGGTTACCTATATAATAAGGTAGCTATGCAGATTAAAGGAATTTTAACAAGAATGGCATGTTATCCATTATTATTTATTGTATGTGGAGAATCTGATATATCCTATAGCTTTTATTACAACTTTTATTTATTAAAAAATCACCTTCTATCCACCCACTATGGGGGTCTAGATTTTTTGAAGGCACTATAATGTTGTATTGACATTGACTTGTATTCCTTTGTGTTATGTAGACTATTCAACTCAGTAGTCTATGTGCCAGTCATGATTTCTGCTGTTTGGAACTTCCTCTAAAGAGCAAGAGAAATAATGTGTACCTTTCTTTATCTTCACTCTCTTTCTTCTCTTGGCCCTTCTCCTTTAGAGGAATGTCAGGAACTGAGAAGTATATCAGTTAGAAATTAAATTCAGCTATCAAAAACCAAAAAAGAACAGTTGCTTAACAAATAGAGAATTATTTTGCTCACACTACAAGTACCCTGGAGGCAGAAGGTTGAGGGAGCTGGTTTAGTGGCATCTCTATGATTGTTGTGTCCTTTCTGTGTTAGAACACATACCCCTCTGTCCTTGCTCACCCTGCTGTCAGACTTATGATGCTTCTGACACCAGACGTGTGGGTTTTTTCCCACACCAACCACCTCTGCAACACCAGATGGTGTCCCACAATTTAGCTCAGCTCTGACACTATCTACTCAGAGATAACAGGTAAAGGACTCAGTCCCACAAGACTGCCCCCTGCCCCCAATTCAGATGCCAGTTGAAGTCCAGGATGTCATCTGTGCTTCTGATGCATTGGCTGTAAATCAGAGGTTGCCATGACTCCCTCCTTTGGTTTGATTAATTTGCTAAAGTTGTGAACAGAACTCAGGAGAGCATTTTACTTACCGTTCACCAGTTTATTGTGAAAGGGTAAAGGATACCAATGAACATCTGGATGGTGTTTGCCAACCTGTAAGCCCTTCGAACTCCACATTCTGGGATTTTTAAGGAGGCTTCATCACATAGGCACAATCAACTGTTAACTCCATTTCCAGCCCCTCTCCCCACTCTGGGGAATGGGAGGTAATGCTGAAAAATTGAAGCTTCTAATCTAGCCTTTCTGGTGACCAGTCCCTACCCAGAAGCCCACCGAGAGTCACCTCATTAGAACAAAAGAGACTGCAATCACCCAAGAAATTCCAAGGGATTTAGGAACTCTGTCAGGAATTGAGGTCAGAGACCAAATATTTGAACCAAAGATGCTCCTCATGCTCTTATCACTTAGGAAATTGCAAGGGTTTTAGGAGTTCTGTGCCAGGAGCTGGGGGAAGAGACCAATATATGTATTTTCTATTACCTTACACCTTTCCTTCACAATCATAAAATGGTGCCTGTACTCCAAGCATCATGCTAATGTCAAGCAAAGACTAGGGTACGAAAGGAGAAGGGGTGGTATTAGTTTAAATGACAGCTATAAACTCTCCTTATCAGAATGAGCAAAAACCTTCCAGAACTCCACTCCTTGCCAGGAAGCTTAGGTCTAATTTCCAGAAGAGTTTCACTAGGCTGTTAGCTGGAAAAGCAAGTATACTAAAGGACAGGAAGAAGAAATGGGCTGGAAATGATTTGGGATCAGTCAATGAATAGGACCTACCAAGTAAGTTTTTGTCTTGGCTTTGCAGTTGTGCCTCCCCTTCTCAAATTCTCCCGGCTCCCCGCCCTCCATCCCACTCCCCCTTTCTCTGAAAGGGGGTAGAATTAAGAAAAATAACATGGAGATTCATTTCAGGAAACAAAAAATGCCTTATAAAAAGTTATAAATGTGCAACATAGGAAGGAGCATAGGAAGATGTGAAGTAGGGTATCTTCATTAGAGCAGAGGGAAGTCAGAGGAAAAAAGGAAAGGCTGGCTTAACCGGGGCGGGATGGGGAATGCTTTCGGGCTTTATTCCCTCACTCATTCCAGAGCGCTGCCCTTGCCAGAGGCAGGACTGACCTTTTTGCCTCTGAAATGCAGTACCACAGACAACGGACTTTCTTACAGATGGATTTAATGACAGATTATCATAGGAGAGATCCTGTTTATTTTCATGTCTACAGAGCAAACAATAAAGGAAGACTTTTGTGACATTCACAAACTATTTTAAATGACAGCTATTCAAATATTATCTCTTCCATAAGTCCTTAATGAATTTTTTCCATAAAAAATGCGTCATAACTGAATAGAATTTCATACTATACCCATAAAAATAGCAACAATTCTCGCCAAGAGGCCAGGTCTTGGCTTGCTCAGTTGCTGCTCCGCCCTTCCATCTGCTGCCTCCTCTCCGTGGCTTGCCTTCACCATCACGTCACCGGTGTCCAGGCGTTCAAACCTGTGTCCTGCTGGGATTTTCTAGTGGACTAGTCGCCATCACTCTCACTCGAACTGCCACTGTCAGATGATTCACTACTGTCATGCTTTTTAGGGGCGCTAAACCTCCTCCTATAATGGGGTTTTCTGTAACCCCAGAAGCGTTTTCTTTGTGGCATGCCCTTATTCCGTGTAGAATTATTTTGTCTGTGGGGTGTATAATCATGGGGACCTATTTCATTTCTAATTTCATTATTGAGACCATGAGAAGGAATGAGCCGGCCCTGACTTTTGCCCTTATGAGGCAGCCTTTGCTTTTCACTCACTACAGAATGCTCTGTACCTTTTCTACTACTACCTTTGCCATGTTTTGGAATTTCATTATGATCAGCGCTCTCAGCTACCTCACTACTGCCTTCTTTTCTCTTCTCTTTTGAAGGTACAGGAGGATAATGAAACTCTACTTTCCCTTGGTGAGCATTTTGGCTGCTGGCATCCACTCTGTTTCCTTCCTTTCCAGGGAGTTCCTTAAAATCAGTGCTTCCTGTGATGTCATTGCTGCCTCCCACTAGGCTGACATCAGCTCCATCTGCCTCTTTTGCTGTTTCATCCCTGGTTCCAATTGTATCTCTGCCATTTTCCTCTTCCTCTGGGATCTCATTATAACCTGGTCCTCTTGCATCAGGATTCACAGTCTCAGCTTCACTTGGACTGGAAAACTCTACTTGAATGTCTGCACCTTCTGTGTCAGGACCAATAGCTTCTCCTTTATCCAATATGTCCTTAAAAGGTTGGCCGTCTCCACTGAAAGGAACAATGTCATTGTCCCCCCTCTTTTGAAGGTCTGGGTAACCACTGCCTTCCCAAGCACTGGGGATTTTTTTGACTTTTGGAAGCCGTTTTGAATAGACAGCGTTGAATGCGATATGGTGGGTGCTTTTGTTTTTTACTGGAATATTGTGGGCTTGGAGATCTCTTTGATGATTCTTCTTATCTTTTGAGGGGGCACCTGCTGGAATTGTGTTCAGGACATTCCTGAGTTTGTTCTCTCTGTTTTCCTTCCCGGAGAGTTCAAGCACATTCCATGGCTCCATCATATGTCGCATATTTCTGATGACAGTGGCACCATATTCTTCTTGGCCATGTAGCTGGCTGATGGCATCATCTCTGTCCTCAGTGGATTCATGATAAGTGGACACCTTCAGGTCACTGTGGGTATTTTGTTTGTTACTGATACTATAGTCTTCATTCATTGTCTGTCTTTTTTCTAAAGGATTTTTGGATTTACTACTTAGGCTATTGTCATTGGCTTCAAGAAGAGACAAGTTTTTTCCTCTTTTCTGGACCATATTTTCTTTAGGTGCTGGCTTTTGATTTCGTTTCTTGCCAGAATGGTGAGAAGCAATATTGTCTTTGTTTTTTTCTTCCTGCTGAAGTGTAATTTTCAACATAGATTATTATTTTATGTTAAATGTAAACAATCTAATAATTCCTAGGCAATATAAAAATAAAATAAAATAAAATAAAAAAGAGTCTATTAACAGAATTTTGTTAGTAGACATAATTCCATAGTAGCCAAAGCAGCATTCATGGAGACAGAAGAATGAACAAGGCTTGAAGGATGGGTAGGATTCAGATACATGGAAGGGAAGTGGTGAGAATATTTTAGAAGTGAGTGGCATATTCAAATGTTTGGAAACAAGAAACATTTGAAAGATGATATGAATGAAACTATGTAGTTAAAGTAGAGAGATCCTAAATAATAGAATGAGAAATAAATTAGGAAATGTCAGTTAGGGTCTGATTTTGAAGGAGGTTCTGAATTTAAGGACCACGTGATTTAAAAATATGGTCTTCTTTAAACATAGAGATATAATTCATATAATCAAAGACATTGAAACCATGGTTAAAATCTCAGTGACTAGTTTAACATTGATTGGCACTGAGACAAAGAGAAATATTTGGATTAAAAATGCAAAGTTCACTGTTAAAATTTCTGTGAGTCTACACCAAACAAGATGTTTAAATGCAAATTGATAATAGTGGCATTTTTAGAAGAAAGAAAGAGGGTGGCCTTCATTTTGTAACTAGTGAGTCATTGTCCATGAAATGGAGTACATGTTTTTAAAAATAGTTATTCCCTTTCTCTCTCTCTGCTTTTGTCCTGGTCTTCAGAGGTACTCATCTACCTAGAGGAAGATTTTATTTTCCTTTTTATTTCTTCTTTTTTTCTTATTTTTACAGAAACATACATATAGAGGAATCTAGGTAATACTCAGCTTCTGACTTCCAAGGATTTTGCAGCAGTTTTCCAGCCACTGTCTGAAAAAACGTGTAATTAATTTCCTTTTCTTCCCCTTTGTCATATAATAGACCAAGTCTGATTGTCTAGATCAATAGTTCTCAAATGTAGCACATATTGGGAGTAGTTTGAAGGCTTGCTAACACAGAGTGCTGGACCCAGTGGTGAGGGTTTCTGACTCGGAGGTCTGCGTAGAGCTCTGGAATTTGCATTTATAACACGCTCCCAGCTGATGATGATGCTGTAGACCACACTTTGAGAGCTACTATTCTAGATTATAAGTGTGCGATAGAGGTGCAGACAAGCCAAGTCCCTGGGAGATAACAGGGTAGAAGGATGGAGTGGGGAAGTGAGGGGAGTGTTGTGCACGGTTGTCCCTCTGCGGCAGATGGTGGGTGAGAGGCCACGTAACAGGCTGCACCTGACAACCAGAACTGCAGTCAGGTTGCAGCCACTCCACAGAACAGTGTGGGCCTTAGCAAGATGGGCTGACGTTGGCTTTGCCCGTGCTGCACTGCTGTTCCTCTGTGACATTGCCCAGATCTGAAAGTGTCTGAGAGTCTGGTCAAGAGCTTTCCAGAGTGTCACAGTGTAAGAAGTGAGATGACTAAAAGGAGGAATGTAGGTGGAGCATATACACTAGGGACAAGTGTGACTCATACTCAGAGATGAGGCTGAATTGTTGATGAGAATCAAGGGAGGCTGAATCCCCACTGGACCCCAGCCACAACTGTGCTGTTTGGATCCTAAGCTATGGTAGTGAGAGACTTTATCTTAGGATAGCAGCAGGATAAGTAGCACACAAGTGGTCAATCTGCACTGCCCCATCCAAGTACAAGGATCCCATGTCTTCCTCTCCACTCTGGTGTAAGCCATGTTTGTACATTTGGGGTATGGTATGCAGTGGACAGTACTCCCTCATATGCCTGCATGCCATCTTAGAGGGAGAAGGAGGGGGAGTGAGGGCCTGAGTGCTTTTATCCAAAAGAGACTGAAAGATTTACTCAAAGAACAATTTTGATGATTAGATAACCTTAAGTTTAAACAGGTTGAATTTAATTTCTGTATGCTCCCTCCACACTGCATTAACCCATGGGTGGAAGCTCTTGAGTAACAGAACAATTATAGAATAAACATCACGCTTTCTTTCCACCTCAAAATTGTAGGGTGAGCTAAAATTTATGACATCATTACATAGGCCTTTGAATGAGTGATTAATACAAAAATAAAAATAAGTATTTATTGAGGGACTGGGATATGTAAGAAATTGGGCTGAGTGCTACATGTTCTAAGCAATATCCAAGGACTTACTGAAGGGCAGAGGCAAGAGTATGGCAGAGTTATGGAGGATGGGGCTAGGGAGCAGAGACCTCATATCTAACTGCTCTCACAAACATGCGGAGTGCCAGAGATCTGTACAACTTGGGACACTAGGGTAAAGAGTTCAGTTTATTTTGCATGGGATAAAGAAATAGTGAAGGTTTATTAGCAAGAGATTAACAGAATAAAAGTCAAGAGTTTAGAAGGACTTACGGTAAAATTTCTTTAATAAGAAATTAGGAGTTAGTAGGATGCTACAGTGTCCAGGAATGAGATGTAATCACTTGGATTTGGATTATGCCAAAGAAAAAACACCTTCTATTGGTGCCCAAATAGAAGAAGGGTTAATAACTAAAATGGACTGGAATGTTGACATGCAAAAATGAAGATAAGAGAAAAAGATAATCACTGTAATATTAGACATATTGATGTTGAGAGGATATAGAACCTGAGCTCAAAAAGCAATATCCAGTTAGAGGTAGAGTTGGGTATCACAGCCCATCTTGTTCACCCAATACAGGTCTTTCCCAGTATCCATGGCTACGACCAGCTCTTCCCTCCTTGAACACTTTATGAGCTGTTACTTTTCATGTTAGGTCTTTTTATTTACGGATATTCTAATTTTTTCAAGATTTTTTTTTTAAACCCACAACAAGCAACTAGTATCCTTTCTTTCCTGCTGCAACAATTGTTAAGGTTATTTCTCTTGAATGTGCAACTCTTCCAATATTTGGAAAAGTAAATATTTACTCCAGACTCACTGGATGATGCTTTCTCTTCTCTAAGTTGACACTTGCATTTCTCTTACTATGTTACTGTGTTCAGACCAATCACCTGTCTATGGATCTCCTTGAGCTGGTGGGGTCCCAAATCACACCAGACTCTGATGGCCTTATTAGCCTTGACCAGGCATGCCTTGCCCTCATCAGAGTCCTGTTTTTACTAATACAGCTTTATTTTTTCTGTATATCTGGACACCACTTTAATCTGCTGGCTTTTGTTGAGCATGTGGACATCTTCTTGGATGTATTAATTAAATACATAATATATGAGAGCTCCCAGATGGAAAAAAAACATTTATTCATCTGGAAGCTTGGACTTACGTGACAAGTGTGTAGGGAAGATAGCAAAGGAGATAGCCTGCATTTGGAGAAGCCAAACTCCTGGGAATCACATTTAGTGGAATAGTAGACAGCACGTGCCAAAGGGTCCCCCCTGAACCCTCAGGCAAGTGTTCACTGAAAGTAGGTGTGCTCTGGAAAGAGTACGGGTATTGGAAGCAATTGCCCAGCTCTGTTGTTTATGAGCTGTGTTGCTCTTGGGAGCCTTATTTTACTTTTCTGATGCTCAGCTTTCTTAGCTCTAAAATAAGAAAAATTATACCTACTTTTCAGTATTGTTGGGAGAATTCAATGATTCCATTAATGATACAGTACATATGAAACATCTGACATAGTGTCTATGGGGTATAAACGATGGCAACCGTCATTTCACACAGACGTGTATATAGCTCTTTACCAGATGGCAGTGTAGTACCTCCCTACATACTGTGAATGACAGCCATTTGATTATGGGAGACACGCATGTTCTCCCAGTCTCGGTACTTCTTTCACATGGCAGTGGCAGTGGCCTAGTTCCGGAGCCCTCTGTCCACGTACTACCTGAATGTGATCCTCCGGCTGCGGGTGTTGTAAGCTTGTGGACCCTGCTGCTGTGTTATCCAGTATGGATGTAATTGCTCTCACTCTCTCTGTCCCCAAACAAGAGTACTGTTCTACTTGGGGGACTGCTTGCTTTTACATGTATCTTATTAACTGTTCAAAGCAGTGGAGAAATTTTTGAATCATCTCACACTTGAATCTCAAGATAAAAATAGCTTATGGCTACTCTTAGGAAACTGGCTAAGATCCAGTACACAAAATTTCCAACTTGCAGTCTTTTTAAGATATAATTTGAAATTATTTATTTTGGGGAGTTATGACATCATTATTCACTCATCTTTTATATTGGCAGAAACATTTTGAAGATAAGTAAGACTTTGCAATGAGGAAAAAATATAATAGAAACAAACTTTATAGTAAATTATTTCTGAATAAAAGTATTTTAAACGTTTTACTTATTTTGTGTCATTCATTCTTGGAAAGTTTTATATGGATATTTATATTTTCCCTTGCAATCAAATTCATCTTGCTCATTACTAATATATCCTTTTGAGTTAAATAGATACCTTAGAAAATCAGTAGATTATAGTAATACCTTCTTATTTTTTTTCCTCATCCTATTCTGAAGTTTGTGCTTCTACTGCTTTAAAAACAATAGCATGTACAGTAATGACCTATGTGTTTCATTAAAAACTGAGTGGAGCTCTTTTATAAATGAAAACATGAAACAACTTTTAAACTGTGGTATGTGATAGTCAATCATTTTTGCATGTGCTTATCTTAAATGATTTCTGGTGATGTTGCTTTTCTGTGATGGTCCATGCATCAGTCAGCTGGTCTGATTTCCTGTGCTCTGCTTTTCTATCTCCATGCCTTGGTTCATGCTATTCTTTTCATAGAGAATAGAAGTGGGCCTCTCTTACTCACTTGTTTGCTCAAATTCTACTAATGTTCCAAGGCCTGGATCAGTTATTTCCATTATGTTGCTTTTTCTGAACACCAGACTAGGAAGTAACCTTTTTCTATTGTAAGCCTCTAAAACACAACTTTTTAGGTGCTACTCACATAGCGCTTTGCACATTCTGTCTTGGGTTATAATGATTTTTATAAGTGCTTTTTGTTTCTTTTCTACTTCTAAGAAGACAAATAATTGTTTTCTCAATCATTTTATCTTACACACTATGTTGCACAATAGGAGAAGCCTAACGCATATTCATTACAACAAATAAATTTTAACTTATTCAGTGAACAAGTGAATTAATCTCAGAGATGGTATCTAAAGAATATTGAGCAGAACCAAATAACATTCTGAAGGGAAACAACTACTTTCATGGGAAATGAAGCCAGATTTGGAAGAAGTAAATAGCCCTTTTGCTGATGGCATTTTAAGTTTCCAGCCCCTTGGCCCATGAATCTGCAAGAAGGGACTGAGTGAAAAGAGTTATTGTCCTTTTCCAGGGACAAGGCCCTTATTCTTTCTCTTCTGAGCATCCTTACACAGATGGAATCATCAGTGGAATGAATTTTTTTTTTTTTTTTAGTGGAATGAATTTTTAAGGGGCACTAAAACATGTCACTCTTCAGGCCAAAATGATTTCTGCTGTTAGCCTTCTAATCCTCACCATTAGAGTATATGATTGTAGCCTAGGTGATCCTCAGAAACCTAGCCGAAGTGAAGCCATTTTGTTTAAAGATACCATTTTAGAACAGCAACTTTGTAGACCAGCTGCCTGGGTGCTGCCACCACTTAATAAAATTCATTGACTCACCAAGCTGGACTTGTGTAAGTTGTTCTTTGGCCAGACAACATCCCTCACAATTCAGGGGATGGCATTTCTTTTACATCCCTCCAGGAAATTCTTGTAGCAATAATAGAATATGTTCAGAAACCCTCCTTATAAAAAACCAAATGCTACCTAGAAACAATAATGAGAAAAATGCATGGGCATCCGGAGTTGGCCAGTGCCACACTTGCAGGGCCAGTTCTTGAAGCAGGGCAGGGTTTGGGCCAGGGCACCAGAGGGCCCACCTGCGTGAGGAAGGCTCTGGAACACGGTAGGCTTTGTCCAGACTGGGGCTTATCATTAGGATGACCACTCCGGGGTTCCACTTACCTTTATGTCAGTTTGATTTTTCCTCCCAGATGATGTGTGAATGTACTTATACATATAATACCCTTGTCTCTCATGGTGGCCTTTGTACGTTATCTACAAAAACACAATGTTATATTAAGATGAGTTTATCTCTTACTAAGAAGGTTTCTGGCTCTCTTTTTGATAGTACAAGATGCCTTTGAACTTGGGTGGTCTAATGCTGCCTCTAACAAATGGTGGTTTTCTTATAAACGCAAGAGGGCGTATATCAGCTCACTCCTGAAGATAGCAACTCATTCCTTTCTTACCTGTTTATCTCTACATCCATGTTCCCTAGGGATGACTCTCAACCACTCTCTATCAGGGTGTATCAATTTTATTACCAAATTTCAATGTGAAGGGAGCATCTGGAAATACATTCAGGTGGAAGGGGGTGGGAGAATTAGGAGAAAAGCAGGTTTTACAGTATTCATGTCTGATGTCAAATTAGCAAAACTCACAGCATGAACTTTCAGACTATTGTTTGCAGTTTTTGCCTTTGTAATTTTCAGCTGAGATAAAGAACAGAAGATTGTTAGTTCTTTGAATAGAATTTTCTGAGACTGTCAGAAGGAAAACCATGCTAGGCAGAAGTAAGCTGCAATTTGGTGACATGAAAGCTGAGGGTACTTGTTTAACTTTCTGGATACAGATAGGAAACTCACTCCACATTATCCTAAGTTCCCACTAGGACCTGTTAACTCCCTTCCCTGTGTTTTCTCCACAGTTTATTGCTTTGTTTTTACGTACATGTGTGGGAAAATAGTTTGCTAATAACACCACAGAAGTTTTCCTCATTTACCCCTCTGGAGGAAGCAATCATACTAAAGAGAAACAAATCTCCATTCAGAATGCATTTCCCTTTTCTATCAACCATTATGAGAATTAAGTGCCAAAATTATGTTGTGTAATTTTTTATTTCTAAGTATACAAGACTATTTTGACAGTTAAATTTTTCCTTTTACTGCCTTTTTCTTTACAGAGTTGAAACAGATTTATTTGAGAAAAATAATTCTGTTTACCTTCTGTTCTTCCACACAGTCTTGCTTAGTTTTCTCAGTCTGTGGTTGAGAAGCCTGAAAGGAAACAAGAAATAAACTTCACCAAACATTCATTCCGTTGTTCATTTTTCAAACAGTAAATGTTTCATTTATTTTTCTCTTACTGGGTTGTGTTATTTAATGTGGAAAATCATTTTGGAAAAAAGAAGACAGACACATGACATAGATTTGTTTCAGTTTTACAAAAGAGGGTGCCAGGCCCCCTCCCGGGCTTCCCTCCTTAGGAGTGAGGCAGCGCCATCTCCATTACAGAGCCACATTCAAGCAGAGGAGAACAAACAGCCAAGCTGGGAGGGGTGGCACTCCAGGAGAGGAAGCTCCGATGTCACTGATATCCACTGGAAAAAAAGTTGTTCAGTATCCATGAACCAGAACCAGAGTTCAGTGATGCAGATTATATGTATGCCTTGATAGTATAAATTCGTATTTGCCTCACGAGTTAAGATATGATGTTGCTGATGGTCCAGCAGGAATAAAACCATAGCCCTGCATGTAAGGGGTAAGACTGCTCTCAGTAACGGGGCTTTATTGTTGACAGTCACTTGACAGGTTCTTCTTTCAGGGAAAGGAAAATGGCGTGGTCTGCAGATTGGGATAAATACTTTCTCTTGGTCGGATACAAAAGTGTCAAAATATCTTGAAGCAAGGTGTGGGGAGGGTGGTGCGAGGTAGGTACTGAGAAAGAGAAAGGCCAGAAACTGAGGAATAGCCCCCGGTGGCTTGGTGCCAGTCTTCTGGGCTAAAATTTAGGTACCACGGGAGTGTGTGCCAAAGAGGACCTGAGAATCTAGGAGCAGGCTTGCTATGGAGGGAACAAACACAATCATTCTTTTTTTTCTCAGTATTTTTATTTCCCCATTTATCTTTGAAACTCCTAGGTCATCTCAGATGTGGGAGGAGGAACAGTGGGTGGCACTGGTTTGTGTTTGAATGAGGATGCTGCAGGGGAAGCAGGCATTGAGGCAGTAGCAACTGTGTAAGAGAGACAAACCCTCAAGGGAAAGATTGAACAAAAAGTTCCTATCCGCCTTATCTTCCTGAATAAACCTCAATGTTCTGTTTCCTTTACTGTAAGAGATGGGCATCTATCTTGCTCACTTTCAGCTTCCGCACCTCTGCTCTCTCTGGGATGGATGGTCCCTACAAACTTCTTTTCTTGAGCTCCTTTGCCCTCTGGCTTCAGTCTGGGTTTGGCAGATGGGAGGCCTGGCCTGAGACTGGAGGGTAGAAGCAGGAAGAAGCCAAGGTATTTTCTTGCCTGTTCTCTCTGGATGCATCTCCAGAAACAGATGCATCTCTTTGGTGGTCCTACTTCTGGTGGGGCCCCTTCCCCCAACCAGTGCACTGGGAGCACCACCTTTTTCCTTGGTCCTCTGGCCCAAGCGGTGATAGTCACTTCAGTCTTTGGACTGCTCCCCACCCTTGATTTGCCCTTTCTGTTCATCCTATATTTTATAACTATTCTCTGAATACAATCCCTCTAATGAACTCCCTATCATGGATTTCATTTTCCTAACTGGACCCTGACTGATAAAATCATCTTAGAAATAAATTTAAAACTTTAGTAAAAGTACTCTATTGACTGGGCTCCAAGGCAGATCTGCCTAAGATTCCATTCCATTCTAGAAATAAAAATAGTCTGTCAATAACACCTTGTATTTACATAGCACTTTACAGTTTGTACCTGCTTTCATGTACATAATCTCACCTGATTCCCATAATAACCCCAGTGAGATAGGCAGTAAAAGAAACAGAACTGCCTACACGTAAGCAGCTTGTAGTCATAGAAGTAAAGGAGATCTTTTAACCTTAATCCTCTGTCTCAAAGTCCCAGGGCTAACATAATGCATTTTTAAATGACCTGGTATATGAAAAAATATATTTAATAGTAAAATGAAATATTCCTGAAGTTTATATTAAGTACCTTGAAGCATATTTTATAACTTGTCTTTATTATGTTGGTTCTTATATGACCTTGTACATAAATACGTAGATCACTGGGTCATTTCTCAAAAATATCAAAGCAGTGAAAATCATTCTGGAAATGGGGCTATAGGAAAGAGGAAACATAAAAATGAGATGGGTAGATATTAAGCAAAAGAAAGAAAAGACTATTTGAAGCAGCTTCTTCCAGAACATACATGCATATATTAAAAACATAATTGAAAGTATACAGTACCTTAATATAGTTCACAGTAATGAACCATGAACTTACAAGGTGACTGATAACAAAGTCTTTATAGTTTAATTGCATATTGATGAATATTCATTGAATCATATGGCCCAATAGTCATCTTTTTTTTTCCATGTAAAAATTTTGTTTTTCTAAGGAAGAATGTCAGCCCCAAATATGCCTCTTTGACATAAAAATTATTTTGAGCTGAAGGCAATTAAGAAGTCATAAATGCAGAAAAAGTTCCCCTTTTCTGCCAAAAGGCAGGAAATAAATTCTTTCATTGGAGACATACTCCTATCAGTCTAGAGATGGCACCAGAGACATCTGCCAAGGAATCTTAGTGAATTAACCCTGATCTTCCTAGTTAAGGAAGGTCAAAACTACCTAGGCCACGTTGGCCTACCAGGCCCAAACCCCTTTGTCTTACCCATTCTTCATCAATGTGTTGTTTCTTTGTCTAAAATGTGTGAGCACTTCCTGCTCTGGTCACTTCTCTGGGACCTCATTCTCTGGTGAGGGTTTCTGTGTACATGTAAAATTTGATAAAATCTACATGCTTTTTTCCTGTTAATTGGTCTTTATCAGGTTAATTTTCAGACCCAGTTAGAGACATGAAGAGGGCTGAGGAAAACTTTCCTCCCCTACAGTTTGAATTCGGGTTATAATTACAGAACATATGTAAGTAACTCAATATATAAGAGTTTCTGACATCACCAATCTATTATTAAATAATTTAGGTAGCTCAAACAGAATCTATATATCTGGGGGAAAACATCATATTTAGCTACTGATAATCCAAACTTGTTGCTATGTCTTGCCCAGACTTTCATCTGAAATATGCACCCACCCTTCCCCACGCAACACCCACTCAGCAGTTGTCCCAGGCTCCAGCATGGCCTTGTAATGGAGATGGCATTGTCTCCCTCTGGGGAGGAAAGCTGGTGTCCTCTCTTGACCAGTGGTCACTGGATTGATGCTGACATAACACACTTACTGGAAAACGATCGGACACTGCCATTCCAGCTGTTCCTTGGAACATGTTGCTCAAAATAGATGCATCCTCAGTTGCTGGGATGAGCGGCGTCAGCAAGGCCCACTCAACCCCTGTCATGCTTAAGCATGGGCCTCTATGGCCCTGACGGAGTACAGTCGTGTGGACTGGGCCTGGCAGATGCCTATTTTAAGCAGCATGGCTCCCACAGAACTGTAATAGGATGTACTCCAGAGGGGACGTGCCTTCCTCAACTTCCACTGTCCTCACCAGAGGGCAAGGGCCATGCTTGTCAGCACATTACCCAGAAAGTCACCCACTCACCCAGGACCTATATTTAAGTACTTCTCACAACAGAACAACCACTTGTTTCCATGGTTCTCCAACTGAAAAGGTTACTCTGAGAAGTTAGGATGCTTTCCAGACACTGTCTAATTAGCACTGTGTCTGCGCTGCAGAAAATATCTGCAACACAGCATTTCACAGGACAGTGTAGTCAGAGCCTGACGACTCATCTGGGTGCCTCAGAGAGAAGAAAGTTCCAGAAGGAAACCGGAGCTCCGTGTGGGTTAAGCTCAGGGGAACTTCTTCCCGTCTTTAGCCTTGCTGATGAAGATGACACCATCAGCAGGATACCAGTGTAGGGGTGTTGCAAGGATTACAGAAAAATTCTGGTCCATTTGTATTGCCATGTATTTACAAGATCTACTTGGTTAGCCTTACAGTATTCAAGTCAAAGTCTTTCCATTTTTAGTAAATATGGATAAATTTTTTTGACAGGTTATAACTTGGGTCTCTGAGCATTTCCTCATTAGCATTAGCTGATTTGAAATACCATGGCTGGCTATTGGTTTTCTCAAAAATACTCTTTTTGGTGTTTTTGTTAAAAGGCAACATGATGGCATCTTGTAATTTAGCACATTCACTGAGGCCTCCTTGGTGAAAAGACATTGTGTCAGATGCTGGATGCTTTCTTTTTGCTTGTTACTTTATCGTAACAGAACTAGGTAAGTATTACTACTTTAAAAAGACATTGCTTAAAAGAAAACTAGATAAAGAGAGCAAGAGATCATACGATGCGTAACTGAGTTTGTAAATGCTTACCGGTGCTGCCCAGGTCAGACTGAAAAGGAGCAGTCCCAAACAGACAATTTGCATCTTTGAGAATACCTGTAAAAAGACAGTAAGATTTTACCCTAAGGAATTGCCAATTATGAACTGCAGCCATGGAATGAATAAAACACAAAAATATATACAGATATCCTTTCCCCTAGCCATCCTTTTGTTTAAAAAAAGATACTATGTATAATGTATATTCAACTGCAGCTACTTTAAGAGCTTTCATATGCCTAATTATTCCAATGTGAAAATAAAAATTGTCCAAAATTATTAAAACAATGAAGTCAGTTGATAGAAATGGATTTTATAGATGTATTTATTTGCTGTACTGTCAGCCTGAATTTTTTCCTTCTGTTTTTAGAGATCATTTAATTTAATTGTTTATGTAACTCATAATAATACATTAAGTTAGTATAGCAACTCATAGTAGGCTTTTTAAGTGAGCCAGCCAGGGAGAAGACTCCACTGAGAGCGATGAAATCTTGTCCACTACCGGGCTGGGGCCCTAATATATATCTTTGTATTTATTAGCAATGTATCTGAGCTAATAGCCATCTGTGGGCTGAAAGTGAAACAATTTATGTAATAGTTGTATGAAGAGCTAATGTTTATTGAATACTAAAATGAGCCAAGCACTCTTCTAAAATTTTACACATATTCAATTAATTGAGCTTCACAACAACCCTATGAGTTAGGTGGCATTACTATTCCTATTTTATATATTAGGAAATAGACATGGAAAGTCAAATTACTTGTCCCAGAATAAGGGGCAGAATTAGGATTAATATCTGAGCAATGTAGCCATGGAGCCAGTGTTCTTGCCATGCCAACTAGAGTAAGTTTCTATTCTCTTATCTTATTACAGACAAATCTACATGTAGTTAATTTAAAGACAAATCATATTTTTTATTGTGCTCAACAAAATTACATTTAAAACATTAACATTTAGCTATGGATAAAGGTACATGTTCACACTTAGGTAAATATACTAAGAGGATCTAGTGAGCTCATTAAAATCAAGTACCCATTAGACTGAAATGAAAATCAATATGATCATCTTTTAGTTTTGATGAATGTTAAGTATTTTACTATAAGACATATAGCAACCAGTATGAGAAAAAAAATATATGCCATTCTTTGAGATTACTTAGGGAAAAGCACTTTTAAGGAGAAAAATAATTAAACACTGTTACAATCTTTATTTCAAGGTAAAAACTTGTATTTAGATAAATTAACAGAACTACTAAATATATTCTAAAATTTTAGGCTATTTTCTAAATTTTTACAATTTTAAAGGCTTTAATTCTAACTATAATTTAGCTGTCCAAGCATTAGGATCAGGATAATACAAGTCATTTATCAAATGACTCAATGCTGATTAGTACAAACAGCTGCACAGATGAATTTTGAAAGTATGAATATGATCATATTATCCTTATTCTGGTTTGTAAGTAAAGGTGTAAAGTAAAATTATAGTCTTTGAGTTGCCATTGTTCTTGATAATGCTAACAGTTCAATCAAAAAGAAAGTTGCTGTGAAGCATTCAACTTTAGCTGATAATTTCTAGAGCTGATGACTTCTCTATTTTAAAAAACAAAGCACTAAATATTACACAGTTGTTGTCAGTAGAGAATACTTTCAATATGCATTTGTTTTCAAAAGCAATCTCCCTACCTGGATGGCATGTATCCTGAAAATATAAACTCTATTATAAAGCTATTTGCTATCAAGAAATCAACAAAGCCAAATTACCTGGTAGCTTTTAACTTCAGAATACCTGGTTTCTTCTGCAGGATTAACAGTCTCTGGGCATTTTGCTGAAATTTAAAGTTTGTTAGAGTTCCCAATGGCCAATCAGCATTGTTCACTTCACACTAACAAACAATTTGTTACCAGTGCCCACAGATAACCATAGGGGGCAAAGTAATTTTAATCTAAAAATGTTTTTGTGGTGGAAAGCTGCTATCAAATGTTCCAGAAAGTGGGATAAACAGAAAATATAAATACCCCAGTTTGGTATATCATATTGTCAAATCATTAGAACTGATTTCAAAACTATTAATTAGGACTCTGAGTAGCTAACAAGTTTATAAATGAAAGTTATTTTAGCTATCTTTTTGTGTGGAAATTTTATAATTTCAGTTTTGTCTGAATTAAATATAGCCACATTTAACAAAAATGTACTGAGTGCCTATTATGTGACAGGCACTGGCGAAATGGCAGCAGACAAAGCAGACAGAAAAAAATCTCTGTCCTCATGGAGCTTATGATCTGGTGGGGAGACAGGCAATAAACAAGATAAATAAGTAAGACACATTAGACAGTGACACAGACTAAGTCTAAGAAGGAAAAATATTGTGGGGAACGGGGCTAACCAGCACCAGGGGTGGGACACTGGGCTGAAACACAGGTAGGGCATCCTGGGAAAGTGAGAAGGTGACTGTTGAGTAAAGACCTGCAGACATGCAACTAGGGAAGAACATTCTAGGCAGAAGGAAGAAGAAAAGGAGAATCCCAGAGACAAGAGTATGCTGGCTCATTCCAGAAAGTGAGACAAGGTCAGTTACAGAGGAGGGACTAAACAGGGGAACAGCAAGAAATAAGGTCAGAAAGGTAGTTACGGCAGATGATATGGGACCTATAGGTCACCGCAAGGCTCTTAACTTTATCCTGAGTGAGAAGGAAGCCCGTGGAGGTTTGGGGCAGAGGAGTAACTGAAGGTGCTCTGGAGTAGGAAACGGCAGAGACCAGCTAGGCAGCTCTTAGGGTAATCTGAGCACAACATAATAAGGACTTGAACCAGAGTGTGACAGAAGGGATGGGGAGAAGTGGTCATGTTCTGAATATGTTTTGACAGTAAAGCTAATAGGATTTGCTGATGTACCAGAAGTGAGTTGCAAGAGAAAATCAAGAACCAAGGATGACACCAAGTTTGTTTGCTTTGAGCAACTGGAAGAATGAAGCTGACTTTTATTGATGTAGGGGGAACTGCAGAAGTGGCTTTGTGGGAAACATTGAGAGTTTGGGTTTGGATCTGAATGTTACAAAATGGTCAAGTGAGGACATTGGCTTTCTCAAGGAAGCACGTAGCACACCCACACTGGACTAAGCCTTTCCAGGGCAACTGCTTGCTCTGCTGTTTTGCCCAGTTAGGCTCCCAAATTCATGACTGCAATAGTTGAGGAGGTTCCATTCAGTCTAAAAATTTTATAATACCTGAAGGGCTAATTTACAGTAGAACTATATGTGAAACATCAGTAAAAGATAACATAAGGGTTATTTAACTCATCCCAAGTGATACAGACTATAGTTAAACACAATTTTAGCAGACTATAAATAATAATGAGATTTAAGTGTAAACTCCCAGTTTTTCCTAGCTTCCAAAACAGACAAAAAACAAAATAAAGCAAACAAAACAGCCCTTGGACAGCTTTAGCTGAGAGATGGTGTCTTTCCTAGTTTGGGTTGAATCCCTATTTTTTTGCTCTATCTAAATTCTGCAGAATCATCTTCTGAGTGTCTGGAGCTGGTTTTTAAAACACTTGCCAGTGGGAATGTGTGATGATGATTGGGCAAAGTCTAAATTACATAAGACACACACACACAGAATTAAACATGTTTAAAAACCAAAAAAAAAAAAAAAACACTTGCCAGGACTAGAATTTGAGCTAATGGGCTGGGGCCACTGTTGATTCACAGCCATTCAACCATGGATCTTACATTATTTGAACATTGTTGTTGACAGTGGAGGCATTTAACTCTAATAGCTTTGGAGTCAAACAGTTCTGAGTTCAAATATTGATTCTACCACTTGTTTGCTATTGTCAGTTGCTTAAACAATTAAATTGAACTTCAAATTGAACCTCAATTTCTCCATCTGAAAATGGGCAACAGTAATAAGCTAAACTTTCTTTGGGTGATTACTGTGATCCAAGCATTATTCTAATGTGGTACATTAACTCAATCTTTACAACAACTCTGTGATATGGGTACTGTTATTACCCTGATTTTAATGATGAGACATGAAGCAGTTAAATGAGTTGCTTAGGGTCACATATCTAGCAAAAATAAAAAGCCAGAATTTATAGTTAGGCAATCTCACTCCAAAGTGACTTTTGAAAACCACTGCACTACACTGTCTCATAAGGTCAGCATAAATATTAAATTAACAAATGTCTGCAAGGGGCTTATTTTTTTTAGCCCAGTACCTAATTCTAAATTAAATGATAAATGCATAATAGCTACCCATTCCACTCATTCTTCCCATCATTAAATAATAATCTGGTATTCAGATGATATCCTCCTGTTCCTCCTTTTGTTTACTGTTTATTTTCCTGCCATGTCATCTTCCATGACTTATTTGATAAGGGGAAAAAGCAATGAAATATTGAAAGAAATAATAGAGTTGAAGCCTGAAAGCCTATGGTAGGCTCTTTCTCTAGACAGCACAAGTATTGATAACTAAAATTTCAGCAGTGTGCAAAGGATTTTGGTGATAAGAGAGAGAGGCTAAAAAGAAAAGGCAAGCAAAGGACGGGGATGACAGGCAAGTGTGTACAGGCAGCTATAAGACTGAACAGAAATACAAAGCTCACTCCTGTAAGCAGGAGACAGATGTGAATGCCACAAAAAATGCTCATTTTAATATTCTGTTAAAGCAATGAATAATTCAGGAATCTCTATAATAGTTAGCAAGTTCCTGGTGTTTTAAAGTTCTACACAGTTCCACAATATTAACTATACTTTTGAATGATCTAGGTAGAAGAGTATATGCCTCATATATGGGGCAGTTTTAGAAATGATTTATCTTTCCATTGATATTATTTTGCAGTTCAGATATTTCTTACATGTGCTTTTTCCTTGTTTCTCCTCTCCAAGAATTTTAGTGTAAGAGATTTTCCATTCATTAAAGTGATGGGCGAGTTTTAATTCTATCTAGACAAACCTGTGTTCTTTGAGAGAAATCCTAGACTTTTAAGAGAAAAAATTGACTTAGCTACTCATTGTACCAAGGAGTAAACTGGCAGTGGCTAAATATATATGCCCCCAAAGCTAAAATGAATTCACAACTCAAAAAAAAATTTTAACTTGAGACTTAAATTTAGAACCTACAATTGACAAAAGCAAAAAAAAAAAAAAGGAGAGAGAAAGAGAATCTATTCCGGCTGAAAGGTTGAAGAGAAGAAAAGAAACTAGGGGAAAAACCTGAGAATGATTATTGTTAAAGTTTTATGAAGTGGAGGTATTACTTCTCCTCTCTTGAAACTTGCCTTTAGGGTTGAGCCTAAACTTTAGAAATTCAATATAGGTGTCCTAAATGTTTTTGTGTTAATAAACAGTGTTTCCATAACACTTCGTAGGAACCAGTAACTAAAACTAAAGAGCAGGGTTCCGTAAAATAAGGTTATCTATCCTCTCACTATCTCTATTTGACTGGAAAACAAAACAAAAAAAACAAAACTAGGAAGCAATAGGAAGGACACTTGGGCTTTCTTACCGTTCTTGGTTGATGGGTCGTAAATAGGCACCTCTACCAATCTGCACCTAGCCCAACTTTCCTGGGCCAGGCTGACATGTAAAGTTGCTCCTCAAAGAGATTTTAACATGAAAGTACTTCACTGAACATGTTTCATGTTGTGATAGTTTTTTCATTTCTTACCCTTCACTTGAGTGAGAATAATCATATAAAACATTAGCTAACTAGAAACCTATACTATTAGTTCCAGCTATTGGACCCTCAGACAGGAGTAAGGTGTTGCTTTTGCTTTGTTTTCCCATCTGTTTCTGGAACATCCCACCCATCATCTCTGTACTTGCACTTTAGGCCCAGTTGCTTGGGTGTGTGTGTGTGTGTGTATTACATTAAAATATATATAATTTATATATAAAACATTTATAAATCTAGATAGATTTATAAAATACATATATTTATATAAATTTATATAAATAAATATTAATTTATTTATTTTAAAAAAGATTTATAGGAAATATTTTTATCTTATAGAATCTTGGTCCCCAACTTATTCTTAACACTATTATGTACCATATTTCTCTGTATCATCTTAGGCAGTTAGTGGTAAACATATACTATATATATATATTATATAACTAATAACTCTCTATTTCTGTGCCAAAAATGTATAGCATTTCCCTTCTGAAATCAGTAGATGAAAAGAATTTTGTGAGACGAAAAGAGAGGGCCTTGTTGAGTTATCTCCTCTTTGGCATATGACCCTTACAGAGTCGTTAAGGATTTAGGCTTTCCATAGAAGTATTTATTCCCCATTGATCTCCAGAATAGAGTAAAAAATGAGTGTGCTGGGAGTCTTGAATCCGTTTTTAGCAGAAGAAAATGTTTCTGTTTTAACTATGTTCATTCATGAGTATCAATATTCGCCCTAAGTTTAAAAAAGGTCACTTTTCTAAAATGTCACTTGCAACCAACTTTCTCATCTACCCCAAAATTATCTTTATTTTTAGTTTTTATTATTTTTTTCTCTCAGTATTTGGGAATTTCAACAGAAATACATAAAAATTTCAGCCAGATACAGGGTCACAGAACAGTATGAATCTAGCTGTGTTCATTTCTCTGGGCTATTTGTTTACTCATTCAGCTATTACTAGCAAAGAGAAGACATGTCAATATAATTTGCTTTTATTTTTATATTAGAAAAATATCTTATTACACCTTAAATGTAACTCAGAGGATGTAGTTAAAATGTAATTATAATGATACCAGGCCTTCCTTTAAGGACATAGTGACATTGCTGGAAGGGGCTGCAAAACTTTGCTGTGTGTCCTCAAGGGGGATATATCTCATTCTAAAAATGGTCTTTTTCAGAGGTCTTTTTGTTTTTTAGGACTAAGACTCTTCTTAAGATAGAGAACTTGACAACATTTACAGTTATTCACTGTATGGGACATATACTAATATGCCCAAATGGGGGCATATCTAGTCCTCTCAGCTTTTAGTTTTTAACTTTATGTCAGTCGTGTTGCTTTGTTTTAGCTCTTCTCTCATGACTTTCTTAATTCACATGGACCCCAATTTTTCCTATGCTTATCTGATCCTGTTCCAGTTATCTACTGCTGTGTAACCAACTACCTCAAACTTAAAGTTTAAAACACCAATTTATGATTTTCTCTCAAGGTTCTGTGGGTTGGCTTGGCTCCGCTGTGGGCTCCTCACTCAGGATCCCTCATTTGGGGCATTTGCAGAGGGGCAACTACAGGAGTTATCCAAAGATTTGACTGGGCTACACACCCAAGACAGGGCCTTGGTGCTTTTCCATCTGGCCTCTCTCCAACAGAACAGGCTGTGTTTCCTACACAGTGGCTCAGGATTTAAAATACACAGTGGGTCAAAAACTCATTAATTGGATTTGTTGGTCTAAGAGTAAAAGTTCCAATGCAAATTATGTTGTTATAGTCTGTTCTTTCTCAGGAGGCCTCCCCACTCCTGATACCCTCCAGGTTCTTAAGAGTTGAAAGCAGAAGTTGGTAGGTTAGTTTCATGAACTAAGCCTGGGACTGTTACAGAATCATTGCCATTAAATTAGTCAAAGCAGTCAGATTCAAAGGAGTGCAGAAATATGTTCCACACCATGGTGAAGTTGCAGAGTTACATTGCAGAAGAGCTTGTGAAATGGGACTTGGTTTGGAGCCATCTTTGGAGAATATGACATGCCTAAGTTGGTCCCTAATAGCAATGCAGGTGTTGGGCACTGAAAATTATTCTCAAAGTGTTTAGTATACTCGTATTAGTTAGGATTCTCCAAAGAAACAGAACCAATAGGATATATGAATATATATCCATGTACATATATGTTGTGGGTCGAATTTGTTCTAGGTTCTTGTCCCTGCCGAAACAAAGAACTGAAAGGCAGAGACACAAAACAGAATGAAAGTTTTATTTGAATACATTCCAAGGGAGGAGCCGGCTGGAGTCAAGGTAGACAAACGTCTCGATTTTCTAGGGGAGGGCCTATTTACCATGTCCTCCCTGGAGGCACCTCTTTGTTTGACAGTGAGGTCATTTGATTGACAGTTCTAATTATACATCCATTCCTCTTGGTGAGCATGTCCTTTCCCAAAATCACACAGAAAAGCCCACAGTGGGGAGGTGGGGGGCTGCTGGGGGAGCAACACTACAATTTTATTTTAGTGAGATTATGATGAGGTGTGGTTTGGGGTGGTTCTTAGTCTTGTTCAGTTGCACCTGCAATGGAACCTGGTTGGGACCAGTTTGGCCTGGTCCCAATAGGTGAGGACGTTATCTTCCTGAAAAGTCTTTGTTATCTTCAAGTGGGACCCCCAAAGTGGGCAAATTTTCTTTGAACCTTATCTTCCCCTTCCCCAGCTGCTCATGTCTATCCTTCTACCTAACATAGGGATATTTGTTTATTTATTTGTTTGTTTATTTATTATGAGGAACTGGCTCAAATGGTTGTGGAGGCTGAGAAGTCCTACAATTGGCTATCTGTAAGCTGGAGACCCTGGAAAGCCAGTGGTATAAATCCAGTCTGAGTCCAAAGGCCAGAGAACCAGGGAAGCAGATGGTGTAAGTCCCAGTCCAAGGGCAGGAGAAGACACATGCCCCTGTTCAAACAGGCAGGCAAGAAACTGTAAGGTTGAAGGCACTTGGAGGAGGGGTGAGCACATCAGACACTGATGAAAAGTCCCCAGCTGCTGCTCCCTCCCAACCTGAAAAATGTGCCTTAGGCTAGCCAATCCTCACACCGCTGTAAATATAAGCTCTGCCTCCCCATACCTTCTTTAAAAACTTGCTGCCTGTCTACTTTCGCGTGACTTCCCTGGCCTGTGACAGGAAGGCCACAGAACCTTGCCCAGGGGTATTCAAATAAATTACCTGGCCCTTTGTTGCCTCTCTTCACCTGCTTATTTTTGCTGGAATTTATCTTACATTTGGTGCCAAAACCTGGGAAGGAATGTGAGTGTGGGGTCCCGACCGGCCACCGGCGGCCCCGCCCCCTCCTTCCCCGACCTGGGTCCACAGTCTGCTGTCTGCTGCGTGGACTATTTTCTGATGAGTCCCTCAGTTTCTCACGGTCTGCTTCCCTTCCTAACTCCGTTTCACCTGGTCCGTTAGAAATCGTGCGTACATCCAGGTCTGGCTATTCAGCCCATCCGTTGCGAGTATCCGGGATACTCGCCCCTGACCCTGCAGTGTGGGAGACGTCCCTCACCCAGGCTCCCAGGACGTCTCCCCTGACTTGGTGCACTTGGGATGCTGGGCGCTCCTCTCAGCAGGATTTGTTGGGAAGTGGCATAGACATGGGGAACCAGCCCTTGAAAGCAGAGGCTCAGACCCCGTTGCAGTGTCTCATTTCTAATTTGGCTACTCTATGTTTGTCCTGGGAAGTTCCCAAACAGAAGATAGTCTTTCTTTGCTCTGAGGCCGGGCCTCAGTATCCCTTGGACAATCAATCTCACCGGCCCCCTGAGGGAAATTTCAGTTTTAGCCTCCTCATCACCTTGATTAATTATTGCCACATACGTGCAGGCTTTTTAGACTTTGCACCCCCGCCCAAACCTTTATGTAAACATTCAATAACTCAGGTTCTCCTGGCCCGATCTCCAGTTAAATATTGTCAGCCTCTTACTCTGCCCAGTCCTTCCTTTTCAGATCCACCAGAAAACCTCAGTCGCCTGCCTTCCTCAGCTTGCAATCCCCTCCCCCTCTCTCCACCACCATCTTTAAGTCCTTTGTCTTCACACGTGTCGCCTCCATCTTAAAGTCCTACATTCTCAATCATGCCATTGTCCTGCTCTCCTCTTCTGGTGGCTGCACCACCCCCTCCCCCTCTCCTTCCACCTTCACCGCCCTCTTCCCCCACCGGAACACGCTCCTCCCACCCTCTGGTTCCAGAAGCCATGAACTAGAAGCTGGAGAGAAAGAAGGCAATTGGATATCAGTAACTCAAGTCTTTATATTGGTTTATCTCTCTGTGTATATGTTTTTGTGTGTGGGGGTGTTGCTGACTGTAGTCGTTGTACCTCAGTTTGTACTTTTGTGTGTCTAGGTGTATAGATGAAAAATATTTTATTTAAAAAGAAGTGCTTGTAAAAATTAGGCATTCTAAAACTTCCAGGAAATATGATAAAAAGTATTAAGCATTAATGCTAATCTGAGTTTGGCTGAGGCAAGCATGTCCTTGTTATCAGCTGCCTAAGTTTACCTAATGTGATTTAAGTTAATGTTATGTGCTAAATATTTTAAGAATAAATGCCTAAAGGCTTGGCTTTGTCTAATATTCAGTAAAGGTCTCGTAAATAACCTAGCATAGTTAAAAATAAGTATAGCAAATAAATCCCAGTATCAAATACACAGCAAAATTAAAATTTTGTTTTCAGTTAAAAAGACAAAGTTTTCTTAACTGTTAATCTGCTCTTAATATTAAAAAATTGCAATAAGTTTTCTAATTGTTTTATCAAAGCAGTTTCTCAAGCTTAAAGTCTCAATGAGTTGTCAGATATTTAAGAAAATGAAATCTTAATATTAAAAGGACTAAAAGCTAAACTTTAATAACTGTGTAGCCTTCTTTATTTGCCTTTGAAGTACCTTGTCATTCTAGTTAATTAGATAAGTATTGCTTCATGGCAACCTATAATCCTATTTAAGCAAGTGCCAAAGAAACTTTCTTCTGACAACTTCCCAAAATCAAATTCAAAAAGGTACTTTTACCTCTAATTAACTGATATTTTCCAGAGGGCTCCTAGAACATGTCAGAAGAACCTTTTCTCATTGGAGAAAGTATTTAGCTAATTAAACTCATTTATCTGATATATAATTACCTGCTTAATTACCTAGAAAGCACTGTCAAAAAGAATAATGCTAAACTTTGTTACTAAATGTTTTGTGTTACAGAAATATCAGAATTTCCCTATGACAACTGTCTTACAGTAAGCCGTCATCAGATCTTTAACCATTGTCATTTGTAAGTCTTTTGTCATCTATACTCACTGTTTTATTATTGTTAAGCTAGTAAAGAACTAGATTTCAGCTAAACAGGTATTACATAGGATTAAGTAAACTAAGGAAGATAATTTGGTGGCTTTTTGTTTCAAATGTTGTTGATAAACTGTTTTAAGCTTTTTTTCTTAAGCTGACAACAGTTTAGTAAATGACTACCTTTATAAGCAGAATTGAAACCTTATCTTTCTCTCTACCTGATCCCTCCAGAATTTGAAAACTCTCAATAACTATTTTTATATTTCATAGCAGTATGTTTATTTGCACAAGTTCAATAAGAATCTGCTTTCCTTGTAAAAAGACCAATTAAAAACACTGGTTATATTACCAAGGTTTTGACTGGAACATCATACCTGAGAGACATGTGCATAAACTCGGATATGAACTTTAAGGAACTAAAGTTGACTATATAAAGCCAACAAAGCCCCTGGGAAGAATTGGCCTGGTACCTTGCTTACAGGGTTCCCAGCAGCCTTACCAGGTGAGTAAAGAAGGTCACTTCCTGGCAGGTGCAGGAACCTCAGGATGTCTTGGAAACCTCGAGAAGAGAAAAATTCACCCAAATCTACAGGTACTGCAGGCAAAACCTGATAGCAAGTCTGGCTTGGCTTTCTGGCCTTGAGAGGCCTTTAAAAGTTCAATTTGAAATTCCTTACAAAAAGTTCCAGCAAAGCACATTTAAAAGAGCCTATATAATCAATTGCTCTTCTTGCTGCACTTATGCAAATAATAAAGTCGTGTTAATTATTTTCTTAATCTAGCTACTTCTAATAAAAATAAGGGTGATTTTAGAGAAAAATATTGTTTCAATAATGCAGTCTTATCTATACTAAATCCTAATACTAGTCATTAAAATGTAAACTCAATACAAAATTTTAGTTTCCCCATAATACCTAGCTATAATTCTCAATTAAACTCTTCATATTTCTAGTTCTCATATTCAGCCATGCATTCTTAATCTCATCAAATTTGTCCTTCCAGAATAAAAGCACCAACTTTCTGAGGCCCTCTCAACTAACCAGTAATAGAAACCTAGCTGCACCCATCACTGCGTCCCTTCTCAGCATGAAGCAGCCAGAGCCATCGTTGCCCCTTTTCCCTAGCAGCAGCTAGAGTCTCTATCTGTAGAAAAGAAAATGAAACAAAAACCATGAGCTTGGACAGAGTGAAGTGAGGACCTCTAGAGAAAGAGTGAGATGTTTGCAGTCAGAGCGATATAGCTACATGCTACGAACCCCCCTCGGCCCTCCGACACAACGCCCCTTTTCAGCCAGAAGTAGCCAAATTAAGTCATTACCCATTATGACCCAAAGGCTGAAATGTAAGGTTGAAGGCACTGGGCGGGGGGGGAGCGGGGGGGAGAGGGGAGCACGTCAGACACTGATGAAAAGTCCCGGGCTGCTGCTCCCTCCCAACCTGAAAAATGTGCCTTAGGCTAGCCAATCCTCGCACCGCTGTAAATATAAGCTCTGCCTCCCCCCACCTTCTTTAAAAAACTCGCTGCCTGTCTACTTTCGCATGACTTCCCTCGCCTGTGACAGGAAGGCCACGGAACCTCACCCGGGGGTACTCAAATAAATTACCTGGCCCTTTGTTGCCTCTCTTCACCTGCTTATTTCGGCTGGAATTTATCTTACAGAAACAAAAGGGGCAAATTCCTCCTTCCTCTGCCTTTTCTTCTGTTCAGGCCTACAATGGATTTGGTGATGCCCACCCACAGTGAGGGAGGCAATC
This sequence comes from Manis javanica, assembly GCF_040802235.1. Lineage (NCBI taxonomy): Eukaryota > Metazoa > Chordata > Mammalia > Pholidota > Manidae > Manis > Manis javanica. The sequence continues at coordinate 101,903,418 of NC_133160.1, forward strand.
TACTTTACTGAGCCCAACCATTCAAATTTAAATCTCAACCAGAAATACCCTCACAGACACATCCAGAAATAATGTTTAATTTGGGCACTCCTTGACCCAGTCATGCTGACTCATGAATTAACCATCAGACTACTGGATTTGATGATATGAGCAGCTGGGGAAGGGGAAGATAAGGCTCAAGGAAAAACTGCCCAGTTTGGGGATCCCACTTGAAAGATAGCAAAGGCTTTTCAGGAAAATAGCATCCTTACCTATTTGGACCTGGCCATTCTGCACAGCATAAATATAGTTTATGTTGTGCCATTGATTTTACATTAGCTATTCTACATCTAGAATCAAGCTTTGCATCATCTGGCTAAAGGGTGAAATATACCTGATAATCCCTGTCTCAAAATTTCAGAAGATAGTATACTGAAAAATTATCTTTGAATATTATTTATCAAAGATAAAACTTCCTGAGGTGTTTAGGTCCAGTAACTGTCAGAAGCATCTAGTAAGTGGTGGCAGAAAGGATACAAGTCACAGACTTCTGCTTCCAATACCATGAATGTTAATTAATTTTAAAAATAAAGTTTGAAATAAAGGACCAAGCTTCAAGTTGGGAAAAAAGAAAAGGTGGTGAGCTCACTGATAGTTTGTTTATATCCTAAGTGATTACCAATAGCTTAAGTTTAAAATTAATCAGTTCTTTATGGTTATGACTTTATACAGTCATCTAAAATAGGAGTCAGGAAACTATGGCCTATGGACCAAATATTCCCCATCATCTGTTTTTGTAAATAAAGTTTTATTGGAACACAATCATGTTCATTTACATATTGTCTGTGGCTGCTATTGCTACAATGACAGACTGACTATTTGTGATGAAAAGCATATGGCTACAAAGTCAAAAATATTTACTATCTGTATTGATCACACCATTCCCAAGACCTTAACCTAATCAACTGACTTTGTCATTAAAGATGCATTAAGACAAAAAAAAACTATGAATTCCCAAAAGACAGATTTTATGGCCAGGCAATTCTGTTATAATTGAATACACCTAAATGTTAGGAGAGACAGAAGGGGGAGTGGAGAGGAGGGAGGTGACAATCCTGAGTACTTCATAACATGTTGGATCCTGAACAGAAACCCAGTAAGTACACTCCATATGTAGGAGATGAGGCAATGAAGACTAGGAAACGATAGTGATTTACTTTTGATAGCCATTATTCAAGCCCATCTAACTCCAGAGCTCATGGACTTTGCACAATACCGAACTGCCTGTATAAAAAGATATACCAAAAATAGGAGAAGATCGCCTTTCCTTGAAAATATTCTTTAGGGCTCAAGTCATAAAACATGTCAGGGTCTAAGAAAATTGTGATCTAATAAGACAAGGCTCATTTATCAGCAGTGTTCTCATCATTTGAGATTTCCTGCTCACATTATGGTTCAACATCTGTTACTGATGAATATACACTAATGAATATAGCATACTGGTAAGGAGCAAAGATTCTAAAGCCAGTCTGCCTTTGTTTTAACTCAAGCTTGCCCACTTGTGACCCTGTGTAAGCTGCATAGCTTCTTTGAGCTTCAATCATCAGTAAAATGGGGGATAATAAAAATACCCACCTGATAAGAATTTTGTGAGGCATAAATGAGTTAGTAATAAATGACATTATTGGAATAACTGGGAAAATTTGAATATGGACTGTACTTTAGAAAGTTACATCAATGTTAAATTTCTTAAGAATGACAGTGTGACTGTGTAGGAGAATTCCTTGTTCTTATACTGAATGCTGAAGTATTTAGGAGTCAAGCATCATGATGTCACACTTCCCGTAACCATTCTTTATGTTTGCCAACCACATTTGCAAAAAAGTATATGTATATGAAAGGCAGAGGCGCACAGAAATAGATAGAAGATAACATCAATATGGCAAAATGTTAACCATTGGTGAATTTAGGTGAAACATATAATAAGGGTGCTCATGTAGTAATCTTCGAACTTTTCTGAAGACTTAGTATTTTTCAAAATAAAAAGATAGTAGACAATTAGTTGATGCATGTGATGCCTTACAACCATTAGTTATCAGACAAAAATCACTCAGAGGACAGGGTTCTTCATTTTCATATGTCCAGTGTCTAAACATTACCCAGCTCCATAGCAGATGCCCAAAACATCTTCTCAATGAATATATTGAAAGATGAATAAATGTTTGTCTTCTTACTCTTACTCACTGTCTCCTTCCTGCACTATTCCCATTTGAAATTTGCTTTCAGGTTTATATCAAGGCATAAATTGCAGTTAAGGCTTTTCATATCAGTCCTCTTTGGTTGCCTGTGTGTTTGTGTGTATGTACGCGCATATAGACATCTAAGAGTTTTCTACCCCATCCCTCTCCCTACCCTACCTAAAGTCAAGTCAAATAGGAAAAGGGTATGGCACAGGACATTCCATTAAATTTGAATCAGATAAACAATGAATCATTTATTTAATATAAGTATGTCCCAAATACTTCACAGAGGCCCAATATTGCAAGGAACACACTTACACTAAATTTTTTTTCATTGTTTATCTGAAATTCGAATTTAACTAGGCATCCTATATTTTTACTTGTTAAATCTGGCAACTCTAATAAAAAACATTTATACCCTGGTGTATATGTCTGACTATTCCCACATGCATGTCAAAATCTCAGCTATGTTGATTTATCCACAAGAAAATGTTTATAGTGTTTCTGAGTTTTAAACCACAGAGGAAATAAGCTTTTATCCATTGATTGAATTGTACCCTACTGGTCCTACCTTTTTCAATTCTGAATCTCTCATTTTTCTTCTTAATTATAACACATTTGAAGTATTGCATTTTTATTTGTGGTACAAACCTATAGATAGAATATACATATAGGTCACATAAAAATACTTGAGGATAATAATTAAACCTAATATACAGTGTTAAGTAGTGTGATTAAAGAAATAAGCATTTATTATATACAGTGTCATTAATGTCAATCTCATCTTAGAAGTACTTCTTGCACAAACAATATATTTTAGCAGTTAGTAATAATGCAGGCACATTAAAAATACTATTTATACAACTACAACCTCAAAACATTCAATCAACCTTGATCTCATGGATTGGTTAACTACTTGATAAATGGCCCTGATTTATAATGGCCTTTCAATAACATACCAGGGAAAAGCAACAGGAAGCCCATTACTTGCAGAAGCAATTATAGAAATCATTTTGGAACAGGAGCTCCATTCCACATTATAATAAGCACATTTGTTATATTGTACCTTCCTGAGTTGCACTTTGAAAATGGTAGACACTCGAAACGCCAGAATGGATGACTTCATCCCAGGCGGCCTTCACTGGTGGTAGTAGTAATCATGACCATCATAACCATCGTAGCTGCGCCCTTTATAGTAGCTGTACTCATCCTCATAGGCTCGGTAATTGTCCCCACGGGGCTCCCCGTTCCCATTTTCGTAGACTTCATACCCACTGTCGTATTCACTGGTGCCCGTGGGTTCATACTCCCCGCCTGAGCTGGTGGTGCTGAGCTCGCTCGCCATGGGGGTGGCACCCCGGAACTCTGGTGGTGGCGATGTAGGCTGAAATCCACCGTTTGGAGTTGTTTCCATAGGGCTGCCATTACCCTGCTCGCCAGCCTCTGTGATTCCTTCTGCATCGGCTTCAGTAGCACTTTCTTCACCTTCCCCATCATCCCCACCACTGCTGCCTTTGCCGTTGTCCACATCTGTGCTGTTGGTGCCGTTGACACTGTGCTCGTTTCCATCCACTTCCGCTTCAGTTTCTTCCTCTTCCTCCTCCTCTTCCTCTTCCTCTTCGTCACTTTCCTCCTTTTTCTTGGCCTTGTTTCTTACAGCCCCAGCCTGTAAGGAAAAGTTTGAAAGAATCTAAATCTAGACAGGCAAATGTTAAACTTAAGGCCATTACTTTATCCAACCAGGCTGCACAGGAAGTCTTGTTTTAAATGTCATTTTGAATTGCAGCCAATTTAACTCACAGAAGAATTGGTGGAGGTTTAAAAAAGATTCAGAATGATATTTTTGTCACTGGTTTTTAATGTAGAAGTATGTGCCTGATAGGTAAGCTTCCACTGTGGCAGATGCTTCCTAGAGCTTTGCTACTCACTTTCTCTGCCCTGGAAACCTCTTTCCTGAAAGGCGATGGCATCAATCAGGACATTTTATCCATTGCTAAGATGCTTGCCCTCCGTCTGTGAAAGTCAGTGTAACAACACGGGGAGAGAAGTCGCCTGGGGAAAGATCTTTCTTTATTGTAAACAGGGAAATTGAATCTGCATTCACTTTTTCAGCTTTTTCAAAGTAAGTTTCACAGTTAGATAATATAAAATACGTGTGTATAGTGTCAGGATAACCTTAGACTTCAGTAAAGAAATGAAATCTGGTGTAACATTTTGGAGGAATTATTACCTTCTTGGGAAGCTGCATGGCGGCTAGACCTGTATTCCCCATACCAGGTGTGGTCTCCTCTCCGTAGCCAGGTGTTGTAGCAGAAAGTGTAGTGTTCTCAGCTTCAGATTCTTCGTCTTCATTCTCATCAGAATTTTGATTCTCTTCATTGTTTTCTTCTTCATTCGAAGTCTCCTGGTGAAAACATTAAGAGCAAGAAAATTTATTTTGGCTGGAAGATAATTCAAGATTTTTTGGATGTGTGAACCACTGCTGGGAAAATCTCAGCCAGCTCATTGCCCGAGGTTGGCAAATCATCTTGTGACATTTTCGCTTCTCACTTGTCAGAACTCAGCTCAAAGTTCTCTCGCCTATTTACCACACTATAGTTTGTTTTAGATATTTCTGTATTCTATTTAATCAATTTAAAGATATTCATATGATAATTTCAGCAAATCTGACAATAAAGCTTCATACCATACATGATTTAGGCTTTTAAAGTCTTATCAACAACTACTAAGGCATGGTAGTAAATTAATTCTTATATTTGCTGTCAAATAAGCTGAGAACTAATGCCTTTTTAAAAAATTATTCCTTATAGCAGCCCTGTAAGGTACTGCTCTCATTCTTTTGAAAAAGAAAAGTGAGCTCAGGAAAGCTAAATAACTTGCTTAAGGTCTCATAGTAGTAATGAGGCTGCATCTTTCTAACTCAAAGAGCTGAGCCCTTTCTAATGTACCATGATGTTTTTGCTGATGATTAGGATTTATATGAATTGTCTGTACTACACCAAGGATATTTTTTCAGAAAGAATTTTTTTATAGAAACACCTATCTTCAAATTGATTGCATGTCTTATTTACTACTCAACAGAATGAATATGTTTCATTTGCTTTCAAGCCTATCTAAAGAAAAAAGATATATTTAGTTCAAGTCTTTTCCCAGTATATAAACCAGTTCTGTGCTGTATGCTGTATTCAGATTTCATGCACTTGACACACAACCAAATTTTATGTACAGTGAAGAAACTAAATGCTCCAAGAAGTCCTTAGCTGTATATTATGTTACTGTGTGAAGATGTTTTTAAAAATTAATACTCTTCAAATGAATGCTTGTTATAATACTATTAGTCATAGTATAATTTTATTTAACATTGTATTCTCTTGCCTTTACCCCATGTTGTTAAGCAATGGTTTGTTAATTGAGTTAATCTCCTCATAGTTAATATTAAAAGTCAGAAATTCATACTTAAATGAGTACTGGAAAACTGAATTCATTTCAGTGTATTTTTTTAAAGAGATTATGATGTTAAGATAACTTTATCTAGGCAACCTATGTTTTAAAGACTTCAAACAAAACCCAGATTTAGCCTGCCTTATTACTAAAACAAAGTGACTAAAGGAGAATATATTTGTTTTGTCAAATCTATAAATTCCACTGTTTCAGTGAAATCTTGGGACTGCTGGAATCCACCCCAAAACAGTCTCCAAGCTAATTGTGTTGAATATCCCACTAACACCATACTGTTTATTTTTTCATGTTTAGCTTTATTGTAACACACTAAACCATTCAGGAGAGATGGAGGAAAGGTCTTTAGAGTAAGAGAATATGCTAGTCAGGTCCTGTACTCTCATTTCAGAGGTCTCACATGAGTTCAAGTAGATGGCAGGTCATTAGTGGCAAGGTCATGACTAAAAGTCCCAACTCATAGACTTACATGTTTTTTCCTACAAGATGCTTTCGTTTCCTAGACACTTTATTTATGGATGTCCTGCTGCAATGACTTAAAAAGGAAAGTAGGTCAGTCTGTTGATGGGTACTATGCCCCAAATATCTTTTTGAATATAACAACTAGCAGTAATTTGTGCTTAAAAAGTATTATGAACTCATTAGAATGGTTAAAATGACTGAAAGAAATAAGTGTTAGTGAGAATGTGGAGCAACTAGAACCCTCATATTCTGATAGTGTGGGTTTCACATTAGTACATCGCTTGGGTTGCAGCTGCTCAGGTTGAACATATACATACCTTTTGACTTAAAAATTTCACTTCTATATGAAATGGCCTCCAGAAGTGAATTCATATGCTCACCAGAAGGAGTAGTAGAATGTTCATAGCAGCACCCTCTGTTATAGCCCAAACTTGGAAACTACCCACCTGCTCAACAACAGAATAATACATTGTGGTGCATTCACATAATGAAACACAGACAATGAGAATGGATGATTAGAACTACAGAACACTATGGAAGTGTTGAGAGTGGAAGAACCCACACACAAGAGACTGTATGCTGCATGATTCCATCTGTATAATATACAAAAAGAAGCAAAAGCAATCTCTCTGTTAGGAGTCAGAGCAGCAGTTGCTTTGGAGGTGCTTGTTAATGTATGGATGGAGCACAAAGCATATGCTGCTTTTTGATATGGGTGCTGGTTACACTTGTGTGCCCAATTTCTGAAATTTCAATGACCTATATACTTAGAATAATTGTGTTCTGTACATGATATTTCGACAAAAATTTTTTGAAAATGAGACTGAATAGTTTAGCAATGGGAAAAGTCTATGATCACCAAAAGGCCCAAGTACCTTCTCATGTGAGTACAGCTCTCCTGGAGAGATTCTGTGTATTTAACTTGAATTGCCAATGAAATTTTAGGGAAGCAATGGGAGTTAAAGAGGTTTTAGAATCTCTTTAGGATGGAAGACCTCAAAGTTTATTCATCCACTCTGAGTGGATGATCTTTGGAGCATTTATTCCTCTGAAGTTTTTGAAACTAAACCACCAAATATTTACTGGGCACCATATATGTGTAAGAAACTGTGCTAGGCAGTGAGGAGATACAAAACAGGGTACACCACTGTTCCCCCACAAAGCAGAGATGAAATCTATGTTCTCTATTCCCTGGGTCATGGGAAGTTTGTAGACAGGTTCTAGGAGGATTATAAATGTTCAGAGATTGTTGGCAGAAAATTTTAAGTGTGTGTGATTTCATCAGGGTCCTAAAGGACTCCTACCAATCTTCCTCCATCCCCATCGACCAAGTGAAGAACCATTGCCATAAGATATGTAATCTAACTGAGAAATCTAGCTGGCAAGGCAATTTTACAATCACGGTATAGCACAGCTGTAGTTAAGTGGATTACCCTAGCTTAGTTCTTGTGTAAAATTACTATGTGGAATTCCAGGCAAAATTTTGTGGGATTTAGTAGGTGGCACTTTTCCTGGTACTGGCTTGACATTCTTATAAGTCCTTCCTCTAAGCTATTAGGGTAAATTATGTACTGGAAACGTTGCTTTTATGGTTTAAAAAAAAATCAAATTAACTTTCTTTTTTAAAGTTTTCACACAGTTTTGTTTCCAAGATAGCAGACGTGTATCCATGATCCATTTTTGACTGTTATTGTCCATTCATAAATAGCACGTAAGAATACCTGAGTTTAGAAGGTTCCCAAACCAATGGATAGCTATAATTGACTATCCAGGAACATGTACCTAATTAGTATGTTTCCCGTGCAGAAGTGTCAATTATAAACATATTAGCACAATTTCCAAGATATAGAGATGAATTTTAACCATGAACCACACTAATTTGCAGTACTATATAGGAAGATATTTATTATTTGAGATACATCTTGAGTATTTGCATTTCTGTAAGAGCATGAATTTTATTATTAGACAAAAATACATGAAATTCCTGTGAAAATGAACAACGCTACTTGGTGGGTCAAGAAAGGCAGATGAATTACAGTAACACTGTAGAGCATATGATTAGTTTTCATACACTATCAACTTAGTAAGTTGAGTTTTTAACTTCTGTCCTTAAAACAAGTATTGCACTGAATGTAGGATTATTATGTACTTGTCTTATGTTCTAGCCACTTTAGTATAAATAATACTTTTTCCTTTTTATCAGAATGTACACTTTCTTCACTTAAAATGGGAACATTTTTGTTTTTGTGCACTACTTGTAGGAAACTTTGACCCCAAACTGCAATAGTGTTTTAAACAGGTCATTTTAGCTGATTCTTAAAAATTTAAATAACATTCCACTGTCCAAAATAGAACACTGTGGGCAATGGCTATTTGCTGAGCCCAGACTATAGTGGACTAGATTCCTGTTTGTTTTTTGTGCTGCCTGGTTTGTTATGAAAAATCCTGCAGAAATTCCTTACCTCTTCTTCCTCCTCCTCTTCTGAGCTATCACCATATCCATTTTCTTCAGATGAGTCACTACTGCTCTAGTAAATATATACATATGAATATGAATATACATATGAACTCATACACACACACAAATGTATGAGTATACTCATGTATTCAACACCAAAGAAAATTTCCTTCTCATTGAAATAAGATAAAATACACACAAATATTTACTCAAACTAATTAGTATTACCATCCTGATTGATTTATTTACTTAAAACAAATCTCATGTGAATGTAAGAAAAGTATGATTAGATTGAGCATATACAAAATGAGATCAGAGAAAAAGTAGCATTTTACAATAATGAAGATATGAAATGAGATACTTCATTTTTGACCCCAAAAGCATAAGCAATAGGTTAAACATTTTGTATGTAAAAACTAGAACAATGAATAATAGAAGTTTCTTAACTCTGAGAAAACAAGAGGGTTAACTGGTCCAATTTATTTTGTAGAGAAGGAATCTAAAGACCAGAACACTTGTGACTTTTCTACCCAGTTCCAGACAAATCTCAGGCAGACAGAGATCACATTGTTTATATTCTTTGTAAAATGTAAATGAAATGATGCTTATAGAATATAAGTTTTTACTGGATGATTCTCTTAAATAACGAGCTCTCCTGGTGAATTTAAATTAGAATTTGACTTGAAATTAAATTTGCATATAATTTTTAGTTTTACAGCTGTACATGAAATATGTCATTTTGAATGTAGTTAAAATTAATCTTATAAAAGCCTTGTAATGACCATTACAACTATATTTGAATTTAAAAAAATCTATTTAAGGATCTGTGAACTTTGAGTATATCAATAATCTATTATGTAGACTTAATAGTTTTACAGCTATACATGAAATGTCAATAATTATTATGTAGATGATAGTTTTACAGCTTTGCATGAAATATGTCATTTTGAATGTAGTTAAAATTAATCTGTAAATATATGTATGCATATATACATAAATAATGTTATATATAAATGAGGTAAAAGTTATGTAAGAGAAAAATTAATTCACTTACTCATTTAGGAGATTGATAAAGTACCATCCCTCTGAAGAGCTCAATATTTAATGAGAATAATTTAACCAAGGAGTCTGTATATAAATATCTAATTATAAGTTAATGAGCTTTACTACTTTTTAAAAGGAAATAGAAATCTCAACATCTGTTATCAAAGCCTTTAAGACAATAGAGGAGATTCTTTATCTTTCTTCCAGTGCTAACCCCAATTGAATATTCCTTTTTTCTGCCTTGTATTGACAATGAGGTTCATAGCACGAGATGAAGTTGGAAATACAGGCATTTTCCCTGTGTCAAGAACTGTGATAGCTGAGATGACTCTGATTAAAGAAATATAAGATAAAATTCCTACCCACCAAGAGTTTACACACTAGTCAAATATCATTGAAATCATAAAAAGGCCATTTCCTCATTTAAAAATGCTTAGGGTGTTAAGCTGATTTATACTTCCATTTCTGTAGCCAAGCAGATAGACCAGTAATGTAATCTTGATAGTTTTACAGATAAGTTATGTAGACTTGATAGTTTTACAGCTATACATGAAATATGTCATATTTCACACAAGTTGGTATTCGAGAAATGATTATACATAAGGAGAGATTTGTTTGAATAAAACATGAATTCCAAAAGCAATACAGCTAAATGCATTTTGGGGTGATGATCTGGGCACCAAATACCCAGTAGACTTAAGAGAATAAATAATAAAGAGCTGTGGAAAATACACAAGTAGACATGTAAGGGAAAAATTCCTAGAAATCAAATGTTGTAAAGTAGGAGAATAGATCATAAATATTAGATTAGACTTTGGATTGGGAGCTATATTTTATTGGATTCTTTTTAAAAATAACTATGTTATAAATTCTACATTCTTAAGATGGACCCATATCCATATAATTTGTGGAAAATTTATATGTTAAGATCTATTTACAATCTGTTGGCATAGGGTGATGTTGCAGAACTGTTGATGATATTCTCTATGCTCTACTTTCATTCCTGTGGCTGATTATACATGGTTTAGATTTGAGAATTTATATATTATGATTGAGATTTTGAGATAGGAACTACACTATAGGGGTGAGCATTTAGTAGTGTAGATCAAATCACTACGTTGTATACTTGAAATATTGTATTTCAATACAAATAATATTGTGTGCCAACTATACTCGAATTTTTTAACTGTAAAGGGTTGTTTTTATTATGTAACATAGGCAACATAAGTCAATAAATTTTTTAAGAACAGTATGGTGTGATTCCTTCCACTGCCAATCACCTTTGCTTCTCCAAAGTGAGGATGACTGTCAATAAAAATAGTCCCAGGTAGTGGAAATAAATCACAGAAGGGTTAATAACATGTTCCCAGTAGGCTGAATGCTAACAAGGTGGCAGAAAGAAAACCTAGTGGGAAATTTTTTTTATGGTCATGTGCACAGCAAATGAGAAACTGCATTATAAAAGCCTTGTAATGACCATTACAACTATATATTTGAATTTTAAAAATCTATTTAAGGATCTGTGAACTTTGAGTCTATCAATAATGAAACATATAACCACTCCTAATACTTTTTCATTATGAAGATTTGGATTGGACCACACATGTATATCTATAAAAATTCTAGGTAGGGGTATCTCTGAGTACTTAATATTTTAGAAAAGTTGAGAGACTAGGTAGAAATTTTAATTTATTACCACTTCCATTTAGTTTAAGAGCAAAACAGAGCACACTTTCAAATGAGCACTGTTTACACATGGACCTGAGGTGAACCAAAGAATAGAAGACAGATCTGAAAACCCACACTCTTATATCATGTGTGCTCATATTTCTGTGGCCACAACATTCCCCATAATTATTATGGTGCTAGAAATACTTTAAGATGATCATTTCCTATCATTGTATGAGTTAGAGATGGCTTAGCCCAACATGTGGTAGAATGTTATGCCAAGCCACTGTGCTGAGGTGTTGTTTTCAGCATCCCCTGACTGCTCTCAGTGTCTCAGGAGTCCTGGGCCAAAGGGTGCATAATTGGTGCCCTGAACCCAAACTGTATAGTAACCAAAATAGCACAAATCTAGTTTGTCATATGTTTAAAATCAACACCACACCCTCCAGTTTTCAAAGGCCCTCTTTTCAGGTAACCCAGTAAAACAGAAACTCTTATTTTTAGTGTTTGTTTACAAATTTTAAGAATGTTTTGTTTCTTCACAAGCTTTAATGAATTTCTCTCTTTCCTCTGCAGCTTTTGAGCCACATCTCCAGTAGCTCAGCTCCAGTGTATGACATACTGCCCCAGTGACTTACACAGGTCTGAGGTACAGAAAGTCTTCAGCCATCACTATTAATTATCAGGAATGTTTTTTAAAATGGTCTCTGCTATTTATTAAGTCAGTTTTTCCCCTACCAATTAAAGGACTCCAAGTCACTGGATGTAAAACAGCTGTCCTGAATCAGCTACGAAGTGACAGTTAGCAGCCCCATCACTAGTTTGGTTGTCAGGGACTGATAAAATTGTCTGCTTTCAAAATGCTGGAACCGAATGTGCCAAGGTGTCTGCTTTTATTGTATCCTTCTTGACTGGGCACAAATAATTTTACTCCATGTGTGGGAATCTCTGCTTTCAAAGACAACTCAGGAATAAATGTTATTATATTAAAAATAATCTTTTTATAGTAGCTGGTCTTTCTGGCTGAATATCAGTGAGAGTTGAATTTAGGTGTTTTGTAGTTAAGTTTGATTCCCTTTGAATTGTAATGGGTGGAACCTTCCTACACCTAAACTCCTAAACCCTTGGTGGGAATGTAAACTGATGCAGCCACTGTGGAAAGCAGCATGGAGTTTCCTCAAAAAACTAAAAATAGAAATACCATACAATCCAGTAATTCCACATCTAGGAATTTACCTGAGAAAAATAAAATCCCTGATTCAAAATGATATATGCACCTCTATGTTTATTGTCACATTATTTACAATAACCAAGTTATAGAAGCAACCTAAGTGCCCATCAGTACATGAATGGATGAAGAAGATTTGGTACATATACACAGTGAAATATTATTCAGCCATAAAAAAGGAAAATCCTGCCATTTGCAACAACATGGATGGACCTAGAGGGTATTATGCTCAGTGAAATAAGCCAGGTGGAGAAAGACAAGTAACATATGATTTCACTTATTTGTGGAATATAAAAACAAAACAAATGAACAAAAGAGCAGTAGACTCAAGGACAGACAAGCGACTCATGTTACCATGGGGGAGGGGATAGGGTGGGTGGGTAGAGAGGGTGAGGGGGATAAAGGGGCACAAAAATTCTTGATCACAATATAAGTTGGTCACTGGGATGGTAGCACAGCATAGAGAACATAGCCAAGGTTTCTGTAACATGTTCCTGTGTTGACAGATAGTAACTTGACAGATAGTAACTACACTAGTGGGGGTGAGGATTTAATAATATGGGTAACTGTTGAACCATTGTGTTGTTTACTTGAAACCAATATGATTGTATATCAAAAATACTTCAATAAAAAAATGGATGATTTTAAAACAATTCTAATGGCTGAGAAAGAAAACGAATTTTTATACTTACCTGAACTGGAAATCGTTTCAGAGGAGGATAAAAGTAGGCATGCTTGTAAAGATAATATCGCGGCCTATATTTAAAGACCTGCATAAACAAAATAAATGATATATTCATGTTTAATGTGCATTAAATCTAGAGTGAGTGTAGTCAGGCCAAGGAAGCATGCCAAAATTAATTACCCCATTTTCTTCAGAATCCTCTAATTTGGCTCTCCGATGCAAATTTTTCATCTGTTTAGAAGAACATTTAATTATTACATATTCTCTCTTTACATAAAAAGACAAAAGTGGAAATAACTGTAGGTTCTTAATAAAGAACTTACTGAGGAGGCACAGGCCATTCCCAAAATGCTGAGCAAAATTAAAGCGGTCTTCATTTTGGTGATTGCTTCTGGAATTAATAAAGCAGTCAAGTTAACAAATATTAAAGCTAAGAGTGTAACATTTTTACTCTTTTAACTTTTTTGAAGTATTTAATTTGTTTTCACTTCTGTCCAATTTTAGTTTTGGCTAATTGAGACCAAATTTGTTTTTTTGTCTTAAAATCATTCCTTCTATTTAGGTGGTAGAAAACTGACTTCACTATCTATTTAAATAACCCTGAGTTCCATATTTGGTTTGTGATCTGCTGCGATCTGTCAGTGGAAGACTGCTTCATCTCTGCTAAGGGCTTGAATGCTTAGTGTACCTCACATTGAGCCAAGGAGGCCTCCTAATGTTATTGGCCCAGGAATACCAGCTAAGCAAATTGAACTGTTAGGTAGTTATGTGACCCATTTGTTTTGTTTATAACTAAAAACTAAGCAAAACTTGAATACATTTAAATGATTGCTTTTCCACCATTGTTCCTACAGCTTCTATGTCGGTATATATAGGTTCTGAACTGAAAGTTCATTTATAAAGTGGAGCCTAGGAACCATTTTTCTATAAATTTCTTAGAATACTTGGTATTTTTTTTAATGTATGTGAAATGATCCATAATATGTGAAATACTATTCTCATACCAAGTAGCACCAAACAGCCAAGTCTAAGGATGATTCTATAAGAATTCATTAGAATTCTACCTTGGAATATCAGGGGCAAATTTCTTCAAATAAGGGCATTCTCCAGCACCATTTAAGCTTTCCATTGCTAGTGTGGGAGACTGTTGTGGGATGGATTAGGGGCTCTCCAGGGTCAGGGCATAGGCATCATGGAGACCTTCACCTCTATGGAAGAATTGAAGATGCAACTCTCCGAATAGGAGTAGTTCCCAGACAGTCCTGGGATGTGCAGCCATGCAAAGATCTCAGTTCCACACAGATCCCTCATAAGAAAATGAAGATAATGAAATCCTATCCTATTTTAATTTTATTCTATTTGATAAAATCCTATTTTAACAGAAGTTAAATGAACTTAACTGAAAGCTTACCTAACACCCACCCAACTTGCACTGTCATACATGTTTAACTTAGTGATTTCTCATACAGAGTGGCAGGTTTGGCAATATTTTAGAAGCAATATGTAATGGTGATAAAAACTTCCCCATAAGTACACTAGGAAAAGTAATATTTAACATGTATGAAACCCATATCATATACTGTACCCCAAAGGTTGATTTTGCATTTTGTCATCATGAGCCCAGATTTACTGCATCCTTACTGAGTATCTGATGCTGAAATAAACAGTCCACAGAGTAAAGTTCAAGGCCTGGAAAAGCTGTCTTGGGCCCTGTCACACTTGCTTTGTGGTGGAGTGGGTCTTTGGATTTTGTTACCTGTACACTTACTCACAATCCTCTCCATTTTGGGAACTAAAGTTCTTGATTGTCTCATGGGGATAAAGAGGCTTTGCCCCTAAAGGGGGCCCATCTGTTTCAGAAGCTTTCATTGTTATTGGGTGCTCTAAGTAATACTTTGAAATTTGCCATCCATGGTCAAACCCACCAGCAAAAAAGATTATTGCTCTGCAGCTTTATGAAAAGAGTTGGAATATCTACAATATCTAAAAGAGCTAAATACTTAAATATGAAGAACTGTAGAAAGAGGTTTTATTACATAAATTTCTCATAATAAACCTTAAAAACAATTAGATGATATAAACATAGCAGGGAAAATATAAAAACAAACAAACAAGTAATTCATTTAGGCAGCAATTGGCTACCTATATAAATCTCATTTTATTTACTTTCTGATTCATCAAAAGCAAACACCTCCATAATGACCACTACTAACACAGACAACAATTCAAACATTCTTAAAGGATAGTTTTGGGAATCTAAGTACAAGCTTTTTATTGGTAAGAGTATGATAAACCACCAATATTATTTACTTCTTTAGTACTACATATTTTTCCATACTGATTTTAGAGGTATAGGATATTAACACTTTGAAACTGAATGTATATGTATGTATAACATATGGAAAAAAATATTGTATATGATTGTACTTTTTGGCATAATTTATGGAGAAATCTGCATACACTGAGGCACATTTGCAAATGCAAAATAATATTTCAGTCAATTTATTTTGAATGCATCAGAATGAGGAAACAAACAGCTATCTATAAGGTACAGAGATAGAAGTAGGAAGCATAATTTTTTAGTTTATTTGCATAACACTAAGAACTTATTTACATGCATAGGTTAATAAGCTTAGCAATTTAGAAAGAACCTAAAATCTGAGGTGCTAGTGTAATGATAAACAAGTGTTAAATTACATAGCCTTTCTATACAGTGCAATAATATCATTATTTGAATAAAAAATTTAAAGTCAAATCCAGAGATGAAAAAGGTGGAGTGTTTGATTTTAAGATAATGAAGTTGTCATATTAATTCTTACCTGTTTGAAGTCCTGGAGCTGGAAGACAGGCTCACAGGAGTGAGTAACACAGATTGAGGATTTCCTCTGCTCTCTCACCCACTCATTCACTTGCTCTTGCTGCCTATAAACTCTTCTTTGCCTTCCAGCAGCCAATCACTGTTATGGCCAAGGTGATGTCAGAATATGTACTCTCACCAGAAAACCTCCAAACTTCAACACTTTTTCAAGACAACAGTCTCAGCTGAATAAATATGAAATGTGGCTCTAGTGCCAAGAGGTTTGCATTGTGGAATTTAATTGAAGGTTTAGATGGAGATGAATAGTTTGAGTTATGAATATATATAATAATATACTGTGCTTGAATTAAAATAAGTAGAAAAGATTTAACCATTTAAAAATTTCAGTTATACAAGTTTTCACTAGGTTGAAAGGAAAACTCACTTTGATAGAATCCTATATTATCAGTTTATTTAAAAAAAAGGAATAATAAAAGAAGTTGAAGAATTAGTATTTTAATATTACTTTGTGTTTCTCTGAAATATACTTCAGTAACTCATGAATTAAAATTGATATAAGTAAATGGTTTCAGTTCAACACTATGAGTTTAGTTCCATTTACCAGACCTTAAATTACTGAGTTTCCACAGAACCAGGACAATGGAGAGCCAGTGTTGCTGGACCCGAAGAGCCAAATTAAGAAAGATCTGGTCCCTGCATTCAGCAAAATTCAGAATGTGGGAGACTTTATATGGCCTTATCTGGCTTAATTTTATTAGCGGGAAAAATAAAAAGAAGGAAGGGGAAAGTATAGTTTAAAAAGACCTCAGAGACATTATCTAGAGAGATTATGAAACAGTTGGGGAAAAGTTGAATGATGAGCAGATATTTTATGACAGTAAAAAAATTGTTCATTTTTTAGGTATGATATTACATTTTAGAAAAGAATTCCTATCTTTTAGAGATTTATACTAAAATATTTATGGTTGAAACAGTTATCTGGGGGTAGAGATAAAGATGAAACAAAATTGATTATAAATTGATGTTCACTGAATTGGTGACAGGTCAATGGGAATTCACGATACTTCTTCACTTTTCTGTATGTTTGAAGTGGTCTATAAACAGTTTTTTTTAAAAAGTGGAAATGATTGATCCAAGGGATCTCTAAGGTGTTACAATTTCTAATATTCTGTTATCTCTGATTTTCAATGTTATATAAGCCACATATATCCTTTTCAATAGCCCTTTAGTCTAAGTGCATAACACTAAGTCTCTACCTCTAAATTGACTAGATTTATTCATGCAAGCTCACTGCAGCATTCTTTCTAAGGAGTAGTGCTACAGGGAAAGAAACCACAGATCCTTACTAATTCCTCCTTTTCTATAGTCAGGGCTGTCCCAACCACACTTGTTGCAATCTCATCATAACAGTCTTTATTTAAATAGGTTGTTATGAATTGATCTCTTAGATGGAATATGAACACACATTCATTTCATTGGCGTGCCACAACTAGTTGCACTCTTTGATGAGTCATTTTAGGGAAAACCCCACATTCATTGTGATGTATCCCTCTTTCTTGCCTAATATATATACTTAGTTGTCAAATCCTAGTACCACTATTTCCACAATTTCTTTAGAATCCAAACTTCTCCGTCTTTTCTTGTTGTCCCTGTCTTTGTTCAAGTCCTCATTACTTCTTGCCAGGTTATAGCAGTAACATTCTAATTGTGAGAATGTTGCCTATTTCCCCTTCCAAAAAAGTTTGGATTTAGACCACAGGATTTAGAATCAAAGACTGAGATGAAGTCTTGGTGCTATCTCTTGCTTGCTTCTGATGTTGGATAAAACTCTAAGCCTAAAAAGTATGACCCCAACTTTCCTTTCCAGTATCACTTATTACTTCTTGCCTGCTAGAATAATTTCAAGATGCTCTATATAAGACTTACGACTTATTTTCATGGGAAATCTCTTTGCAGCTCTTAACTGAAATCTTAAATACCTAGGATTTTCTAGAATAAATGACAAAATTTCCTCCCCTTCATCAGAAAAATGCTAAAATCTTGGCCATGCCAAAATTCTATTTATTACTAAACCCTTTTACTATTTCTAGCATTTATTCCACCACTCTTTCTCTCTGAAACCAAAAGGTAGTATGTAGTGTGGGCACCAACCCTCACCTTTACAGTATCTCTGGAGCTGTCTTGCCATCTTCCTGATTGCTTTGACACTCCATCACCATTTCCTGGCCAGTCTATAGTTTCATACCCCATTAATCCTTTGATTTTCAGTATACATTCTGTCTTCCATCCAGGCTTATCTGTTCAACCTTTGCCTAGTTTTTTCATCAATAAGTCTCTGGATCCAGGACTTTATATAATCAGTCAACTACTGTAATTTATTGAGTTCTTGTAAGCCTGGTGGTGGGGATTTAAGAGAGAGGTTTTTTTTTCCCCTCAGACTTTATAGTCTAGTCAAGCTCTCCCTTCCCTCTTCCTTCCCAGGCCTCCTGTTTGTATGAATGTCAAGTAATGCTTCTCCTAACCCTAACCAGTTTCCCAGCAAGACTTCCATACATGCTATAGCCAGAAGTAACAAATGTCAAACTTGTACATAATATAAATTCTTATTTAAAAACCATCATGTTCTTTTACTATAATATTGTCTCATCCTGTGGCAGTGGTGGTGGTGAATGTGTGTATCCATGTCATCTGTTTTTTACTGTGAGCTTCTGGAGGGCAAGCACTGTTATCTATTTCAATTGCTGTACAGGTAGTCAGCATGAGACTGGACATTCTCATAGAATTGGACATCAGCTGAATATCAGTGAGATGTATCAATTCCTTACCCTTTCCAAAACATAAGGCAAAGGTTAACACACAGTGGTAGATCTAAGGGCAGAGTACTTACAGACTGTTTTCTTGATGTGGTGTCTATCTTCAAGGGAAAGCTCCTGAATTTGTTTCTTTCCTTCTAGATCTTTATTCCAGTCGGGAGGAGTGAGGGACAGTTAAATCATATTGGATCTTTCTATCACCTCCCCAGGTACCTTTCTTCCTCTAGTTTGTCATTTACTTCTTTCTCTTGACTTTCTTTCATTGGCATTAAATTTTCAAGTTTCCCTCATAAGACAAAGAAACAAAAACCTCCTTTATCTACATACTCTCTTCCTCTTCAGAGCCAAGTTTCTTGAGAGCTGTCAACTTTTAATGACCCAATTTCTTCACCTTCAGTTCATTTCAGCCTACTGCAATGTGGTCTTTGCCCCCACAACTCTGTGGAAACTTGCTTCATAAAGGTTGCCAGTGATGTCACTCTGGCAAACCAAATGAGTTCTTGCTTGCTCTCTAGCGTGAGAGCTTCTCAGGCACTTTGGTGGTAGGCCTAGAACTTGATGTCACTGACAGTCTCCTCTTTTTTCGAAAGCTCTACCTCCCTGCCCCATGAATGTTCTTCATTCTCTGGTTTTCTCTTCCCTGCCTGCTATTTCTCAGCTGCTCTTCTGTGCTACTCTTTCTATAGATGCCTCTTAGATGTTTATGCTTTCAGGGTTCTATACTTGTCCATTTCCTTTTTTCATTCTCCACAGTCTTTCTGAGTGATCTCTTTCATTCCCATGGCTTCACTTACCCGTCTTTTTTCTAATATGGCCTTTCCTCCTATGCTGCAGGTTGAATAGCAAACTTATAATGGAAATCTCTATCTGGAAGTTCCAAAATAACCTCAAATTCCCAACCGCCCTTCTTTGTGTTCCCTGCCCCACCAATTACTCAAACTATAAACTTGGTTGTTGTTCTTATCACCTATCCACCCCTTACCCTTCTCACCTTGATGTAGTCCTATCAGTTCCATAACCCTCAAATCTTACTTGCATCCATCAAATCCTTCATGGCTCTAATACCTTCAAGATAAAAATTTGAACTTCTCAGAGTTGCATAGAAGGCCCTTTAGGATCTAACTCTTACATGACTCCAGCCTTACTGCTTACACTTTCTTTCTCACACTAAAGGATTTCATTTCCTTCCCTTTACCCCATGTCTTTTCCTCAGAGCTTTTGTGCATGTTCTCTTTGTCTGTCTAATTCTGAGCTATCACTCAGGACTCAGTTCTGAAGTCATATTCTTCAAGAAGCCAGTCCTAGCTCCTTTCCCTACCTTGGCTGGGTTCAATACCCCTTCTGTGTTTCCAAAGTACTCCTGTGATGCACTGACCCCTCTCTACTGAGGCTGGTTGCTTTTCTCTCTTACCATCTGGATAGATTAGGAGTTGTTGAATACAGGGACTGGGGCTAATCTACCATATATCTCCAATCATCACAGTGCCTGATGTAGGGCATTTATTCACTGAATGTTCTTGAAATACTGGCTGCATAACTAAGGATGAATGAATGAAAGACCATCTGTCACAGTGCTTCTCAACCTTTTTTTTTCTTCATCATCACCAAAGTAAATTTTGTTGTTGTTGTTGTTATCATTAATCTACAATTATATGAAGAACATTATGTTTACTAGGCTCCCCCTTCCCCCGACACCCCCCACAAACCCCATTACAGTCACTGTCTATCAGCTTAGTGAGATGCTGTAGAATCACTACTTATCTTTTCTGTGTTGCACAGTCCTCCCCATGCCCCACCCCCACATTATATATACTATCCGTAATGCCCCCTCTCCTTTTCCCCACCCTTATCCCTCCCTTCCCACCCATCCTTCCCAGTCCCTTTCCCTTGGGTAACTATTAGTCCATTCTTGGGTTCTGTGATTCTGCTGATGTTTTGTTCCTTCGGTTTTTCTTTGTTCTTATACTCCACATATGAGTGAAATCATTTGGTACTTGTCTTTCTCCACCTGGCTTATTTCACTGAGCATAATACCCTCTAGCTCCATCCATGTTATTGCAAATGGTAGGATTTGTTTTCTTCTTATGGCTGAATAATATTCCATTGTGTATATGTACCACCTCTTCTTTATCCATTCATCTACTGATGGACACTTAGGATGCTTCCATTTCTTGGCTATTGCAAATAGTGCTGCGATAAACATACGGGTGCATATGTCTTTTTCAAACTGAGCTGTTGCATTCTTAGGATAAATTCCTAGAAGTGGAATTTCTGGGTCAAATGGTATTTCTATTTTGAGCTTTTTGAGGAACCTCCATACTGCTTTCTACAATGGTTGAATTAATTTACATTCCCTCCAGCAGTGTAGGAGGGTTCCCCTTTCTCCACAACCTCGCCAACATTTTTTGTTGTTTGCCTTTTGGATGGTGGTGATTCTTACTGGTGTGAGGTGATATCTCATTGTGGTTTTAATTTGCATTTCTCTGATGACTAGCGATGTGGAGCATCTTTTCATGTATCTGCTGACTATCTTAAATTTCTTCTTTAGAGAACTGTCTGTTCAGCTCCTCTGCCCATTTTTAAATTGGATTATTTGCTTTTTGTTTGTTGAGGTGCGTGAGTTCTTTATATATTTTGGATGTCAACCCTTTATTGGATCTGTCATTTATGAATATATTCTCCCATACTGTAGGATGCGTTTTTGTTCTATTCATGGTGTCCTTTGCTGTAAGGAAGCTTTTCAGCTTGGTATAGTCCCACTTGTTCATTTTTGCTTTGTTTCCCTTGCCTGGGGAGATATGTGCATGAAGAAGTTGCTCATGTTTATGTCCAAGAGATTTTTGGCTATGTTTTTTCCTAAGAGTTTTATGGTTTCATGACTTACATTCAGGTCTTTGATCCATTTTGAATTTACTTTTGTGTATGGGGTTAGACAGTGATCCAGTTTCATTCTCTTACATGTAGCTGTCCAGTTTTGCCAGCACCATCTGTTGAAGAGACTGTCATTTCCCCGTTGTATGTCCATGGCTCCTTTATCGAGTATTAATTGACCATATGTGTTCGGGTTACTGTCTGGAGTCTCTAATCTGTTCCACTGGTCTGTGGCTCTGTTCTTGTGCCAGTACCAAATTGTCTTGATTACTATGGCTTTGTAGTAGAGCTTGAACTTGGGGAGTGAGATCCCCCCCACCACTTTATTCTTCTTTCTCAGGATTGCTTTGGCTATTCGTGGTCTTTTGTGTTTCCATATGAATTTCTGAACTATTTGTTCCAGTTTGTTGAAGAATGTTGTTGGTAATTTGATAGAGATTGCATCGAATCTCTATATTGCTTTGGGCAGGATGGCCATTTTGACAATATTAATTCTTCCTAGCCAGGAGCATGGGATGAGTTTCCATTTGTTAGTGTCCCCTTTAATTTCTCTTAAGAATGTCTTATATTTTCAGGGTATAGGTCTTTCACTTCTTTGGTTAGGTTTATTCCTAGGTATTTTATTTTTTGGATGCAATTGTTAATGGAATTGTTTTCCTGATTTCTCTTTCTATGAGTTCATTGTTAGTGTATAGGAAAGCCACAGATTTCTGTGTGTTAATTTTGTATCCTGCAACTTTGCTGTATTCTTATATCAGTTCTATTAGTTTTGGAGTGGAGTCTTTAGGGTTTTTTATGTACAGTATCATGTCATCTGCAAATAGTGACAGTTTAACTTCTTCTTTACCAATTTGGATTCCTTGTATTTCTTTGTTTTGTCTAATTGCCATGGCTAGGACCTCCAATATTATGCTGAATAACAGTGTGGAAAGTGGGCATCCCTGTCTTGTTCCCAATCTCAGAGGAAAAGCTTTCAGCTTCTCGCTGTTCAGTATTATGTTGTCTGTGGGTTTATCATATATGGCCTTTATTATGTTGAGGTACTTGCCCTCTATACCCATTTTGTTGAGAGTTTTTATCATGAATGGATGTTGAATTTTGTTGAATGCTTTTTCAGCATCTATGGAGATAATCATGTGGTTTTTGTCCTTCTTTTTGTTGATGTAGTGGATGATGTTGATGGATTTTCAAAAGTTGTACCATCCTTGCATCCCTGGGATGAATCCCACTTGGTCATGGTGTATGATCCTTTTGATGTATTTTTGAATTCGGTTTGCTAATATTTTATTGAGTATTTTTGCATCTACATTCATCAGGGATATTGGTCTTTAATTTTCTTTTTTGGTGGGGTCTTTGCCTGGTTTTGGTATTAGGGTGATGTTGGCTTCACAGAATGAGTTTGGGAGTATTCCCTCTTCTTCTATTTTTTGGAACACTTGAAGGAGAATGGGTATTATGTCTTCTCTGTATGTCTGATAAAATTCTGAGGTAAATCCGTCTGGCCCGGGGGTTTTGTTCTTGGGTAGTTTTTTGATTACCGCTTCAATTTCTTTGCTGGTAATTGGTTTGTTTAGATTTTGTGTTTCTTCCTTGGTCAGTCTTGGAAGGTTGTATTTTTCTAGGAAGTTGTCCATTTCTTCTAGGTTTTCCAGCCTGTTAGCATATAGGTTTTCATAGTAGTCTCTAATAATTCTTTATATTTCTGTGGGGTCCGTCGTGATGTTTCCTTTCTCATTTCTGATTCTGTTGATGTGTGTTGATTTGCTTTTTCTCTTAATAAGTCTGGCTAGAGGCTTATCTATTTTGTTTATTTTCTCAAAGAACCAGCTCTTGGTTTCATTGAGTTTTCCTATTGTTTTATTATGTCCCTCCTTCTACTGACCTTAGGCCTCATTTGTTCTTCTTTTTCCAATTTCGATAATTGTGATGTTGAACTATTCATTTGGGTTTGTTCTTCCTCCTTTAAATATGCCTGGATTGCTATATACTTCTGTCTTAAGACTGCTTTCGCTGCATCCCACAGAAGTTGGGGCTTTGTGTTGTTGTCATTTGTTTCCATATATTGCTGGATCTCCATTTTAATTTGGTCGTTGATCCATTGATTATTTACGAGCATGTTGTTAAGCCTCCATGTGTTTGTGGGCCTTTTTGCTTTCTTTGTACAATTTATTTCTTGTTTAATACCTTTGTGGTCTGAAAAGTTGGTTGGTAGGATTTCAATCTTTTTGAGTTTACTGAGGCTCCTTTAGTGGTCTAGTATGTGGTCTATTCTGGAGAATGTTCCATGTGCACTTGAGAAGAATGTGTATCCTGTTGCTTTTGGATGTAGAGTTCTATAGATGTCTATTAGGTCCACCTGTTCTAGTGTGTTGTTCAGTGCCTCTGTGTCCTTACTTATTTTCTGTCTGGTGGATCTATCCTTTGGAGGAGTGGTGTGTTGAAGTCTCCTAAATTGAATGCATTGCACTCTATTTTCTCCTTTAGTTCTCTTAGTATTTGTTTCACATATGCTGGTGCTCCTGTGTTGGGTGCATATATATTTATAATCATTATATCCTCTTGTTGGACTGAGCCCTTTGTCATTATATAATGTCCTCCTTTATTTCTTGTTACTTTCTTTGTTTTGAAGTCTATTTTGTCTGATACTAGTACTGCAACACCTGCTTTTTTCTCCCTGTTGTTTGCATGAAATATCTTTTTCCATCCCTTGACTTTTAGCCTGTGCATGTCTTTGGGTTTGAGGTGAGTCTCTTGTAAGCAGCATATTCATGGGTCTTGCTTTTTTATCCATTCTATTACTCTGTGTCTTTTGATTGGTGCATTCAGTCCATTTACATTTAGGGTGATTATTGAAAGATACATACTTATTGCCATTGCAGGCTTTAGATTAATGGTTACCAAAGGTTCCAGGTTACTTTCCTTACTATCTAAGTGTCTAACTTAACTCAGTTATTGAGTTTTTATAAACAATGTCTGGTGATTCTTTATTTCTCTCACTTCTTATTCCTCCTCCTCCATTCTTTATATGTTGGGTGTTTTATTCTGTGCTCTTTTGTGTTTCCTTTAACTGCTTTTATGGGTTGTTGATTTTATTTTTTGTCTTTAGTTAGTGTTTGGATGGTCTGCTTTCTTTGCTGTGATTTTATTTTCTCTGGTGACATCTGTTTTGCCTTAGGAGTGCTCCCATCTAGAGTAGTCCCTCTAAAATACCCTGTAGAGGTGGTTTGTGGGAGACAAATTCCCTCAACTTTTGCTTGTCTTGGAATTGTTTAATCTCTCCTTTGTATTTAAATGATAATCATGCTGGATACAGTATCCTTGGTTCAAGGCTCTTCTGTTTCATTGCATTAAATATATCATGCCATTCTCTTCTAGCCTGTAAGGTTTCTGCTGAGAAGTCTCATGATAGCCTGATGGGTTTTCCTTTGTAGGTGATCTTTTTCCTCTCTCTTGCTACCTTGAAAACTCTGTCCTTGTCATTGATCTTTTCCATTTTGATTATTATGTGTGTTGGTGTTGTCCTCCTTGGGTCCCTTTTGTTGGGAGTTCTGTGAACTTCCATTGTCTGAGTGATTATTTTTTCAAGTACACTTTCTATCCCTTTTTCTCTCTCTTCTACTTCTGGTACCCCTATAATGCGGATATTATTCCTTTTGGGTTGGTCACACAGTTCTCTTAATATTGTTTCATTCCTGGAGATCCTTTTATCTCTCTCTGCATCAGCTTCTATGCGTTCCTGTTCTCTGGTTTCTATTCCATCAATGGCCTCTTGCATCTCATTCATTCAACTTTTAAATTCTTCCAGAGTTTGTTTTATTTCTGTGGTCTCCCTCCCTACTTTGTGCATTAGCTCTTGCATTTTTTCTGCAGCTCCATCAGCATGGTTATGACCTTTATTTTAATTCTTTTTCAGGAAGATTCGTTAAGTCTATCTCTCCCAGCTCCTTCTCAGAGGTTGTCTCTGTGTTTTTAGTCTGGATCAAATTCTTCTGCCTTTTCATGGTGATAGAGGTAGTTGTGGGGAGCTGGCACATGTGTTGGCTGGCAGAACATCCCTTCCTGCTAGTTTGTGGCCTTCCTCTCCTGGGAGAACAGCGACCCCTAGTGGCTTGTGCTGGGCAGCTGCACACAGACGGGGTCTCTGATTCTTGCCCGACTGCTGTGAATGAAGCTGTTCCCTGCTTCTGTGAGCGTGGCTGGCCTCAGGCTGCTCAGCTATGGCGGAGCCATGCCAGAGGGGCAATGGGCAGGAGGCTGTTTATTGCCGTGAGAGGCCTCTCAGCTGTGCATCCGCCTAGGGGGTTAGAGCACCTGGAGTCCCCCAGGATCCCCAGCTGCTGGGCTTAGTGTGCCAGGGTGCTTCCATGCATCTGTGGGGCCCCTTTCCCTTTAAGACTTTCAGAAAGCACTTGCTTTTCTTTTGTCCCAGGGGCACCAGCTGCAGGGACCCACTCGTAGGTTTTGCTGTCCCATTTCCCTAGTATCCAGCACACCACACACTGTGTGTCTGCACTCTGGTGTGGATGACTAGAGCTGGGTATTTAGCAGTCCTGGGCTCCCTCTCCCTCTCCGCTCTGACTCCTCTCCTCCCACTGGGAGCTGGGGTGAGGGGTGCTCGGTCCCGCCAGGGCCACAGCTTGTATCTTACCCCCTTTGTGAGGCGCTGGGTTCTCGTGGTGTAGATGTAGTCTCGCTGTTGTCCTGTGTCTTCTGGTCTCTCTTTTAGGAATAGTTGTATTTTTTGTATTTTCAAAAATATGTATGGTTTTGGGAGGAGATTTCTGCTGCTCTACTCACGCTGACATCTTAGCTCCTCCTTTCTCCACCAAAGTAAATTTAATTCAATGTTTCCCTAAGGAGAGAAGTTGAGTACTAAGGAATAAGACTTTGTTGGACAGAGTTGATCTTTGAAGGGCCACAAACTGTTGTAATATCTAAGAATGGGGAAGCGAATCTATAATGATTTCTAGAAGGCAGTCATGCACATCAATACCAGCCACAGTTAAGGAAAGAACCAACGAAAACTCTTTCCTACTTATGGACAGGTTGAGGGATAATTTTAGTCTTGCTCTTTAATAATTTTATTTAACCTTCTTTGTGTTTGCACCTAGAAACACATTTTTACTTACCAGAGTGCAGTAAAGAGAACCTTCTCCTTCATGCTATTACCTAATTATTCAGTTACTTTGTGAATAACCTGAATGTTCCATGAATGTTCACTCTGTGGTGGTAAAGGCCTATTTTTTAAATACAAAGTTAGCACATTCTTTATGAGAATGAGAAATGTATTCTCAGAAATCATTTCAGGGATTCCACAATTGACAAATATAGTCTTTTAATTACTAGCTGGGGTTATATTTTTGGTGTTCCGTAGGTTTTCCATGCCTCAAACCTTTTGAAATGATCTGCAATAATAACAGTTTGTGATTCCACAAAAAAAAATCACTGCCAGTCTTTAGTAGTGGTCTTGTTTTAATTTTATATTATATGGCTCATTCCATTGCATCTACCATAAAGGTTACAACACTCCTTGGACCTCTGAGGCCATCTGGTCACTTAGTGGACATTTATTGGGATTTATTTGTTATCTTCTATTGAATGTGTCTAGTGTGGATTCTTAGAGATGCTGGCCTACTGCATTCCAAGCAAATTTCTCCTTTTTGGGAAAATAGTCTCTATACATACATCTCATTTTCTTACAGCTGATATTTTCCCCCCTGCCTGGGTTTTCACCTAAATCTTCTGTCCTACAAATTTCTAGTTTCAGAGCTTTTTCCTTTTCTTTTGATATTTTCTAGTTAATTCATTGCTTTTCTCTATTACCAAATGACTTTCTGTATTGCTGTCATGGTCCTCCACATAAAGAACTTATTAATATTGGGTGACCAACCGAACAACTGATTTTCTTGTATATGATCATTGTTATTGAGGAATGAAGTCTTCCTACTATACCAGAATTTGACCTAGTGACATGAGGTCTTTCTTCCTTCTAATCCTATCCACACCCAAAAGAATAAGATAAGTTATTTTTTTTATTTAAAATTTTAAATGCCTAAGAAATGCATTTCTTAGAGGGATTTTTAAATTCAAGATGGATATATATATATCTTTGTGGTCTCCAGGCAGAGCCATGCTCAGAGGCAAAGGATGAGATGACATGTCTCTCCTCAATTTCTAAAATCTAAGCAGATTTAAAACAGTTTATAATAAAATCAGATGGAATAAAAAGCTGAGTTAAGTGACAGGCCAAGTCAGAAGTAAAATACACCAGATTAAACAAGAAATACAACAACTCTGGAAAATATGATCTTTTATTACTATCATCAGTATCCCCATAAAAACTGTTGAAATGCCTATTTTCATTTGTTGCTGACAAAGTCTCCCTTTGGGAAGAAGAATCTCTATATGTAAAAAAATATGTGCCTTTTTTCATTTTGGTCAGAAACATCTAAAAACCTAGAACTGGTCATTCCTTGATAGAAATATAAAATTAAATAATAGCCAAAATAGGCCAGATTCAGATTTTCCTAGTGTAAGCAAAAGAGTAAGTACAGTTAGGGGATGGTGGACTGGAGAGATGTTAAAATTCAAGTTTTGTGATTTAATTCTACAGTGTTGGAAAAATCTTTTACAACACATGAAATTTCTTATTTTTCTTGATGTCTATTGAGCTGGCATCAGGAGATAATGTTCTCCCAGGGTCCTGCGGCTCTACCTCCAGGGTGGGGGTCAAGGGATTTGCTTACAATTTCAGGCGGATTCAAAACCAGAACCAAGTTGTCCTCCTTGTAATTATGTTTTCCTATAATAGCTCAAAAGCTCCTGCTCCACATTCAAGTTCATACTTAGTTAAGGTAGATGGGCAGAGTCTCTGCTTCTTGGTGCTACTGCGTCAAACAGGAAGAACTCACCACCCATGAGAGACTGAACTGGCCTTTGTGGTTGAAGGAGTGTTGGCCACCACGTGAGACCGAAGTTCCTTCTGGATTTAGATGTTTTAAATTTGGTAGTAGATTCTACTCAGAGAGGGTTAAAAAAGGTTATAAAAGCAGGTTATTTTAGAACAATCAGATGTAAAGGTTTAGGAGCAAGGCAGCAAAGTTTTATCAAAGGAGGCAATGGATTAAAGGGGTAGTACTGTCCAGCTTGAGGGACTGTGGAGTGGGGAGAGGGAGCAAAGGTGGTGACAGAAAAATATGGATCTAAAGGAAAAGCTGAATACTTTACTGTGTCTATTGATAAGAAAAGCCCCAGAAATTCAGAGCTTGACAAAACTCTCATATGACACTGGTAGGAGAAAATATTTTTGCCTCATTTCTTTCCTAAAATAAAATTCACATTTCAAGAGAGCTTCTGGTTAACACAATCTAGCTGTTTGTCCTAAAATTTGAAGGACTACAGTTTTCTAAAATGCATTCTTGCTAGGAAATAATAATATTCCATTACTGCCTCTTCATAACTGTATGTGCCCTTTTACATACACTTGGTATAATCTAATTTATTTGTAACTGGATTTAATGTTTGCTAATTTGTCAATTGTCATTCACTTTACAGTAAATGCAAAAGACATTTTAAACATTCATGAAGTAATCTCTATATGTCAATAACTATAATTTACTCTTTATAAAAACCATGCCACAAACAGTATGTTTTAATAGATGCCCTTGATAATGCTGTAAAAACTTTGCATTATACAACCTTCATCCTACAGATCCACTCAAATGGTGAAGGAATCAACCCCAAATTGATAAGGTAGTGCATTACTCATTCACAAGACTGTTCATCTCTCTTAACAGAATAATGAAGGAAATTGAAATTGATGTAAATCATACCTCTAAATTTCAGAGCAATATAGTTTTTAATAACATATCTGAGAAAAAATGAGAGATGACATTTCCTGGAGCAGAATGAGTGATGGTGTTCTTTGATCAAGGCAGAATAATGAGTTACATTTTGTGGTTAACACTCAATTTTGTATTTCTTTGAAATTTCTTTTCTTCCATTATTCTGATTTTTATCCCACAGATTAGTTTTGCCTTCTGTTGAACTTCATAGAAATTGCAGTATTCAGTAATCCTCCTTTGTGCCTGACTTTTTTTGCTGAGTATAATACTTTTTATTCCCATCTATTTTGATGCATGTCCATTGTCTTTATTGATGAGTAGTCGTCTGTCATATACATGTGCTTGGACATGGACATGGACATGGACCACAATTTGGTTATTCATACTCCTGTTAGTGGACCTTTGGTTTATTTCCAGATTTTTTCTATCATGAAAAGAGCAGCAGTGAACAGTGATGTACCCATCTTTTGATGGACATATGACATGTTGAATTTTAAATTAAGCTATAATGACATTGGAGCTTTGATACTTCAACTTGAATTGAGTGGCTGCCTTGAGTAGAACCAGAGTATAAAAGAGATGAACAAGGGCCGGTGCAAAGCATTGAATAGGGTCTATAACCAGGGAAAGCAGACCACACTAAGGGCTCCATGCAGCAGTGTTCTCACATCAGCTCCACGCACTCCAACCCAGCTACACTGGGAACTTCCCTGGAGGTAAGCAGACAACAGTCAGAGTTGTGCTGTGCAGAGACACACCTCGGCTTAGCTCTGACTTAGTGATGTAAGACGATTGGCACTCTGGGTCTTAGTCTTCTCACCTATAAAATAAAGTTATTCCCACATTGGTAGGTAAAATAATTAAATGGAATGTGCTAGTTAAGATAATAGCAAATTTAATTTGTATAAAATGAATGGGAGATACCATAATTTATATATCATAATTAGGCAAAATATATTGAGGCTGTAATTTGAGTACTTGATCATTTTTATAAATAGTGGGATGATTTAAATTTAAAAGTCTTTTTGCATTGTTTTAAGTAGGTGATTCTATGGTTGAATTTATACAAGGCAAATTGATGCAATGAATTAAACATACTCTGATGGATTAAGCTCCCTAATGTTAGTGGCTTAATAAATAAAATTCCAGTCTGGATCTTCCTGTCTGGTGGTGGGATCGGGAGCTCTATTCCATACCATCCTATAGACCCAGGCAGATGGAGGCTCTGACATCGATATGTGAGCTTCCAAGTTATGCTAGCCATGAGCATACAATTAGCAGATGGGGGCAAAAGAGAGGGCCATACAGTGAGAGGTTTTATCCAGAGGAGACCAGACCAGAAGTGCATTGTTTTTACTCTGTTTCCACCAGCTATAATTCGGTTGCTTGTCAACACCAGACTGAAAATGTGTGAAGAAGAGGAAACAGGTTTCCCCAATAGCTAATCATATGGCACTCATAGCCCTTTTTCTCAAGAACTGTCTGAAATCCCAGACAGTTCAACTGCTTGAAACCCCAGGATATAGCCTAAAAATGCATCAAACTTTTCATGTGGTAAAGAAAAGTGCTAACAAAAATCAATAACTCCTACCTTGTTTATAACCCAGATTAAGAAAAGCTGCTCAATTTAGCTCTGTAGTTTAGCCAAAGCTACAATCATGAAGAAAATACAGTGAAGGAAGAGCAAAGCAATGAAGTCTGTAATAGAACTCCTGAAAAGACTAAGGTGACCCTCATATGAAATTAAATTTTAAAAAAATTACAAAATAAATATAAGATAGTTCAACAAACTGATTTTTCTATGTAGTTTTCATAAAATATCACCCCTGACAGCTGAGGAAATGAGTGCCTCAGTCTTGGAGGAGGAAGGGCAATTAGCCCAGAGTGAAGCATGAAAATACAGGAAGTAATAAAGAGCAATGGAAAGGATAAATATGTGAGTAAACCTTAATTAATATAGACTATAAATAAGAACAGTAATACCTATGTCTTACAGAGTTCAGAATATTTATAAAATAAAAATGCATGATGACAATTATAAAAAATTTTGACAGGGAATAAATGAATTTAAAGCACTCCAAGATCTTGATATGTCTGAAAGGAGTAAAAGATGAAAGTTTAGTAAGTCAAGGAGACACATTTTAATTGGATGAACACTTAGTAAATATTAAAAGATATATAACTAATAAATTTTAAAAAATGTTTAAGGATAAACTTAATAAATCAGTAATTACATTATTTATTAATGAACCAAATACTTTAATTGAAGAACAAAGACTTCAGACTGGATAAGAAATGATCTCTTAATCACCAAAACAATTTCCATTAAGTCTTTTTCTTCTGAAATAAAAATTATACTCCTTTCCTTAGATGTTGTAAAATATTCAATGTTAGTGTTCTCTATCATTAAAATAGATTGTAAAGGTGCATTTGTTAATGAAATGAGATTTTTATATATTTCATCTTTGAAAATGTATTTCTCACAAGTCAGTCCTGCCAATTACTGATATCAGTCTATAAAAATGTGATTTTAATTGAACATATTCATCTCTTGCAAGGCAATTATAGAATTCTATTAGATTAATCTCTTGATATTTACCTTTCATCCTGTCATTATACTGTAGATTAATCACTTTCAGTTGAAGTTTATTTGGAAGCTCCTCAACTGCTTCATTAAAATAAAATTAAATGAACTTTTTGTTGTTATTAAATGGAAGTTGAAATATGAAAAATTTCTATATACTTGCACCAAGATCTGAAAAGCACAGTGGGAATTGCAGTTTGAGCTTAAAAAATATATCTGCTGCAAATTTATGTGGGAATGAAGATCTCAATTCTTGTTTTAACTCAGACAGGATGGGAATGTATGAAGTATTTCAATTGTAACCAAGAATTATTGGTCCCTAATTACTTACATTTTCATTTATTTAGGTGGCCAGTTCTTAAAGAGAGTACCTGTTAATTGGAATCTTGTATTAAATGTAGTAAAACACAATATTATTCTCAAATTAAGTAACTTTTATATTTGTTTATGTTTACAACACAATTTACTGGATGGCAATATAAAAATTATCTCTCACACATTATTTGTCATACTTATTTTTTGTAGTTCTGTAGCCCTTTGGAGAACATTTCATTTTCCTTTGTTCTCCTGATTCCAGGGCCTTTCTTTCACCTTCCATCAACTCTTGGCTTGGGAATTTCTATCAAAGATTTTTTAAAAGAAAAACTGACTACGGAGCATTAGTCTTACCATTCAAAATATCGTCTCAATAATTTTCACTAAATTGTAACCTTTAAAAAATCTTGTAAGAGCAAATAGTGAATAGAAATTGTTGACATAACTACATACATCTTTTATTAGAATTAAACATCATTTTAGCTTCTCTGAGCCTGTTTCAATTTTTTGGTAGGTTTCTTTTTCATTGAAGTTTATTTGATATGCTATATTATACTGGTTTCAGGAGTACAACAAAGTGATTGACAGTTATATGCTTTATGAAGTGTTCGTCACAGTAAGTGTAGTTACCATCTGCCACCACAAAAAGTTATTACAGTATTATTGACTATATTCCCTAAAGTGTACTTTTCATTCCTGTGACTTATTTTATAACTGGATTTTGTACCTCTCTCTCTCCTTCACCTATTTTGCCAATCTCCACACTTTCATTCCTGCTGGCAACCACTAGTTTGTTGTCAGTATTTATGAGTCTGTTTCTGTTTTGTTTCTCCATTTTTTTAGATTCCATATATAAGTGAAATCATATAGTACTGATCTTTGTCTGCTGACTTTTTTCACATAGCCTAATACCCTCTAGGTCCAATCATTTTGTCAAAATGTCAGTTTTCACTCTTTTTTATGACTAATACCCCATTGTATATGTGCTCTGCATGTTTTTTATACATTCATCTACAGATGGAGGTTTAAGTTGTTTCCATATCGCGGCTATTGCAAAGAATGCTGCAATGAACCGAGGCATGCATATATATTTTTGAATTATACCAGTACTGGAATTACTAGGTTGTATAGTATTTCTGTTTTTAATTTTTTGAGGAAACTCCATACTGTTTTCCACAGTGACTGCACCAATCTACAACCCTACTAACAATGTAAGAAGCTTTCCTTTCCTCCACAGTGAGGACCAACATTTAATATTTCTTGTCTGACTGTGAGACAATATCACACTGTGGTTTTGATTTGCATTTCCCTGATGATAAGTGACATTGAACATCTTGTCCTGTGTCTGTTGACCATCTGTATGTCTTCTTTGGAAAAATGTCTATTCAAGTCCCCTAACCATTTTTTTAAATTGGATTGTTTTGTTTGGTGTTGAGTTGTGTGAGTTATTTATGTATTTTGGATATTAACCCCTTATTGGATATATCATTTGCAAATAAATTCTTCCATTCAGCAGGTTGCTTTTTCATTTTGTTGGTTTCCTTCACTGTGCAAAAGCTTTTTAGTTGATGTTATCCCATTTGTTTGTTCATTTTTGCTTTTGTTTCCCTTGCCTGGGGAGACATAACTAGAAAGACATTGTTAATGCTGATGTTCAAGAATTTACTGCCTATGTTTTCTTGTAGGAGTTTTATATTTAGGTCTTCAATCCATTTTTATTTATGTGTATATGTTTTATATGTTTCTACATATATATGTTTTGCATGTATATTTGTATGTTTTGTATATGTATATGTTATATACCAAAATATCCAGTTTATTTTTATATGTGGAGTAAGAAAGTGGTCCAGTTTCATTCTTTTGCAAGTGGATACCCAGTTTTCCCAAACACCATTTATTTATTTATTTATTTGTTTGTTTGTTTAGGTATCATTAATATACAATCACATGAGCAACATTGTGGTTACTTGATTCCACCCATTATCAATTCCCCCCATATCCCACCACATACCCCATTACAGTCACTGTCCATCAGTGTAGTAAGATGTTATAGAGTCACTACTTGTCTTCTCTGTGCTATACTGCCTTCCCCATGCACCCCCCACCATATTTATTTATTTTTTATTAAGGTATCATTGATATACAATTTTTTTCATTGATATACAATCTTATGAAGGTTCTACATGAGCAACATTGTGGTTATTACATTCACCCATATTATCGAGACCCATCCACACCCTATTGCAGTCACTGTCCATCAGCATAGTGAGATGCTATAGAGTCACTACTTGCCTTCTCTGTGCTATACTATCTTTCCTGTGACCCCCCTATATTATGTGTGCTACTCATAATGCCCCTTAATCTCCTTCTCCCTCCCTACACACTCACCTTCCCCTACCCCTTCCCTTTGGTAACTACTAGTCCCTTCTTGGAGTCTGTGAGTCTGCTGCTGTTTTGTTCCTTCAGTTTTGCTTGTTGTTATACTCCACAAATGGGTGAAATCATTTGCTGCTTGTCTTTCTCTGTCTGGCTTATTTCAGTGAGCATAATACTCTTTAGCTCCATCCATGTTGTCCCAACACCATTTATTGAAGAGACTATTGTTTCCTCATTTTATATTCTTGCTTCCTTTGTCATAGATTAATTGACCATATGAGCATGGGTTTACTTCTAGGCTCTCCATTCTGTTTCAATGATCTGTGT
This sequence comes from Manis javanica, assembly GCF_040802235.1. Classification (NCBI taxonomy): domain Eukaryota; kingdom Metazoa; phylum Chordata; class Mammalia; order Pholidota; family Manidae; genus Manis; species Manis javanica. The sequence continues at coordinate 101,938,586 of NC_133160.1, forward strand.
TGGTTTTCGTGCTGGTACCATACTGTTTTGATTACTATAGCTTTGTAGTGTACTTTGAAATCAAGGAGAGTGATACCTCCATCTATGATCTTTTTTCTGAAGATTGCTTTGGCTATTCAAGCTCTTGGTGGTTCCATACAAATTTTAGGATTATTTGCTCTAGTTTGGTGAAAAATTCCATTGGTGTTTTGATAAGGATTGCATTGAGTCTATAGATTACTTTGGGTAGTATGGCCATTTTAACAATATAAATCCTTCCAATCCATGAGCTTGCAATATCTTTCCATTTACTTGTGTCATAAATTTCTTTCATCAATGTCTTATGGTTTTCAGGGTAAAGGTATTTCAACTCCTTAGTTAAATTCATTCCTAGTTATTTCATTGCAAGTTTAAATGGGATTGTTTCCTTAATTTCTCTTATTGATAGGTCATTACAAATATATAGAAACAAAACAGATTTTTGTCTATTGATTTTATACTCTGAAACTTAGCTGAACTCATTTGCTAGTTCTAATAGTTTTTTGGCAGTCTTTACGGCTTTCTATATTATAGTATCATGTCATCTGCAGCCAGTGACAATTTTACTCTTCTTCCTTTCCAATTTTGATGCCTTTTATTTCTTTTTCTTGTCTGATTACTGTGGTTGGGACTTCCAGTACTACATTGAATAAAAGTGGCAGGAGTGGGCATCCTTTTCTTAGTCCTGATTTTAGAGGAAAACCTTTCAGCTTCTACCACTAAGTGTGATGCTAACTGTGGGTTTATCATATGTGGCCTTTGTTTTGTTGAGGTATGTTCCCACTAAATGCACTTTGTTGAGAGTTTTTATCATGAGTGGATGCTGAATTTTGTCAAATGCTATTTCTGAATCTTTTGAGGTGGTCATATAGTTTTTATTATTATTTTTGTTAACATAGTGTATAATGTTGGTTGATTTGTGGCCATAGAACCACTTTTGTATCCCTGGAATAAGTTCATGGTATATGGTCCTTTAAATGTATTGTTAAATTTGGTTTGCTAATATGTTGTTGAGGATATTTGCATTTATGTTCATCAGGGATATTAGCCTGTAATTTTCTTTTTTTATGGTATCCTTGTCTGGTTTTGGTATCAGGATAAGGCATATTGGCCATGTAGAATGAGTTTGGAAGCATTCCTTTCTCTTCAAATTTTTTTGAATAACTGGACAAGGATAGGTATTAACTCTTAAATCTGAACAAACTGATGACTGGCAACAAAATTGAATCAGTAACAACAACAACAAAAAAACTCTCCCCAAACAAAATTCCAGGACCAGACGGCTTCACAGGTGAATTCTACCAGTCATTTAAAAATGAGTTAATACCTATCCTTGTCCAACTATTCAAAAAAATTTATTTTCTCTTTGATTTCTTCATTAACCCATTGTTTAGTAGCATGCTGTTTAGAGTTAATATGATTGTGTTTTTCCATTTTTGTGTGTAATTGATTTCCAATTTCATACCATTGTGGTTGGAAAAGATGCTTGAGATGATTTTACTCTTCTTAAATTTATTGAGACTTGTTTTGTGGCCTAATTAATATATGATCTATCCTGGATAATGGTCCATGTGCACTTTAATATGTATTCTGTTGTTTTGGATGGAATGTTCTGTATGTATCTGTTAACTCCATCTGATCTAATGTGTCATTCAAAGCCATTGTTTCCTTATTGATCATCTATTTTGAATGATCTATCCCTCAATTACACACACAAAAAAATGGAAAAACACAAACATATTAAGTTTAAACAGCACTATACATTGATATAAGTAGGATGTTAAAGTCTCCTACTATTATTTTATTAATATAATTTTCTCCCTCTATCTGTTAATATTTGCTTTTTATGTTTAGGTGGCTAGATATTTATAATTGTTATATATGCTGAACTGAACACTTTATTATTATGTAATGTCCTATTTTGTCTCTTATTACAGTTTTTGTTTTAAAGTCTATTTTGTTTTCTATAAATATTGCTACCCTAGCTTTTTTTTCACTTCTATTTGCATGGAATATATATTTCCATCCATTCACCTTCAGTCTGTGTATGTCTTTAGGTCTGAAATGAGTCTTTTATAGGCAGCATATAAATGCATCTTGTTTTTTTATCCATTCATTCACCCTATGTCTTTTATTGGAGTATTTGGACCAATTACATTCAGAATAATATTGATTGGCATGTACTATTTCCATTTTATTAATTGCTTTATGGTTGTTTTTGTAGTCATTCTCTGTTCTTTTTTTCTTCTTTTGCTGTCTTCCCTTGTGATGACTTCCTTTAGTGTTTTGTTTGGATTCCTTTCTCTTTATTTTTTGTGTATCTGATATAAGTTTTTTGATATTTTTTATTGAAGGATACTTAATATACAATATTATATTGGTTTCAAATAGTGATTCAACAGTTACATGATTTATTAAATCCTCATCCCAACTAGTGTAGCTACTATCTGTCAACACAGAATGATGTTACAAAACTATTGACTATATTCTCTATGCTGTACTTTCATCCCTGTGACTAACTTATATTATGATTAAGATTCTGTCCCTCTTTATCCCCTTCACCTATTTCACCCACCCATACAAACCCCTCCTCCATGGTGACCACCAGTCACTTCTCAGTGTCTATGAGTCTATTGCTGTTTTCTTCATATTGTTTTATTTTGTTTTTAGATTACACATAAAAGTGAAATCATCAGTATAGGTTTTTGATTTCAGTATAGGTTTTTAATTTGTGGTTACCATGAGGTTCATATATGACATCCTAAGTATATAGCAGTCTTTGTTAAGTTGCTGGTGCTTAAATTTGAACACATTGTAACAACACTACATTTTTACCCCCCTCCTCCATGCTTTATATATATGATGTGATAAATTACACCTGTTTTGATTTTGTGATTACCTTAACTAATTATTTAGAGAAAATTGATTTTACTACATTTGTCTTTTAACCTTCATACTGCTTTTTAGGTGACTGATGTACTACCTTGATTATATTTTGCTTTTACCAGTGAAATTGTTTCCTTTCATAATTTTATTATTTCTAATTATGGCCTTTTCTTTTCTTATTAAAGAAATCCTATTAACATTTCTTGGAAAGCTATTATGATGGTGGTGACTCCTTTAATTTATATTTATATAGGAAACTCTTTATCTCTTCTTCAATTCTGAATAATAACCTTGCCAGACAGACTATTCTTAGTTGCAGGTTTCTTCCTTTCAGTGCTTTGAAAGTATCGTGCAACTCTCTTCTGTAAAGTTTCTGCTGAAAAATCAGCTGATTGCGTTAAGAGGTTTCCCACACTGTAACTTGTTCATTTCTCCTTCTGCTTTTAAGATTCTCTCTTTGTCTTTGATCCTTCACATTTTAATTATTATGTTTCTTGGTGTGGACCTCCTTGGGTTCATCTTGTTTGTGCTCTCTCATTCCTTGACCTGGATGTCTTTTTCCTTCCCCAAGTTAGGGAAGTTTTTAGTTACTATTTCTTCAAATAAGTTTTCTACCCCCTTTTCTCTTCTTCTGGGATTCCTATAATGCCAGTGTTAAATGTTTGATGTTTTTCTAGAGCTCTCTGAACCTATCCTCATTTTTTACTTCCTTTTTTTGTTGTTCAGCAATCTACTCTTCTGCATCTCTAATCTACTGATTCCCTCTAGTGTATTTTTTATTTCTTTTTTTTGTATTCTTCAACTCTGATTGGTCCTTGTTTATATTTTCTCTTTGTCAAAATGCCCTCTGAGTTCATCCACTCTTCTCTCAAGTCCAGTCAGTATCTTTATAACCATTACTTTGAATTCATTATCAGGTAGATTGCTTAACTCGATTTTACTTAGTTCCTTTTCTGAAGTTTTGTCTTGTCCTTTTGTTTGGAGCATATGTATCCTTCATTGTGTTCTGCTTTCTGTGTTTGTTTCTATGAATTGGTGAAGCAGCTACTTTTCCCAGTCATGAGGGAATGGCTTTGTATAGGAACACCCCCTAGATAGACTGTGTGTGCCTAGCAGCTTTGGCTGGCTGACCAAGGGCTCTCTGTGCAGTGGCCACCCTGCAGGGAGCCTGGACACCCAACAGACATGGGTCATGCGGTCCTTGGGCACTCTGCTGAGGGTGAGTGCTGGAGGCCATGCAGGTGTAGGCTAGGTATGTCTTGATGTTCATCAAACAAGGGGGGCACCTGTTGGGGGCTGGGAGAGCAAATGGGCACACAGGGGTGTTTCAGCATGTACCACACTGGTGACACCTTGGTGGGACTGCTGAATCTTTTGCAGGTACATTTGGGCATAGGTGGGAAGCTACAAAGGGGGATGTGTGGAGCTGGCATGGGCTAAAAGCTGGGTGCTCACTGAGGTGGGTTTCCAGACCCTGCTCCTGTCCATACTATCAGTGTGGGGAGGTAACATAAAAATGCCACTCACCAGCACCTCTGTCCAGGGGAAAGTTTCAGCAGCTCACCACTGTTTAATGGGTGCTCTAGTTTAGTATATTGACTTCCTTTACTTGTAGTCTAGTTGCCCTTTAAAATGCAGGGTTTTTTTTCTGTGCCCCAAGGGAGGCTAATCTGTGTGCAGGCCCTCAGGGATATTCCTCCTTACTGCAGGTCACAGCAGTGGGGGTGGGTTCCAGTCCTTACTTTCTCATCTCTCCTGCTGTTTTTTACATGGCCTCTCTATCCTTTGTTGTACAGACGCTGTTGACTCAGATCTCAGTTCCCCTTCAGGAGGAATTGCTCTGTGTGGAGGTGAAGATTCAGCATATACGTGGAAGGAAATGAGTTTAGGCTCTTTCTATGGCTCATCTTGGACCACCTCCAGTTTCCACATTTTTAATATGGGGATCATGATATCTATTTTAAAGTCCTTATGAGTAATTAGGTAGTGTATATAGAGTGCTAGTATTAGCCTTCAATATATTGCACTTCTAAGATATTAAATTCCTTAAATGCATCGTTAAATTACTTTTATCATTTTTGCATAATACATTTCTTTAATCTTGGAAACATTTCAAACAATACGCTGTTCATATGTCAGTTCACTTTCATCATACCCTAGGGAAATAAAACTGTCATTTTCTGAATCACACACATGTGAATTTAAAGTATCCTTTAAATATATATAAATGTGTGTATCTAAATATAACATGTTGTGCATATATTTAAAAGCCTTTTCTCTAGTGTTTTATTATATCTATAAATATGTTGCCACTTCACTAATTAAACATTTTAGTGAGAAAATTAGGTAGGAAAATGAAAAAAATCAGCCACCATTCCTTGAGGCATATCATTCACAAACCATGCAAAAAGAACAAAATAGCTGGTGGAACACTGCTGCCTGAAACCAACCATTAGCAAACCAGTGCCTTTAAAACCCAAAGGGTCACTTCTAGGGAGGGAGACCACTACATTCTGACGTTTCCAAGGATCTCAAGAGCAGCACCCCATGGAGCAATGTTTTCTTTGGTGGCATCATGTTAACTCTTGAACCACAAAGTTTTGTGCTTAAAATGTGGTTGAAAATTCAAGCAGAAACCTGTAAATGAGTAGCTTAGTGCCTTAAAACCACATTTTTAGCCAAATGAAGGTGTGGCCACATGCTATTTGTCTTTAGCTGCTCAAACTTTGGAGAGCAGAGGGTTGGATCACATTTAGGCATTTCTTGCAAGTGTGGAAAGGCTTCTTTTCTTCTATTTTATTCTCCTAAATATTATTTTCATAGCTTGGTGAAATAGGAGTTACCCTTTATATTTGCCACATTTGAATGTGAAGACTGTGATGGTTGTTTTAATAACTCAGGGGTATTCACGTGTTTCCACCTTGGAACTATTCTAAAGAGAAGTCACAGTTCCAGAAATAAGCAAAGCAAACAAAAGAAAATAAAGTAATGTGATGTGTTTTAGATTGTAGGTAGTAAGATTACTGGTAAAACACTGTTTGATTCTATGAGTAGGCTTTCCACCGCATTTAAAATGCAAATATAATTAGATATTTCTGCTCAGTTTTATTTTGGTATCCTCTGAATGCCAAAGGGCAGGTCAGAAGGGGAGACTGAATGAGGAGACCTGGAATGCTGAAAGACCACTCCTCCTTGCTTTGTGTTCTGACCTCTGGGATTGTTCACTCTGCTGATCCACTCTCCAGGTCTTCCTTTGAATCTTGTTGGAAATACACCAAAGTATTTCTTTCATTTGGGTTTCTCCCTCTCTCATTTCTTATCTTTCTTGAGTGCCCAGAGACTCTAAAGATTCCTGATATTATCTGTTTTCTGAAGACTAATAAGGAATGAGTCATTTATGCATATGTTTATCCATTCAACAAGTATCTGGAGATCATCTGTTATGAATATGGCCACAGAGTTTTAGGCTAGACATTCAAGGGCATAAAAAAAAGTTGCCATCTGGAACTTTCAATCTAGTGAGAAAATACTAAACAGACACATTTAAAAAGTTATACCACAACCCAAATGTATGAAATAGTGAGAAAGTAGTGGCCAATAGAAACCATCTCGTCCAGCATGGTGAACTTGGGCATGATTAGCCTGGCAGGTACAGAAACCACAGTTCATATTTTGAAAGGTAGGTCCATATTTTGTGAGTATCTTGTGTTTTCAAGGAAGAAAAATACTCTTAAGCTACCTCAAAAAAAAAAAGAGTAAACTCTAGAGAACACAGTAAAACTGGAATTCAGAAGCAGCCTCCCTATTCCTTTGGCTCATTCTAGACTCTCTTCCCAAGTGAATCTCCTCTTCTGTCTGTTTCTATTATTTCTGCAAACCAGCTTCCTCCATAAAATTCTTGATTTCTGCTCTACCTTAACCTCAGCTCGGATATATGTCATTTGCCAAGAACCTAGCTCTAATTCCAACACTGGACATGCACCTAACATAGATTTATGAGTTAATGACATCAATGTTTTGTGTTACTTTTTCCAGAAGCACTGAAAACCCATATATAAGAATAGAGAAGCCAGATAGTAAATAAGACTTAGGATTGACAGGATATATGATGAATGTGCTGAAAGCAAATAGAAGCAAGGATGTTACAAGTATGGAAAGAAAGGATTTTAACCAATGGAACCAAAACTTCATGAGGAAGTTCAAAGGAACAAAAACATTCAGAAAAAAAGGAAAGTCCAGGAATCCAGACTGGAGTTGATGGATCAATAAATGGTATTTAGTTTTCCATTTGTGCTAGATTTTCCATACAAGTCTTACCTAAGCCACATTTTGTTTCTGAAAGAGTTACTGTAGTAACAAATGTGTAGAAAGGAATCTCCAGGGAAATCACTTGTGTTTGAGACAGTGGGGTAGAATGGGAATCAGGAAGTATCATGATAGCAATTGTAGTATTTGTATAGGAGTAGACGGCTTTATTTTAGGTTAATACAGTGGTGAGATGGAACAATATCCAGTTGGCTTGGGAGTAGTGCTAAAGGCACTATTCTGAGAGGTGATTGTCCTTTATTTTTGGCTATTGGTTTAAGAATGGTGAGCTAAGAAAAAAAGGGGTATACAGGGAACATACTTCAACATAATGAAGGCCATGTGGGCCATAAACCCACAGCTTATATCATACTCAATGGTGAAAAGCTGAAATATTTCCTCTAAGATCAGAAACAAGACAAGGGTGTCTACTCTTGCCACTTCTATTCAACATGGTACTAGATGTCCTAGCTGTAGCAATCAAACAAGAAAAACAAATAAAAATATCCAAATTGGTAAGGAAGAAGTAAAATTTCACTAGCTGCAGATGACATGATACTATGTATAGAAAGCCCTAAAGACTCCACAAAAAAACTGTTGGAACTAATAAGTGAATTCAATTAAGTTTCAGAACACAAAATCAATATACAGAAATCTATTGTGTTTCTATATACTAGTGATGACCTATCAATAAGAGAAATTAAGGAAACAATCTCATTTAGGCTTGCAACAAAAGGAATAAAATACCTAGGAATAAATTTAACCAAGGAGGTGAAAGACCTGTACCCTGAAGACCATAAGACACTGGTGAAGAAATTTATGACAACACAAGTAAATGGAAAGATACTGCATGCTCATGGATTGGAAAAATTAATATTGTTAAAATGGCCATACTACCCAAAGTAATATACAGATTCAGTGCAATCCCTATGAAAATACCAATGGAATTTTTCACCAAACTAGAGCAAATAATCCTAAAATTTGTATGGAACCACCAAAGAGCCTGAATGGCCAAAGCAGTCTTGAGAAAGAAGAATACAGATGGAGGTATTATCCTCCTTGATTTCAAACTATACTACAAAGCTTTAGTAATCAAAACAGTATGATACTGATGCAAAAACAGACACATAAATCATTGTAGCAAAATAGAAAGCCCAGACAAAGGGTTTGTTTGTGTTTATACAGAGGATCAAAGCCTAATTTGGCTACCCAGAAAACGAATTAAGATACGATATGAAAAAGAACTTCCAACATCAACATCCTCTGGAAGAGTCATTCCAGAAGATGATCATCTAAAAACTTCAACAAAGATCCTGGTGCTGTTACAGTTGTAGCTGCATTCGTCCCACCGGTTCCTGGACTTGCCATGGGAATGAAGAAGGAGATATCTAAGCTGGCCTGTGCATACAGTAAAACAACAAATTTGACTGGATCTATACTGTCGGAACTCAACCAAGAATTAGGAGAAGTGCAGGTTGCAGTGCTCCAAAATCGTGCAACTATAGACTATCTACTGTTAAAAGAACATATGGGATGTGAACAGTTCCCAGGAATGTGTTGTTTTAATTTGTCTGATTTTTCTCAAAGTATTCAAATTCAGTTAGACAATATCCATCATATCATTGATAAGTTTTCACAAATGCCTAGGGTACCTAACTGGTTTTCTTGGTTTCACTGGATATGGCTGGTAATTCTAAGTCTGCTTTTGTTATGTATCTGTATTCCTATTCTGTTAATGTGTGTACGCAATTTAATTAGTAGTTTGTTAAAACCTATACATGCTTATGTTACTCTACAAGAAGATATGTCAAAGAAATAATCAATCTTCAAAAAAAAAAAAAATAGAGAGCCCAGAAATAAACCCACTTATATGGCCTATTAAGTTATGATAAAGGAGGCAGGTATATATAATGGTGAAAAGACATTCTCTTAAATAAATGGTATTGGGAAAACTGGATATCCACCTGCCAAAGAATGAAACTGATCACTTTCTTATACCATATACAAAAACAAACTCACAATGGATTAAAGGCTAAATACAAGACCTGAAACCATAAAATTCCTAAAAGAGAACATTAGCAGTAAACTCTTGGATATCAGTCTGAGCAATATATTTTTGGATCTGTCTCCTCAGGTAAGGGTAACAAAAGCAAAAATAAACAAGTAGGACTATATCAAACTAAAAAGCTTCTACACAGTGAAGGAAACCGTCAACAAAACAAAAAGTTAACCTCCTAAATGAGAGCAGATATTTGCAATGATATATCTGATAAGGGGTTAAAATCCAAAATATATAACTTCACAACTCAACACCAAAAAAACCCAAACAATCTAACTGGAAAATGGGCAAAGGACTTAAACAGACATTTCTCTGAAGAATACATACAGATAGCCAACAGACATAGAAAAAGATGCTCAACATCACTTATCATGAGGGAAACGCAACCAAAACCACAATGAGAAACCACTTCACACCCATTAAAATGACTCATATCTACAAGACAAGAAATAATAAATGTTGACAAGGATATGGAGAAAAGGAAACCTTTGTGAACTGATGGTGGGATTGTAAATTGGTGCAACCACAATGGAAAACTGTATGCGGGTTCCTCAAAAAAGCAAAAATAAAAATACCATATGATCTAGCAATTCTGCTGTTGGGTATTTACCTGAAGAAAATGAAAGCACTAATTCAAAAAGACATATGCATGCCTATGCTCATTGAGCTTTGTTTACAGTAGCCAAGATATGGGAGCAACCTAAGTGTCCATCAATAAATGAATGTATAAAGAAGATATATAATATAAATATAAAAATGGGTGAACCTAGAGGGTATTAGGCTGAATGCAATAAGTCATACAGAGAATGAAAATACCGTATGATTTCACTTATATGTGGAATCTAAAAAACAAAGCAAACAAATAAAACAAAACAGAAACTGACTCATAAATAGAGACAACAAATTGGTGGTTGCCAGAAGAAATGCGGATGGGGAGATCAACGAAATAGGTGAAGGGGATTAAGAGGTGCAAACTTCCAGTTATAAAGTAAATTAGACATGGGGATATAAAATAAAATAGAGGGAATACAGTCAATAATATTGTAATAACTAGGTATGGTGACAGAAGGCAACTAGACTTATCATGGTGATCATTTTGTAATATATATATAAATGATGAATAAATATGTTATATACCTGAAACTAACATTATATTGTATGTCAACTATATTTCAATTAAAAAGATATAAAAAAGAATGGTGAGCTAAGGACACTGAATTTAAATCTAGAGGGCAGAAAAGAGTTTGTAAATAAAAGTATAGACTCTGGTCTGACATAAGATTACTGAGGAGTCTATATAGATGGAAGATAGCAATTCTGAGCATAAATTTCTAAAGCTCCTGTGCAAAGTTTGTTCCCCAGTAAATATGAACATGGTAGTTTTGACCAAGTGTCAGTGACCATGGATACGAATTCTTTCTCTCTTTATATGATGTAATGTACTGGGATTTTGAGGAGCTATTCAATAAAGAGCATCCCATTTTCTTACTGAAGTAGAACAAGTTGAGAAATAAAAGCTAGTGGATGGTATATCAGGACAACCTTCATAATTTTTAGGGCCCAGTACAAAATGAAAATGTAAACCCCCTTGTTTAATGATCATTAATAATATAAAGATGGGGAGAGAAAAGCATTAAACTAAGTTCAGGGTCATTTTAAGCATAGAGAACTTCTAAACATGGGGCCTGTGTGACTGCTCAATTCTGTAAGCCCATGAAGCCAGCTTTGGGTATCTGGAAGTTTAAATATCAACTTTGTTTCTAGTGAAGCAGATAATGGAGAATGTGTGAGAGTTAAATGGGCCTGCTAACTCAGACTGCTCTGCTGGTGACTGAGCACTACCACATTTTATTAAACAGTAGTCCAACTCTGACTAAATGTTCAAAAAGTTAATAATTTACAAATCTGGTCGTATATACAACTATGTTAAGTGATGGCATATCATAGACTATTACGTGTCATGAAAGAAAATTCTGGATAATGTCACTGAGTCTCCTCTTGCCTATTTTTTGTATATATTAGCTTCTGTTAACTTCTGCAAACAGATGTGCTGCTGAGTTGTGAATGTTAGATGCCCCTGGGATTATCTTGCCTTCCTTCTCCACCCACTAGGAATAGTACCAGCATTGGCCACGTGCACTTATCCTACCCCAGGCTAGAAATGGACTTCAACCCTGTACTACAGAGGCCACCCCCAGGGATGAGAAGGAACTTGTCCTTCATAGCAATTTCATTTTTGGCTTTTCTTCTGAGAAGATGCAAGTAAAGGACACAATTAGTGTCAACAGTGATTGGGTGTGTTTATTTTTTCATGGTGTGGACACCCAACTTCTGGGACTAGTTCTGAGGTCAGTGTTCAAGCAGCCACCCAATGGTTTCATTCTTTTAGTCTTTGCTGTCCTGGAGGAGTAAGAACCAAAAAAGTAAGGGTCATGACATGCTGGTGATATGACATGCTACAAAGAGAATAAAATATAGTTATGTGATACACCAATTACACATGATGCATTCCAATTCCTCTCATTGAACAAATTGCTAGTAGCAGTATGCTGTGAAGAGATTCAGACACAGTCTTGAGATCTGTGAAATCCAAGATACGCTGATAGTATTAAAAGGTATGTGTTCCAACAAGTCAGGAAAAAAGGCAAGAATTAAGAATTCTGTTAGCATATTTTAGCCAATGGATAGGAAGAAATTTATGTATCTTAATGAAATATAAACTTCAATTAAGTGTGTAGCTGCTAAATGAGGGTTTCAGACTAACTTTACTTGAAAATTGGGAATAAATAATTCAAATCTGAGGGAGTAGATAATGTACCCAGTGTATGTTTGGAATCATTGCTATAGCAACTATAAAAGGGTTTACCATGTCCCATCAGTATCTCAAATGAGGATTTAGTGTCATTCTGACTGATGTCCTTGGTACTTAAGGAAACAGAGAACAAATTCACATGCTGAGAAAGCATCCTAATAATATTTTCATAGGAAAAAACACTCAAAACTATGTGGAGAGGCATAATTGTTTTCTTAGTGAGTATACATATTTTAAAGTTCGGAGAAGTTTATAAACTCATGTACCTTTTGAATACTTACATCGTTTCCTTAGGCCAAATGTCTCCTTAAATATTTTTTTCTATTCCATACTTTCTTTTCTTCTTTGATATTCCTGATTATGTGTGTCTTGAGGCTCTATTGCCTATTTTCTCTATTTACTATAGTCTTCATTTTTAGTTCAGTTTGCCTCTTTACTCATTTTTTTCTTCTATGTCACTTACTGTGTTTTCTCCAGTATCTCTTTTAAGGTCCTTTCAACTTTGCCATATTTAGGGGATGATTTTTACTGTTTTCCTGAACTCTAATAGCTAATGTTTCATGCCTGTAATCTTGTCATTAATTTCATAGGTTTTTGGTATATATTTTCAGTGTCACTTCATAAAAGCAGTCACCTCATTAGATTTGTTTAAATTGATGGTAAAATATTTGTTCACAATATGTTTATCTAGTTCATGGCAACAGTTATCTGCTGGGTATTTTTCTTCTATTACTTTCTTTGATTTTCCTTTTTTTATTTGCCTTATAGAGTCTCTGTATAGATTCTGTTCTGATCCTTTTCAATTATTCATTATTAAAAGTTTTTGTTTGTTAATTTTCTGGACTAACTTTCTGAGGGCAATTTATGGGAAAAGTAGAAGCTAGGGCTTTGTTCCAGACTATTTGGGATTTCTTTTATGATTTGGGGATTTACAAGAGAGTTTATATAGCTTTCACTATTTCTCAAACAATTGAGATAGGCAGCATTTTTTCCTTCACAATTCTGTGCTCTTCCCAGCTGTCACAGAGAAGCACTGCTTCCTGGAAGCATGTGGCTTCCTGGCTTGTCCGTGTGCCATTCTATTCAGCCATGCTTGCTCTGCTTCTGGAATCAAGTAAGGTAGCAGGGGTCTCCAGCTTCCAGCTGCTCACCCCTACTTCCTACAGCCTTGCAAACAAGGGCTATTACTTTTGCACTTCAAGGTAGTCATATTGATTTTGCAAAATGTAAAATTAGCAGTTTTTTAAGTGATATCTCTAAGCACCTGGACCCTATCATTAATCTCTCTCTTACAATTAATCTCTCTCTCTTACCTTCTCCCAATTTCCTCTCTTGTGATACTGTTTTCTGTTCACCTTGTTGCTTGGATGATCTTTTGACTGAGAAGGAAAATGTGGATTTTGTGTCATGTTCAAATTTTAAATTGCCTGTCCTTTAACCTTCTTGGATGCTCTATAGAAATGGCAGGCCAATGAGGTAAGGTTAAAAGCAGAGCAGAGAGTAATTACCCCTATTTGTCATATGCCACCTACTCTGCTAATACTGGAAAAAAACACTGGGCTTAGACAGACACTGTCTCATGGAGCTTGTATTCTTGATAAGACCATCTAAATAAAATAGTTGTAAGTTATACTAAGTGCACTGAAAGAATGACAATCATATCTTTGAATCTGACAGCCACTAATGCCAAGTTCAAGTGAGATTTGTTTTTCTGGTTTGTTTTTGTTTTTTTGCTTTGGAAATACAGCTGTAGCAGCCTTTAAAATGCCAGGCAGCGTCTGTCTTTATTTGGCAAACTTGGAAATGTATGTTCTATCCATTTGCCAAGGTTGGCTTTGTGGCTGGCCAGAGATTCAAAACAAGGTTGAGTAGCCCACAGTTTCTTTTCCATGGAACACCACATAGCTAATGAGTTATCTTCAGTTTCATGAGAACTTATTCCTGACTTAAAAAAGGGTCAAAACATGGTCTTTCTTACTGGTTAAAAAATATATATGTTTGACCTAATTGAAGGAAAAGTTAACAAGCCTTAAAATCAAGAGCTAAATATGTTTATGATCTTATTTAGCCAATGTTAAATGTATTTTCTTGTCCATGCTTAGGCTCTTGAGTTTTTAGCTAGAATTTAATTATTTTTAAAGCATCATGTCCCTTCATGATATAGATTAGAGCAATGACATTATATTGACATATAGGTTTGGTTATAGCCTTATGTCAAAATATGTTAGGATATTAGGAAGAATTTTAGAAAAAATCAGTTAAACACATCTGAAGGAAGCAATGTAAATATGCCCAGAAGTGCAAAGATGCAAATACTAAATTAAGGATCTGAGTATTTTCTTTTATTCAATTAACTGTTAGAGGGATTTTGTAAATTTGTCTTCGCCTATGTTGAATATTTTCACAAAGTCAAATAATTTTTAATATGTTACTTAACATCCCTTACTAATTCTGAGAAAGAATTTTAGACTACTAGAATATCAGCCTCCATTTACTTTCTATTGAAGTTTATTTTAGAAAGAAAAATAGTACAAATAATAAAGGAAAACATCCTGCATATCTTTTGTGCCCTCTCTTAATAAAGGAAATGCATTTTCACTTTACGAGATGACAGGACTTTTGGGAGGCTTTGGAGAGACTAAGTGAGAAACGCTTTTTCCCATGTCCTAGTTTAGAACTCTGGTGAGCTGGGAAAATTCCAGAAATCTGACGTACCTGGGAGAAGAGGGCATGTGCTACCTATTTTCTATAGTAGGCTCCTGAGGAGGTGACAAGAGGGAAGAGCCACATATTGAGTCCAGGTACACAGAGCCAAAGGGAGACCCAGATTCCTGTGCTGCAGACCATGACAGAAGCAGCTGAATAATTCTTGTCTCTCAAATGTGATGAGGAGGAAACAAAAAGAGCTGTGCTACCTGAAGGGATTATGTGGACAGCATGAGGGGCACCTCACTGCAGCCTAGTGGACTGGGGACTGACAACTGGACAGAAGGAATGTGTCAGTGGATAACTGTGTAGACAGATGACATGGAAGATCATGTGCCTCCCTGCAAGGGAACTGGCACCCTCCCAAGTTTAGGCACAGCTCTGGAGAAATTTCTAGGTCTCTGACTGACTGTGGTTACGTTTGGGCCACCCAGTGCATTAGGGACTCAAAATAGAAATTGTACAGGAAGAAAGTATGACACATTAAGCCACTTGGCCCATCTCTTTCCCAGGGACTTCTCGGTCTTCTGAGAGGCATTGTCAGGCCACAAAATACTCACTCTGTTCCATCTTTCCCTGGCAACGGATGCCTGATCATTAATGTTTATGTAACTTTCCTGCATCATGAACCCATATGCCAATGAACCATGGACATTTTCACTTGATGTTTCAAAGGCATCTACTACTGAATATATTCAAAATTGCACTCACAATCTTTCCTCAAGCTCTTGTCAGTGTGCCCTGTCTCAAGGAGCAGGACTTTCTAACAACAGTACAAGTCAGCAACCTGATCCTGGTCCTTGACAGCTTCTTCTCCAACACCACCCAGCTTCAGTCTATTGCTTCTCTCCATTTCTACCACAACACTCCAGCCCATGCTGCCATCATCTTTCCCTCCAGTGGAGTCTACCCACGTTCACTCAGTGCCCCCTTCATCATTCTCCACGCTGCAATCTGAATGATTTCCAAAATGAAAGTGATCATGCTGTTCCCCACAACTCACCCCCAACACCTCACACAGGTTCCATTTGCTGATGGTCAACAGGGTAACAGAGTTCTGTGTGAGCTTGCTGCTGTGATTTTATACAGCCTTATCTTAAACTATGCTCCTCTCACTTTCTGCACCCCAGGTACACTGGGTTCCTTTCCCTTCCTTAAACATGTAAACGCTTACTGCCTCAGGGCCTTTGCACATCTCTTTCAGCCTGGAATGTTGCTCTTCACCAGACAATTTCTACTCACACCTCGGATCTCAGTTTTTTTTATCCCTAATCATGCCAGCTAAGTCCTCCATTCATGGTCTCAAAGTACTAGATATCTGTCTTTCATAGCAATGATCACAATTGGACTATTTATTTATTTTGTGATTATTTTATTATCCTCTGCTCTCTCTGTTAGGCTGTCAGCTCAGTGAACAGTGAGGACAAATCTGTACACCCATTTTATCCATAGTGACCCAGGCACATAGTAGACATTCAGTAAGTCATTGGATGTCTTTAGAAGTCTTCTCAAGTGAGTCTTCACTACAGTAATAATAGTTGCCTCTCTGAGTGTATACTCTGTGCCAGGCACTGTTAGAAGCATTTGTTGCATGTGTTAATTCATTCAACTCCCACAACAATCCACAAACCCAGTCTCTGGTCTTTAGGCTCTGGCCTCATACGGCAAGCAAAAGGCACAGAGACTCCTCCCCACAGCCAGCCTGTACTGCCTCAGAAGTCTGTTCCACAGTGAGCTGCTGTGTCCACCTAAGAGAGGTGGCTGCTGACACCCTGTTTCATGACAATTATATAGATTTAACCTATATCAACTTATATTAATTATAAGACTACAGAAAATTTGTATACATTAAATTTGCATTGAATTCTGCATATTCTTCATTCATAATGAGTATTTATTGCACACTTATGTGGAAGAATTTGTGCTAGAAATTAAAAATATAAAGGAGAATGAGACGATCCTTATGTTTGAGATTTTCCCTGTCTGGGGAGTAAATGGAGACAGAAATACAGTACAATTCAATGAGAGCTATTGTGGACATGTCTATGAATGCTGGGGGAAGGGAGGGAGAACCACAACTCAGTGTTCCCCTGCAGAGGATGGGATAGTGAAGATAATAAGGCTACCACTAGGATTCCCTGCATGAAAAATGACTAGTGTGAGGTAGGCCTCTGGTAAGGATTCCTAAAACCCCTTACTCTCCTGAGATCTTCCATAGCCCCAGGATGTTTGTTAGGGCTGCCAAAACAAAATACCATAGACTGAATGCCTTAAACTACAGAAATTCATTCTCTTTCAGTTCTGGAGTCTGAAAGTCCAAGATCAAGTTGTCCATAGGGTTGGTCCTTCCGAGAAATGTGAAGGAGAATCCATTCCATGCTCCGAGGCTTTGGTGGGTTGTTGGCAATCTTAAACCCTTCAAAGAATCAAAAACGTCATTCCACTTTACTCTTTTCAAGTCTGTCTTTAGTGGCTGCATTGTATTAAGCATAAATTTATTCATTCTTGTTATAGTCTTTCCATAAAAATTGTGCTTCAGCGATATAATATGGATGGGATTAAAAATATATATATATATACACACAGAATCCTGCTCTAGCAGTTTCTCCCATGAGAAGTTTAGGCATTCTTGCCTAATTACAGACACCTGACTAGTGTGCCACACAACCGACACACACAGGCAGAGCCTGCCATGCGCTGCACCAGGGGTCTCTCCTCCTCTGCTGGAGGATGGCCAGACTGCACTGGAAGCAGTGGCTCTTTCCTCCCACCTATGTGCTTCTTATTTGATTGCAGCCCTGATCCCCACATTTACTCTCTTGCATTTGTCAGAAATAAGTATGCTGTCTTCAAAAAATCTTTTTCTTATAATGTCTCTTTCTCCTTGCCCCATTTCGTCCTCTTTTCAGTCCATTCATAAATCCTCAATCCACTGAAAAACGGCTGATGGACTTCCACATACTTCCATTAAAATTCCTGTAAAGAGCAGGGGAGAGGCAGCCCTGCGTTTGGGTGCTAGCCCTGCCGAGCAGGGGTGCCCGCGGGGGCGGCGGGTCTCGGGTTGGCTGCCTGGGCACCACCCCGTGGGGCTTGGGTCGCCCCCTGCCACCTGCTCTGTCGTGGAGTGTGCCTAGGTTCCCACGCGTGCAGCCGCGGCACTAAAGACAAGAGCCGCCGGGTCCCAGGTCCGAGGCCCGCGGCAGTCAGCCACATGCCACTTGGTCCTTGAAGGCCCACACCTCCCCACCAAGCTTTTGAGGCTGTGCATTGGTTTCCCTCTCCTGGTCAGGTACCTTGCCCAGGTAGGAGGTCTGCCTACAAGGCACATTTTACTGCACCTGAAGTTTTTTCTTTTTTCACTCTTTTTTTAATTTTTGGTATCATTAATATACACTTACATAAGCAACATTGTGGTTACTAGTTTTCCCCCATTATCAAGTCCCCACCACATACCCCATTACAGTCACTGTCCATCAGCATAGTAAGATCCTATGGAGTCACTATTTCTCTTCTCTGTGCTGCACTGCCTTCCCCGATGCACGTGAAGCTTTTTAAAATGTCAGGCTTCTCAAGGTAAAACTTACAATAAATTGCAGTTGGATGAGTTTTGACAAATGCATTCAGCCCTGGAACCATCACTACAATGTAGATACAACCTTTTCATCACCCTGAAAAGTTTCATTAAGCCCCTTTGCAATCAATCCTCTGCTCTACCCCCAGGCATACAGTAGGTAATGAGTATCTGATGAGCAATATTTTTAGTTATCTGCTGCACACAGTGAGTTCTAACATCCAATAACTAGAATGCAGACCAAGTATCACAACAAAGACACCAATCTTTTAATCCAGGAAACACAAAATACATTGGAAAAAAGAACACAACAAAAATGCAAAAGAGAAACAAACATTCTAGTGAAATGATGTATTTTTTTCAGAACCATAAACTTCAAAAGCTTTTGAAAAAATCATGATGTTCACCTCAGAATACCCAAAGAAGGGCCTCTCTACCTCTTTATCCTATGCTGATTATAACCATCTGTTCCCAAACAGCAAGGTTTACAAAATCAAAAATATTTATTGATTGGGGTGTTAATCACTAGTACAGTCAGCATTCAAAGTCAGCATCCAATTTTTGAATGGATTGTGGTTCACAAATTCATCAATAGTTCTATCTCAGCAGGCAGTTTTTTCATAAATATAATGCATAAAAGAATGAATATTCAAATATTGTTCAGCAAGAGTATTCTAATAATTGTTACTTGCCTGAATTCTAGGTCCTGGAACCTGAGGACCAAGCAATGCAGAATCAAGGTAGAGATCCAATAAATATTTAGGAGAGAAAATGATGAATACCTGAAATACCAGATGGAAAACAGAAGGTGAAATTTATAAAAGAATAGCAATAGCTCCCATGATTCAGATTTGAATATTTAGATAGATGGCAGTGCCACAAGTGCAGAGAGAATACACAGAATGGGGAGTCCAGCTGGAGTGGGAGGGTGGCAGGCTGCATTTGACGTGTCTGTAGGACATCCAAGGAGAGAAGGCTAGCTGGAGCTGGGCAGAGAAATCTGAAGTTTGGGGAAGAGGTCATTGGCATGTAGATCATCATTGGAAACATGAGCCTTCATGAGATTTCCTAAAAGTAGAAAGTGTGAAAAATGTAATTCACCAAAACTCTGAGGTAGGTGCAATATATAGTCAGGTAAGAGAAACCCGTAAAGAGAGAGAAAAAAACAGAGATACTCACAAAAGTAAACTCAAAATGGATCAAAGACCTGAATGTAAGTCATGAAACCATGAAATTCTTAGAAGACAACATAGGCAAAAATCTCTAGAATAGAAACATGAGCAACTTTTTCTGAACACATCTCCTCGAGCAAGGGAAACAAAAGCAAAAATGAACAAATGGGGTTACATCAAACTTAAAAGCTTCTGTACAGCAAAGGAAACCATCAGAAGAACAAAAAGGCATCCTACAGTATGGGAGAATATATTTGTAAATGACATATCCGACAAGGGGTTAACACCCAAAATATATAAAGAACTCACATGCTTCAACAACCCAACCCTATTAAAAAATGGGCAGAGGATAAGAACAGACACTTCTCCAAAGAAGAAATTCAGATGGCCAACAGGCACATGAAAAGATGCTCCACATCGCTAATTATCAGGGAAATGCAAATTAAAACCACAGTGAGATATCACCTCATTACCAGTTAGGATGGCCAACATCGAAAAGACTAAGAACAACAAATGCTGGTGAGGATATGAAAAAAGGGGAACCCTCCTACACTACTGGTGGGAATGTAAACTAATTCAACCATTGTGGAAAGCAGTATGGAGGTTCCTCAAAAAACTAAAAATAGAAATACCATTTGACCCAGGAATTCCACTCCTAGAAATTTGCCCAAAAAAAAACAACTTCTCAAATGTGGGATCAACATATAAATCAAGTACAAAAATCAAACGAATATTCATATTTGACCTGATTGTTTATAGGTCATATTGCATGATCAAAACCGAAAGTTTCTGTGATGACTGCCCTTGTACTGTTCACCATGTAAGAATTTATTCACTATGTAAGAATTCGTTCACCATGTAAGAACTTGTTCGTTATGCTTCAGAAGATTGGAGACTGACGAGAATTAGGCTTGAGATGGATTAATGATTGTACATTGAGCGTTGACCCCCCTATACTGAATTTTATTGTTGTTAACAACCATTTGATCAATAAATATGAGAGATGCCCTCTCAAAAAAAAAAAACAAAAAACAAAAAAACAACTTCTCAGACCCAAACAGACATATGCATCCCTATGTTTATCGCAGCACTATTTACAATAGCCAAGATATGGAAGCAACCTAAGTATCCATCAGTACCTGAATGGATAAAGAAAATGTGGTACATATACACAATGAAATACTATTCAACCGTAAGAAAGAAACAAATCCTACCATTTGCAGCAACATGGATGGAGCTAGAGGGTATTATGCTCAGTGAAATAAGTCAGGCAGAGAAAGACAAATATCAAATGATTTCCCTCATTTTTAGAGTATAACAACGAAGCAAAACTGAAGGAACAAAATAACAGCTGACTCACAGACTCCAAGAAGGGACTAGCGGTTACCAAAGAGGAGGGGTGTAGGAGGGTGGGTGGGGAGGAAGGAGAAGGGGATTGTGGGCTATCATGATTAGTGCACGTGGTGTGTGTTGGGGTCACGGGGAAGACAGTGTAGCACAGAGAAGAGAAGTAGGGACTCTGTGGCATCTTAGTACACTGATGGACAGTGACTGCAATGGGGTATGGGGGGAGACTTGATAATAAGGGTGAATGTATTAACCACATTGTTTTTCTTGTGAAACCTTTATAAGAGTGTATGTCAATGATACCTTAATAAAAAAAAATCAGAGATACTTTTTGGAATATTGTGTTATTCTCAAATGAAAAACACTTTAAGTAAATCTCATTTAGGTGCCACATAAATTTAGTTTGTATTAAATTAGACATGAATTTCAAGGAGGTCATGGGACAAAGGTGACAAACTTTAACAGATCTCTATTGGACACTACAATCTGCTGGCCAGTTGTACAGTAATCACCTGGGAAACATTTTAAAGATAAACATGACAAGCCACTTGCCTGTATATTTTGATTTAGGAGATCTTTCATAAGGCTTGGGACTCAGTATTTGCAAAGGCTTCCCAAATCTAACATTCCTGCAGCTTTGGAAATTTCTCCTTCATAACACCTTCACCCCTCACTCCCTCCAGTTGCACACTTTACATTTTTCTCTTATGGAATTCCTGAGTATTTCTTGAAATATTCAGTGTATTTCTTGAACTTGGAGGTGCATGACTGAAGACAGAAAATACTTTCCATTTTCCTAGTAGTCACAAACTTCTGTGACTAAGAAAACCATATAATTGTCAAGCCCAGAGACACCTAGAAATAAAAGAGGTGGTTATTATAAAAATAAGCAACTGTGGACAGTACTTATTTTATTGAAAGATAATGGTTTAGAGGAAGAATCCAAGCTATAATAAAATTATTGTTCTACAAGCCATACTAAAGGAGGGTTTCCAGTGAAAAGGATTCATTGTCACAGTTTAGCTATGCACATGGCTGCCAATGAGCTGACTCCTGCTGTTGTTCTTTGACTTGTATCATGCGATAATCTGAATGGTTCCAAATAGTTTTACCCACCCAGGAGTCTGCAGAAAGCCATTCTTCCTCAAGATGTTACCTCAAGTAAATATGTGTCACATAATTTTTAAAACTATTTACTTTATCCTCTTTTGGAGTTTCATAATGAATATTGGCATGTTAAAGGCACTAAAGAGTCCTACAATCAAGAGCCCATTGATTTTGTTTATTCTATTGTTTTCCACACTTTGTTTTTTATATAAAACACAGTCTTGGAAATGGTGCTCTAGACCATGACAAATTTTAAAATTCCAGTGAGATCAAGAAAAGCAAATTGGTGATCATCTGTTGAGCATGTAATGAGCAAAGCCTTAGGATAATTATGAATAATAATACTTGATTGTCAATCTTAATAATCCACAGTTTCTGGGTAAAGATAGAGTATCTAAAAATATTAGTAATATAAATGACAATTCATGGGAATCTAGAATTAAAAATATTGTTACCTATTCATTGAACTAATGCTTAAGAGCTTTTTCTTACTCATGTTGGTAGCATATGTTCTCATAAAAGAATTAAAGTTAATGTCATTTAGAATACAACTTACCTTTCTTGATGCATCTCCCACTGTTTACTCTGTGCTGTAGCTTGGTATGCTAGATTCTAGAGCACTCTTGAACATGTAATGAATTTTCAAAATCTCCAACATTTGTTCACACTGTCATCTTGGCCTGAAATGCCCCCATCATTCATCTCTCAAAGCTCCAACTGCATATACCTCTCCCTCTGATCTTCTCAAACTGCTAATAGGCCTTTATCACACTGTATTAAGCTTGTATAGATCCATCTTACCCCACTTAACTGTGAACTCCAAGAGGACAAGAACTAAATTGTGTTTTCTTGAGTAACATGTAACACATAAGGTTTTAATGAATTTTCTACTATAATTAAATTAGGCTCTTCTATATTCAGTCCTTTCCCTAGTGAAAGCTGACATCCTCCAGTGATGTTCATGAGATTTGTTGGAAAGCATCAAACAAAAACCTAACCCTCATAAAGGTCCTTTACCTAAAGTTTGGGGCCATTCGGAGATCTAATATATTTGTTGAAGCCTGGCCATAAAATATTGAGAAAGCTCAACACTTAATCCTCTAGACACAATAGCACTGGTTAGGGATACAGAAGCTGTGGTCCAGCAATAAAACTCTGTCTTTGATGCAGAACCTAAAATTTGACAGGAGTATAAATACTGACAGAACAGAACAATACATTAGCAGTGCCCAGCACTCTTCTAAGAGCTTTGTATTTGCCCATACAATCCTCAAAACTAACCCCAGGAAATAGTCACTATTATTATCCTTCCTACTTAAAGGAGAGGAAACTGAGACAGAGATTTAGTAGCTTTTCCAATGTTACACATCTTATGAGTGTGGAACCAGAATTCAACTTCTAGATTCATCTTGATGATCAAAATAGAAAAAGCAAAAGCCATGAGTGAAAGGAGCTAGATTATCTGTGTTCATAGCCCTAAAAGCTTTATAGTCTTGAGTAAAGTATTATCTTCTTATCTTCTTTCTGTCTGTGTTCTCATCTCTAAAAGTACCTTGTAGCAGTTTTAATTAGAGTGAATTCTTTGCTAAGTCAATCTGGTTTCCTCAGGTTCCTTGTACCATCTTTCAATGTAATTTCTGAGAACAGAAAAGAATTTTTCTGTGGGAGGGCCACTCCACCTAAACAGTCCATTTTGGTTCCTGGAGGTTGCTTTGGGGTCAAGAAATCCCAGTGCCCTGTGTGCCAGGCATGAGGATTTTTTGCAATATGACCCCTTTAAAACTATACTCAGCTCCTTGTTTATCTTTTTTTCAGGACACATGCCAATGTCGGAAAGGCTTCCTGTCCACACTCTTTGAATCTCCCGTTGAAGCAGGGCCCCATACTTACAGCTTCTTCACAATATAAGTGAATACTCTGTCCTTTCTGCTAGCTTTGTGCTTTACAGAATCAGCCTTAGGATTCTGTGTTGGCTGGGGTGGTGGTGGTGAAATGGAGTGCCCGTCCGTGGGCTACATTCCAGAAGCATGGAGTCATTTGATTGCCTGTGGATTTGTGGGGAGGCTTTTTTTGAAGGAGGATTGGTGTTTCCTGGCTCTTCTAGCTCCCTGCAAATTTCAATTGCCCTTCAAATCCCTCCTTTTCTTCAACAGTGCACTTATTATTTTTCAGGTCTCAGCAAATTTGATGGTTGCAATCAGCAAGGCTTTGATTATCTCAAGCTTTGCAACTCCAGTGGGTGGAAAATGGCTTTTCTTCACAAGGCTGTGTATTCAGCTTGATGTCTCTTCTCTGCTTTCCAGGGCTCCCACCTGAAGGGGGTTAATCTTCTTTGTAGGCTTACTGAAACTGACATTTCTTACTGCTCCTAAGCAAATGGACATCCTGCCAAATTTGCACCAGGCCTCATTGCTCCAGCTTCAGTGGCCATGAGATCTCAGTCCCAAGAGACGGCAGATGGCTTTGTCACAGCCCAGATCTGCAGGGTCCCATCCTGGCCCAGGGTCAGCAGAAGTCGTAATTCTTCTCACATGAACTCATCGAACTCCATATGCTAGGGTCCATTTTTTGCAGCACTCCACTTTTTTGTATATTATTTTCTAATTAGTACTTTTGGTTGCAAGTAAGTAAACCAAATCTAGTCAGCTTAAGCAGAGAATGAGAAATTAGAAGGATACTAGGATAATTGATAAAACCCAAAGACAGAAATGAAACTGGGCTTCATTAACAAACCAAAATGAGGAACTCAAAAGTTCTATTAAAATTCTATACATTTATCTTTTCTGTCCATCCCTGTAGGTCAGATTCAGTTGTCTTGCTCTCTGCATCTGCCTTTTCTGTTTCCCAATCTACATTTTTGAAAAAGTGGATCCAGTAACAGCTTTGAGTTTTATAAGTTATAGGTCTAATCACCTCTCTTTTACTCCTGTAGCTGCTGCTGAAGGGACAGATGGCCTAGATAGAGTCATGGACTCTCAATTAACCAGTCAGCTATGACCACAGTGCAGGAATGGGACAGCAATCATGTGAGTGGAGAGAGGCATGTGAAGGGTGATTCTTAGAAAAGAGGTGCTGAGCAGACAAATAAATTCTCAGACAATAAGATGCCGAGTGCCCCGTTGCTGAGTTGTAGTGATGTTTTAGTCAGTGTTGTCAGACAAGTGGAGTAATCATATATAGATTCACCCTCTATTTAGCCAGTTTACTCACTTGTGGTGGCACTTAGTATAATGTGTTTAGAATAGTGGTAGCAAGCAGACACGGTAATTCACAACTACTTATTTAATGAATTGAAAAGTAAACAGGTCCCTGTCAATTCAGTAGCAGAGATTAATTTTAAAGCACTCTAATAAAATATACTAAAAAAACCACTTAATTGGCAGAGGGAAGAAGGATCTTAAGGATTTGCTCAGAATTTCATTCTCCTGAGAAACCACATTTGGGAAACATAGTCATAGAACATGTGTTTTTTGCTTTCTTGCTCTAGCTGGCTCAGTCTTTACACATATATGCAAAGTAGGATCATGTGAAGCACTGACACAAGTATTATTTCTGTAAGAAAATTAGGGATTTCTAGATGTTGTTAGCTATATTAACCCCCCCCCCCATATTAGTGTCCTTAGTATAAAAGGACAGTTGCTGTTTATTACAAAAAAAGGTTCACAAAAACTCTTGGCATCTATAAATGTAGGAACCTATCGTGGCATCCATCACATTCCTTACCTCCTCTTCCAACCTGTTTTAACAATAGGTCTGAAATTTCTCACCTGTTAGAGACAGACACTTGGGAGGCAATTCATCCTCAGCATGGGTGATGACATGAGGCATTTCTTCTGAAGCTATTCAACATGAAAATGCTGCTGAATGAGATTAGAGCTCAGCTACAGATCTGGTCCCTATGCCTTGATTTGGCTCTATTACATGATTTGTTCCTTACTATAGGTTCTGTGATGCTCTGTATGGGACTGCCCACCATCAAACCAAGATCCTTTAAAAGGAAAGTAGAGTGGATAACTTCTTACATAATTGTGCCTTACTTCTTTAACCATTTAATTTTTTTTAAACTTGTATTTTAACAATCTCAAACTTGCTGAAGAGTTGCAAGAGCTGTGCAAGAGAGACTGTTTTGTCCTGAACAACTTGAGAGTTAAGCTGTCAGAATGCCCCATTACCCTTGAGCACTTTAGTATGTAATTCCTATAATAAGGATGCTTCCTTATATAACCACAATATACCATCAGTGTTAGTAAATTAGCACTGATATAGCACATCTAATTTCCAGTCTCCAATCTAATTTTCCAATTGTCCCAATATGTCCTTTATAAAGAAAGTATCTATTCCAGAATCCTGTGGTACATTTAGTTGTCACAGCTCTTTAGATACCTTCAATTTGGAAGAGTTCTTCAGTTTTCCCTTGACTTTCATTACTGACACTTTTGAAGTGTACAGAGTGGGTCACATACTGTAGAATGCCCTTCAAGTTGAGTTTGTCTCATGGTCCTTCAGGATTAAAGTCAGATTGTGCTTCTTTTGCAACAGTATCATAGAAGTGGTTATGTGTTATTGCATCCATCAGGTAACCTATGGCTTGGATAGTTTCATGACTGGTCTGTCAGATGATTGCATGATCAAGGTGGTTTGCCAGGCTTCTGAACTGTAAAGTAACTCCTTTTCCCTTTGTAATTAATAAGTATCTTGTAAGAAGTTATGTTGAAACCATATAAGTATAGCATCCCTTAACAAAATTTTCATTCATTCATTCATTCATTTATATCAGTATATCCATTTTCTTTTTTCCACCTTTGGATAAATAAGTTATTAGCATTCTGTGACAGACACTGTCTTCTCATAACTTATAACTCCTCTGATACCTGTACAAGCCAATAGCAGTGCAGCTTTCTTGCTGGGAGCTCTTTGGAGGCTGCAGGAACCTGTTCTGCCCTCGCTTGGGGCAGGCCAGAAGTACTGGGACGTTAATGTCCCAGAGGAAAGTCTGCCATCAGTGAAGGAAGAGAGCTCCTTGGTGAGCACCCGACCCCCACCTCAGCTTCCCTGAGCGGCCAGCTATGTGCCTTCCACAGTCTCCCAGAGCTCCTCAGAGGGACTGCCCACTTACTGGCATCAGGGCTTTGCTCGATGACTTACCTTTATCACTGACTCCCTTCCCTTTCCTGTCTAAGTTTCCCACCTTTCTATGTCTGCTTCCTGGGATCACCTCTCAAAAAGATTCCTTCCCCTCAAACCATCCTCTCAAAATCAGCTTCGGTGTCCTCATCCTGCGACCCATGTCATTCCCACGCTATGGAGATTTCAAAGAGATTTTGCTCTGCTTGCATGAAATCCATGAGCTGACAATGTGGCTATTATGCAGTCATTCCTTGGAGAATTTGCTTTTCCCAATTTAATGAAGGGGTGCCTCCCCATGGTACCAATTTCCCCAACAAAGTGTATAGTCAGAACAGATGGGCAGAATCAATCAGTTATATTAAAATATTCCCTGACTCTTTACAGGGTAAGAAATCAGACCAACCTTGTGTTAGCCAAACATTATTGAAGCAAGGTGTGCACATGCCATCTAGTCATTCAGCTCATTAAATTTGAGTGTTACACAATTGCTGTCTTGTTCTTTTGCATTTCCATGCTATGTTATAGCCAGTCCCTGAGTCTGACCAAAGCATCTGGTTCCCACCCTCCACAGTACATGTCTACAGGGAATTACCACTTTTACTTCGCAGAAGTAAATACATACAGTGTGTGGCACTTTTTGAAGAGAGGGCTGAAAAAAATAATAATGTACTTGTACTTGCTATTCTTAATCCCCTCCTCAAAACCACTCAGTATAAACAACTCTCTAGATCAACTGTGTCTGGGAAGAACAGACTTAGAAAGAAGGGAGACACTACAGACAGCACTGCATACAAGAAGGAAAGTGGCATCTCAGCTGACCCATTGTGGGTGGTGCAGGATGCCGACTAAGTCTGCATTGCTAGTCCTTCCCGAACACAGAGGAAAAAAACAGTTGTTCAAGCAATGAGTTCAGCTGAAACAAATCTCTCCTGACCCTGCATTGCTCCAGGAATAGATGTCACCAATGTTAACATATGTGTTGGACACTCTATGTGATTATTTTTTCAAAAGAGCAGACCAAACAATTTCTCAAGTAAAGAAAACTCTGTACACATAGTACTCTCACATACAAGCAACAGGGATATTGGGCAAATGAAAAGAAGCAAGAAATATTGATAATATTTAAAAAATAAACATAGTTTCTCCCTAAAAGGATGTATTTGGAAATAGCACAACCTGCTAAAATTTTGTTGGCAAATAGGTAAACCCAAACATCCCATCAGCCTCTCTTGAGGAAACTTTTAGTTTTTTTTTAAAATTATTAATTTATTAAATCTTTTATTTATTTATTTATTTTTATTTTGTTATCATTAATCTACAATTACATGAAGAACATTATATTTACTAGGCTTTCCCCTAACCCAAGTCCCCCCTACAAACCCCATTACAGTCACTGTCCATCAGCATAGTAAGATGTTGTAGAATCACTACTTGTCTTCTCTCTGTTGCACAGCCCTCCCCTTTCCCCCACCCCCAACATTATACATGCTAATCATAATACCCTCTTTCTTCTTCCTTGCCCTTATCCCACCCCACCCTCCCATTCTCCCCAGTTTCTTTCCCTTTGGTGACTATTAGTCCATTCTTGGGTTCTGTGATTCTGCTGCTGTTTTGTTCCTTCAGTTTTTCTTTTGTTTCTACACTCCACAGATGAGTGAAATCATTTGGTATTTGTCTTTCTCTGCCTGGCTTATTTCACTGAGCATAATACCCTCTAGCTCCATCCATGTTGTTGCAAATGGTAGGATTTGTTTTCTTCTTATGGCTGAATAATATTCCATTGTGTATATGTACCCCATCTTCTTTATCCATTCATCTACTGTGGACACTTAGGTTGCTTCCATTTCTTGGCTATTGTAAATACTGCTGCGATAAAGATAGGAGTGCATCTGTCTTTTTCAAACTGGAGTGCTGCATCCTTAGTGTAAATTCCTAGAAGTGGAATTCCTGGGTCAAATGGTAAGTCTATTTTGAGCATTTTGAGGAACCTCCATATTGCTTTCCACAATGGTTGAACTAATTTACATTCCCACCAGCAGTGTAGGAGGATTCCCTTTCTCTGCAACCTCGCCAACATTTGTTGTTGTTTGTCTTTTGGATGGTGGCCATCCTTACTGGTGTGAGGTGATATCTCATTATGGTTTTAATTTGCATTTCTCTGATAACTAGTGATGTGGAGCATCTTTTCATGTGTCTGTTGGCCATCGGAATTTCTTCTTTGGAGAACTATCTGTTCAGCTCCTCTGCCCAATCTTTAATTGGATTACTTGCTTTTCGTTTGTTGAGGTGTATTAGCTCTTTACATATTTTGGGTGTCAAGCCTTTATTGGATCTGTCATTTACAAATATATTCTCACATACTGTAGGGTACCTTTCTGTTCTATTGATGGTATCCTTTGCTGTACAGAAGCTTTTCAGCTTGATATAGTCCCACTTGTTCATTTTTGCCTTTGTTTCCCTTACCCGGGGAGATATGTTCAAGAAGAGGTCACTCATGTTTATGTCTAAGAGATTTTTGGCTATGTTTTTTTCTAAGAGTTTTATGGTTTCATGACTTATATTCAGGTCTTTGATCCATTTTGAATTTACTTTTGTGTATGGGGTTAGACAGTGATCCAGTTTCATTCTCTTACATGTAGCTCTCCAGTTTTGCCAGCACTATCTGTTGAAGAGACTGTCATTTCCCCATTGTATATCCATGGCTCCTTTATCAAATATTAATTGACCATATATGTTCGGGTTAATGTCTGGAGTCTCTAAACTGTTCCACTGGTCTGTGGCTCTGTTCTTGTGCCAGTACCAAATTGTCTTGATTACTATGGCTTTGTAGTAGAGCTTGAACTTGGGGAGTGAGATCCCCCCCCACCACTTTATTCTTCTTTCTCAGGATTGCTTTGGCTATTCGGGGTCTTTGGTGTTTCCATATGAATTTTTGAACTATTTGTTCCAGTTCGTTGAAGAATGTTGTTGGTAATTTGATAGGGATTGCATCGAATCTGTATATTACTTTGGGTAGGATGGCCATTTTGATGATATTAATTCTTCCTAGCCAGGAGCATGGGATGAGTTTCCATTTGTTAGTGTCCCCTTTAATTTCTCTTAAGAGTGTCTTATAGTTTTCAGGGTATAGGTCTTTCACTTCTTTGGTTAGGTTTATTCCTAGGTATTTTATTCTTTTTGATGCAATTGTGAATGGAATTATTTTCCTGATTTCTCTTTCTATTGGTTCATTGTTAGTGTATAGGAAAGCCACAGATTTCTGTGTGTTAATTTTGTTTCCTGCAACTTTGCTGTATTCTGATATCAGTTCTAGTAGTTTTGGAGTGGAGTCTTTAGGGTTTTTTATGCACAATATCATGTCATCTGCAAATAGTGACAGTTTAACTTCTTCTTTACCAATCTGGATTCCTTGTATTTCTTTGTTTTGTCTGATTGCCATGGCTAGGACCTCCAGTACTATGGTAAATAGCAGTGTGGAGAGTGGGCATCCCTGTCTTGTTCCCGATCTCAGAAGAAAAGCTTTCAGCTTCTCACTGTTCAGTATGATGTTGGCTGTGGGTTTATCATATATGGCCTTTATTATGTTGAGGTACTTGCCCTCTATACCCATTTTGCTGAGAGTTTTTATCATGAATGGATGTTGAATTTTGTCAAATGCTTTTTCAGCATCTATGGAGATGATCATGTGGTTTTTGTCTTTCGTTTTGTTTATGTGGCGGATGATGTTAATGGATTTTCAAATGTTGTACCATCCTTGCATCCCTGGGATGAATTCCACTTGTTCATGATCTATGATCCTTTTGATATATTTTTGAATTCGGCTTGCTTATATTTTATTGAGTATTTTTGCATCTATATTCATCAGGGATATTGGTCTGTAATTTTCTTTTTTGGTGGGATCTTTGCCTGGTTTTGGAATTAGGGTGATGTTGGCTTCATAGAATGAGTTTGGGAGTATTCCCTCCTCTTCTATTTTTCAGAAAACTTTAAGAATTGGTGTTATATCTTCTCTGTATGTCTGATAAAATTCTTAGGTAAATCCATCTGGCACGAGTTTTTTTTTTCTTGGGTAGGTTTTTGATTACTGCTTCAATTTCTTTGCTGGTAATTGGTTTGTTTAGATTTTGTGTTTCTTCCTTGGTCAGTTTTGGAAGGTTGTATTTTTCTACAAAGTTGTCCATTTCTTCTAGATTTTCCAGCTTCTTAGCATATAGGTTTTCATAGTAGTCTCTAGTAGTTCTTTGTATTTCTGTTGGGTCTGTCGTGATGTTTCCTTTCTCGTTTCTGATTGTGTTGATGTGTGTTGATTCTCTTTTTCTCTTAATAAGTATAGCTAGAGGCTTATCTATTTTGTTTTTTTCCTCAAAGAACCAGCTCTTGGTTTCATTGATTTTTTCTATTGTTTTATTCTTCTCAATTTTATTTGTTTCTTCTCTGATCTTTATTATGTCCCTCCTTCTGCTGACTTTAGGCCTCATTTGTTCTTCTTTTTCCAATTTTGATAATTGTGACATTAGACTATTCATTTGGGTTTGTTCTTCCTTCTTTAAATATGCCTGGATTGCTATATACTTTCCTCTTAAGACTGCTTTCTTTGCGTCCCACAAAAGTTGTGGCTTTGTGTTGTTGTTGTCATTTATTTCCATATATTGCTGGATCTCCATTTTAATTTGGTGGTTGATCCACTGACTATTTAGAAGCGTGTTGTTAAGCCTCCATGTGTTTGTGAGCCTTTTTGCTTTCTTGGTACAATTTATTTCTAGTTTTATACCTTTGTGGTCTGAAAACTTGTTTGGTAGAATTTCAATCTTTTGGAATTTACTGAGGCTCTTTTTGTGGCCTAGTGTGTGGTCTATTCTGGAGAATGTTCCATGTGCACTTGAGAAGAATGTGTATCCTGTTGCTTTTGGGTGTAGAGTTCTATAGATGTCTATTAGGTCCATCTGTTCTAGTGTGTTGTTCAGTGCTTCTGTGTCGTTACTTATTTTCTGTGGTAGATCTGTCCTTTGGAGTGAATGGTGTGTTGAAGTCTCCTAAAATGAATGCATTGCATTCTATTTCCTCCTTTCGTTCTGTTAGTATTTGTTTCACATATGCTGGTGCTCCTGTGTTGGTTGCATATATAATTATAATGGTTATATCCTCTTGTTGGACTGAGCCCTTTATCATTATGTAATGTCCTTCTTTATCTCTTGTTACTTTCTTTGTTTTGAAGTCTATTTTGTCTGATACTAGTACTGCAACACCTGCTTTTTTCTTCTTGTTGTTTGCATGAAATATCTTTTTCCATCCCTTAACTTTTAGTCTGTGCATGTCTTTGGATTTGATGTGAGTCTCTTGTAAGCAGCATATAGATGGGTCTTGTTTTTTTTTTTTTATCCATTCAGTGACTCTGTGTCTTTTGATTGGTGCATTCAGTCCATTTACATTTCGGGTGATTATTCATAGGTATGTACTTATTGCCATTTCAGGCTTCAGAACCTTACCAAAGGTTCCAGGTTACTTTCCTTACTATCTAAGAGTCTAACTTAACTCACTTAGAATGCTGTTACAAACACAATCTAAAGGTTCTTTTCTATTTCTCCTCCTTTTTCTTCCTCCTTCGTTCTTTATACATTAGGTATCAAATTCTGTACTTTTTGTCTATATCTTGATTGACTTTGGGGATAGTCAATTTAATTTTGTATTTGCCTCATAATCAGCTGCTCCATCCTCCCTACCATGGTTTTACTAGCTCTGGTGACAGCTATCCAACCCTAGGAATACTTCCATCTATAGCAGTCCCTCCAAAATAGACTGCAGAGATGGTTTGTGGGAGGTAAACTCTCTCACCTTTTGCTTATCTGGAAATTGTTTAATCCCTCCTTCAAATTTAAATGATAATCTCCCCAGATAAAGTAATCTTGGTTCCAGGCCCTTCTGCTTCATGGCATTAAATACATCATGCCACTCCCTTCTGGCCTGTAAGGTTTCTGCTGAGAAGTCTGATGTTAGCCTGATGGGCTTTCCTTTGTATGTAATCTTATTTCTGTCTCTGGCTGCTTTTAACAGTCTGTCCTTATCCTTGATCTTTTCCATTTTAATTACTATGTGTTTTGGTGTTATCTTCCTTGGATCCCTTGTCATGGGAGATCTGTGGATCTCCATGGCCTGAGAGACTGTCTCCTTCCCCAGATTGGGGAAATTTTCAGCAACTACCTCCTCAATGATACTTTCTATCCCTTTCTCTCTCTCTTCTTCTGGTATCCCTATAATGCAAATATTGTTCTGCTTGTATTGGTCACACAGTTCTCTCAATATTCTTTCATTTTTAGGGATCCGTTTTTCTCTCTGTGCCTCAGCTTCTTTGTATTCCTCTTCTCTAGTTTCTATTTCATTTATTGTCTCCTCCACCATATCCAACCTGCTTTTAATACCCTCCATTGTCCTCTTCAACAATTGGATCTCTGTCCTGAATCATTCCTGAGTTCTTGGATGTCTTTCCGTACCTCCAGTAGAATATTGATTATTTTTATTTTGAACTCCCTTTCAGGAACAGTCATGAGGTCCATATACTTTAAATCTTTCTTGGGAGTTTTATTAACAATTTTACTCTGGACAAGGTTCCTTTGGTGTTTCATGTTTTTATATGGCGCCCTCTAGTATCCAGAAGCTGTCTTCTCTGGAGCTGCTCAGCCCCTGAAGCAATGTGGGGGGTCACAGGGGAGCAGTACTAGTGCCTGGGGATAGGAAAGAGCTGTTCCCCACCTCCTGGCTCCTGTGCCTGTCTCCACTGCCTGAGCCAGTGGGCCAGTCACACAGGTATAAGTTTTTGTCCCAGAGCAGCCGGATATGGATCCCTGCTTTCCACAAGCAGCCGGAATCCCAGTCTCCCCAGGAACTCTGCCTGTATTAACTTTCCAACCCGGTAGTCATGCCAGTCTCATGAAAGTACCATGAAATGTAGGTTTGTGCTCCCAGCGCAGTTCTCCGGAGCTAGGTATTCCGCAGTCCCAAGCCTTCTACTCCCTCCCTGCTCTGTTTCTCTTCCTCCCCCGGTGAGCTGGGGTGGGGGAGGGGCTCAGGTCCCGTGGAGCCACAGCTCTGGTACGTTACCCCGTTCATTCGCTGAGGTCTGCTCTTTTCTCCAGGTGTGTGCAGTCTGACGCTGTCCTCTTTACTGTTGCTTTCTCAGGATTAGTTGTGCCAATTAAATTTTCTATTTGTATCCAGTTTTAGGAGGAAGCCTCTGTCTCTCCTCTTACACCGCCATCTTTAATCCCCACTGAAACGGAGTTTTTACAAAGTTCCGTAATTATAAAAAAGTGTTCCAAACTTCTTTATAATTACTTCTTACTTTTAAAGTACTATCTCGGTGGAAATTCATTTTACCTAAAGCATACTTTACAACTGACCAATAATAAGGAATTTAGCCTAAGAAAGGCACATTTAACTAGCTAGGAAAAATTATGAACACTCCACCTCCTTTTACAGTGTGGGGTGCATTTCCCTCAGAGTTCTACCTCTGAATCAAAGTAATCAGAGGCTGACACAAAGGACCACAGATCAAATAAATGACCTCTGCACCATCCACTTATCCATAAAACCTGCAATTAAAGGACTCTTCCACAAAGAAAATCGCTTGAGGGAACAATACCCAAGTGATTTTCGTGTTTCATCTCCTCATTTTTGGCCTTGGGAAAATGTACATAGTTCCAATGAGGGAATCCTGAGAGGAATAGAAGAGGGCTTTTTTAGTTGTATATTTTTATGGTCTTTGAATAGCCTGGACGCTATTCAATATTGTCATTCGCAATAGCGATTCAGAGTGTGAGAATCATTGGTTTTCCTGGATTTTCTGGTTCTGTTAAGCTGCCAGTTCTCATGATTTGCCTTTGTGAAAACATCCTTTCCCACTGGTATCTTTTTTCATAACATGTTAAATGAATGTGTGAAATGCCTGAATCACACTTTTTAAAGAAAAGAAAAAATGAGAAATGGGTTTTAAGAAAAGATTTTCAAGGTACTTGATAAGATTTGAGGGAAATATTTCTGGAAACACAAAATTTTAAAATCCATAATGGAAAAAGCGAAGTTATATAATAAATATATTAAATATATATAATAAATGTGCCACATTTATTTATGTAACATATTAAAAATAAATATATAAAAGTCACATTTTTGTATGTGGTTTATCTAGACCTTTTCATATATATTTTTGAAGATGTAGTTAATGCTGATATTTAGATCAGTACTGATTCAGAGGCAAAGGGCTATTTTCCTTATATATAATGCCATCTAATTAGACTCTACAATTAAAAAATCTAATTCCAATAAATATGAAAGTTGATAAACAGCAAAGTATAGAATAGAACTATCACATATAATTTACTTCTTATTAATCATTTGGCTATTATTAAATACTCTTTTTGTCCAGATTTGTACTGAGGAAATGTGGAAGAAGTATTAAAAACATGATTTAAATTTTGGTGGACTTGCTGGGTAGTCAGGGGAAGGGATTCTATCATGTTAAAAGCCTCCTGTGATTACTTTCTTACTTATCGATGGCATCATTACACTCTACCACAACATATAAGGGCCTCCACCATGTACTTCACCCCCACAGCTCTCCCTGACATATTTTCAAGACCAGTCAAGCTTCAGCTTCTTGTTCTTCCTTGACAGCCTCCTCATCAGGTTTCATGCCAGTTATTCTGCCTCAGTTCAACAGAATCATTATCTCTTCCTCATTCCCTTCTAGATAGGTAGATGTAACTCTTCCCTTGTCTTGAATTCTTCTAGCTCTATTTCCTCCAGTGCTTTTCTTATTCAACACAGTACGATAGATATTGTGTATATTTTTTATTTCCTCTACTAAAATTACCTTAAGACATTTCAAATAGCTTGTTTCTCTGCTTATTTCCATGTATGTTGCCTAACTCAGTGTCTGGCTTATATTAGGTATTTAAACCTATAGTAATTGAATTAATGACTTAATGAATGAGTACTTAAAAAAATTAGGAAATAATTAAGAATAATAATTGTGTCACAATGGATGCAAAGTAATAGGAGATAAAAGAAATTTGAAGAAGAGAACAAAATAGCATGAATGTGGGTTGTAATAGTCTAAGAAGGCTAGATGGAGAATTTAACCTGGATTTGAATCTGTAGGGATGATAGTGTCAAATAGTGGAACTAGAGTGGCCAATAACACCAGGAAGAGGATACTGGTTGACAGATTAAAAAGGGAGAAGGAAGGAGCCAAAAGATAAGGTTGTAAGAGGAAACTTTTATAAAAAATGCAATATCTGGAGGGAGCCAAGATGGCGGCGTGAGTAGAGCAGTGGAAATCTCCTCCCAAAAACACATAGAGCTATGAAAATATAACAAAGAAAAATCTTCCTAAAATAGAGACCACAGGACACGGGACAACATCCAGACCACATCCACACCTGCAAGAACCCAGTGCCTTGTGAAGGGGGTAAGATACAAGCCCCAGCCCGGCGGGACCCGAGCGCCCCTCCCCCCGGCTCCCGGCGGGTGGAGAGAAACTGGAGCAGTTTTTATTTTTGGCGAGCGCTTTTTGGAAGCCTTAGAGGGACGGGCCCCCGTTGCTGGGGAGGCAGGGTGGCGGGACCGGTGAGGAGGTGCCTGGGAACGGCGCCGGAGGACAAAGAATATCCCGCGTTTCTCCCTGCGAGACCTGGGGGCGGGTGCCTGAGACCAGTGCCTGAGGACGGAGGAGGTCGCGCGTTTTTCCCCTTTTTTTTTTTTTTCTCTTTTTGGCAAGCGCTTTTTGGAAGCCTTGAAGGGACGGGGACCCCAGTGCTAGGGAGGCACGGTGGCGGGACTGGTGATCGGGTGGCTGGGACCGGCGCCTGAGGACAAAGAATATCCCCCGTTTTTCCCTGCGGGACCGGTGGGCGGGTGCCTGAGACCGGCACTTGAGGACAGAGGAAATCGCGCGTTTTTCCCCTTTTTTTTTTCTCTTTTCTGCGAGTGCTTTTTGGAAGCCTAAAAGGGACAGGGACCCCGGTGCTAGGGAGGCAGGGCGGCGGGACTGGTGAGCGGGTGCCTGGGACCGGCACCTGAGGACAAAGAATATCCCGCATTTTTCCCTGTGGGACCGGTGGGTGGGTGCCTGAGACCAGCACCTGAGGACGGAAGAAATCGCGCGTTTTTCCCCTTTTTTTTCTCTCTTTTTGCCAAGTGCTTTTTGGAAGCCTTGAAGGGACAGGGACCCCGGTGCTAGGGAGGCAGGGCGGCAGGACTGGTGAGCGGGTGCGTGGGACCAGTGCCTGAGGACCAAGAATATTGAGCGTTCCTTCCCTGCGGGACCGGTGGGTGGGTGCTTTTTGGAAGCCTTGAAAGGACAGGGACCCTGGTGCTAGGGAGACAGGGCAGCAGGACCAGTGCGCGGGTGCCTGGGACCGGCACCTGAGGAAAAAAAAAAAAAAAAATCGCGTGTTTTTTCTTTTTTTTTTCCTTTCTGTTCCCTCTCTCATTGTTGCTGTTGTTGTTTTGGTTTGGAGAGTGCTTTTTGGAAATCTTAAAGGGGCAGGACAGGTCACTTAGACCAGAAGCAGGGAATCTGGGGATCTCTGGGCACTCTAACCCCCTGGGCAGCAGGGAGCACAGAGGCCCCTTACGGAGATAAATAGTCTCCTGGCTGCTCCCCCTCTAACGGGGCTCCACCATTTTGGAGGAACAGCCCCAGCCAGGCCAAGCCCACAGCAACAGTGGAGATAAACCCCAAAGCAACTGGGCAGGAAGCAGAAGCCCTGTCTGCGCACAGCTGCCCAGCACAAGCCACTAGAGGTCGCTATTCTCCCAGGAAAAGGCTACAAACCAACAAGAAGGGAAGCTCTTCCAGCGGTCACTTGTACCAGCTCTGCAGACTATCTCTATCACCATGAAAAGGCAAAACTACAGGCAGACAAAGATCACAGAGACAACACCTGAGAAGGAGACAGACCTAACTAGTCCTCCTGAAAAAGAATTCAAAATAAAAATCATGAACATGCTGACAGAGATGCAGAAAAAAATGCAAGAGCAATGGGATGAGATGCAGAGAAAAATGCAAGAGCAGTGGGATGAGATGCAGAGAAAAATGCAAGAGCAGTGGGATGAAGTCCGGAAGGAGATCACAGATGTCAGGAAAGAGATCACAGAAGTGAAACAATCCCTGGAAGGATTTATAAGCAGAATGGATAAGATGCAAGAGGCCATTGAAGGAATAGAAGCCAGAGAACAGGAACGTATAGAAGCTGACATAGAGAGAGATAAAAGGATCTCCAGGAATGAAACAACACTAAGAGAAATATGTGACCAATACAAAAGGAAAAACATTCGTATTATAGGGATACCAGAAGAGGAAGAAAGAGGAAAAGGGATAGAAAGTGTCTTTGAAGAAATAATTGCTGAAAACTTCCCCAAACTGGGGGAGGAAATAATCGAACAGACCATGGAATTATACAGAACCCCCAACAGAAAGGATCCAAGGAGGACAACACCAAGACACATAATAATTAAAATGGCAAGAATCAAGGACAAGGAAAGAGTTTTAAAGGCAGCTAGAGAGAAAAAGGTCACCTATAAAGGAAAACCAATCAGGCTAACATCAGACTTCTCAACAGAAACCCTACAGGCCAGAAGAGAATGGCATGATATACTTAATGCAATGAAACAGAAGGGCCTTGAACCAAGGATACTGTATCCAGCACGACTATCATTTAAATATGATGGTGGGATCAAACAATTCCCAGATAAGCAAAAGCTGAGGGAATTTGCTTCCCACAAACCACCTCTACAGGGCATCCTACAGGGACTGCTCTAGATGGGAGCACCCCTAAAAAGAGCACAGAACAAAACACACAACATATGAAGAAGGGAGGAGGAGGAATAAGAAGGGAGAGAAGAAAAGACTCTCCAGACAGTGTATACAACAGCTCAATAAGCGAGCTAAGTTAGGCAGTAAGATACTAAAGAAGCTAACCTTGAACCTTTGGTAACCACGAATCTAAAGCCTGCAATGGCAATAAGTACATATCTTTCAATAGTCACCCTAAATGTAAATGGACTTAATGCACCAATCAAAAGACATAGAGTAATAGAATGGATAAAAAAGCAAGACCCATCTATATGCTGCTTACAAGAAACTCACCTTAAACCCAAAGATAAGCATAGACTAAAAGTCAAGGGATGGAAAAACATATTTCAGGCAAACAACAGTGAGAAGAAAGCAGGGGTTGCAGTACTAATATCAGACAAAATAGACTTCAAAACAAAGAAAGTAACAAGAGATAAAGAAGGCCACTACATAATGATAAAGGGCTTAGTCCAACAAGAGGATATAACCATTCTAAATATATATGCACCCAATACAGGAGCACCAGCATATGTGAAGCAAATACTAACAGAACTAAAGAGGGAAATAGACTGCAATGCATTCATTGTAGGAGACTTCAACACACCACTCACCCCAAAGGATAGATCCACCGGGCAGAAAATAAGTAAAGACACACAGGCACTGAACAACACACTAGAACAGATGGACCTAATAGACATCTATAGAACTTTACATCCAAAAGCAACAGGATATACATTCTTCTCAAGTGCACATGGAACATTCTCCAGAATAGACCACATACTAGCTCACAAAAAGAGCCTCAGTAAATTCCACAATATTGAAATTCTACCAACCAATTTTTCAGACCACAAAGGTATGAAAGTAGAAATAAATTCTACAAAGAAAACAAAAAGGCTCACAAACACATGGAGGCTTAACAACATGCTACTAAATAATCAATGGATCAATGAACAAATCAAAATAGAGATCAAGGAATATATAGAAACAAATGACAACAACAACACTAAGCCCCAACTTCTGTGGGATGCAGCGAAAGCAGTCTTAAGAGGAAAGTATATAGCAATCCAGGCACACTTGAAGAAGGAAGAACAATCCCAAATGAATAGTCTAACATCACAATTATTAAAACTGGAAAAAGAAGAACAAATGAGGCCTAAAGTCAGCAGAAGGAGGGACATAATAAAGATCAGAGAAGAAATAAACAAAATTGAGAAGAATAAAACAATAGCAAAAATCAACGAAACCAAGAGCTGGTTCTTTGAGAAAATAAACAAAATAGATAAGCCTCTAGCCCAACTTATTAAGAGAAAAAGAGAGTCAACACAAATCAACATAATCAGAAATGAGAATGGAAAAATCACAACAGACTCCACAGAAATACAAAGAATTATTAAAGACTACTATGAAAACCTATATGCCAACAAGCTGGAAAACCTAGAAGAAATGGACAACTTCCTAGAAAAATACAACCTCCCAAGACTGACCAAGGAAGAAACACAAAAGTTAAACAAACCAATTACAAGCAAAGAAATTGAAACAGTAATCAAAAAACTACCCAAGAACAAAACCCCGGGGCCGGACGGATTTACCTCGGAATTTTATCAGACACACAGAGAAGACATAATACCCATTCTCCTTAAAGTGTTCCACAAAATAGAAGAAGAGGGAATACTCCCAAACTCATTCTATGAAGCCAACATCACCCTAATACCAAAACCAGGAAAAGACCCCACCAAAAAAGAAAATTACAGACCAATATCCCTGATGAACGTAGATGCAAAAATACTCAATAAAATATTAGCAAACAGAATTCAACAGTATATCAAAAGGATCATACACCATGACCAAGTGGGGTTCATCCCAGGGATGCAAGGATGGTACAACATTCGAAAATCCATCAACATCATCCACCACATCAACAAAAAGAAAGACAAAAACCACATGATCATCTCCATAGATGCTGAAAAAGCATTTGACAAAATTCAACATCCATTCATGATAAAAACTCTCAGCAAAATGGGAATAGAGGGCAAGTACCTCAACATAATAAAGGCCATATATGATAAACCCACAGCCAGCATTATACTGAACAGCGAGAAGCTGAAAGCATTTCCACTGAGATCGGGAACCAGACAGGGATGCCCACTCTCCCCACTGTTATTTAACATAGTACTGGAGGTCCTAGCCACGGCAATCAGACAAAACAAAGAAATACAAGGAATCCAGATTGGTAAAGAAGAAGTTAAACTGTCACTATTTGCAGATGATATGATACTGTACATAAAAAACCCTAAAGACTCCACTCCAAAACTACTAGAACTGATATCGGAATACAGCAAAGTTGCAGGATACAAAATCAACACACAGAAATCTGTAGCTTTCCTATACACTAACAACGAATCAATAGAAAGAGAAATCAGGAAAACAATTCCATTCACCATTGCATCAAAAAGAATAAAATACCTAGGAATAAACCTAACCAAGGAAGTGAAAGACTTATACTCTGAAAACTACAAGTCACTCTTAAGAGAAATTAAAGGGGACACTAATAAATGGAAACTCATCCCATGCTCATGGCTAGGAAGAATTAATATCGTCAAAATGGCCATCCTGCCGAAAGCAATATACAAATTTGATGCAATCCCTCTCAAATTACCAGCAACATTCTTCAATGAATTGGAACAAATAATTCAAAAATTCATATGGAAACACCAAAGACCCCGAATAGCCAAAGCAATCCTGAAAAAGAAGAATAAAGTAGGGGGGATCTCACTCCCCAACTTCAAGCTCTACTACAAAGCCATAGTAATCAAGACAATTTGGTACTGGCACAAGAACAGAGCCACAGACCAGTGGAACAGATTAGAGACCCCAGAAATTAACCCAAACATATATGGTCAATTAATATTTGATAAAGGAGCCATGGACATACAATGGCAAAATGACAGTCTCTTCAACAGATGGTGCTGGCAAAACTGGACAGCTACATGTAGGAGAATGAAACTGGACCATTGTCTAACCCCATATACAAAGGTAAACTCAAAATGGATCAAAGACCTGAATGTAAGTCACGAAACCATTAAACTCTTGGAAAAAAACATAGGCAAAAACCTCTTAGACATAAACATGAGTGATCTCTTCTTGAACATATCTCCCCGGGCAAGGAAAACAACAGCAAAAATGAGCAAGTGGGACTACATTAAGCTGAAAAGCTTCTGTACAGCGAAAGACACCATCAATAGAACAAAAAGGAACCCTACAGTATGGGAGAATATATTTGAAAATGACAGATCTGATAAAGGCTTGACGTCCAGAATATATAAAGAGCTCACACGCCTCAACAAACAAAAAACAAATAACCCAATTAAAAAATGGGCAGAGGAACTGAACAGAAAGTTCTCCAAAAAAGAAATACAGATGGCCAAGAGACACATGAAAAGATGCTCCACATCGCTAATTATCAGAGAAATGCAAATTAAAACTACAATGAGGTATCACCTCACACCAGTAAGGATAGCTGCCATCCAAAAGACAAACAACAACAAATGTTGGCGAGGCTGTGGAGAAAGGGGAACCCTCCTACACTGCTGGTGGGAATGTAAATTAGTTCAACCATTGTGGAAAGCAGTATGGAGGTGCATCAAAATGCTCAAAACAGACCTACCATTTGACCCAGGAATTCCACTCCTAGGAATTTACCCTAAGAACGCAGCAATCAAGTTTGAGAAAGACAGATGCACTCCTATGTTTATCGCAGCACTATTTACAATAGCCAAGAATTGGAAGCAACCTAAATGTCCATCTGTAGATGAATGGATAAAGAAGATGTGGTACATATACACAATGGAATACTACTCAGCCATAAGAAGTGGAAAAATCCAACCATTTGCAGCAACATGGATGGAGCTGGAGAGTATTATGCTCAGTGAAATAAGCCAAGCGGAGAAAAAGAAATACCAAATGATTTCACTCATCTGAGGAGTATAGGAACAAAGGAAAAACTGAAGGAACAAAACAGCAGCAGAATTACAGAACCCAAAAATGGACTAACAGGTACCAAAGGGAAAGGAACTGGGGAGGATGGGTGGGCAGGGAGGGATAAGGGGGGGGAAGAAGAAGGGGGGTATTAAGATTAGCATGCATGGGGGGGAGGGAGAAAGGGGAGGGTGGGCTGAACAACACAGAGAGGACAAGTAGTGACTCTACAACATTTTGCTAAGCTGATGGACAGTAACCGTAATGTGGTTGTTAGGGGGGACCTGATATAGGGGAGAGCATAGTAAACATAGTATTCTTCAGGTAAGTGTAGATTAAAAATTTAAAAAAAAAAAAAAAAAAAAAAGAAAGAAAGAAAGAAAAGGGGGATTACTCCTTAACAGGATAAAACTATTGGTAAATCAAAGATCAACGCATGCTTTAAATATCCTTAATGTTGATCACTTAAAGGGTGTCAGATGATCAGCTATGGAGGTACTCTTTTCTGATAATATTCCTTTCTCTTAATTAAAAAAAAAAAAAAAAGCAGTTACTGTGTGCTGACCTCCAATGAGTTCTGCACAGTGGTATAGAGGGCATGTCAAAGTGTGGGCAAAGGGTCTGTTTGTCTCTACGCAGAAGATCAAGGCCTAGCTTGGATACCCAGAAAATGAACTAAGATACGATATGAGGAGGAGCTTCCGGCATCAGCACTCTCTGGAGGACTCGTGCCGGGGGATGATCATCAAAAAGCCTCCACAGGGATCCGGACGATGCTGCGGTTGTGGCTGCATCCAGCCCACCGTCTCCTGGACTTGCCATAAGAAGGAGGAGGGAGATGTCTAGGCTGGCATGTGCATACAGTGAGACAACGAATTTGACTGGATCTGTACTGTTGGAACTCAACCAGGAGTTGGGAGGGGTGCAAGTTGTAGCACCCCAAAATCTCATGACTATAGACTATCTATGGTTAAAAGAACATATGGGATGTGAACAGATCCCAGAAATGGGCTGCTTTAATTTGTCTGATGGTTCAAGTACAGTTGGAAAATATCCATCATATCATAGATAAATTTTCACAAATGCCTAGGGTGCCTAAATGGTTTTCTTGGCTTCACTGGAGATGGCTGGTAATTATAGATTTGCTTTGTTTATGTCACCGTATTCCTATTATGTCAATATGTGTGTGCAAATTAGTTAGTAGTTTAAAACCTATACATACTTAAGGTACTATACAAGAAGATATGTCAAAGAAATAATCAATCCTCCCAAGTTTCCTTCATATGCTACATCTATAGCTTTTCTTCTTCCTTCCTAATTACAAACTTTAAATAGAATTCGTGCCTCATATCGAATTTACCGAGTATCATAATTCCTCCAGGTGGTAAAGATACCTCGAGACAAGTGCTGGGCATAGAAGCCACAGGGCATAAATCTGCAAAGAAGTAAAAAGCTAACCTTTGCAAACAATA
The DNA here is from genome assembly GCF_040802235.1 of Manis javanica. Classification (NCBI taxonomy): domain Eukaryota; kingdom Metazoa; phylum Chordata; class Mammalia; order Pholidota; family Manidae; genus Manis; species Manis javanica. The sequence goes on from NC_133160.1 coordinate 101,982,994, forward strand.
TGGCTTCTCTCTCACTTACCAACTTTACATTTCCCTGTATGGCCCCGGAAGATGACTGGTTAGCCAGAGACGGGTAAGATTCCTCAAGGGAGGAACAACCTAAGACAGGCACAGTCGCAGGGGGGCCATCAGGTGAGAATTTGGGGGTCAACAGAGGTGAGGCTCAGAACCTCACCCCCCCTGCTTTGAGAGAAATCTTCTGCATCCGTGGATGTCTTGCTGCCCTTGTCTAGCCTGGATTAATACTTAGTCCATAGGCACACACCTGATCATCTGATCATCTACATTTGCCTTCTTACAGCACTAAACTATGTTTTCTACCTTTATCTTGCATCTACCTACCACTTCAGCATTTTATTAAAAATAAAAATAATAATAATAATAGGAGAAATGTGGGATCAACATATAAATCAAGTACAAAAATCAAATGAATATTCATATTTGACCTGATGGTTTATAGGTCATATTGCATGATCAAAACCGAAAGTTTCTGTGATGACTGCCCTTGTACTGTTCACCATGTAAGAATTTATTCACTCTGTAAGAATTCGTTCACCATGTAAGAACTTGTTCGTTATGCTTCAGAAGATTGGAGACTGACGAGAATTAGGCTTGAGATGGATTAATGATTGTACATTGAGCATTGACCCCCCTATACTGAATTTTATTGTTGTTAACAACCATTTGATCAATAAATATGAGAGATGCCCTCTCAAAAAAAAAAAAAAAAAAAAAAAAAAGGAAAAAAAAAAAAAAATGCAATATCTGTCAAGTGCAATAAAACGAAGTGTAATAAAGCGAGATATACTGGTACAGATCTTCCTTAACTTATGAGTGGGTTACATTCCAGTAAATCAACTGTAAGGTGAAAATATCCTAAGAAAAAAATGCATTTAATACACCTAATATACCAAACATGCTAGCTTAGCCTAGCCTACCTTAAAAAGTGCTCAGAACATTAGCCTACAGATGGACAAAGTCATCTAACACCAAGACTATTATATAATAAATCATTGATATCTCAAGTAGTTTTTTAAATAACATACTAAAAGTGAAAAACAGAATGGTTGTATAGGTATAGAATGATTATAAGCGTATCAGTTGTTTACTATTGTGATCGTGGGGCTAAGAGCTGTGGCTCACTACCACTGCCCAGCACAAGAGAGAGTATCATACTACATATCACTAGCCTGAGAAAAGATAATTTTAAATTCAAAGTACAGTTTCTATTGAATGCATATTGCTTTCAGACCATTGTAAAGTAAAAAAATCCTAAGTCAAAATATCATAAGTCAGGGACTGTCTGTACTCATTAGGCATGGGTTTCCATAGATCCATCCATGAACAGAGGGTCTCTGAAACAGAGCCTGTTCTAATTGCTTTCGAAGTCTTTCTGGAATTGAGATGGAGATCCTCAGAGAAGCGATGATGATTATAATGTAACAGAACTTATAACAGCTACTCTTTACTGAGGGCTTGTTATGTACGAGGAACCATACTGAGTGTCTCATAAGAATCACTGCATTTAATCGTAACAAAAATGTACATAGTAAATAAAACAACTCGGACTGACATTTGGGGTTTTAGGCAGAAGTGCTCTTGAAACAAAATGTGTCTGGATCTCATGAATCCCAGTTACTGGGAATAAAGTGGAAGTCAGCACAGGGGGGCCAGGGGCCGCAAAAAGGCACACAGATGCAGGGGCTCGCCCTGAGAATGGAATCCAGGCTACAGGAGCTGGAAAATGTGGTGATCTTGGATCTGATCGAGGCAGGCCTCCATACTAGGACTCCGATCCAGCAAGGACGCTCCGTGGAAATGCAGGCAGCAGAAACTACTCCAGGCCAATCACGAGCACTTTAAGTCTTAAGGCCCTATCACTAGTGAGAGAAGAGAAGCAGCAGGCTGCAGCCTCCTTAGGGAAGGACCCCATCTCAGGAGTTAGGGCAAGGATGGCAATATTTCTGTCTCTCGTACAATTTCTGAGAAAGCAAATGATTACCTGAAGTCTTGTGTTTCAGACCAAATCTAGGATCAGCAATAAAGAATATTGTGATCAATTAGTGAGGTCTGCCTTGGGCACTAGGGGAAGAAGGGGCACCAGAGTTGTGATTCTTGGGTTTAACAGAAGAATTAGGGTAGAGTCGAAAAAAGAAGGGGGACTATTATATAACGTGACTACGCATAACTTTTTGGAGACAAGGTGATACGTGCCCATCAATCCTGCTCAGAACTGAACAGAGGGAGTTTGTGCCTCCTTTGCTCTTCTGCTGCCCTGATTGGAACTGATTATAGCATCACAGTGCCTCAAAGTAAAGACTTGGAAATTGTCTCCCCAAAGTAAAGACTTGGAATTAGGTGCCCCATGTTTCCAACTTGCTATTTATAAAGATCCATGAGCTTCTCATAAAAAATTCAATGTGTATTCTCAGCAAATGATGTTGAAAAAATATATATATTGATAGGCAAAAGAGAAGCTAAACTTGTTATTATTAAAATTATTTTCATCACAAAATTTGGTGGTGCCGTTGTTTTAAAATACATCAAAAGAACCATTGTGTTTTGCTTAGAGTCTTCTTTTGAGAACTATATTTAAGTTTCAATGTAATTTATATTTATTTATCTAAATAAAAAAGGACACAAATGCTAGCAGAAAGAAGGAAACATTCCAAAAATCTTTCAATATATATATATTATAGAAAATTATTCTCTTTTTAAAGTGAGTAATTGGGAGGTGGATATTTGAACATTTTTCCTCCTTGAAACCACATTCCTGTGGCATTACTCAAATTAAATCTTTCAGTCATTGAAAGTGGAAAGAGAAAATGACTATATTAAAACCAAACAGAAAATGAATCTGGACCTGTTTATTATATTTTTCTAGGTCTGTAACTCCCAACCTGTTCTGTTTATGAAAATACACAAATATAACTCGCCACAGAAGAAACAGCTGTCAGACTTGGGAGCCTGTTTCTTAAAGTAGACTTTGTTTTGAGGGACTGAGAGTAAGGTGGCTATATGTAGAAAAGCCTTTTTGAAAACCCTCGTTCTATTTTTGTGGCAGCCTCTCAGTTTATGTCTTACCCTAAGAGAAAGAAGGGCTCATATGAAATAAATTTTCAAAACATACATTTAAAACCAATAGTCATCTCAGAAAAGAAACTATATAGTTAGAATGCTTGTATACATTTTCTAATTGTCTTTTCACATAACAACTTTCATTTTTGGACTGCTGTATTATTTAACATAACAGAATTCTATCAATACGAAAAGAGCAACAAGCATGATGTGTTACCTACAAAGTGAACTTACCAATAGAAGGTAACAAAGATGTAACAACAAAGCAAAAGCAGTATTTCTTGTCTTCATCTTTTGTGCATGCAAACACATGTATATGAACAGTTGATTCATCCCCTTCTGTTCATTCATTTTAAAAAGCACTTTTAGTGGGTGGAATTATGCCCCCCCCCAAAGATATATTGATCCAGAACCTGTGAATATGGCCTTATTTGGAAAAAAGGGCCTTGCAGATCATCCTGAATTACTTGAGTGGGTCGTAAGTCCACTGACAAGTGTTTTTTTAAGAGACAGAAGAGAAGACAAAGAGGAGAAGGCCATTTGAACACGGAGGCAATTGGAAACACAAACCAAGGAATTCCAGGAGCCACCAGAAGCTGAGAGGCAATCAAGAATTCTCTCCTGGAGTCTTAGAGGGAATGCGCTTATTCTGATTTCAGACTTCTCCAGAACGCTGAGAAAATCAATTTGTGTTGTACCCGGTCTGTGGTAATTTGCTGCTGCAGCCTTAGGAATCTCACACAATGTCTTTGAGCAAGCATACATTTGTAAACCAGGTATCTTGCCCTGGAGGGAATCACATCTGGTGTGTGAAACCCACTTGGCAATGCGTATTCTAAATGAAGCTTAGACCACAGGATGATGGGCCTCTGGAAGGGGGTCTCAGTTACTGAGATCCTTCTGTGGTGCATAAGCACACTGTCAGGGACCAAAGAAAAACTCCAAGACCCCTGGGGTGCTGGGGAAGCTTCCTAGAGGAAGTGACATTATAGCTCCTCTTGAAATGCGGGCAGGGGTTTTCATGATGAAAGGTTGAAAAGCAGGCTGTATAGGACATACCAAGCTGAGGGAATTGAAAGGGTAAAAGGCACAAAAATGTGTCAAGACAAAATAGAGAAGTTCCAACCATGGATGAGATGAGCCTGTAAATGCATTTGTTGAATACAAATTTCAAGAAGCATGTCCCTTAGCTGAGGAGTTCTGGTATTGAGTGAAGGGAGATAGGATGTTCGCAAGGATGTCTGGGGGTTGGGAATGGAGGGGAGACAATGGAGAATTATAATCAGTGAAAGGACATGATCTGAATTAGTTGTAGGAAAATAACTCTAGTGGAATTTTTGTTTCAGTTATTAATTCATGTTTCATTCATAATTTCCCCTTTTCTTTTCCCCTATTCAGGTAGATAAAATGTTCACATCTTCTTTTCCTTGAACAAGGTTTGAGGCATGGATTCCTGGCTCTTGTTTTCAAAATTACAAATCCCCTGAGAGGATCAGGCTTGAGAAGGTTCCTCTTAGAAAATGAGAAAGGGGTGGGCATGGGAGACAGAGAGAGAGAGAGAGAGAGAGAGAGAGAGAGGAGGGAGATTTTCCCAGGTTAAATGGAAGTTTCTCTCCCAGACTGAAGAACTAAAGAGAGCTGATGGTTCTGGAGCAGTACAGAATACATGGCCATGTGTTACTCCTGGGATGCTGGGTCCTGGGTTAGGTTTCCACCTGGCCTGGATCTTATATGCCAGGAGAGGCAAGGAATGTGCCACAGAGCACCAAGCAGAAGGATCCCTACAGCCTGGCACAACCATCTCAGCAGGTACCCATGTGGTCTCATGACTAACAACCAGAGGGACCTCCTTAACTTTGACACTACATTAGACCCTAAACTCTTGGCTCAAACCCAACCAGCGAAGTGAATGCTAAGAATGAGGGAGGTTGAATTTTTCAAAACCCAGCCAGATGTAGGCTTAGCATTTAATTTAAATAAAGAGTGATATATGATAGTTTACCAAGTCTATGGGTATGACTAATATCTATTACTAGCAAAAGGGTTATGACAAAGATTATTAATTGTATCTAATATTTCTTCTCCTCATTTCTCTTACAGTAGTAGAACTCCTGAGTGTAGCTAGGTCCATGGGGACCCAGAATAAAAAGTCCATTCCCAGCCCCCATCATAGCCTGGACACCTTTCTAAGCTCTTGGATTTGAGTAAAGTACTGAGGGATACATATGTCTCATGCCATTGAAGGGCAGGAGTGTACTCTTCCCTTCCATAAATTAGAGTCAGGGTAAGAGAGTGAGCCCTCTCATGATGCAGATGAGGAAAATTAGGGGGGTTGTAGATCCACAGGACAGAAGAACTCCAGACCTCTGGCAAGTTTGTACAGTGAACATCCTATACAAGTGAGGAATTTATGTGAAACAGAAATAAACTTCTGTCTTGCATACCACTGTTTCTCAAGTCCTGGTCAAATAGGCTGAACCTACATCCTCACTCATCCTAGTCTAAAAGAGCAGCAGGAATGCGGAGATGGCTGGTAGGGAAAATGGTTGATCGACTATTACAATTAGTATTTGTAATTAGTAATTGGCTAATACAATTAGTATACAATGAACTATTACTACTAGTAAGAGCACTTAGTGGTCTGAATTAAGAAGTATGAAAGGGAAAAGAAGGCTGGATTGAATACAAAGTCCATAGGACTACGTGCAGAAGGCAAAAAGAGGGAGAAAGAAAATGTGATTCTGATATCTCAACGTGGGGAGTTGGGATTAATGGTAATAGTGCGTATTGAGACAGAAAATAATAGAGGAGTAAGTCTTGAAAGGAAGATATATAAAATAATAAGGCAAAAGAGCAAGCCATTGGACCTAGCAGTGAAGAAAATCTATTTACTATCGATTTGGTCCTTTCTACTAATGGAAAAAGTTACTAGAAGCCAGAGTTCATAGTATTAATAATAGTCTGTCACTGAAAACCTGTTCAATATTTAGTGAGGGTTTCCACACAATTTGCTCAGTTTTCTGATGGTTTCTGTCAAAGACTGCAGTCACTTTCCCTGCTTTGCTCTGTAATTGAGTTGCAATACTCTCAGTGTAAAGTAAAACAAGCCTTCTATGAGCTTAGATATTCAGCCAATTTTTGTTTAATTTAGAAAATGATACTACAATGATTGACACATTACTATACGTTTGTCAAAATTCATAGAATATACAACACAAAGAATGAACCCTAGTGTAAACTGTGAATTTGGTGATAATGATGTGTTGATGTTGGTTCACTGATGATAACAAACGTACTCTTGTAGTACAGGTTGGGGGGCCACTATTGTGGCTGGAGGGGGTATGTGGGAACTGTCTAGATTACATGCTCAGTTTTGCTGTGAATTTAAAATTGCTGTAAAAACTAAGATGTTAATTTAAAAATTCACTTTATATTCTACAAATAATAAACCGCACTGATCTTTCTTACTTCCTATTCCAGTTTAAGGAAATCAATTTATTTTCCCCTTTTCAAAAAATGATCAAATACAGGATTTTCAGTTTCCCCCATTTGGGGCATTTGGAAATATAATAAAGATGCTTTTAGAATCATTATATACACCCAAAAGACTTATCAAAGATAGTGAACCCATGGGTATTGCTTCATTGGAAGAACAACTTTAGATATATAAGCAGTTTTTTAAGAAACAGCATAATCAAGCTAGCATGATTTTAAAGAGTTTACTCTAGAATTATTACCCTGGGTTCAATTCCTGGCTTTACTGTTTATCAGATATGGATTCTTGGGCAAATCTCTGTCACACTCAAACTTTTGTTATCTCTAAAGTGGAGTTAATAGGAATTGATTTATTGGCAAGATTAAATGAGAAAATATATGTAAACAAGTAGTATAAAGTCTGTCATAAGAAGCTGCTCAATAAAGATATGTTTCTGTGATTGGAAGATATTAGATATTGTCCAGTCTCCAAATAATTAAAGTCTTGATGCACATTCAATCATATACTGAGCAAGAAATGAACTAAATTTTGAAAATTCTGGCTTCTGGCTCTGCCCATGATTGAAGTGATAAGTATTACGCTTATTCTCTCACTATTAACAACTATGAAACTAGAAAAAATAAATGAAGCAGCTCTTTTCAGGCCTTGGTCACAGACAGCTCAGGGCCGTGATCTTAGGAAAGCTGAAGCACAAGTCAGCACCAGTCTCCCTCTGGCTTACTAGCTGAGAGCAATTCACAGACTGCACACCCAGGAAATGGAGCCTGAACAGAGAGCAGCAGTCCTGCTGGCCATGTGAATCTATGGGGTTTGGGAATCACTGAAGCAGCTGGAATTTGCATCTCAAGGTACCAGAAAAGGAGTTTAGCAGAGGAGGAACCCCAGAAATTTGCACAAGTGCCCTCTTGAGTCTTTGAGTACCTGTGCACTAATTGTGGTCCAACTCAGAGGAGTCTAGTAATGAGCAGCTACTTCAGGAATGTGAGCTGACTGGAAATACAAGAGAATATATTGTGCTGGGAGACAGTCCACTCTCACCAACAACAAGGGTTGAAGCCCCAGAGAAGTTCTGATTTAGGAATAGGCCTATACAGCCCAAGACAAGGGATACTATGGATCCATGCTAACAACACTTAAAACCAAGCTTCAAGAGAAACATGCTGAGCTTTCAGTAAACTAATTCTCTGCCAGCATAGAAAACAACATTCTTTATAGGAAGTCAAATCAAGAATCTCAACAATAGCATTCTATTGTCTAACATAAAAAATAAAAAATTGCTAGATACATGGAAAATCATAAAAATATGACCAAAATAGGGGGCGGGAGGAATGCAATAGAAACAGATTCAGAGATAAAAGACTTGTTGGAATTAACAGACAGAGACTTCAGGCAGCAATTATAAATATGGTAAAAAATCTAAAGACAAAGACAAATGAGTGAATAGGTGAAGGAAACTCAGCAAATAAATGGAAACTAAAGGAGAAAGAAGAAAGCAAATGAAAATTATAGAAATAAGAAATATCTGAAACTTTTTTTTTTGCTATTATTAATATACAATTACATGAACAAGACTATGATTACTAGACTCCTCCTATTATCAGGTCCCCACCACATATCCCATTACATTCACTGTCCATCAGTGTAGTAAGATGCTATAGAATCACTACTTGTCTTCTTTGTGTTTTACTGCCTTCCCCATCTCCCCCCCACCTACATTATGTGTGCTAATCATAATGCCCCCTTTCCCCCCTTATCCCTCCCCACCCATCCTCCCCAATCCCTTTCCCTTTGGTAACTATTAGTCCATTCTTGGGTTCTGTGAATCTGCTGCTGTTTTTTTCCTTCAGTTTTTTCTTTGTTCTTATACTCCACAGATGAGTGAAATCATTTGATACTTGTCTTTTTCCACCTGGCTTATTTCACTGAGCATAATACCCTCTAGCTCCATCCATGGTGTTGCAAATGGCAGGATTTGTTTTCTTCTTATGGCTAAATAATATTCCCTTGTGTATATGTACCACAACTTCTTTATCCATTCATCTACTGATGGACACTTAGGTTGCTTCCATTTCTTGGCTACTGTAAATAGTGCTGTGATAAACATAGGGATGCATATGTGTTTTTCAAACTGGGCTCCTGAATTCTTAGGGTAAATTCCTAGGAGTGGAATTCCTGGGTCAAATTGTATTTCTATTTTTAGTTTTCTGAGGAAACTTTTTAAATTGGTGGAATTGGGCTTAAAAGCAGTTTGGATAATGCAAAAAAAAAATAACTGGAAAATAGGAAAATAAAAACTATGCAAACCAAAGCACTGATACAAAAACAATACTGACAAAAATGAGCAGTTTCAATGAATGGTTCAGTATTGTAAAGTCATCTAACATAAGTGGAATAAAAGTCCCAGAAGGAGAAGGGAGATTTTGGCAGGGGGAAAAATATTGAAAGAAATAATAGTCAAAGAAATCCCCAAATTTAATGAAAAATAAAAATTCACAGAGAACATTGTTCACCAAATAACTAATGTCTCTAAGAACATCTATTCATCCCTTAGGCAAGAAATAAACATTTAAAAACTTAGTTTTGAAAATCCCAAATTCTTATTTTGGCCATGACGGAGGAATGAACCACAAAAGGGTAAACATAAAGAAGACCACATCTAGGCATATCACAGTACAATTGCTTAAACCAAATTAAAAACAAAAATTTCAAAACATCCAGAAGAAAAAGATATATTACATAGAGGGAAGTAATAATAGAATAACCACTATATTCTCATCAGAACCAATCCAAGCCAGAAAACAATGAAATGACAGTTTTTAAATGCTCAATAAGAAATAAACTATGAATTTAGAATTTAAATCAAGGAGTTTTTTCTCCAAAACTTAAACCTGATAAAGACATCTTTAGATAATAAAAGTGATGACTTTCACTGCAAGAAATATTAAATAAATTTGTTCAGGTTAAAGGGAAACTATACCAGGTAGAAACTCAAACATACATGAATGAATAAAGAACACTAAATATTTTCTACTTCCTTAATTTCTTTAAAAAGCAATTGACTATTTGAAGCAAAAGTAATAATGTGTTGTAGAATTTATGATGTATAGAAGTAAAATATATGACTAATAGCACAATGGAGAGGAGGGGGTAAATCGAAGTTTATATATGGTTTTTACATAATATGTGAACCATTATACTATTGACTCAAGGTACCATGATAGGTTAAGGATGTATATTGTAATTCCTTAAGGCACTACTGAGGTAAAAAAGAGAGATAATAAGCCAAGGGAGGCAGGAAAAGATGGAAAAAGGAAAAAGGATAGATGGAGCAATAGAAAATAAGTAGTAAGGTGATAGACTTAAACCTAACTATATAATAATTATGCTAAATGTAAAAGTAATAGACAACCAATCAAAAGGCAAAGAAGCAAGATTCAACTATATGTTGTTTTCAAAATATATAGAGATAGATTAAAAGTAAAAGGATTGAAAAAAATATACCATTCAACACTATGCATAAGGCTGTAACAACTATATTAATAAAGACAAATTATACCATTTACAATAGCATCAAAAATAATAAAAATATTTAACCAAGAAGGTGAAAGTTTTAAATACTGAAAACTATAAGATATTGATGGAACAAATTGAAGAAGACACACAAAAAAAGGCAAAGATATTCTGTGCTAGTGGATTGGGAAAAATTAATGTTCTAAAATATCTATACTACCCAAAGCAATCTACAGATTCAAAGCAATCCCTATCAAATTCCAATAGCATTTTTCACAGAATTAGAACAGTCCTAACATTTGTATGGAACCACAAAAGACTCCAATAGCCAAAGCAATCTTGAGAAAGAATAACAAAGTTGGAAGCATCTGCTCCCTGAATTCAAACTGTATTACAAAGCTAGTGTAATCAAAACAGTGTGGTATTGACATAAAAACAGACACATAGATTAATGGAACAGAATAAAGAGCCCAGAAATAAACCCACACATTCAACACTGATTTTTGATAAGGGCACTGAGAACACACAATGGGGAAGGGATAATCTCTTCAATAAATGGTGGTGGGAAAACTGGATGTCCACAATGGAAAAGACTGAAACTGGACCCCTGTCTCAGTCCACTCACAAAAGTTAACTCAAAATGTATTATTAAGTATACATTTGAATACATTGAATGTAAGTATTAAAACTTGAATATAAAACCTGAAACCATTAAACTTGTTAAAGGGAAACTATACCAAGTAGAAACTCAAAACACATGCAACAAAAACTGAAATAAACAAGTGGGACTACATCAACTGAAGAGCTTCTGTACAGCAAAGGAAACTCTCAACAACAAAAATGCAAAGACAACCTAGGAAAGGGGATAAAATATTTGCAAACCATATATCTGATAAAGGGTTAACATCTAAAATATATAATGAATTTATACAACTCAATAGTAAAAAGGCAAATAATCCAATTTTTAAAATGGGAAAAGGACCTGAATAGACATTTTTTCAAGGAAGACAGAAAAATGGCCAATAGGTACATTAAAAGGTATTCAACTTCACTAATCATCAGGGGAATGCAAATCAAAACCACAATAAGATATCACTTCAGACATGTTAGGATTGCTATTATCAAAAAGACAAGAGATTACAATGTTAGTGAGGATTTGAAAAAAAGGAAACCCTTATACACTGTTGTGAGAATTGCCACAGCCATTATGGAAAACATTATGGTGGGTCTTAAAAAAATTAAAACTAGAACTACCACATGATCTGAAGCCTCATTCATGGGTATATCCAAAGGAAATGAAATCAGTATCTCCAAGAGTTATCTGAATACCCATATTCACTGCAGCATTATTCTTAATAGCCAAGATATGGAAGCAAATTAAATATCTCTTAATGGATGAATGGATAAAGAAATGTGCTTTAAGGCCATCCTCAAGAAACAAGAAAAATCTCAAATAAATGATCTAACCTTACACCTAAAGGAACTTGAAAAAGAAGAACAAAGCCCAAAGTTAGTAGAAGGAATAAAATAATAAAGATCAGAGTGAAAATAAATGATCAATGAAACTAACTATATTTTACATATAGATACATATAAAAGTCTTGCAACTCAATAATACATACAATCCAGTAAAATTAGTGGGCAAAGACTTGAACAAAGAGTTGGCAAAAGATATATGCTGGAAGAAAGTGCTCAACATTACAGGCACTGGTAAAATGCAAATAAAAAACACAAGATGCCACTACCTACCTACTAGAATGACACTACCAAATGTTGGCAAGCATGTGGAGCAGGTATAACTCTCATACATTATTGGAGAGAGTGTAAAATGGTACAACCACTTTGAAAATCTATCAACTTGTAAACTTGAACATTTGACTAAGCAATTCCTCTCCTAGTTGTCTACCCAGAGAAAGAAAACATACATCCAGTAATATGCTGGTAAATGTTTATACATTAGCTTAGGAATAAATTAACTAAATTTAAAAAAATTTAAAGACTTGGCTTGCAGCACTGACAATTTCTCTGGTATAAATACTCCATGGACAATTTTAAACTACCAATATAACATCACTGAACATAGAGTTAGAAAGAAATGCACATTGTCAACTCTAGTGAGCAGTGAAAGCCAGCTCCAGTATACTCCAGTATGTTTCCAAATACTATTTGTATTCATAGTTTCATTCATGATAACAACAAAAAAGTGGAAGCAACCCAAATATCCTACAACAGAAAAATTGATAAACACATAATGGAATATTCATAGAAGTGAGAACTACTCAGTGATTTAAAAAATGCACTACTGACATATGTGAGAATATAGATGAATTTCAAATTCATTATACTAAATTAAAAAACAGAATCAGAATAGTATATTGTATGCTTCCATTAATATGAATTTCTAAAATAGGCAAAATTAATTTATGATGATAGAAATCAGAACAACTACCTCTTGTGGTAAGGTAGGTGGTTGGCAATTTGCTGGGAAGGGGCACAAGAGAGTTTTCAAGAGTAATGGAAATATGCTGTGTCTTAATAGCAGTGTGGATTATATGTGTGTACATATTTGTCAAATCTCATCAAACTGTACACTTAGATACATGCATTCATGCTATGTAAAGTACATTTTAATAAAAACATTTTAGTTTCTTCTAAAATTTTAGTTTTACTTTTGTTTCCCTTTATCAACCAATATTTTCATTTGAAGTTATAAAAACATGTCTGGACATATAATATGATGTGAAAATGTTTGTAAATAAACTAAAAACATGAAAGACTATCCTTCGATACAGCATTAGAAGTGGTAAGGCAGTTGGAGTATGTGAAAATCTTAATTTGATGTGGAAAGCTTTGGGGCTTAGTGATCTTGAAAGAAGGGGAAAGTGAGGGGTCTTGATAATGGGGGGAATCTAGTAACCACAATGTTGCTCATGTGATTTTATATTAATGATACCAAAATAAAATTTAAAAAAAAGAAGGGGAAAGTGAGAACAGGTTTGCCAGAGTTTCTAATATTATAAATTTTTATGCTCAGCATTTTAATTTTATGACTGATTAGGATAATGTCAATGTTTCAAGTAATGTCGCAAATTCTGAAGTATTGAATGATAAAACAAAATGCAATTCATGAGTTTCCCAGCTGACTTATCCTCTTAATAGACATTGTTTATAGATGAAAATCAAGTACAAAGTGGAAACATGAAAGGGAAATTCATGCCCTGCTCATCTGTCTGAGGAGCTGTGGCTGCCCAAGACACACATTTTTTCTTTAAACTTTTCCAAGTTAATCTCTCTCTCCATCTCATCAGTCAAGGTTAAAGGAAAACAACACTGGTTTATATTTAGATGGGAGACTTACAGAGATACTTGTAATAAGCTGTCATAATTACTGTTGTTCAAGTGGTTTTGCTGGATTACAGAGGGAGCATTCTTCAAGTGTTTTCCCAACATGAATCAAATTCAAAACAAGTTGTCCCCCAACGGGTACATTTTACCTCCCTTAAACACATGAGCATTTAAAGTGCAATATAAAATCTTTAAGTTGTTGTATATTCATTTATGCGTGGCCAAACACTATTTTCAAGTAATTACTTATATGCAAATGGAGTCTTGAGCTTTCCCTTAAGGAAGTTAAAGTAATTCAGGTCAAATTACAGTCAGACTATTTAATTCAGAGTTGTAACTTGATCAAATCTCATTTTAAAATATATTTTTCTCTGGAGTGTTAAAATGTGTTCCATTTTTCCATCTTTCTATTTTTAACATCCTTTGAGATTGTCATCCTTTCAGCTGTCAATATTGCATATTTTAACTAAAAAAACTTTGATTTTTTATGAAAATACAAACAGGTTTAGTAATTCAGGAATGTGCCTAAAATGTGATCCACCTCATTTTTATATATAAGGAGTGTGTGTATAATACTTGTAATGGAAGTTTTTGCCTCAGCAAAATATTTCAGGTGGTCATATTCTCCATTTCCTTTTACCTGAAAAAAGAAGAGAGTTGAGTTGCCTATAATTGATCATCTCTGTATCATCCTTACTTTTCTTCGTTGAGCACCAGTTAATATAATGATTGGTATTGGGCAGCACCCCAGGAAATAGACGCTCAAAGCAGACCCTGGATTGGTTGCCATGAGTACCAGATAATCTCCTTAACAAGAAGAAATGTGCCATAGGTAAGCTATGGCATGCAAAGGCATTATGTTAACTCAATTATCACCACTCATAGCATGGGGCAGAGTACAAGTGGAGAACAAAGCTTGGGAGATCAATAGCTGGACATTTAATGCTATCACTTCAGTGCTGAAGGTAAATCTATGGGAGTGATATAGCTACTTCTGACTGCCTTGGGAGCTTAAAATAAAAAGATAAACTTAAAGCCTTAAACATCCAGATCAAGGTTTGTGGGGGAGAATCAGACTACCTCTATGATTTCCTTTACAGAACGTAACTTTTCTCATGTAGCTGTAAGAAAGACATGGCTAAGATCTTAGCCAAGACCTGGTTGTATAGGGTACAGAGTTGCAAAACCAGTTAAATATAATCAATCTTATCAAGTTGTGCTAAGGTAAAGGCTTTGGTTGGGACAAAATGGAATTATGAAATACTATGGAGACCTTTGAGCAGAAACAGATCATGCTGAGAACTCTAAAACCCCAAAATCTTTCAGAATATTTCTGGCCAACTAAAGCAGGCTTTCACTTTCTCTAAGGAAACAGAGTTATTCTGCATAAAATAACTTCAAAGAATTCACCTTTAGCATTTTCCTTCAAGAAGGGGCACTGATTCCCTTCAGGTTTCTCCCTACCACTCCCCCTTGCTTCCAGATCCATAGTAGAACCCAGCAGAATCCAAATAGAGACGGTCTGCTCCAGGAGAGCTAACACAGACACGAAGGGAGTGTAATGTTTACAAGGAATTTTATGGTCTTGTGATTTGTAATGGCAATACTAGAGACTTTGCATGGAAGTGAATTCCAAGAGAGTCAGAACAAGAAGAATGAAATATACTTCAGACCAGATTTCCCGATACGGGCACACATACCTGAGATCTGGAATTTAATATGCTGCTTCAAACAGTTGGCAACAGTGTTAACAATTTGCTCGGTTATTAAACAAAACCTTGACTCGATGGTAGCTTATAGCAAATATGGCTGAGATGCCAGAATTTTCCTGGCATACTTGGGAGAAAATATGCAAGCTTAAGGACATGGGAATATTACATGTACCTCCTATGTTCATTCTGCTCACCTACTCTCTAATGATCCTCTCCAGCGGAACTGGTTGTCCCTTCTTCCCCAAGATACTCACTGGTGAAGGCAGCACCAAGATCTTTGGAAAGCAGGTTTTGGCTTAACCTAGGACTGGTAGGGATTGAATGCCTAAACCTGGTACACTGAGCAACTATGTAAGCTGGTCTTCCTGGCATGGTGATGTTACCTGTTTCACAATCAGAAAGCTGGACTTATGTGGCATCATTCTATTATTACATGGAAATGGTGTATGAAGTCAGGTGTAAGAAAGTCGATAAGGACAAATAAATTACATAGGCATGTGGTTCAGCATCTCACTAGGCTCTTGTAACAAAACTGGAACCTTCAGACCTAATAGTGACAATCGTGTTGCACTGTTGCTAGTTCCTGGATACCTCACCATCCTTTTGGGATCTTTAGCCCTGCCTAAACATCTGTAGGTAATCCCTTCACTACATTCTTTTCAGTTAACTCTTTTGAGTGAATGAACTATCTGCTATCTGCTAGAACCCTGACTGAATCACTGCACAAAATGCATACCCATGCATGAGCACAACAACACACACAAAATATTCCCATTATCTAGGATTATGCTAAAAGAAGGAAAGTAGCCCAAATGAATTGAGAAAAATAGTGTGCTGTTGTGGAAAGGATATGATCTCTGGAAATACATAATCCAAAATTTCTTTTCCCTTTGAACCTGAATTTCTTAATCTGTAATAAAAAAAATAGTAGCTTATTGAGTCATTGTGATGACTAAATGAAAAAAAAATTTGTTATTATATGTAAAGTGCCTAGAATAGTGTATGTACAATGAATGTTTCATTAGTTGTAGAAGTACAGTAGAAGACCATTTATCCAGGAATCTAAACACTGGATGCATTCAGACTATGGAATTTTTGTCAAAGCTTTATTAGCATTCATCTTTTTAAAAACCATAGCAGCCTAATAACTGAATAGCAAGTTGCTATGGTGAAGGCGAATTTCCACTAGACTGCAAAGGGCCATCAGTGTTATAATCCACTCTGTCCTCACAGCATGGCGGAAATCACAGTGGATGAATTCAGTGACATTTTGGTAGTCTGGCTGGGACAGCATGACTTGTGAGAGTTTGTAAAGAACATGGTTGTTCTTTACATGTTTTACAAAGTCATTTTATGATCATTCTTCTTGGAGGTCAAATACCAAAATTCTGGAGGTAATTAATTGAGAAGAGATTGGGTCTTTGAGATTCCAGATAAGCAAAATTATATTTCATATGCTCTACAAATTGTTGACAGCTGATAAAATCTATACGCACCTTGAAGTATGTAGTGGATTATTTTTCCCCTAAAAGATTCACAAATGCCCAATGAGATACTTAAATTTTTATTCAATTTAGTTTAGCCCTGTCTTGTTACTATAAAAGAATTTGAGACAGCTTACAAAAATACACAAATGGGAAAAAACCAAATGGATGAGCAAATCTGAATGAAGGGGAAGTGAGGGTAGGAAAATAAAATAAAGCCAAAGGAAAGGTTAGTACATAAAAAAATCCAAGTCATAAATTACTATGCACTTATTAACACTGGGCCACAAGTATTTCTCTAAACTTTCTGGTAGCTGAAAAGGGAAAGAAACATTACAGGATTCACAGAATGGATGAGTTTAAAATAAATCAGTTGCCCAGGAAATACAGCATTCCCTGCTAAAGAAAACTGAGAGCAGTTTTTCTATGGGTCAGCATAAGGGGGACTATAGGAGATTATATCCTTCACAATGTTCCTTACAGTAAATATAATAGTGTTGTTTCACGTAACTATTTCATGAAACTTTCCTGTACATGTTCAGTAAATGTTCTTCTATGAAGATCAAGTGATGAAGTCAAAGCTCATAGGATATGTGTGGTCTTGTTGGTAGGAGAGTAAAATTAAAATACCTAGAATAAATTAATAAACTACATATCTACTGTTAAGAATTAGTAGAGAATATGAACAGACAGTTCTCCAAAGAAGAAATTCAGATGGCCAACAGGCACATGAAAAGATGCTCCACATCACTAATCATCAGGGAAAACTTCATAGAAGAGATGACTAAGATGAAACTTTGAGAGATGTGTGAGTTTGATGAGTGAAGAGGAGGAGGAAGTGAGTACAGAGTACAGAAAATAGCCCATGGAAAAGCATAAAGCAAGAAACAGTGCTTCAAACACAGAACATATCCTTTGAAAAGGCACCAAGTTGAGAAATGCATGGTAAATTTTGGCGACAGCAGGTAATTCAGTAAAGAATATATATACGGACAGGAAAGGAAAGGAGAGGGACTAGGAGACAGGAGATTTGTAGTCTATTCAAATTGAGCCATTCAAAGATGCGAAGTAAGGCCACACCACCATCAGAGTTGGCTTTCAGAAAGACCTGCACAGCAGCAGCAGAGGGGATAGTGTATGAGTTTCAACACTGCACAGTTTGAACATCACTGCAATGGTCGTCTGAAATAATATTTCAAATGTAATATTGGTGTGATCAACTAGACTTGATTGGCAGTGGTAAAGGAAAAATGTAATCAAGAATAAACTGCAGGTTTTCAGTTTGGGCAATGTGAATGATGATACGATTCACAAAGGTAACAAAAAATGAAGAAAAGCAGGTCTGAAGTCATAAGTTCGATTGGGTTTATTGAAGATTTAATTGCCTGTGGAAGATCCAAGAAACAGTGTTGCACAGGACATTAGAGAGGTAGCAAGACTGAAGATCAGACAGAGGAAACAGGTCATGGAAAGGCTCCAAACACGCCTGCCATGTTTGAGAAATAACCAGGAGGCCAGCATGGCTGGAGTAGTGTAAACAAGGAGAAAGCAACAGGAGATGAGGTCAGAGAGTTCAGATCATTTAAGGCCTTGTGAACTGTTGTTAGGAGTTTGAATTTATGCAAAGTGGCAAGCCACTGGAGGCTTTTGTGAAGAGGAATGGCATCATCTGATTTTTGTTTTAAAGGTTTAACACTGGCTGCTATGAGGAGAATAGACTTTGGGGAAGGAAAATAGGTGCAAGGTTGGAAGGAAGAATGTCTGTTAGGAGGCCTACCACAGTCATCCAGGGACGAAGTGCTGGTGATCAGACCAGGTGGCAAAGATGGTGAGGAGTGAACAACTTCTAGATATTTTCTCAAAATAATGCTAGCAGAATTTTCTGATGGATCAGAAGAAAATGTGAGGGAAAAAGAGAAGCCAACATTTTTGGCCTGAGGAACTGGAAAAATAGAGATGCCATCAATTATGTTGAGGAGAATGTGAATAGGATCAGTTTGTGAGGGACAGAAATCAGGAGTTCAGGATTAGGACATGTTAAGTTTGATATGCTGTTATATATCCTAGTAGAGGTGGTAACTAGGCATCTGGGTATACAAATATAGATCCAGAGGAGAGATCTCAACTATCTACATAAATGCAAAAGCTGTGGTCACGTCCATGGTATTTAAAGCCGTAAGACAGGCTGAGATCTTCAAGGGAGTGAGTGTGGACGTAGAAGAGAAGAATAAGGACTAGGCCTGAGGATGTCCGATATTAAGGAATTGGGGGAAAGAAGAGGAACCAACAAAAGCACTTCAAGTAGTTAGTGAGGCAGGACATGCCCAGTGAGTGTGGCATTCATAAAATCAAGGGAAGAAAATGTAGCAAGAGGGAGCTCAACTATGTCAAATACTGCCATTAAATCCAGCAGGATGAGGACTAAGAATTGACCATTGGATTTAACAATATCATCGATGACTTTGACAAGAGCATTTTAATGAAACATGCAAGGCTGTACCCTTTTTAGGATAAGTTTAAAAGAGAAATTTGAAATAGTGAGGATCTTTGTTACAAAAAGGAGCAAAGAAATGGTGATAAGTTGGCAGAGTAAGTTCAGGCAAGAGAAGTAATTTTGACGGTGTTGAAGTGGGAGATGGGTACAAATCAGATTGCAGTGGGTTAAAGAGTGGATGGAAATTGGGGGAAAAAATGAAGAAAAAATAAGTGATTGCTTCATAAAGCTTGCTTATAAAGGACAAACATGAGAGAAAGCACTACCAAAAGGATTACTCAGGGTAGAGGAAAAGTTGGCTTCTTGTCTTTTTAAGATGTTTTAAAATTTTGAACATATGTCTGTGCTCACAGGAAAGAGACAAAGACAGTGACAGAGTTAAAAAAGGAATATGTGGTTCCTGAGAAGGTAGAAGGATATAGGGCACAGGCAAACAGCAGAGAGCCTTGAACAGTGGGAAGCCCTTGCATTGGAGGGATGACAGTAAGGATAAAGATGGAGGTATGTGGAGATGTGGGGATGGGGGAGAGTTTGCTGGCTGTTTTCTATTTTCTTTGCAGAGTGGAAGAAAAAGTCATCTACTTAGAGTAAGGAGAGGGAGAGCAGAGATGTAGAATGGAAACAGATGTACAGGGCATAGGATTTGAAATGGTTGTTAGATGCCCTCTACTGCCTGATAAACACAGCTTGCTTTTCTCTACCAAGCATACCAACATATACACACATCATCACAAAAATACGAATATGCAAATAGGTAAAATACACCTAAATACAATTTCTCAAATATTCCATTAAAATTGAAGCCTTCTTTATTTGTAGTTATTAGGCAGCATATGGTAGGTATAGGCAGAATCCTAAAATGGCCCCATGATCCTTACTTTCTAATAGTCATACCTTGTATAATCTCTTCCCTTTATCTATAAGCTGGATCAAGTGGCTGGCTTTTAACAAACAGAATACAGCAAAAGTGATGGGATATCATTTCTGAGATCAGGTTATAAAAGACTGTGACTTCATCTTGCTCACTCCTCACTCCTTTATGCTTGGTCTCTCTGATGGAAACCAGGTGCACCATGTGAGCTGCCCTATGGAGAAGCCCACAGGGCAAGGAATGAGAGTGGCCTCCAGTCAACAGCTTGTGGTGAACAGAGACCTTCTGTGCAGAAACCTGTGAGAAACTGAATCCTACCCACAACAAGAGTGAGTTTGGAAGCTGGTCCTTCCCCAGTGGAGACCTGACTGCAGCACTGCTTTATTGCACCCTGTGAAAGCCCCTATATCAGGGAACCCAGCCAAGCCAAGCCTAAGATCCTGACTCATAGGAACTGTGCAATAACAACTTTTTTGTTGTAAGTCGCTATACTTTGGGATGATCTGTTAGTCAGCAATAGATAACTAACACACTCAGAGATTTCAATTTTCTGCTTCTAAAATCCAAAGGCCCTTCAAATAATCAAAAACTACCCCCATCTCCAAGTATTTACTGTGGCAACAACATAAATACATTGTCTAGGATGGGCAAGGACCGGATGGAAAGTGGAAGAGAATTTAAAGGTAAAGCAGGGGAATAATTCGAAGTGTAAATCTATAATCTCACCTCTAAGGGAGCCAACATAGGATATAACCCATAGGAGCAGAAGAGTGAAGGAGAAAAACAGAAGGGTTTTGAGCAAAAGAAATGTAGGCATGACAGAAACAAACCCTCCCCAACTTGCTAGGGACTTAACGTTTATTGAAGGAAGGACTGAATGAGTAACGTAGCGCTAGATACCAGCCAAGTTTCTTCAGCACATATACTGTGTAGCATAGTAAATCGTGATACAGAAGCAAGTCAGTTGCTGGAGGTAACTTCCTACCTTTCTGCTGGAACAGAGCACGGATTAACTTCTAGGCTTACTGTCTTTACTCTGATGATTCACAAAATCCTTTAGTGCAGTAGCAACAATACCAATTCTTTGGACTTTAGGAGAACAGAAAGAGCATCTAGTATATCTACATTCTGTTTAGTTATGATCTTATTCTGTCTCTTATTGGTTGTCTAGTCTGAGTGCTAATGCTTCCTTTTTCCCCATTTTTTCCCAGTTTTATTGGGGAAATAATTGATAAACATCACAGCATAAATTTAAGGTGTATGGCATGATGGTGTGATTTACACACATTATGAAACGGTTACCACCATAGGTTTAGTTAACATCCATTATCTCAGATACAAAAAAAAGAAAAAATTTCCTGTGATAAGAACTCTTAGCATCTACTCTTAGCAGTTTTCATATACATCATACAATAGTGTTAACTATAGTCATCATGTTGTACATTACATCCCTAGTACTTACTTATAACTGAAGGTTTGTACATTTTCACCACCTTACTCCAGCCTGCCTCCCCCAACCTCCTGGCTCTGGTAAGCACAAATCTAATGTGAGGTTGGATTTTTTGGGGCAGTTGGGAGGGGTTGTTTTGTTTTGTTTAGATTCCTCATGTAAGTGAAATCATACAGTAGTTGTCTTTCTCTGACTTACCTCACTTAGCATAATGCCTTCAAGGTCAATCCCTGTTGTCACATGGTAGGATTTCCTTGGTGTTTTTTTTTTTTTTGATCTGGATATTTCATACACACACACACACACACACACCATAGCTTCTTTACCCATTCATCCATCAAGGTAGTGTTTCTTAAATAAAATAAAATAAATATTGAGGTTCAGAGAGGCTAAGTGACTAGTTCAGTGGAGACAAATTGGACTTGAATCAAGAACCCCTGGATTTACTCCTTTTATGCAAGGAAAACAGCAAAAATATTTGGACTGGAATCCTGACTTCATTATAGTTTCAATATTTAAAGGAATCCTATTAGTCTCTCCCCTGACTGTTAAATATCTTTATGGTTCAGGTTATGGTTGGAAGCCTTGGGTTCAGGGAAAACTGCATTTCAGAAATAGAACTAATGCCCATGGAAAGATAATCACCACTCTGAGGCTCTTTTTTCTTTTTATTAAGATAATATTGATAAACATCAATACAACCTTCATACACTCTTATGAAGGTTTCACATGAGAACACAATGTGGTTATTACATTCACCCCTGTTATCGTGTCCACTCCCATACCCAATTGCAGTCACTGCCCATCAGTGTAGTAAGATGCCACAGAGTCATTACTTGTCTTTTCTGTGCTACACTATCTTCCCCATGATCCCCTCCACACCATGTGTGCCAATCATAATACCCCTCAATCCCCTTCTCCCTCTCTTCCCAGCTGCCCTCCCATACCCCTTTCCTTTGGTAACCACTAGTGCCTTCTTGGAGTCTGTGAGTATGCAGCTATTTCATTCCTTTAGTTTTGCTTTGCTGTTACACTCCACATATGAGGGAAATCATTTGGTACTATTTCATTCCTTCAGTTTTGCTTTGCTGTTACACTCCACATATGAGGGAAATCTCCACCTGGCTTATTTCACTGAGGATAATATCTTCCAGCTCCATCCATGTTGTTGCAAATGGTAGGATTTGTTTCTTTCTTATGGCTGAATAGTATTCCATTATGTACATGTACCACATCTTTTTTATCCATTCATCTACTGATGGGCACTTAGGTTGCTTCCATATCTTGGCTATTGTAAATAGGGCTGCATATGTCTTTTTGAGTCTGAGAAGTTGTTTTCTTTGGGTAAATTCCTAAGAGTGGAATTCCTGGGTCAAATGGTATTTCTATTTTTCGTTTTTTGAGGAACCTCCATATTGCTTTCCACCTGGTTGAACTAGTTTACATTCCCACCAGCAGTGTACGAGGGTTTCCCTTTCTCCACAACCTTGCCAGCATTTGTTGTTCCTAGTCTTTTCAATGTTGCCATCCTAACTGGTGTGAGGTGATATCTCATTGTGGGTTTTATTTGCATTTCCCTGATAATTAGCAGTGTGGAGCATCTTTTCATGTGCCTGTTGGCCATCTGAATTTCTTCTTTGGAGAAGTGTCTGTCTGCCCATTTTTTAAAAGGGTTATTTGCTTTTTGGTTGTTGAAGCATGTGAGTTCTTCATATATTTTGGGTGTTAACCCCTTGTCGGATATGTTGTTTACAAATATATTCTCCATATTGTCCCATATTACTACACTGCCCATCAGTGTAGTAAGATGCCACAGAGTCATTACTTGTCTTTTCTGTGCTACACTATCTTCCCCATGATCCCCTCCACACCATGTGTGCCAATCATAATACCCCTCAATCCCCTTCTCCCTCTCTTCCCAGCTGCCCTCCCATACCCCTTTCCTTTGGTATGGAATATTGTATGGAATATTGTATGGAATATTGTATGGAATATTGTATGGAATGGTATGGAATTTGGTATGGAATATTGGTATGGTATATTGTAGGGTGCCTTTTGTTCTGTTGATGGTGTCCTTTGCTGTACAGAAGATTTTTAGTTTGGTGTAATCCCATGTGTTAAATTTTGCTTTGGTTTCCCTTTCTCAAGGAGATGCATTCAGGAGAAAGTTGCTCATGTTTACATTCAAGAGATTTTTGCCTATGTTGTCTTCTACTAAGAGTTTTATGGTTTCATGACTTACATTCAGGTCTTTGTTCCTTTTCGAATTTGCTTTTGTGTATGGGGTTAGACTATAATCCAGTTTCATTCTCTTGCATGTAGCTGTCCAGTTTTACCAACACCAGTTGTTGAAGAGGCTGTGATTTCCCCATATGTCCATAGCTCTTTTGTCATATATTAATTGACCATATATGGTTGGGTTTACATTTGGGCTCTCTAGTCTGTTCCATTGGTCTATGGTTCTGCTCTTGTGCCAATACCAAACTGTCTTGAATACTGTGGCTTTGTAGTAGACCTTGAAGTTGGGGAGCATAATCCTCTCACTTTATTGTTCCTTCTCAGGATTGCTTTGACTATTCAGGGTCTTTTGTGGTTCCATATGAATTTTAGAATGATTTGCACCCATTCATTGGAGAATGCTGTTGGTATTTTGATAGGAATTGCATTGAATCTGTAGATTGCATTAGGCAGGTTGGCCATTTTGACAATATTAATTCTTCCTATCCATGAGCACAGGATATGTTTCCATTTATTGGTATCTTCTTTAATTTCTCTCATGAGTGTCTTGTAGTTTTCAGAGTATAGGTCTTTCACCTCCTCAGTTAGGTTTATTCTTAGGTATTTTATTCTTTCTGATGCAATTGTGAATTGAATTGTTTTTCTGATTTCTCTTTCTGTTAGTTCATTGTTAATGTATAGGAATGCAACAGATTTCTGTGTATTTATTTTGTATCCTGCAATTTTTCTGAATTCAGATATTAGGTTTAGTAGTTTTGGAGTGGATTCTTTAGGGTTTTTTATGTACAATATCATGTCATCTGTAAAGAGGGACAGTTTAACTTCTTCTTTACCAATCTGGATGCCTTTTATTCCTTTGTTTTGTCTGATTGCCATGGTAAGGACCTCCAGAACCATGTTGAATAAAAGTGGAGAGAGTGGGCATCCTTGTCTTGTTCCCAATCTTAAAGGAAAGGTTTTCAGGTTCTTGCTATTAAGTATGATGTTGGTTATGGGTTTTCATATATTGCCTTTTTTATGTTGAGGTACTTGCCCTCTATACCTATTTTGTTGAGAGTTTTTATCACAAATGGATGTTGAACTTTGTTGAATGCTTTTTCGGCATCTATGGAGATGATCATGTGGTTTCTGACCTTCTTTTTGTTGATGTGGTGGATGATGTTGATGGGTTTTCTAATATTGTACCATCCTTGCATCCCTGAAATAAATCCTACTTGATTATTATCAATGACTTTTTTATATATTTTTGAATTCAGTTTGCTAATATTTTGTTGAGTACTTTTGTATCTATGTTCATCAGGGACATTGCCTGTAATTTTTGTGTGTGTGGTGTCTTTGCCTGGTTTTGGTATTAGAGTGATGCTGGCCTTTTAGAATGAGTTTGGAAGTATTCCTTCTTCTTCTACGTTTTGGAAAACTTTAAGGAAGATGGGTATTAGGTCTTCAGTAAATGTTTGATAAAATTCATCAGTGAAGCCACCTGGTCCAGGTTAGGTAGTTTTTGATTACCAATTCAATTTCATTGCTGGTAATTGGTCTGTTCATATTTTCTGTTTCTTTCTGTGTCAGCCTTGGCAGGTTGTATTTTCAATGCCTCTGTCTCCTTATTTTCAGTCTGAATGATCTGTCCTTCAGAGTGAGTGAAGTGTTGAAGTCTCCTAGAATGAATGCATTGCATTCCATTACTCCTTTTAATTCTGTTAGTATTTGTTTTGCATATGTATATGCTCCTGTGTTGGGTGCATAGATATTTATAATGGTTATATCATATCCTCTTGTTGGATTGACCCCTTTATCATTATGTAATGTCCTTCTTTGTCTCTTGTGACTTTCTTTGTTTTGAAGTCTATTTTGTTTGATTCAAGTACTGCAACTCCAGTTTTTTTCTCCCTATTAGTTACGTGAAATACCTTTTTCCATTCTTTACTTTTAGTCTGTGTATGTCTTTGGGTTTGAAGTGAGTCTCTTGTAGGCAGCATATAGAATGGGTCTTGCTTTTTTATCCATTCAGTGACTCTATGTCTTTTGATTGGTGCATTCAGACCATTTACATTTAGGGTGATTATCGATTGGTATGTAGTTATTTCCATTGCAGGCTTTAGATTCATGGTTACCACAGGTTCAAGGGTAACTTCCTTACCATTTAAGAGTTTAACTTAACTCACTTAGTATGCTATTACAAACACAATCTAAAAATTCTCTCCTTTTTCTTCCTCCTCCATTCTTCATATATCAGGTATCATATTCTGTACTCTTTGTCTATCCCTTGACTGACTTTGGGGGTAGTTGATTGAATTTTGCATTTACTTAGTAATTAACTGTTCTACTTTCTTTACTGTGGCTTTATTACCCCTGGTGACAGTTGTTTAGCCTTAGGAACACTTTCATCTATAGCAGTCCCTCCCAAATACACTGCAGAGACAGTTTGTGGGAGATAAATTCTCTCAGCTTTTGCTTATCTGGAAATTGCTTAATCCCCCCTTCAAATTTAAATGATAATCTTGCCAGATACAGTATTGTTGGTTTGAGGCCCTTCTGCTTCATTGCATTAAATATATCATGCCACTCCCTTCTGGCCTATAAGGTTTCTGCTGAGAAGTCTGATGATAGCCTGATGAGTTTTCCTTTGTAGATCATCTTATTTCTCTCTCTGGCTGCTTTTAATAGTCTGTCCTTGTCCTTGATCTTTGCCATTTAATTATTATATGTCTTGGTGCTGTCTTCCTTGGGTCCCTTGTGTTGGAAGATCTGTGCACCTCCATGGTCTGAGAAACTATTTCCTTCTCCAGACTGGGGAAGTTTTCAACAATAATCTCCTCAAGGACACTTCCTATACTTTTTCTCTATCTTCTTCTTCTGGTACCCCTATAATACAAATATTGTTCTGTTTGGATTGGTCACACAGTTCTCTCAATATTCTTTCGTTCCTAGACATCCTTTTTTCTCTGTGCCTCAACTTCTTTGTATTCCTCTTCTCTAATTTCTATTTCGTTTATCATGTCCTCTGCTGTTCTAACCTGCTTTTAAAACCTTCCTTTGTATTCCATAATGACTGGATTTCCAACTGGAATTTTTTTCTGAGTTCTTGAATATTTTTCTGTACCTACATGAGCATGTTTACGATTTTTAATTTGAAATCTCTTTCAGGAAGATTGACAAGTCATTTTCACTGATCCTTTTTCAGGTATTTGAGGGATTTTTGTTTGAACCTGTTTCCTTTGACACTTCATATTTGTATGTGGCACCCTCTAGTGCCCAGAAGCTCTACTCTCTTGAGCTGCTTGACCCCTGGAGGGATGTCGGGGGTTGCAGGGGAGTGGTGCTGGTGTCTGGGGATGGAAAGAGCTGTTTCCTGCTTCCTGGCTGCTATGACTGTCTCCATTGCCAGAACCAGTGGACTGAACACATCTGTGGAAGCCTCTATGGTTTGCGTTTGTAGCTGCTGTAGGTGGGGCTTCCCTCTAGCTGGCCTGACACCAGGGTAGGGTTGCCGGTTTGCGAGCTAGGTGCAGGCTGGCTGGGAGGAAGGCACAACAGGCTGTGTGTCACAGTGGGGGGCGTTGGAGCTGTGTATCCAGCCAGGGGAATGGAGTGCCTGTAGCTCCTGAAAGTTCCCAACCTTCTGGGCAGAGTGCACCCAGACAATTTTTTCTACTTGTCCTTTCTTCTGAGTGATAAGCCCTGTGTAATCCTTGCCACTTTAGTAGTCCTCTCACTGTTAGGAAGTCTCTCAGACTGCCCGCCTTTCTTTTGTCCCAGAGCAGTTGGATGTGGATCCCTGTTTTCCACAACTGGCTAGAATCTCAGTCTCTACAGGTATTTTGCCTGTCTTAGCTTTCCAATCCCATTAACCACCAGAGCACCATACAATGTAGGTTTGTGCTCCCAGAGCAGATCTTCAGGGTTAGGTATTCAGCAATCCCAGGATTCCATTCCCTCCCTGCTCTGTTTCTCTTCTTCCTGCTGGTGAGCTGTGGTGGGGGAAGGGCTTGGGTCCCACTGGGTCACAGCTTTGGTATGTTACCCTGTTCTATTCTTTTCTCCAGGTGTATGCAGTGTGGTGCAGCCTTCTTTCCTGTTGCTCTTTCAGGATTAGTTTTATTAATTATATTTTCATATTATATGTGGTTTTAGGAGGAGGCCTCTGTCTCATCTCTCACACCACCATCTTTAATCCTCTTAGGCTCTTTTTAAGGTTATGTAATTCACTAAAGTACTTATCAGAAAAAGGAAGCCAGCTCAGATATGGTTCTAAGAAAATTAAGTTTCAAAATTTAAAGCAATTCACTGAGTTATTAACCTGAGAATGTAAAAACTAAATTTAGGTCCTTCTTGACCTATAGTCCAACCTGCCACAGTGACCCTAGTGGACTTTTCAGGCCAGTTCCAAGTGATTCACATCATCAAGTTACTCTGTTGTGCTCATCTTCCCCCTTATCTACAACTTCTCTGTTTTCTTGTTGTGATTTACTGTAATTGAAAGTTTTTTTTTTCTGTAGAATTGATAATGTTTATTCATGAACTCAATGTAAAATTATAAAGCAAAACAATGCCTATTTGAAGTATTTAGCTTGGGGTAGTTATTTCAATGACAACTAACATTTGAATCATAATAATGTCAATCTGCTTTACACAATTCCTGTATTGTCAACAGTTAAAACAAAAAGTGAGATCTCCATTCCCACACAAATTTTCAACAGATATATTTTCTGATTTCAGTGTACCTGCAGCTTTTGATGCATTCTTTCACCCTCTAGCTTATCATTCTCCTTGTCCTACAAATTATTTCCCTCATACAGTCCTTATCTATGGCCATTTTTCATTAGCCCCTCAACATTACTATGGCATGCTATACTGTTACCTTATGCTCAGCCATCACTATGTACTAGAGGTATTATTAGGTCTGTGCAGCTCAACCCCCATCTTTCAGAGATGGATCTGCTTCTCCTGTTTACATGGCTAGGGCACATCCATTATGTACAACTTGATCCTATTCTTCTGGGCACAGGTGATCAGTCCAAACAAAGTCAATCAAATCTTCCTATACAACTGACAAAAAAAGCCCTTTTTGTGATGGCAGAAAATGTAGGGTCGGGTTGTGCTTCTCCCATGTGTGTCAAAGAAAGAGAGAGCACCTGCATTCAAAGAGGAAGAGAGAATCAGACACACAGGCAGGAGCAGAGAGAAACCACTTTCCTGGTTTATATTGTTGCTTAGGCCTGCTGTATTCCAATCCTTGTTTGATTTATTCTGTAATTTAAATACTCCTAACTAAAACACTGAGGAGTCACCTAATTGTTCTCCCTGCTTCCACGTCTCCCTGTGCTAACCCACCCCACATGCCATTGATGGGCAGGTACATTAAAATCAGGCTGGAAGCTCTTAATTTTCAGGTTAAGAAATTAAGGCCCTTCAGTAGTCAGAAAGAACCAGTGTGCAGTGCAGTTGTAGAGGATAAGTGGCATGGGAGAACATCTTTAAGAAGTAAAGCTAACTGCAGTATGAAAAATATTTGGAGAAGCTGTTAGTGGCAAACAAGGGACCGCACCTCTGTAATGCAAGAGGGTGACCTATCCACCTATGCTTTCAATTCCAGATTTTACTAGCCTCCCAGGGACCACAACAGCAAACAAGATTGCCACCTGCTGGGTGTTAGAGAAGTTACAGAGATGGATTATTCAAAACTTCAGGGTTTGAAGCTATCTTAAGAAGCCTGTTTTCTTTTTTTTTTAAGTAAATAAATTCCAATAGTGTTTAATGATAACTCTAATCTTTTAGCTCATAATGCTATTGTTAAATTATGACTCTAAGATTGGAACTCTAGAAAGCTTGCTAATTTAAGAATTGCCATTCTCTGAGTCATGTCAATATTTACTCTGGTTGGTGCCATTAAATTACCAACATTAAATCAAGCAATTATAGCCTCGTTAAATGTGTATTGCAATAGAGGGATGTTAAGAAGACACAGGAGATTCTCCATTCAGACTGGGTGGAATAATATGTGCAGTTAAATTAAAAGGCATATTACCAGATAGGAAAAATTTTTCATTGCTGCTTTTGGTAATGGATGGTGTTTTCATTAGTAAATACAGAGAGGATAATCTAAGGTTGGTAAGTAACAAAATGATACTTGCATAAAGTTGTTCAGTGCTTCACTTCAAAAAATAAAAGGCAGAAACTAGAAAGGAAGATGTGCAGTTATTTTAGGTAATTTATGATAACTCAAAAACTATAAAACATTAAAAATACTTAAGTTAAATGAGAAAATTTAAAAATCACTATAATTCTAAGTATGGAGAAATATGCATGCTCAAAGTGGTGACCAGGTAATCAAGCTATATACCCGCTGATGGAACTCTTCATGTTAAGTCATGTTTGGGCAAACTTCTGGGGCCTGGTGAACATTTGCACTTTCTTTGTGGTATTTGTGTTCTGTATCAGATTCTGAGCCACATGAATGTAGTTTGGGCCAACATCTGAAGCATCCTGTCCCACTGTCTTGTACAGGACCTTTCCTTGGCCTCCTGACATTGTGTGGATCAGATTTCAGTTTGCCATAGTCACTCAGACTTGCTGTGATCCCCTTACTCCTTAATATTTGAAAAGGCAGAAAGGTACTGTCTACTCCCAGAAAGAAAATCTTAAAAGTTACCCCTTCAAGTACAGACAATTTCAAGAGGACAGTGAAAATGGTTCTTTACTTTGCCCCTCAAATAATTATCAATCCATACAGAATCCAATTCCTGTGGGCCTAGGAGGTTCCTTCTCTCTGGTCTCCCTTCTCTGTCTTCTTCCTTCTCCTCTACATTACTTTTGTCATTTCTCATCCCTTGGGGTCATTTGATTCCTTTACGTTTTCCCCTTAGTGAAGCTGGAACAGAGAAAAGTAGAAGGATTATTTCATATCTGTTAGCCCTATGTAAGGCAAGGTAAAGGACAAATGGTACTTTGAGGTCCATCCTCTGAGTGAAACACCTAAAGGACAAACAAAACTTTCTCTTACTAATATGGTTTTCATTTTAAAGCAGAGCAAAATTTGTCCTTTCTCTTCTTATGAAAAGCCCCTGTTTATAATTCTAGCTTGGTACTGACTTGGGGAGGGGCAAGATGGATGGAGGAAAACAACTTCCCCAGGAAGGAGCTTGGGAGAGCTTTGAAGTTCTGTCTGGAGTGGAGGCAGATATGGGTCAGACAGCCACGACCCAGTCAGGTTTCCTGCACCCTCCTCCTCTCGTTTCCTTCCTCCCCCCGGGGGACTTCCAGAAATCAGCTAGACCTACAGTTTATAAAGGATGGCTTGTGTTACAGAAAAGGATGGTTATCATCTCTTTCATACCAATTACAATAAGGCCTCTGACCAAACACTACATTTATACTCAGTTGCTTAAAATAATAGTTATGATCTGAGCCAAAAAGGGAAAGCCAGGCTTTCTGTTTTGTGTATCTGAGCATGAGACCTACAGTTGGTAGATATTTCTCTTGCTCTAATTTCTACCGTCTGTTGTATTGCAGTGTGTGGACAGGGGGAAACAATTCACAAGCTTAAGTAAGATTTATTTTGATGACAGGTCAGATGTTGATAGACAGCCAGTGACTGTAAAACTCAGAGATGTTATATTCTGACTGACCTTGAGATGGCAGTTTACCAAAAAGCAACAATTATGTTTTTTATGATGAAAGTTATGTCTTAACTAGTCACCATCTGGGAGTTGATGGGAACTAAATGCTCCAATTACTCAAATGTTGGTCTATTGATATGTTGGCAGAGGGAGCAGACAAGCCTGTATAAATGATCTAAGAAATCAATTCATCATGTAAAGTGGGGTTAGAGCTTGTTTAGTGTTATATCTCCTGGGAGCCAAGAATAGCTAAATATTTCCAGAATTAACTATTCTATTATAGTAGGAGTTCCCAATGCTGGCTACCCTTTAGAATTACCTAAGACTTTAAAAAACTACCAGTGCCAAAACTCAATTTCAGACCAATTATATCAGAATCTCTGGAATGGAGCTTCTTTGGGCAAAGACATTATTTAGAAAAACTCTTCAGGTTATGTGCAGCCAGGGCTGAGAACCAGCACTATTAGATAGCTTACAATGGAATATAAGCAAGTTTTCATCCTTATCTCAGTTTCCTTATATGCATTCATAACAGCCATATTTGCAAATTGTACTTGAATAATCAATGCTTCAAGCTGAAATTCTGGCAAATAATTTTAGTCCTTCATGTTAGAAATTTACTAAATGGTACCTATCAGGTTCAAGAAACATTGGTAAAACTTTTATTTAACACAGTACTGCAAGTCCTAGCCAGAGCAGTTAGGCAAGAAAAAGAAACAAAAGGCATCCAAATTAGAAAGGAAGAAGTAGAACTGTCACTATTTGAAGATGAAATGAGTTTACATATACAAAACCCTAAAGACTACACCAAAAAAAACTGTTAGAACAAATGAATTCAGTAAAATTGCAAGGTTCAAAATCAATATACAAAAATCTTTTGCATTTCCATATACTAAAAAGGAACTATCAGAAAGAGAAATTAAGAAAGTAATCCCATTTATAATTGCATCAAAAAAGAATAAGACACCAAGTTCAAAGACCTTTACACTGAATACTATTACACTGAGGTAGGCATTGAAGAAGACACAAATAAATGGAAAGATATTTTGTGCTCATGGATTGGAATAATTAATATTTTTAAAATGACCATACTACCCAAAGGATTCTACAGATTCAATCCAATCCCTGTCAAAATTCCATTTTTGGAATTTTTCAGAAATAGAACAAATAATCCAAAGTTATATGAAGCCACAAAAGACCCCTCAATAGCCAAAACAGTCTTGAGGAGAAAGAAGAACAAAGGGGGAGGCAACATGTTCGTTGATCAAACTATATAACAAAACTATAATGATCAAAACAGTATGGTATTACATAAAACACACACATAGATCAATGGAACACAATAGAGAGCCCAGAAATAAACCCACACTTACATGGTCAATTAATTTATGACAAAGAAAACGAACATACAATGGGGAAAGAATAGTCTCTTTAGTAAATAGTGTAGGGAAAACTGGACACCCTCATGCAAAAGAATGAAACTAGTTACACCATACAAAGAATTAACTCAAAACTTGAAAGACCTATAACAGTAAAAACCCTGGATGAAACATAGGTGGTAGGCTCCTTGACATCAGTCTTGATGATAAGTCCTTGGATCTGACTTCAAAAGCAAAGGCAACAAAAGCAAAAATAAACAAGTGGGACCACATCAAACAAACAAGCTTCTGCACAGCAAAATAAACCATTAACAACATGAAATGATAACCTGCTGAATGGGAGAAGATATTTGCAAATCATATATATGATATGTGGTTAATACTCAAGATATATAAAGGACTCATAGAACTTAGTAGAAAAAAAGAACGAACAATCCAATTTAAAAATGGGTTGAGGATCTGAATAGACGTTTTTCCAAAGATGTACAGATGGCCAATAAGCATATGAAAAGATGCTCAACATCACTAAGTATCAGGGAAATGCATATCAAAACTACAATGAGATATCACTTTATACCTGCCAGATGGCTATTATCAGAAAGACAAGAAATAACAAGTGTTAGCAGGGCTGTGGAGAAAAGTGAACCCTCATGTACTGTTGGTGGAAATATAAATTGGGGTAGCAACTATGGATATTCCTCAAAATATTAAAAATAGAACTACCATGTGACCCAGCAATTCCACTTCTAGGTATTTAACCAAAGAAAATGAAAACACTAATTCAAAAATATATATGCACCCTATGTTAATCACTATTCATTATTTACAACAGCCAACATATGGAAATACCTAAGTCCCATCAGTGGATCTGGAACATAGTGACTGTTCAACAAATATTAGATCCCTGTACTGCAATACCCCACTATTCTCCATTAAAATTCTTTGGTATTCTAATCAATGGATTATATATATTATGGAATATTACTCAGCCATAAAAAAGAATGAAGGCTTTCCAGGTGTGACAACATGGATGGACCTAGAGGGTATTATGCTAAGTTAAGTAAGTCAGACAAAGAAAAACAAATACCATGTGATTTCACTTTTATGTGTAATCTAAAAAAACTAACTAACTAAAGCTCATAGATACAGAGAACAGAATGGTGGCTACCAGAGGGGAAGAGGTTGGAGGGTGTGCAAAATGGGTGAGGGGGGTTAACTTCCAGTTATAAAATTAATAAATAATAGGAATGTAATGTACAGTCTGGTGACTATAGTTAAAAATATCATAGTGCATATTTGAAAGTTGCCAAGAGTAAATTTTAAAAGTTCTCATTAAAAGAAAAAAAATTTCTAACCATGTGTGGAGATGGATGGTAAGTAGACTTCTTGTGGTGATCATTTCATAATGTATACAAATATCTAATCATTATGTTGTATACCTACAACTAATATAATGTTATATGTCAATTGTATCTCAACAAAAAATTGTATTTATTTGATCAAAAAATGTTTTATGGTGCATCATCTTCCTTTATACATAGCTTTAGCTGTTAAATATAGCAAGTGACACATAAAACATGAATCATGCTCTATTACTACCAACTTTATTTTTCAGCATGTAGGCTTTCCCAGAAAGCACTAGTTCCAAACAACAAGATCCAGACAGATCTTATGATTGTTAGTGTCATTTCCTTTAGTTGAACAGATTAATGGAATAGATTATGGGATTAGATCCAAGAATCTCAGTCATGGATTCTTCTGAGAATTTGATGAAATCATGGATCTCCTACAGATATATATCAACACTTCAGCAAATAATTTTAGTAGATTTAAAGATGCCTCCCCCACCCAAAGCCCAGTTTTATAGTGCTTTGAATATATATAATATGAAAGGATAGCTTCCCGTCTTCCACAGCAGCCTAGAAGAGTGTAAATAAAATTACTTATCTGTATCTCTGAGAGACACCAGTGGAATTCCTGTAGCTCTGGCCAAGGTGAGACACCCAGCACAGGATCTGGAGTGTAGTGACTGTTCAACAAATATTAGTTCCCTTGTTTTTCAACACCCCTTTGCTCCCCATTAGATTTCTTTGGTGTTCCATGCATCCCATTGGTATTAGTGTTACTC
The DNA here is from genome assembly GCF_040802235.1 of Manis javanica. Taxonomy (NCBI): domain Eukaryota; kingdom Metazoa; phylum Chordata; class Mammalia; order Pholidota; family Manidae; genus Manis; species Manis javanica. Next base: position 102,017,798 of record NC_133160.1, read on the forward strand.
TTCCCATCTTCACCGACATGGATCCCATCCATAGCCATGGAAAGTTGACTTGGTCATTCCAATGGTAGTAATGTTGCTCCTCCTTTTGGCATGGACAAGGATCTCCTTCCCATCAGTGAGACATTTTGCAATCTTTCTGCTCACTCAGCACCTTAAACTCTTTTGCAAACATTACTCCCTTATATGTTTGGATGAGAAGAAAAATTCACCCTGTGATGTAGAAGCTGAAAATGAAGATACATTCTTTTTAGGGTCCCTTGTAATTAGTGTATGGGTACTTAGTATGGGAAGACCTGGAGGAGGAAGCAGGCTCCTAAGGGTACAAGCCATCTGCCTAATTTCTTGCCTGAATTTACTCAAATGCGCTATTCTCACTAAAGGCAGAGCTGGAAGAAACTCCATTGCTTGCCAGGGTGGGGCAGTGTTGACCTCTCTCTCTTTTAGATGTCAATATGAGACAACTGGGAGTCTTGCTTGTTGGAAAAGGTGCATAATCCATAGGAAGCCAATTCACTTGAGTTTTTGAGTGTTGGCAGTTTACACTGGCCACCTCAGAAAGATTTTTGGATGTAGTATCCCCCTTTCCAGAATGTAGTGCAGGTGGTTCGAGATTCCCCCTAGAATCCATAGGACTGGAATCCTGGGAGGGCTGACAGGGTGTCATACTGAACATATACGAATGACAAATACCAGGTGAAATCAGCCTAAAACAGGACTAGGGTATGGAGAGGCTGGGCGTCTGGAGCTGTCCATTGTAGGTACAAGGCTTCTGACTAATTCCAAAGGCTAACCTAGACATATGCACCTATAGCCCCTGAAGGCGATGCTGGAGCAGTCCAGACCTCTACCACATGGGACCCTGGAACACTGTTGGAGAGAGCTCCACAAAATGATACCTGAGACTGTTGGTCACTGGTAAGCCCGGAACCATATCCCACAGTTGGCCCAAGTGGTCCCCAGGGTCACCAGTTTAAAGCTACCACCGAGAAGGTTTTCTGGTGGTAGACTTCATCTGCTACAGAGGCAATGTATGCAGCTGGTTCCCAAACAGCTGTAGCAACATGGGCCTGGAGGGTGCCACCTGCCCAGGAGGGCTGATTTGGGGGCATAGTGAACATGTCCAAGCAGCACTGCTCATGTCCCATGAGGGACCTGGAACTGGGCCAACATCTGAAGCACAGAGTCGGGGGGGGGGGGGTGCAGGCTCTAGCTGGTACATGGCACCTGCCTGAGCCCATGCCCTAACCTACTCTCTAGGCACAATCCCTCTGAAGGCAGAGCAGGAGGACCGGACTGCCTTGACAGGTCAGAGTTGGCAGACTTGCAGGGTTCATGAAGAGATATCTGGGACCTCTGATTGCCATAGAAGCCAGGGACCCCAGCAGGCAGCCAGACCCAGTGGGGTCAGACCACCTCCAGTTTAAGGCTGCCACCTCAGACATTATCGGGGGTGGACTCTATCTGCCCAAAGGCTCTGCAGGTGGCAGGAAAAATGCCCAAACTCCACAGGCCCACAGGGTTCTGGCTACTGGGGGCTTTCAGATGGGTGCGTACTGGGAGCGTAAGCCAGGGAGGGGCCTTTTCCAGGCAAAGTGCCAGGACAACCCTGGTCAAGGAAGCAGGTTTTAAGAATACAAGCCATCTGTCTAATTCCCTGCCTGAACCTACTCAAATGTTCATACTCTCTCAAAGGCAGAACTGGAAAAAGCTCCACGGCCTTGCCAAGTTGGGGTAGCATTGACCTCCCCGGGTAGCCTCCAGTAAGAGATAACTGGGAGCTTTCATTGCCATGGAAACCAGGGACCCCAGCAGGCAGCCATTCCCAGTGGCATCTGACCGCCTCCACTTGAATGCTGCCACCTCAGAAACATCCTCGGGGGTGGGTGCTGCCCTCGCAGAAGAGTATAGGGATGGTTAAGAACCCACACCAGCTCTACCGCCCTAGGCCGCCAGACGTGCGTACTGCGCAGGCGCCTGCAGCAAAGGTCAGGTGGGCCCGGGGTATGTTCCAGGAAAAGGGCCGGGAGCGCACGTCAAGCCAGCAGGTTCCTGAAGGGCCAAGGCATCTGCCTAGTTCCCTGCCTGAACCTCCTCCAAAGCGCATATGTCCCCAAAGGCAGAACTGGAAGAAACTCCGCTGTCTTGTCTGGGTGGGTCCGGGTTGACCTGCCGGCTAGCCTCCAATGAGAGATCACCGGGAGCCGCGACGGCCGGAGAAGGTACGCATCCCAAGAGGCAGCCGTTCCAATTGCTCTCCTGGGTGTTGGTGGCTTAATGCCTGCCACCTCAGAAAGACTTTCGAGGTGGGGTCCCTACTTCTAGGAAGCTGGGCAGGTGATACAGGGCCGCCGAGCTCCACGGGCCGGGAAGGCGTGGCTGCCCAAGGCTGGCTGACGCACGGGAGTGTGCTGCACACGGGCGAACCACGCGGGTCGGCGTTCCCCGGGACCTGGGAGAGGGCCCGCCAGAGTTCTGTTGCGGGGCCTACCAAAGCTGACCTACACAAATGCGCCCATTCCCTTTGCAGGTAAGCTGGAGGAGTCAGGACCGCCGGGCTCCGTGGGGCCTGGCCCTGTGCGTCGGAATGCTTCACTAAGAGACACCTGCAAACCCTGATTACCTGTAAGCCCGGACCCTGGTAGGCGGCCAGTCCAAAACCGGGCTGGGTTTCAGCAGTTCAGTGCTGCCACCTCAAAGAGATTTTTCGGGTGGTGGGCTACCTCCACCCTGGGGGCTCTGCCGCTGCTTCAGAGCTGGGTGAAAGCCACAGGCCTAGAGGGGCACCGAAGGAGTAGGTGCATACTGCTTGTGCACCGTCTCGTGGCGCAGCTCTTGCCTGGGACCCTGTAATAGGCCAAGGTCAGGACAGACTGGGTCATGGGAGTCCACTGGGGTTTCCCCTCAGTAGGGGACATGTGGAAGCCTGCATTGCCAGAGACACCCGGGATCCTCACAGGCAGCCAGCCCAAATAGGGGACGATTGTCACCAGTTTAAATCTGTGGCCTCACAGATTTTCGGAGAGTGGGCCCTCTCTCCACCTGGGAGGCTAGGCTACTTTTGGAGAACGGCCAGTGCCCTCCTGAAGCCAAAAGCTGACTGGCAGGGTGCAGGCTGTGTGTCTGGAGGGGGGAAGTGCAGAAGACCCCAGGGAGGCAGGGATCGGACTGGAAAGGGAACAGTGGTAGGGGAGATGCCAGGTGACAAGAGCAGACTCTTGGGGGTGCCTGACATGTGTACAGTTTCAAGACATAACCTACAAGAATGTGCATACTCCCTGAGGGCAGAGCTGGTGGAACCCTGACGGTCTTGCCCTGCCCGCTGAGAGGTTTGTTTGTCATGTTACCCTCCCATAAGGGACACCTCTGTGTCTTGATTACTGGGGAAGTCGGGGACCCACTAGGCAGCCTACCAAAATGGTCTGAGTGTCTTGTTTTTTGGGGTTGGGATCCTTCTGCCCAGAAAGCTTTGGAGGTGGTTCGTGATTGGCTCCACAGTCCAGGAGGGTACAGCTTTCCTTGGAGGCCTGAGGTGATGCCTACTGCCCCTTTGTGAGTGGTGCTTGTCCGAGTTATCAGGAATCTGGAACAGGGCCAAGGTCTGACAAGCAGACTCAAGTAGCACGCTCTTGGTGGTATGTGGCATCTTATTCATATATTCTTATTCATATATTCATATATACGAATATATGAATGTTAGTCCTCTGATTAAAATTTTCAGTTGGTCATCATTGAATTGAAGTGGAATTATAGTCTGCCATTTTTTGGATTTTGAACTAGGATAATTAGCTTTTCTGTGCTTCATTTGCTCTTCTTCATATACATATATTTTTGAAGCATTAAAAACAATATCTATCTGAAAGATATTATGATATGTGTAATATACCATATGTGAAAGCCTGGCTCCCAGAATGTGCTCAGTAAAATGAAGGCTGCTCTCCTTAAAGTGGCATTCAGAGATCTTCATATTGGATTCCAACTCACCTTTCCAATCTCTTTTATCACTTCCCTTCGCTATTCCTTCCTTCCCAATGCTTTGGTACTACCAGATTTTTTTTTTTTTTAATCAACAGTAACATGCCATAAACAATTCTGTACCTTTACTGCTGTGTTTTATCTGTTTGGAATGTACTTCCTCCCCATTTTCTCAATCACTCTGTCCACCTCAGAGTACCTCCTCCACTCTCTAAACAGATTAATTACTCCCTTCCATGCACATCCATAGAATCCTAATTAGAGCCCTGTCATTGCTGTCACCATCTATCACAGTGAAGAGCAGAAATCATGTATCACTCATCCTTGTATATGCCTAACGCCTGGATCATAACATGTGCTTCATAAATATTTGAATGAGTCAATGAGTAAAGGTGAGAGTTGGAAACTCATATTTTGTATCTGTGTTGGAGCCGCAGGGAGTATCCACCTCACCACAGGCTAGAACCTATCACTTAGGCCTCCAGCATGCAGGAGGTCCAAGCATGGGGCAGTTCTCCTCAGAAGGAGCTGTGGGTAAGCAGGGACCTATAGGTTAATAGAGCCAGATAATTAATCTATAGAGCCAGAGACTCAAATGTAAGTATATGGATGGGCCACTTCAGAATCTCCTGGGATCTTTCCGAAAACACAGAACTCTGTGTGTCACTCCAGACCTGCTGAATTAAAATCTTAAGGGAGACGGTTAGGGAATATATATATAAGATCTCCCCATGTGACCACAGCGTTGACATTGTGAGGGATCAGAGCTATGTAAAGGATGGGAAGGGTCAGACTGAAGGTCAGAAAGTCTTCTTGATTCTCCAAATAACATTGTAGGGGAATTATTATGTACTCCAGTGGAAACATGACTAAACACACGTGAAGTAGTTTCCTTCAAGGCAATAAAAATAGTAAGGAATATATTTCCCTGTAGTTCCCAGAGTTTACCTAAATGGCAGTCTGAGAGATAGCAAAAACTAATGATTAACCCAAATAACCTGATCTTTTAGTGTGGCCTTAATAAAAGTTGAGAGTTTGCTTCATTTTTTCTGTTATTTATGACAGACATATTTGGTGAAATGTAAGCAATACGTAAAGTAATATCACAGTGCTACCTGAATTATAAATAAATATTCATGAAATAAATTAAGAAAATCTTCCTTTTGAATGGAAGAAAGCTAGTAAACAATCCTGTCATGTTTTAAAGGAGTTCTTTAATACAAGTACTTCCTAATAATAATATGACTATTTCCAACATTACTATAAAAAATAAGCACATGCTTCTTCAAGATATTATTAGCTTTATTATAAAACAAATATTTTATGTTGAGGTAACATTTCAAAGGGCATTTGGTCTGAAAATCAATTGAATTCTTTATACACAGTTTTGCTATGTGCAGCATAAGTAAAGGAGTCAGAATAGTTTTTCTAACATTGCACATAGATTGATGTTAGGGAAAAAATAAAGCTAAAACTTATCTATTTAGAGAGGGATTTCTTTCTACTACTTTCCCCCACCCAATTTTCCATGTCATCACTGTGTTTAGCAAGGCAGTATTCATGGGTGTTCCACAAAAAACATCAGATAAATCAGTTGAAGAAAAAAAGTTTTGCTTATCCAAAACACATTCCTGTGCTACAATTTAGAAGTAGTTTTATAAACTAAATATTTAATCATATGGGATTTACTACTGCTTATCCCAAGAATAAATAGAATTTTCTCATCATCAATGAAGAAACCCTATGTAACTCTCCAATTCAAGCATCTTTCTGCTATGGAGCTCTCCCTGGTTTTCCAAGGCAAAGTTGGTCCCACCTTCTGTGCTCCCATATATTTTATTCATGGCTCTGTGATAGCACTCACCACACTAGATTGTAATAGTTCTTATTTTCCTCATGTGTTCCTCTTTAGCTCTTCAGCCTTATTTATCCCTCTCTAAGCTCCTCAGGAGCAAGAAACAAGTTTTAGCTTCTTTATATCCCCAGCACCTAGCACAGTGCCTGGTACATAGTAGAACCTCAATAACTGTTTGTTAGGTTAATGAGTTAGGAACTAAGTCAGCTGTGAGGCTATAATGCACATCTTCCCTTGCTTCCCTTCTCATTGAGTGTATTCCAGTGTAAGTCCACTTTATTTAAACCTCAATGGATTGGTAACACCCTAGAAACAAGTATAATGTCCAGCATACTCTTTCAGAAAGAAATGGTCTCTGGTTATCCTTCTGATAAAAACATCAATAAATTATAGTTACAATGGTTTCTTTACTCTCCACCCAGCAAGACTCCTTTATGTGAGAGCCACTTCTTAAGAAGGCTGATACTAATAGCCATCTTGGCAGTCATTGTCATCTTGATCCCCATTGGGTTTGTTGTGGTAAGCATCAACTGTTAATTTTCTGCTTTCTATCTCAGTGTTTTTTGACTGGCCATCTTCCTCACTGCTTGAGTTGCTCTCAGAAGAGTTGCTGTCTTCATTTGATTTGCTGCTGTCCTGAGAATCACTGCCATCATCTTCCTCAGACTGGCTGTCCTGCTCAGACTGGCTTCCCTCGCTGTGGCTCTCTGCTGAGGTGCCGTGAGACTGGAGGCCCTCCTGGCTTGAACTGTTTTCCTCCTCAGGAGACTCCAGGCTTTCCTCTGAGTATTTGAGGCTCTCACTGGGTTCACTGTTTGCTTGCTCCTCTCTGGATTTACTTTCTGAATTGGAGGGTTCATTCCAGCTGTCCTCTTCACTGGAGTCACTCTCTTCCTGATCTTCTTCTGAGTGACTGCTGATGTTATCTGGATTGTCACCCCTGGACTCACTCACTACCTGTTCCTGAGATTCACTACTGTTTTCTTGAGATGGCAGGTCAGCCTCCTGACTAGACTCACTGCTGGTGTCCTGTTCATTTTGACTGTCTTCCTGGGACTGACTCTCCTCGCTCTCTCCTTGAGATTTACTCCTGCTGTTTTCCCTGGACTGGCTGAGGTGAGTTCCTTTGGAGTTGATGTTTTCTGTGGAGTCACTCTTGACTTCTTCCACTGTGTTGATATCATCAAGCTCACCTCTGTCATCTTCCTCAGAAATACGGGACTTTCTGAAAAATTTCCTGCTGGGATACTCCACTAATTGGCTGTCATGTGAATCCTGAGTACCTGCTTGCTCAGCACTGTTTCCTTTGGAAACTTTTGATTTGACACTGGCACTGTTCATTCTGGAGATGCTTCTCTCACTCCTGACGGTGTCGGGATCATCACTCTGCATTCCTTCATCATCAAACTCAGAGCCGTCCCCATGGCTGCTATCCCCTTCACTGCCACCTCCCATCCAGTGCTCCTCACTCTCACTCTCTTGAGTGGAGTCACTTCCCTCCAGCCTGCTGCTCACCTCGTTCCCATTGTCAAGGTCCCTGCTCTCGCTGGTGATATCTTGCACACTGTCTTCCCCTCGCAGGGAGCTATGTTCCCTAGACTGTGTAGTGTCGGCCGAGTCTTCATCACTTCTGGATCTGGAGTTTTCTCCTTGTGTCTCTTCAGGTCCTGGACCATTGTCGTCATCACCAAAGGTATCGTCTCCACTGTCATCTTCATCATCATCTCTATCATCTCCTTTTCCTCCACTCCTAGAGAGGCCACCTGCTGGTCTGTGTACATGTTGGTGATCATCAAGGCCCTCCTCTGATTCATCACTGTCACTGAGGTCTTCATTTGCCTGGAGGTGGGGGTTAACAGACATGGTCAGTACTCCAGGAGCTGATAAAGAGGGTGTTAGCTAGTGCCCAGCTAAGCTCTTTCTGCTTTCTTCTTCCTATGTCCCTCCTAACCCATGATCAGTTTGACTACTTTTCAATATCTCTACCAGAGGCTAAAGAGGAAGGAAGGGGAGTTGAAATTCATCATCCCATCTTAAATAGGCACAATTCACTCAATGCTGCAAATATTTTCTCCAAAATTGGCTTTATAGAAATTACGTTTATGACACTTAAATCATATTGATTTCTTGAAACCCTCAAAGGATTTTTGTAAATTAATGAGTTGATTTATAATACTTATTAAATTGTTTGGTTTACAACAGCTTTTAAAAATACTGGGTGATTTTTAAATGACCCAAATGTTGAGGGTTTTTTTCTAATCAACTCTAGGGGCAAAATGTATTAAGAGTATGAGGATGAAACCTTTAGCTAAAAAGAAAGCAAAATATTATAGTAGGGCATACATCTCACCCAAACTGGGTCTATACCTTATTCACACAGGCAGAGAATTCAGCTAGAAGACCACTACTAGGATGACCCCCAAGGCAGCTTAGTTGTAAGTGAGCTCAGAGAGATCATCCCCGTAAGTAAAGCAACTCTATGCTCTGTATAGATAAGGGAAGATTGTGAATATTCATTTATTATGCTCTGGACGAATCTGCTCTTTTTAGCATACCCTATCACAGCATTCTTGCCAATGTTTTTTCCTTTTCCCACATGTCCCTACTGATCAGTGTCTGTACTCTGATCAGGAGTACAGGATGATGGCATCTCTTCTCACTGCTGGCATTTTCACTGTTACGCTGGAACAGAACATGTTTAGCTTTCCATATCTCAGGAGGTACATATCACACCCTTCTCAAGAAGGGACTATTCCCCTCATTTGAGAGCTCTGAGAACACTGAGGTAATAAATCCCATCCCCAGACAAGAGCATTTCCCCAATTTTATGCATAAATTTCTAGAATGTTCCTCTGACAAACTTTAGTCAATGGTGTAAAAAGCCTAATAATTCATCTTTTAATTCTGGTCGAGTATTGAATGCAACATGGATCAAAGCTTCAGAAAGAAACCTGGTTCCTGGAATCTCTGGAGCCCCACAGGGTTGAGTTTGGTCAAAATGATAGGATAGCTGAGCAAGTAGCGACAGTTAGTCTTAGAAAAGTGAAAAAAAAGTTTTTTATTAAAAGGATATAAGCTAAGTCAGCTTTTCTCATTCTGAGAAAGACACTACTTCAAAGAGAAAGACTGAGCCAAATGACCCTGTAAAAAAGGGAAACAAGTTGCTCTTTCACAGAAAGATTGTGTCATTACAAATATTTAGGTTAATTTTACGTGTGTGTGTGTGTGTGTGTGTGTGTGTGCTTTTAACTAGAGGGGACACTTAGGCCAAAACTGTTTATAGTTTGGCCCCTGTGATAAATATGGAATGAACATCATGTCTCCATCTGAATTCTCCCTCTCATTTTCCCTTCCTATTTTATGGAACTATTTAGCCAGTATGACCAATGGCTAGAAAACACCGTATTTAGAACAGTTGTCAGGTAATTTAATGTAACATCATTTCCTTCAATTCCTAAGGAACCTAAAAAGTTAAGAAAGGCCTGTTTAATTACCTGTTCCTTTGAGCTAACTTTACTTTCTTCTGATGACTCACTGCTCTCCTAAGAGGAAAAAATAGTGTTTATTTTTACTTTTGGTAATTCCTGAGGAAAGAAAAAACATATGATACTATCAATTGCTTGTGGCTTGGATTTACTACTTTCCAAATGGCCTACGGTCATGAGAAGAATGTTAAAGTGAAGTCACTTCATGAGATATTTATGACAAAAAAGTAAATGAGATAGTTACCAAAGGTGGTGTTGGTGTCTGAACCAAATTACCCTGTAAAAAGGGAAACAAGTTACTCCTTCACAGAAAGATTGTGTCATTGCAAATATTTAGGTTAATTTTAAGTAAATTTTTTTAGCTTCTAGATATGTATTTTATATTTACATGAATAACAATGACATTTTATGGTGAAATGGCTAAAAAGTGAATGGGGATGACTAATGGACTAAGAGACCTAAAGGATTTTTGTATTTCTGATACATAGAGAAATATATACTTTCTTTTAAGCTGATTGTTCATACAACCTAAAGGAAATGTCATATAGGAAAAATAGCATTGGAACTGAGAACCCAGATTTAAGTCTCAATTGGATGCTTCGTTTTGGTTTTAACCCTGAAAACCAACCATCTTGGTGAGAGTGCTGAAATTCAAATGTTCCAGAAAACCCCAAAATCTTGGGTAAACTGCAATGGTAGATCACTCTGTGTGAATCTGTGTAATTGGCTTCACTCTCTGATACCCATTTCTTATTTATAAATTAATAATATTAGCAACCACTGTGCTTATTCCACAAGGTTGCTGTGAATATGAAATCAGCTAATACCTATGGAAGCATCTTGAGAATGATCTTATTCAATATGATATAAACTAAAGAAATGATCCATTTTGAGAACATGTACTTCATAAAATTCAATAGTAGACAAAACTGAAATGAGAAAGCCATTAAACTGTTCTTGAGTCACATAAGATCACCTGAAAGTTCTTATAAGAAATCCTGCAATGTTTGTTCCAGCCTTAGGCAGGGGCAAGACCCTCTCTGACATTATCTGGCCACCACTGTGTTGTATCCAAGCTGTTTTATGTGCAAATGCCAGCAGGAAGCAAGGTAATGAGCAAGACACTTTTATTTATTATACTTTTTAATCCTTACTTGTAGTTCTAATCATGAGAACCTACTGACTTAGACCTGGCCCCTTCTGAGAGAGGAAACACACTGGTAAAGAGAGTGGATTCTGGAGCCAGAGTGACCTGGGTTCAAATCTGGCTCTAACACTTACTTGTTAACCATGTAACCTAGACATACTAGGTTACTCTCTGTGTCTCAGTGTTCTCATTTATAAAAAGAGAATAAATTCAACATATAATTCACTGGGCGTTGTGAAGATTGAGAAAGTTAATACCTATAAAGCACACAGAATTGTGCCTGGCAATGGTTCTTGAATTATTGAGAGTTAGTGACTATTGGATTATTCTGAGTCAACACTCACTGAACATTAGCTATCATTCCAAAGCTTCTGGTATCCTCTCATTCTTCTTTCTTTTCTCACCTTACAGGACTTGACCTCCTGCGTGTTAGACATCTCCTGGTAGAACAGATTACTAGTCCTAATCTTTCAAGGGCAGTTTTAGTTCATTATTAGCCATCCGCTTGTACTATACAGATCCATTATAAGCTAAATAGAAAAATGCTTCCTCAACAAATTATACTATTAAGTTGGAGTCAAAGCATTATATGAACTAGAAATTATAGCTCTTGTTACCTGTATCTTAGGTTATTAATGTATTCATTAATCAGCAGTTTCAACATGAGCAATGGCACCAATTTGGTTATATATACATTTTAATAGTAACATATTAAAATAAAAATACTTCAAAATCTTATTTCTACTCACCTTCCATTCTTCAGAGCTCTCAGATTCAGTATTTTGATACCTGGCTACCTAGAATATTTATACACATGGTCAGCACACAGAGAAATTTCCAAGCCAGCAACTATTAACACTTTACACGTTTAGGAGTAGTGGTAGTCAGATTTTAGCATTCATCAGAATCCCCTGGATGTCTTGTTAAAGCACAGATTGTTGTGCCCCATCCCTAGTAGGTCTGAGATAGACTCAAGAATGTACATTTCTAACACAATCCTAGTTGATGCTGCTCCTGCTGGTCTGGGGATGACCCCTTGAGATCCACTGCTTATAAGGAGGAAACATTAGAGTCATGGCTATGTGAATGGCAACTGAACAGAGTAAGGAATAACTTGGATGATACTTCAAAGAAAACAGCTTCCTAAGAAGCTGCTATTTCGTCTGACTAGAACATACATGATGACCTTGGCTCATAGCCAATGAAAATTATGGAATTTTAGATATAAATTTTTTTTCATGCATCCCTACCCTGATACTTACTGGGAGAGCACAGGACAACCCCCAAAGGAGCGTAAGCAGGATGCTGGTCTTCATAACTGGATGTGACACTTCTACCTGTGATGAAGGACAGAAGATGTTTTCCTGCATGCTAAAGGAATATAGATGCTTCAACTTTTTTTTTGTATCATTAATCTACAACTACATGAAGAACATTATGATTACTAGGCTCCCCCCTTAACAAGTCCCCCCCACATACCCCTTCACAGTCACTGTCCATCAGCGTAGTAAGATGCTGTAAAATTACTACTTGTCTTCTCTGTGTTGCACAGCCCTCCCCGTGCCCACCCCATACTATACATGCTAATCGTAATGCCCCCTTTCTTTTTCTCCACCCTTATTCCTCCCTTCCTACTCATCCTCCCCAGTCCCTTTCCCTTTGGTAACTATTAGTCCATTCTTGGGTTCTGTGATTCTGCTGCTGTTTTGTTCCTTCAGTTTTCCTTTATTCTTATACTCCACATATGAGTGAAATCATTTGGTACTTGTCTTTCTCCACCTGGCTTATTTCACTAAGCGTAATGGAAGCAACCTAAATGTCCATCAGTACATGAATGGATAAAGAAGATGTGGTACATATACACAATGGAATATTACTCAGCCATAATAAAAAAACAGATCCTACCATTTGCAACAACATGGATGGAGCTAGATGCTTCAACTTTTTAGCAGATTTTTCCTATTTAAAAAAATCCCAACTTATCCAAATGTCCATCAGTTGATGAATGAATAAAAAATGGACTATATGTATACAATGGAATATTACCAAGCCATAAAAAGGAATGAAGTGATGATATGAAGTGCTGATATAGGCTGCAAAGTAGAGGAACCTTGAAAACATACTGAGTGAAAGAATCCAGACACAAAAGACCACATACCATATGAGTCCATTCACAAGAAATGTCCAAAATAGGCAAATCTGTAGAGACAGAGGCAAATAACTGTTTGCCCAAGTCTGGGACAAATGCGGGTTTGGGAGTGACAACTAAGGGGTAAATTTTGAGGGTGATGAGAATGATCTAAAATTCATTTTGGTAATAGTTGTACAACTCTGTGAATATTCTAAATACCATTGAAGAGTATACTTCAGATAGGTAGAGCATATATGTGAATTATATCATAACAAAGCTATTTTTAAAATAAATTATAACCGATAAATTGGAAACTTTTCAGTGAGGAGCTTATAAACAAACACTTCTTCACTAATATGTGAAATATGATAAATGGTGGAAAGAATAAAGAGGAATAGAGAAATTTCTGACCATTCACTTTTATAATTATGCAGTTCAGTGTGGCAGAGCAGCTTGGCAAATATATTTCCCCAAGAAACGCACCTGTTGGTAACACTGATAGGTGGTGGTCAATTGTCTTCACACATGCACACACACAGCTTCTCAGTCACATTTTTAAATTCATAATGTCTAGACAAAATAGATTGGTTCTGTATTTTTTTATTCAGAATTTATTGAATTATTGAGAGTTAGTGACTACTGGGTTATTCTGATGCACTGTGACAAGCTTCATATTATAGTTCTGGAAACTCAATATCTACTGTGCTACATTTAGTCATACATTATACATGATTATGCTAAAGTCCTTTAAGTGTCATTCACAGTACTGAAGGATCTTGGGAAGAGTAGAAGTTTAGGATATGCTTGCAAATCATGCTGAGTGAAACATGCCAAATTAAACTGTATTTTCCAGGAGGATGGCTTCAGTTCACACTTCAAGAAATGATGATTTGGAAAACAATTTGTTCTGTATCTAAAAATAGAGGTACTAGATGCTAAAGTAAAAAGTCATTGAAATGATTTAAAGGGAAAATAACTTGCCCTGCACTAGTAAGCCCTGTGGCTGCTCTAACAGCCTTGCCAGATGGACTTCCATACATTTTGCAAAAAATCCTGTAAGCTTATTTCAGACTTCACTGTTTGTGATTAGTTTCTTTAAATACTAAATATTGCTATATTAGTGACAAAAGATCTAAGGCAGAGATTCTCAACCCTGTCTATATATTATTATCTCCAGGGAGAATTTAAAGACATACCAACACACAGATTCCACCACAGAGTAATAAATCTGTTCACTAAGGATAGGAACAGACATGAGTTTGTTTTTAAGGTGCTCCAAATGATTTTAACCTCTGATAGAAGAGGTAAGAATACATCGTTCAATAATGTCTGAATACGCTGAGTAATTTCTGAGACATTGGGCTCAAGAATTCATCTAATTTTTTTAATTCGTTCAAGAAAACAATAGAAATCCTAAGATAAAGAAACTGAGAATGTTCCTCATTTCTACTTTCATACAGATCAAATGGCCCAACAGAGCCTCTCATTGTATATGATGAACATTATCCCTCTTCAATACAGCTATCCTTAATTTGCATTCTTTCTTTTATTCAAATTCGGCCTAGCTCTTATTGGTCCTCAAGTTTTTTATGCTGTTTCCTTTTCAAATCTTTTGCCTAATATCAACACATAAAACACATGAAGATGCTCAGCTGCACCTAAAACAAGCTGCATTCAACACAATACTGCTTCTGAAGGAAACCAGAATATCGCATCCCCCAATATGCCTCTTTGATGTAAAAATTGTTTTGAGCAGAAGGCACGTGAGAAACGGCAGATGCAGGGAGAGCCCTCCGATCTGCCTTTTACTTTCTGAAAGCAGGAGATAAAACTCGCATGCCAGAAGTCCCAGGAAGAAGGATGACATTCTAGCACCACAATCGAGGTGGAGAGCAACCGATTCACGTGAACCTTGTTAAACTAACGCTCTCTTCTTGCTCACTCCTCTACAGCCTACAGCCCGTAGGCCAAACCCTTTTCTCTTGTCAGTTCTTCACCACTGTACTTTTCCTTGTCTAAATGGTGAGCTATTATGCTTTATGCTCTGTCTCTGGTCACTTCTTTAGGTCTTCATTATCTTCTGAAGGTTCCCTTGTACATGTAAAATTTTAATGAAACCTGTTTGCTTTTCCCCTGTCAGCCTGTCTTCTGTCAAATGAAATCTTAAACCAGCCAGAAAACCGAAGAGGTTAGAGGAAAATTTCTCTCCCCTTATACTTCTCTCTGGTTCCCATAATCAAAACATTATTTTTTAAGTCCTTAGGTTCATTTCTTAAAGAAAGTTTCTCCCAAATATGATACTAGGAAAATAACTCTTGCCAATGTTTTGGTTTCATAGGTCAAATGAAAATTAGGCCACTCACCATTTTAATTTTCAGAGTGAAACTTGAATAGGGTGATAATTTAATCATGCTCTAAAAACTAGCAATATTCCAGCCTTAATAAAAGGTCGGTGGAGGATGGGGTATTATGAAACATAGAAAGATACACTAAGGCTCATGCTTCTAGAAATGCCGTGTAGCACCCTGGCCTAAAGCAAATGAACTCCCAAATGGAAATCTGATAAACTAAAATACACCCTACGGTCTTGAGAGACCTGATGTTGACTCCCAAAGATTATAGTCTGCCATCAAACATTAAAGTCAGATTTTAAACACTTTATATTAGGTTTTCAGTTAGTATTTTTAATAAGCATGTTTTTGTGAAGTGTATTCTAAATGAGAGGTCCAAACTTTTATAAAAATTTTAGCTACTGTCCTGAAAAAGAGTAGAAGCAAATATGCAATGGCATTATTCTGAATAATAAATTAGCAAAAAAGCTCAAGCCTGAAAGATATGCATCCAGGACTCCCAAATTAATTCATTCCTCTTTGACATTTAGTAAATGTCACTTCTGCATGGTAAATGCTATCATTCTACAGTGATAGCAGGTAACAAAAGGAAACCAACAACTTTAATTTGTGTTCTAGTTGTTTGGAAGGCAGTATATTTATTACAGACATTCAGCCTTTCTGAATTGTGATCCCAGAGTTGAAAGGATCCAGAGTGTTCAGGATCTGGAGGAGGTAACTGCAGCCCCATCTCTCTCTAACTACCCTTTGTGCTCTCAAGTAAGGAAACTTGTTCGGGAATTTCCTCCAACTTAAGATTCACTTGTAATGTGTGTATCTTCTTTTATGTAAACTGAAATGAAAGGGATAAGCCAAAAGAAGAAAATAAAGCTTGAAAATCATAGGCTTAATCCCTTATGCTTAATTTGCTACTTTTGACTTAGGGCTGTTATCCTCAGTAATACAGAACAATGTATGTATTCATTAGCAGTCACCAAATATTCATTGATAATATCTTAGGTGCCAGGCACTGTTCTGTGTGCTGAGTGTGCAGTAGTGTGTAATAATGATAATAAGCTGGTCCTACAAAAGTAAAATTACCCAGAACCCAGAACCTCCACTAGCTAGAATTTGTTTCATTATTACTCTTTGAAAATAAAGTGGAATTTGGTCAGGATATGAATTTTATCAGGAATTCAGGGATATAAACTAATAAAAATGTCCAATCCTTCCAACTGTAATTGTCTTAAGGCCAACTACAATGAATCCCATGTCGTATACCTTCAACCACAGTATAATAACTCCAAGGTGCCCAAACATTAAATATAGATTTGGAAAGCCTCTGAGCCATTGGTTGACATCACCATTTTGGGGTAGGTAAAGTAGACTAATAAATTGTTTGTTTAGATGTTTTAACCAACCAGATCAAAGTAGGATATTCTACTTGACTCTCAGTTAGACAGAAAGTATGGTTTATGATAAGTTATTGCTCATGAAGAAGATGGATTGCTTGAAGTGTTACTACTACACTTGGGATCTTTTAGATGTCATACAGGATGCATTGCCTAACCACAGCTCCCATTCTCTGCTTTGGAAGACAGACACTTCTGATATAGATGAAGAAGTGAAATAAATGCAGCAAATACAAATACACATGGACAGGAGTATATATACTCCTAATTCTTCTACACCAGAGAATATTTTAAAAGACAATTGTATTCAAAATTTATTGAATGCTGACTGTATGCAGGGCATCATTCTAATATGAATCAGCTAAGCAATACAAAAGCATTATAATTATCACATCCTTGCTTTATTTCAGTGGTCTTAGCATCTTCTTTCAGTTACTCAGTCCATAATGACTATTACTGGATGCTGTCTAGATGAAAGGTTCTTAGTTTAAAAAACCATATTTTGAAAGTCTTGCCAGTCTGCTTTAGATTCTTTCATAATGTCTTGTAGGCCATGATCACTATATCTATGAAGCCTAAATGTAAAAATTCTGCTTTTTTGGTAATTAAAGCCAAACTTCAAAATTACCTTCCACCTGCTCCTGTTAAGTAAACGTTCTTTTTCAGAAGTACTGTGCACAGATATAACTAAAGTATTACTGAGAGAACACCTGACTCTTATTGACTTAGCATGTCCTAATATCATTACTTACTGTGGCATAAAAAGCAGACACAAGAAATGGGATCATTTTTACCCAATGTGCAGCCCTCTCTATCTTTCTCTGCATTGCGTAATACCTCTCAACATGTATACATATTCAATATTTCCCAAACAACACAGCAGTCATTTTCAGAGATTAAATCATGAAAATGTCTTACCCTCTTCAGTTCACAAAGATTTCTCCCAGAAAGTCTCAAACAGTCAGGCTGAAATCCTCACAGAGGAAATCTATGCCAAGTGAAGCCACTATTGGGTTGATGTCCTGAACACTTCTCTGATGGTGCAGGAATTTAAACTCTGCTTCAGCTCTTCATAGCCAATCAACCTTGGGCTTGGGGTGACTGACATCACAAGGTGTCACCGGGACTCCAGTACACCCACACTTCCTCCAACTTGCAGAGGCAGATTTTCCCTAAAAAGCTCTTGTGGTTCCCAAATGACTAGACTAGTTTCCGTTAAATTGAAGATCTTCCTAAAGTTTTGTTTTGATTTCTAAATATATGTCATTCATATCCATACAGGCTTATAAGCATTTAAACAATTACAGTATCTTCCACCTACTGATAGATCCCAGCAGACACTAGGATGGGAAAAGGAGAGTCAACAGATAGGTAGAAAGTTTCCTGGTAATGTATACTTCCAGATTGTCTATGAAGAACCTACTAAAATATAGATTTGCCTGAATTGTTGGTGTTGAGAATGTGGGCTTTTATTCTTTCCTTCTTATTCATCTTTTAACAACCTCTACCACTCATCTCCCTTTTCTCTCTTCTCTCCACCCTCACAAATACACAAAGGTCCAAAATTTTTGCTAATTTAATGAAGCCTCCACTTATAGAATTCTATGGTGGTTGGAAATATTAAAGCACCACGATAAGTAACTTTTGTTTTAATCAAAAATAGTTTAGATCTAACAATTATTCCCCCCACCCCCCTACATTTTGCCATGTTTTTGTTTTACTTCTGGTGACTCTTAGAAATTGGTTTCTCTGGATGGTACCCAACTAGTCTTCCCCCTGAAATTCTAATTTCAAAGAGTCTCTCTGCCATCACTGAAAGTGTAATGAAATGGGTAAAATGGTATTTGTCAGGACTCTTCAGGGAGTGTACTGAAGTTGCTATAGAGAGTAGGAAGTGGGGTTGCTTACCTCCCAAGTAGCACACTCAAGTAACAGCAGAACAGCCACTGAAAAAGTATTTAAAGAATATAAGTCACCAGAGCTTATCTTCCTCAAGAGTAGGGATTTTACTTTGTTTACTAGTGTATACCCAGGGCCCTAATACCTAGGTTCCTGAGTCATAATAAACACTCAAGATTTTTATGAATTAATGGATTGGTTTTAAAATAGGCCAAGTTACTATCTTGCCTGTAGTACCCACATGACTTACTCTGACATTTTCTTTGGAAGTGTATGATTGTTGGAAATTTTAGTGATATACTCTTGCCAACCTGGTTCTAGAGAACTGGGGTGCCCAACTTTATGTAGGAAACTAATATAACATATGTGGATTCTCAGCTATGAAATGCAATGGGATATGAGCCAGAAAATGAGGAAAGATTCTGTTTTCATATAAAGCTCATTAGAAGACTAAAGTTCAAATGAGGAAGCTATAAATTCCCTATGTTCCATTCTGGTTCTGAATTATACTCCCTAGTGGTTTCATGGGCCTGACTGAGGTCTGTCCTAGAAGAACCTTATAATCTTGTGTCAGAGTGAATTCTGGGAAGATTTTTGGCAGAAAGTGTTTTAGAAAATCTCTAAATATCCACATAAAAACAGAGCAATTAGATAACAAAACCAAAAACCATGAACAACAATTTAGTCTACAACAAAACTAAATGTTTTAAAAGTTACTTATTGTTGCATTAAGAACACCTCAAACCACCACAAACCACTCTGTATCTTAAAATTACAACCATTTTATTATCTCTTATAGCTGAGACTGCAGTCATCTGGGGACTCAATAAGAATAGAATATTCAAGGTAGCACGGTTCTTGTCTGGGAGTTCAACTAGAACTGTATTCTGAATACATCAGCTCTCCTTTATATGGCCTCACCTTGTGGCTGGCCTTTTCACATGGTGGCTAGGGTCCAAGAACTGCCCAAAATGTTACTTTCTCCACAGTCTTCAGTCAAATCAGTCACAGAGTCACCCCAGATTCAGAAGGAGATATAGTCTCTACCTTTTGATGTGAGGAGCAGAATGAAAGTACAGGGAACAGAGGAAATGTTGAGACCATTTTGAAGACTGATCACCACACTCCATGGCAGCTTATATTCACAGACTCCAAAGTGGCTGGGGACAAACCCCCAACTGCCACAAGACCTATCTCAGTTATACACCAGTAAGCAGAGAGAAGCTACAGGATATCTGATACTCCAGAACAGTCAAAAATTATTGCTGGTAGGTGCCAGTGACACATAATAAAATCTGAAGGATCAGAAATGTCTAGCCCCTGAGAATTCTCAAAGCAGCCATCACAGCTGCCTTCCAGGACAGACCCACATAGAAGAAAAACTGCTGGGATTGGATTAAAAATTTCACAGAATTGCTATAATAGAGTAGGCACAAATAAGTATGGGAGAGGGGAGTAAATCCAGCAAATCTTGGAATGCAAGGTGGTACATTTTTTTCAACCTAACATGGAAACAGAAAAAGAGGGAGCTGGGTGAAAGCCCTGATGAGCTATGGCACATTCTAAAAGTTCACAAAAACCTATCTTTAGAAGAAAAATATAAAAAATGTATGAAGTTTAAATCCCATAAAAGCAGGAAAACGATCTTATAGACAATGGAAGCATGCTGAGAGTACATCAAAACCATAGCCTATTTTTAAAAAGAGCAAAAAGACATTAAGAATATGACAAAATAGATGAAAAAAACATAAATAAAAATTAGAATGACTCAGAAATGAAGTATCAGAAGTCAGGAAGACAACTTTAAAGAAAAAACTATTTCAGAAATGAAGACTGAACTAGAGGGAACACAAGAGGGGAATAAACAGCAGATGATTCCTTAAGAGAACTAGAAGGAAAAAAACTTTTAATTTAAAAGAAATGGAGGAAGTGAGAAAAGCTATTTGGTAGCAAGTGACTTATATTAAGCAATGGCAAAGAAGATCCAAATTACACTTACTAGGAGCTCTGAAGAAGCTAGCAAAAGTGAAGAAAAGCAGAAATACTAAAAATAAATAAGTAAACAAATAATAACATTTGTAATTCAAGGAAATTCCTCTGAATTAAAAAATACTTAAAACTCATATTTAGGATCACAGGAAGATGGCGGCGTGAGTAGTTCAGAGGAAATCTCCTCCCCAAAACATATATATTTATGAAAATACAATAAATACAACTATTCCTAAAAGACACCACTGGATGCAGTACAACAGCCAGAATACATTATATCTGCGAGAACTCAGCATCACATGAAGGGGGTAAGATACAAGCTTCGGCCAGGCAGGACCCGAATGCTCCCTCACCCCAGAACCCAACGGGAAGAAAGGAGTCTGAACGGGAAGGGAGTGAAAGCCCAGTACTGCTAAACAACCAGCTCTAGAAAACCGCACCCAAAACACAGACACAAGATGCACAGGGTGCTAGATATTAGAGAAACGGAGAAGCAAAACCTGTGGGCAGGTCCCCGTATCCGGCGCCCCTGAGACAAAAGAAAAGAGAGTGCTTTCTGCAAGTCTTAAAGATACAGGGACCCCATAGCTGGACAAAGTTGTCCCGGCAGCTGGGAACACTGGGGATACTTAGGCACCCTAAACGGAGGCAGTTCAGCTCTGAAGCCCCTCACAGGACTAGGCGGCCCTCCAGCCCTCCAGTCATTCCTCCAACTGGCGCAGACCCCGAAACATGGACCCAGTAGCAGAAGAGTGGGAGCATGCACCAGGGGTGGAAGTGCTAGAAGGAACCGAGAGCAGATATATGCGCAGCAGGGCTAGCCCGCAGCAGCGCAACCGAACAGCCTAGGCATGGCTCACTCGCACTGGCAGCATGAAGCCTGAGCCTGGAAGGAGCCTGCGTGGAAAAGCCCCACGCACACCGGCAGCAGAGCCAGAGGGAGGAGGCATGGTTCCAAAAACTGACCGGAATCCCAGCCCAAAACATAGCCACGCGGGCCAGACCCAGAAGCCATTGTTGCCACACAGCTGCCTGGCAGGGTCGCCACTAGCACGGAGGAGCACACCTGGCATGCCTGCCACTCCTCGCAGGGCTCCGTGCTGCTCTGATGGACACCCCGCCCACAGCAGCTTAGGAGATTAACCCAGTGGCTGCTCCAGAAGTGCAGATAACCGTCACAGGCAGCAGAGAAGGGCAAGGCATTCAGCAAGCAGGAAAGGACTTTCTTCTCCCAGCTGACACACCCGCAACCTGCCTACAGCCACTGCAATCACCATAAAAAGGCAAAAATATCTGGTCCAGACCAAGATAGTTACACCTGAGAAAGGATCTGCCAAGGCACACCTAACCAGTCTCCCTGAAAAAAAATTCAAAATAAAAATCATAAACATGCTGACAGAGCTGCAGAGAAATATTCAAGAGCTAAGGGATGAAGTCCAGAGAGAGATTATAGACGTCTGGAGGGATATCACAGATGTCTGGAGGGAGATTACAGAAGTGAAACAAACTCTGGAAGGATTCATAAGCAGAATGGGTAAGATGCAAGAGGCCATTAATGGAATAGAAACCAGAGAGCAGGAACGCATAGAAGCTGATGCAGAGAGAGATAAAAGGATCTCCAGGAATGAAACAATATTAAGAGAACTGTGTGACCAATCCAAAAGGAACAATATCTGCATTATAGGGGTACCAGAGGAAGAAGAGAGAGAAAAAGGGATAGAAAGTGTCTTTGAAGAAATAATTGCTGAGAACTTCCCCAAACTGGGGGAGGAAATAGTTGCTCAGACTACAGAGGCACACAGAACTCCTGAGAGATGGGATCCAAAGAGATCAACACCAAGACACATAATAATTAAAATGGCAAAGGTCAAGGACAGGGACAGAGTATTAAAGGCAGCCAGAGAGAGTAAAAAGGTCACCTACAAAGGAAAACCCATCAGGCTAACATCAGACTTCTCAACAGAAACCTTACAGGCCATGAAGAGAATGGCATGATATATTTAATGCAATGAAACAGAAGGGCCTTGAACCAAGGATACTGTATCAGGCACGATTACCATTTAAATATGAAGGAGGGATTAAACAATTCCCAGACGAGCAAAAGTTGAGGGAATTTGCCTCCCACAAACCACCGCTACAGGGTATCGTAGAGGGACTGCTCTAGATGGGAGCACTCCTAAAAAGAGCATAGAACAAAACAGCCAACATATGAAGAATGGAGGAGGAGGAAAAAGAAGGGAAAGAAATAATCATGAGACTGTGTTTATAACAGCTCGATATGTGAGTGAGGTCAGACAGTAAGGTAGTAAACAAGCTAACCTTGAACCTTTGGTAACCACAAATCTAAAGCCTGCAATGGCAATAAGTACATATCTTTCAATTATCACCCTAAATGTAAATGGACTGAATGCACCAATCAAGACACAGAGTAATAGAATGGATAAAAAAGCAAGACCCATCTATATGCTGCTTACAAGAGACTCACCTCAAACCCAAAGACATGCACAGATTAAAAGTCAAGGGTTGGAGAAAGATATTTCATGCAAACAAGAGAGAGAAAAAAGCAGGTGTTGCAATACTAGTATCAGACAAAATAGACCTCAAAATAAAGAAAGTAACAAGAGATAAAGAAGGACATTACATAATGATAAAGGGCTCAGTCCAACAAGAGGATATAACCATTATAAACGTATCTGCACCCAATACAGGAGCACCAATATATGTGAAACAAATACTAATAGAATTAAAGGAGAAAATAGAATGCAATGCATTCATTTTGGGAGACTTTAACACACCACTCACCCCAAAGGACAGATCCACCAGACAGAAAATAAGTAAGGACACAGAGGCACTGAACAACACACTAGAACAGATGGACCTAATAGACATCTATAGAACTCTACATTCAAAAGCACCAGGATACACATTCTTCTCAAGTGCACATGGAACATTCTCCAGAATAGACGACATACTAGGCCACAAAAAGAACCTCAGTAAATTCGAAAAGATTGAAATCCTACCAACCAACTTTTCAGACCACAAAGGTATAAAACTAGAAATAAATTGTACAAACAAAGCAAAAAGGCTCACAAACACATGGAGGCTTAACAACATGCTCCTAAATAATCAATGGATCAATGACCAAATTAAAATGGAGATCCAGCAATATATGGAAACAAATGACAACAATAACACAAAGCCCCAATTTCTCTGGGACGCAGCGAAAGCAGCCTTAAGAGGAAAGTATATAGCAATCCAGGCATACTTAAAGAAGGAAGAACAATCCCAAATGAATAGTCTAATGTCACAATTATCAAAATTGGAAAAAGAAGAACAAATGAGGCCTAAGGTTAGCAGATGGAGGGACAGAATGAAGATCAGAGAAGAAATAAATGAAATTGAGAAGAATAAAACAATAGAAAAAAATCAATGAAACCAAGAGCTGGTTCTTCAAGAAAATAAACAAAATAGATAAGCCTCTAGCCAGACTTATTAAGAGAAAAAGAGAGTCAACACACATCAACAGAATTAGAAACAAGAAAGGGAAAATCACGACAGACCCCACAGAAATACAAAGAATTATTAGAGAATACTATGAAAACCTATATGCTAACAAGCTGGAAAACCTAGGAGAAATGGACAACTTCTTAGAAAAATACAACCTTCCAAGACTGACCCAGAAAGAAACAGAAAATCTAAACAGACCAATTACCAGCAATGAAATTGAAGCGGTAATCAAAAAACTACCCAAGAACAAAACCCCCGGGCCAGATGGATTTACCACGGAATTTTATCAAACATACAGAGAAGACATAACACCCATTCTCCTTAAAGTTTTCCAAAAAATAGAAGAGGAGGGAATACTCCCAATCTCATTCTATGAAGCCGACATCACCCTAATACCAAAACCAGGCAAAGACCCCACCAAAAAAGAAAACTACAGACCAACATCCCTGATGACCATAGATGCAAAAATACTCAACAAAATATTAGCAAACCGAATTCAAAAATACATCAAGAGGATCATACACCATGACCAAATGGGATTTATCCCAGGGATGCAAGGATGGTACAACATTCGAAGATCCATCAACATCATCCACCACATCAACAAAAAGAAGGACAAAAACCACATGATCATCTCCATAGATGTTGAAAAAGCATTCAATAAAATTCAACATCCATTCATGATAAAAACTCTCAACAAAATGGGCAGAGAGGGCAAGTACCTCAACATAATAAAGGTCATATATGATAAATCCACACCTAACATCATACTGAACAGCGAGAGGCTGAAAGCTTTTCCTCTGAGATCGGGAACAAGACAGGGATGCCCACTCTCCCCACTGTTATTCAACGTGGTACTGGAGGTCCTAGCCATGGCAATCAGACAAAACAAAGAAATACAAGGAATCCAGATTGGTAAAGAAGAAGTCAAACTGTCACTTTTTGCAGATGACATGATATTGTACATAAAAAACCCTAAAGACTCCACTGCAAAACTACTAGAACTAATACTGGAATTCAGCAAAGTTGCAGGATACAAAAATTAAGACACAGAAATCTGTAGCTTTCCTATACACTAACAATGAACTAATAGAAAGAGAAATCAGGAAAACAATTCCATTCACAATAGCATCAAAAAGAATAAAATACCTAGGAATAAACCTAACCAAAGAAGTGAAAGACCTATACCCTGAAAACTACAAGACACTCTTAAGGGAAATTAAAGAGGTCACTAACAAATGGAAACTCATCCCATGCTCCTGGCTAGGAAGAATTAATATCATCAAAATGGCTATCCTGCCCAAAGCAATATACAGGTTCGATGCAATCCCTATCAAATTACCAACAGCATTCTTCAATGAACTGGAACAAATAGTTCAAAAATTCATATGGAACCGTCAAAGTCCCCGAATAGCCAACGCAATCCTGAGAAGGAAGAATAAAGTGGGGGGGGGGGATCTCACTCCCCAACTTCAAGCTCTACTACAAAGCCACAGTAATCAAGACAATTTGGTGCTGTCACAAGAGCAGAGCCACAGACCAGTGAAACAGAATAGAGACTCCAGACATTAACCCAAACATATATGGCCAATTAATATTTGATAAAGGAGCCATGGACGTACAATGGGGAAATGACAGTCTCTTTGACAGATGGTGCTGGCAAAGCTGGACAGCTACATGTAAGAGAATGAAACTGGATCACTGTCTAACCCCATACACAAAAGTAAACTCCAAATGGATCAAAGACCTGAATGTAAGTCATGAAACCATAAAACTCTTAGAAAAAAATATAGGCAAAAATCTCATGGACATAAACATGAGTGACTTCTTCATGAACATTATCTCCCTGGGCAAGGGAAACAAAGGCAAAAATGAACAAGTGGGACTATATCAAGCTAAAAAGCTTCTGTACAGCAAAGGACACCATCAATAGAACAAAAAGGTATCCTACAGTATGGGAGAACATATTCATAAATGACAGATCTGATAAAGAATTGACATCCAAAATATATAAAAGCTCACACGCCTCAACAAACAAAGAGCAAATAATCCAATTAGAAAATGGGCAGAGGAGCCGAATAGACAGTTCTCTAAAGAAGAAATCCAGATGGCCAACAGGCACATGAAAAGATACTCCACATCGCTAATCATCAGAGGAATGCAAATTAAAACCACAATGAGATATCACCTCACACCAGTAAGGATCGCCATCATCGAAAAGACAAACAACAACAAATGTTGGCGAGGTTGTGGAGAAAGGGGAACCCTCCTACACTGCTGGTGGGAATGTAAACTAGTTCAACCATTGTGGAAAGCAGTATGGAGGTTCCTCAGAATGCTCAAAATAGAAATACCATTTGACCCAGGAATTCCACTTCTTGGAATTTACCCCTAGAATGCAGCACTCCAGTTTGTAAAAGACAGATGTGCCCCTATGTTTATCACTGCACTGTTTACAATAGCCAAGATATGGAAGCAACCTAAATGTCCATCAGTAGATGAATGGATAAAGATGATGTGGTACATATACACAATGGAATATTTCGCCACAAGAAAAAAACAGATCCTACCATTCGCAACAACATGGATGTAGCTAGAGGGTATTATGCTCAGTGAAATAAGCCAAGCGGAGAAGGACAAGTACCAAATGATTTCACTCATATGCGGAGTATAAGAACAAAGGAAAACTGAAGGAACAAAACAGCAGCAGAATCACAGAAGCCAATAATGGGCTAATAGTTACCAAAGGGAAAGGGACTGGGGACGATGGGTGGGAAGGGAGGTATAAGGGTGGGGAAAAAAGAAAGAGGGCATTACGATTAGCATGTACGGTGCATGGGGGACTCGGGGAGGGCTGCGCAACACAGAGAAGACAAGTAGTGATTTTACAGCATCTTACTATGCAGATGGACAGTGACCGTGAAGGGGTATGTGGGGGGGACTTGGTGAAGGGGGGAACCTAGTAAACATAATGTTCTTTCTGTAACTGTAGATTAATGATACCAAAATAAAAAATAAAAAATAAAATGAAAAGCATTATAAAACATTATTACTGCTAGTAATCATTTAATATTTACTTTTCCTATTCACTTTCTCTTCACAAACTTCTGTTTCTTTCCCATTTCTGAAGTGGTGGTTAAGAAAATGAAACAGAGTGGTATATGTGCAGAGGGGTGGGGAAGAGTTGTGGGGGGAATGGGTTTCTGGGTTTATTTGTGCTATAGTAAAAAAGGCAAGGTGACAGTGTCATCTTTTGAACAAGAGGGTATCCTGATGGTGTTGGTGGGGCTGTTGGGAATTCAGAATTCAAAATGTCTTTTTGGTTGCATAGGTTACTCCATATATGGCTGAAGATGCACGATCTTGAAACTGGCTCTCTCGGGTCATCTCACCCTTCCACCTGCCCCAGGAATTCCTCCCACACTTACTCATAGCACAAATCAGGAAATGCAGTAAAAGGTTTTTACTGTTGTTATAAAGTCTGTTTCTTAAAACAGGTTATAAAAAGTTAATCTTTAGAAGTTACACCTCATCATAAAAATACATTTAAGATTATTAACTGGAAGGGAATTTCCCAGAAGCCAAACTAGCTTTATGGTGTGTAATGGAAGTTTTGAAAAACTTTAGACCAAAATAACTGGGGACAATTTTCCTCTCCCTAAAAGGAGCAAGAACAGAACAGAATAGTTCAGTCACAGATGAAAATATCATTGTGTTTTCACAGTGACCCATCACTGCTGCTACAAAGCAAATCCCCTAGAGAATGCAGCAAATCAACAACCCAGTGTTCCCAACCTCTCCCCTCTGAACAGGGATCTTGGGTTCTTATGCTTAAAAAAAAGGAAAAGAGTCATTTGTTACAAGGCCCTCATGTAACCTAAAATGTATAAAGCCTGAAGATCACCAATACACTAGACTCAATGTTTTCCCTTGTTTGCCCAGTCCCAGCTCTAGCACGACACACTACATTCACAGAAAGCTTTGTCATAAGGGCTTCCCTTACTCCTAAGGCCATTATTTTGGTCTTTGCCCCTGGCTGTACCCCTCCTTCCTTTACTCTCTCCTTCTTTTGCTCCCTTGTACTTTTCCCTTCAAAGGGATTAAATGTGTGTGTGATACCAAAATAAAAAATAAAAAATAAAATGAAAAGCATTATAAAACATTATTTGTTTTATAGATTTTGTCCCTTGCAGATTTAATTCCCAGGTGTCTTTCTGTGTGAGGTCCCACGCAAGCCCCCTGCACAGGGACTGCAGTGCTTGAGCTTATTGTCACTGGCCCTTTTTCCTGCTCCCAAATTTCAGTCATAACCAGCTGGGGCCAGGCTGTACATTTGTAGTAATTTCCTTAGTTGAAACCATTGAATCTCTCCTTGCTATCCAAACACCACCTCCCTATCTTCAAACCAATCTGAAATGAAGGCAGGGGATACTCAGGCTGTAAGAGAACTACATTTAGGTTTGGCACCAAAGCACATTTACTTTTCTAATACCCTAATTCTTATAAGTGGACTCCTAACCTTGTCCCCAAGTGACAATCCTCTTTGATGGCTGTAACTGGGCTTCTGCGTAGCTCCCTCACCTTGTTCCAGTGGACTGATTAGAACTGGCACAGTCCAATCAGCCTAAAACCACCCGGAACAAAACTGTTGCCTGACACAATTAAAATAACCACCCTATTTCAAGGAAGAAGACTGCATGCCAGAGCAACCTTGGTGTCTCAGCATACACAGGAGGAGAGAGCAGGACTAGATTTTGGGAAAGGGTGAACTTTGAGATATTTAAATGAAGCAGTGTTGTGGGGGTGTGTGCTCAGAGCAAACAGGCCTGGCTGGAGGAGTCAGCATAAGGTTTGGACTGTGAGGTAGACCCAGTCTCCTCTGTCCTTGGAAAGTGCAAAGTTAAGATAGATGTGGACTGCTGTACCCAGAAACCCCTTATCTGAATCTGCACCTGGACTGTAAATTGAGACGTTCTCTGTGTCAAAGTGACTTAGACCCTCCAGGCAAGAATGGGCTGTTTTATTTTTACTCTATGATTGTAAACAGCAGAATCTCTGATAATGTGGGTTTTAGAGAATAAAGTTTCTCCATAATTAATAAAGCAGGAGTCATTCAAAGTAAGAGGTTGTTGTGACACTTTATACCTCCAGTGTCCTTGTGAAAGATATTAAGTTTGCATTTGGCTTCATTTGCGTCTGTTAATCCAGTCTGATAAATGGTGGATAGATTTTTACTCTCTTAGTTGGAGCTTAATTTTAGTTTCCCAGGAGGTATGTTTCTGAAAAACCAAGACTCTGTCTTGCTGGCCCTTTTCCCAAATTCTGGCAGAACTCCCAGATGACTGTCTCGTCTTTACATATTGCCCATTCTAGACTATCCCATTGGACTTTGCATCACTCCCATGACTTCTGTTTCTGTTTTGCTAATTACTCTCAGTACCCTGAACACACATTGCAATTTCCTCTTTGTCTCAATATTTTACACACTGATTTCCCTGTGTAAACCCTGCAGTAATGCCTAATTTCCATACTGTCATTTCTCACTTGTCTCATGCATGTAGACAGGGTGGTCCATGCTCTGTCTCCTTTCGGTCTACTCCACTCTGCTGTAAGGAGTCCATCATAATTGGCCAATTTCAGAATTTAATAGTTCCTATCTCCAAACTGAACTCAGGTTATCTTCTAGAATTCAGGTGGTTGAGCACTAATTTTATAGATGTTTTCTTTCTCAGGAGTCTCTCTTACACTGGGTTTCTGAAGTTTGATTCTTAATTTTGACATATTGCTCCTCATCTTTTTTGGTTTTTCCCAAGGACAGTTAAGAGCCTGATGTTTATAACTGGCTCTTGGTTTTATCTTTTGGTAAAACTCAGACAGATCTTGACCCATCATTAATTGCCAGTATTGTGACAGAATTTCAGTTTAAAGAATGTAGCCATTTTGCTCAACTAAGGAAACTTCTCACAGTCCTCTTTCTGACCAGACTCTTTTTTTTCATCCAGGAAATAAGTGAAACCCCACAAAAACAATGAAAAATAAATCCATAATGTTCCTCAAAACTCTATACTTTAGAAAGAGAAAGGCTGTCATCTTGAAACAAAATGGCCATTGATGAGTAAACTTACCCTAGACTTATCAGATAGGTGAACAACAGTTCAACAATATTAGGGTTCTGTTTAGGCAAATTTGGTCACGTTTTCTTCCTTGCTTCACTTACCTATCTTCAGAGGAGTGTCTGATGGAGAAATATCCCAACCAGAATGTCTATAGCTAGAGCTTTGGCAACATCACTGACAATTTTAACTTCTCAGTTAATAACAATCTTAGCAATCTACAGATGTTTACAGTATGTGTACCAGTGCTAACCAAAGTGTGACCAGTGGAGTAGTTACAGCCTTAAATAGAGTTCAGAGGTACAGAAATTCAGAGTAAGCTTTTATAACCTTTATAGCAACCTGACATTACCAGGAAATCCAAGTGTGACCATTTCTCTAGTAATTGATTTTCATTGTATTTATACAAGCAGAAATCCAGGAAATGTGTGAGAATGGATATTAAGGGTGTGGGATAATGGTGGAAGGAACATAAGGTTGAATCAGGCCAAATTTATCGATATGGACTCACTAAGCAGAGTTTCTTCACTTAATATTACAGCTCTGGCAGTCAGAAAGGGCTCTGAGAGTTTGGCTGGTTGACTGAAATGTGGACCAAGCGGCGGCTCACAGTGAGTGAACTGGAAATGCCCGACCTCCTTTGGTTTAAAGTAGATGGAAGGACTCAGAGACTTAGGGAGAATGGAATGTTGGAGTGGATTTATCATTTAAGACCTACTCATCTGCACTGGGAGGGCCCAGAAAACATACCTTTCATTAATACTTTAAGAAATGAATTTGTAAGGGGAGCTCTCTTGTCAGTGAAGAGCTGGCCTATGATCAGAGTTCTGTGCAGGCCAGACTGTACAGCGGGGACCACAGCCGTTCAGGGTGAAAACGCAAATGCAGTGGGGTAAGTGGATCCTGAGGGCATGGCCAAGAGGGGGCCAACCCCAAAGACGAGGCAGGTGTGGTTGCAGAGCCGAAACAATGATCAAGAGAATCTGACTAGCGCAGATCTGTGGCGCTGGCTAGTTAACTGGTGTTTCTAGAAGTGAAATAGACGGTGATCTTACTAAATTCTTTTTCTGTATAAATGGAAAAGTACTCCATCAAGTGAACACAAATCTAACTTAAATAATAAAAACAAATAGTTTCAGTCCCTCAATCAATTACCAGACCTGAATCAGTTTACAGACCCAGAAACCCTGAATGAAGTGGAGGCTGGGTCCCTTTGTGGAAGGATCTCAGTATACTATCAAAAATTTATACCACTTTCTCATAGCCTTCCCCAAAGGGGCCTATAACCTTCTACCAGGGTAACTGCACATCACTGGGGAAAAGGAAGTAATCAGGTCTCATGGGGACTACTGAACACTGGCTCTGAACTGACACTAATGCCAGGAAACTCAAAATGTCACTGTGGCCCACCAGTCTGAGTGGGACCTCATAGAGGTCAGGCAGTCAATGCAGTTCTAGTCAGGACCATCACACAGCAAGTTCAGGGGGTCCTTAAGTCTATCCTCTGTTTATCCTTAGTTTCCCAGTCGCATAATGCATAATTGGAGCAGACATATTTAGTAGCTGCCAGAGTTCCCACACTTGTTTCCTGACCTGTGGGATGAGGGCTTTTATGGTAAAAAAGGCTAAGTGGAAGCATTAGAACTGACTTTACCTTGGAAAATAGCCAATCAAAAGTGACACTGCCTTCCTGGAAGGTTTACAGAGATTAGTGCCATGATCATGAAGCCTGATTAATACAGTAGAAGGCAAGGAGAGAATTCTGAGTAAGATTAACCACTGTTCAGCAGCAGAATGTATTGAGGGGTAGAAAGAATGGGTGAGTATTTCTGAAGTGCACAATTCATTGAGAGATAATGAAAAAGAAGATGAGATAGGGAGATAAGAAGGAAGTAATATAGGAAAGTTGCTTCACTTTGACTGTCTTTTTAACTTAAAAACAGCAATTTCAAATGGTCTGACCTAAGTAATAATAAATATGATGTGGCAAAAAGCCATTCATTCCTTTAAATTATGCAAATAAAGAAATATCTTTTTTATGCACATGAACTTGGTTCATATATTTATTTTTATTGAATAAATAAATATGCTGTGTAATATTGTATAAGTTAAAAGTGTGCAGCATGTTACTTTGATATATTTATGTATTGTACCATGATTGTTGATGTAATGATATAACAATACATAATTATAGTACAATATTATTGTCTATATTCATTATACTGTACATTCTATCACTATAGCTTTTCTACTCATTACATGTTTGTATCCTTAAATAGCATCACTCTTACCCCATGTCCCCTCACTCCATCCCATGGTAACCACCATTTTATTGTCTTTTACAGATATAACTCTTTTAGATTATCTATATAAATGATATCATACAGTACTTGTCTTTCTCTGACTTATTTTGCTTAACATAATGTGCTCAAAGTCCATTCATGTTGTTTCAAATGGGAAGTATCTTCATTTCTCATGGCTGAGTAATATTTCATTGTATATATGCTCCATATCTTTTTTTATTTATTCATCTGTTGATGGGCATTCGGGTTGTTTCCATCTTTGGCTATTGTGAATGTTATGATAAACATGCGAGTACATATATCTCTTTGAAATCCTGTTTTCATTTCCATTGGGTATACCCAGAAATGTAATTGCTGGATTATATTGTAGATCAATTTTAATTTTTAAGGAATGTCCACATTGTCTTCCATAGTGGTTGGACCAATTTACATTCTCACCAACAATCTATAAGGGCTCCTTTTTATCACATCCTCACAAGGCCTGTGGTCTCTTGTTTTATTAGATGGTGTCACGGAAAGTTTCCATACATCTCTGTCATGATTGCTGGTGGTCTGTCACTGACAGTAAGATGCATCTTAAAAGACTTTTACTTTTAGATGGAGCTACTTTTTTCCAGGCCAATCTTTTTCCTGTCACGAATTAGGACTTGACTCTTTTGGAACCCTTTCACTGGCCCACAGAGTGTTGTAGAAAGGATGTCCCAAGTACATCTTGGGGAACTGACACCGTAATCTATTTTAAGCATTATTTGAAATTGGCAAAGAAAAATGAGAGACATTATGTGCTCGGTGTTATCTATTTTTATTCTAATAGCAATTTCTCTAAGTTCAGAACATCCCGAGGTCCCTCAGTTGGAAAAGAATCAATTTCTATGGCAGACTGAAATCAACCTTTTACAAATAATTCAGTTGTGATTTTTGTAAATTCCCAGTTTCTAAGTAGGTAGATACAATTTCCAAATGTTATCACAAGTAGGAAGATAAAAAAAAAATTTTTAAGCCACTCCCAAGCTGCAAAAACAAAGAACTAATTTAACTACCATTATGGAGAAGAGAGAGAAATGTTTTCAAAAACTCAAAATATTCTGATAAAAAAATTATAAGCACTTGTTTATTTAAGATTAGAGGATAAAATGTATGTTAGGCTCACAGTAAAGTCCTTCTTCATGATCATATTCAATACTAATTTTCTAAAAGCAGAGGACTCGTCTTGAATAATTTTTACTATGAAGTATAATATGCTTACCTAGAGGCATAAAACAAGTGTACCACTTTAACAAACCTTACAAAACGCGTGCAGCCACCAGCCAAGTGACAAAACAATACTGTTAACACCCCGGGAACCTCTTCCGTACCCTTCCCCACTCTGTCTCCTCCCTATTCCCAAAGGCAACTTACCTTGCCTATGTAATCTTTCCTTGCTTTTCTTTTTATGTTTATCACATGAATATGCATTCTAAAATACTACCATTTTAGTTTTGCCAAATTTTGAACGTAATATAAATGATATTATGCAATATGGTTTCTTCTGTTTTTGTATTAACTCAGCATTATGTTTTTTATTATACATATTGCTATATATTTTGGGTTTTTTAAATTTTCATTGATGTATGCTTTCTGTTATATAAAATATATAACAATTTGTTTATCCATTTTCTGCTGATGGACAT
Organism: Manis javanica; assembly: GCF_040802235.1. Lineage (NCBI taxonomy): Eukaryota > Metazoa > Chordata > Mammalia > Pholidota > Manidae > Manis > Manis javanica. The sequence continues at coordinate 102,051,611 of NC_133160.1, forward strand.
TCTGGTTGTTTCCATTTTTGGGCTATTAAAATACCATTAAAAGCCACGTGTACATGTCTTCTGGTGCACAGAAACATAATTTCTCAAGGGTGTACACCTAGGAATAAAATTGCTGCATTATACTTGTGCATACAAATTAGCATTCTGTCCACCCGTCATCACTTTTTGGAAGGTTTCTGTGGTCCCACTTCTTCCTGCACTCAGGCTGAGCTAAATGCCTCTCCTCTTTGCCCTGTGGCATACCTGTCTCACTGCTCTTATCTCAGAGAATCAAACAGTTGCCAACTCTCACTATAAATCTATGTTGCCTCATATGGTAGCCACTAGCTATGGGTGGCCATTTCAGTTTACATTAATTAAAATTTAAAAAGATTAAACACTCAAGTTCCATAGTTCACCAGGCCACACTGTAAAACTCAGTGGCCACAAATGGCTACCATGTTGAACCATCCAAAATAGAAAATTTCCATGATCACAAAAGTTCTATTGGACATACTACTGTACAATGTGTGAGGCTATGACTTATTCATCTTGTATCTCCATACCCATCACAGTGCCAGATACAGCAAGTTCTTGACAAATGTTTGTTGAACTAGACTACACTGCAAGGAGGTTTACAACAATTCAATGGTGAAAATAGAAAATACGAGATATTAAAAGAGGTCCAAAGGCTGAGGAAACTACAATAGGGGCCATTATAATAGTTCCCTAACATCCTAAAGAGGTGAGGAGGTAGCTCATGTATGCAAGGCAGACCTAGAGACTGAAACAAGTATAGATCCCTCATTTCCTGCTATAGAGGAGAGAAGTTGGGGGAGAGATTAGAAAGGAGATTTCAGAGAGAGTTGCAGTACACATGAATTACCCCAACTCCCTGGTCACTGTGTAAAGGTGGATAAAGAGAGGGTTGCTTTCTCCTCAACATAAGCAAGTGAGAAATGTATTAAGGAAACCATTCAAAGAGCTTGCATGTGTAACCTGGAGCTTGGGAAATGTAAAGACTTTAAAAGTTTAAATTTTGGAATCCCTTGCTATCACTTGCTCCCTGGGTGATATTGGCAAGTTATACAACCTCTTGAGGTTTCAGTTTTTTCATCTGTAATTTTGAGTAATGACAGTACCTATGTCATAGAGTTAATGTAAGAATTAAACGAGAAAACCAATGCATGGTACCAAAAATGCAACTTACTTAACTTTATTTGATCTGGATCTAATGGTTGGCAAATTCCTCTTACTTTAAATCTTTGACCATGTTCTTAAGCTCATCAGCCTTCAGCAGGCAAACAAGAAATTTAGCTATTCACCAAACAGGTGGCTCTTTATTCTACAGTGTAGAGAGGTGTCCCTGGGAGACACCTGTCCAATTCAGGGCTATATCCCCTCCCCCTTCACATTCAAATATGGCCATATCAAAAGTTATCATCAATGGTATATGTGTAGAAATGATAAGTGATACTCATAGTCAGGGTTTTCCCTTTTACTTTCTTCAGGCATTCTACCTTATCCACCACCATTCTGTGTTAAGCAGCAGTTATTAACTTATTTCATCTTATAAAATACTATTATTTTATATTTTCTTTTTAGCTTCAAGATCCACTTTTTTTCTTCTTCCCCATTCCTCTTATTCCAAAGGCAGCTGAACAATATTTGGTGTATGTCTTTAGATACATGTGTAACTTAGAAAACTCTGTTCTGTTGTATAATGTATTTTAAATTCATACAAATACTATGATGCCACAGGTCTTATTAAATACATAGGTATGGATTAAGGAATTATATTATCTATCACAGCCTACTAATTTTTGAAGATGTGAGGTTATGTTGTACTAATACATTACATGTGTTTTTCTATCGCTAGATTCTGAAGTAGATAGGCTGTGTCTGTTACCAGTGCCTGTAATAGTTCCTAACGTGAGGAATGTACAAAAATCAACTTTCAAATAAATATATAAAAATGAAAATTTTTAATGTTTCATTTTTTCCAGAAAATAACCTTATTTTGCTTAAATTATATGTGTTTTAAAATGAAATGAGATACCAGTTCATAAGAATATTGCCTAGAGAAGAATGCTGTGTCTCATGTGTCTTATTTCACCCACTTAAATCCGAAGCTATAATATTACATGCATAAGGAAATTATAGTTCTAATTAACTCTGAATTATATTTATGTATCTTATCAAGTGCATTTTATTGCTTATAATTGGGTTAAGTTTGCATCTTAATGTATATATTCATATATATGGATATGATCCTTCACATTTTATCTTGAATGTCTTAAATATTATTTTCTTCTGGCATAAAGCACTGCTGTCAAGGTTTTATGATAATCTGCTTTTTATACCTTATAAGTCATTTACAGCTTTTGCCTAGAAACCCAAAGGACGTTTTTCTTTATTTTTGAGTCTAGTAATTTTATTAGAATATGACTGAGTGCTCATCATTCTGGGCTGATATCCTCAGGTACATAGTGTACTCTTTAAATATGAGGTTTTTTTTGTTTGTTTGTTTTTGTTTTTGTTTTTTTTGTGTGTGTGTGTTGCAGTGTGTGTGCCTGCATGCAGCCTGAAAATTTTTGTGGTGACCTAGAATCTTGAAGTTTTGCTAAGTTAAGTAAACATATTTTGTGCTTAGAGATTATGCTGTAAATCACATGGTGTCAGGAATTATGAAGTGTGTTCATGAATTTGTTGATCTAAAGAATGCTAGTGCAATAGTTTACAATAGCCCACTTCTCAGGGTTCACTGAAAATTAAAGTTCCGAATGGTTTTGAGGTCTAACTAAAGCTACTTAAAGAAGAAAACATCTCTACTTGCTAAAAAGATGTGTGTTTTAATAAGAGAAAGTATAAAGAATAGAAATTCGTTTTGTTGAGGGTAAAAGAAGGTAATTGTTCTAAAGTACAGCTATTTATTTAAAGAGGGAGAACATTGAATGTAAAAGGAAAGTTGTAGAAAGCTTGTGGAAAAATTTAGTATGGTCATGCTATATAAAATTAAAGCAAATGAATCTTGCAAATGAGTCTCAGTATCAAGTACACAGCAAAATTAGAATTTTGTTTTCAGTTAAAAAGAAAGTTTTCTTAACTGTTAGTCTGCTCTTAATGTTGAAAAAATGCAGAGTTCTCTAATTGTTTTATCAAAACAGTTTCTCATGCTTAAAGTCTCAATGAATTGTCTGAATATTTAAGATAATGAGATCTTAATATGAAAAAACTAAAAGCTAAGCGTTGCTAATAACTGCAACCTTCTGTATTTGCCTTTAAAATCTTTATTTTTTATTTTTTATTTTGGTATCATTAATCTACAGTTAAAGAAAGAACATTATATTTACTAGGTCCCCCCCTTCACCAAGTCCCCCCCACATACCCCTTCACGGTCACTGTCCATCTGCATAATAAGATGCTGTAAAATCACTACTTGTCTTCTCTGTGTTGCGCAGCCCTCCCCGAGTCCCCCATGCACCGTACATGCTAATCGTAATGCCCTCTTTCTTTTTTCCCCACCCTTATACCTCCCTTCCCACCCATCGTCCCCAGTCCCTTTCCCTTTGGTAACTATTAGTCCATTATTGGCTTCTGTGATTCTGCTGCTGTTTTGTTCCTTCAGTTTTCCTTTGTTCTTATACTCCGCATATGAGTGAAATCATTTGGTACTTGTCCTTCTCCGCTTGGCTTATTTCACTGAGCATAATACCCTCTAGCTACATCCATGTTGTTGCGAATGGTAGGATCTATTTTTTTCTTGTGGCTGCGTAATATTCCATTGTGTATATGTACCACATCATCTTTATCCATTCATCTACTGATGGACATTTAGGTTGCTTCCATATCTTGGCTATTGTAAACAGTGCAGTGATAAACATAGGGGCACATCTGTCTTTTACAAACTGGAGTGCTGCATTCTAGGGGTAAATTCCAAGAAGTGGAATTCCTGGGTCAAATGGTACTTCTATTTTGAGCATTCTGAGGAACCTCCATACTGCTTTCCACAATGGTTGAACTAGTTTACATTCCCACCAGCAGTGTAGGAGGGTTCCCCTTTCTCCACAACCTCGCCAACATTTGTTGTTGTTTGTCTTTTCGATGATGGCGATCCTTACTGGTGTGAGGTGATATCTCATTATGGTTTTAATTTGCATTCCTCTGATGATTAGCGATGTGGAGCATCTTTTCATGTGCCTGTTGGCCATCTGGATTTCTTCTTTAGAGAACTGTCTATTCAGCTCCTCTGCCCATTTTCTAATTGGATTATTTGCTCTTTGTTTGTTGAGGCGTGTGAGCTTTTATATATTTTGGATGTCAATTCTTTATCAGATCTGTCATTTATGAATATGTTCAACCATACTGTAGGATACCTTTTTGTTCTATTGATGGTGTCCTTTGCTGTACAGAAGCTTTTTAGCTTGATATAGTCCCACTTGTTCATTTTTGCCTTTGTTTCCCTTGCCCAGGGAGATAATGTTCATGAAGAAGTCACTCATGTTTATGTCCATGAGATTTTTGCCTATATTTTTTTCTAAGAGTTTTATGGTTTCATGACTTACATTCAGGTCTTTGATCCATTTGGAGTTTACTTTTGTGTATGGTGTTAGACAGTGATCCAGTTTCATTCTCTTACATGTAGCTGTCCAGCTTTGCCAGCACCATCTGTCAAAGAGACTGTCATTTCCCCATTGTACATCCATGGCTCCTTTATCAAATATTAATTGGCCATATATGTTTGGGTTAATGTCTGGAGTCTCTATTCTGTTTCACTGGTCTGTGGCTCTGCTCTTGTGACAGCACCAAATTGTCTTGATTACTGTGGCTTTGTAGTAGAGCTTGAAGTTGGGGAGTGAGATCCCCCCCCCCCCACTTTATTCTTCCTTCTCAGGATTGCGTTGGCTATTCGGGGACTTTGACGGTTCCATATGAATTTTTGAACTATTTGTTCCAGTTCATTGAAGAATGCTGTTGGTAATTTGATAGGGATTGCATCGAACCTGTATATTGCTTTGGGCAGGATAGCCATTTTGATGATATTAATTCTTCCTAGCCAGGAGCATGGGATGAGTTTCCATTTGTTAGTGACCTCTTTAATTTCCCTTAAGAGTGTCTTGTAGTTTTCAGGGTATAGGTCTTTCACTTCTTTGGTTAGGTTTATTCCTAGGTATTTTATTCTTTTTGATGCTATTGTGAATGGAATTGTTTTCCTGATTTCTCTTTCTATTAGTTCATTGTTAGTGTATAGGAAAGCTACAGATTTCTGTGTCTTAATTTTTGTATCCTGCAACTTTGCTGAATTCCAGTATTAGTTCTAGTAGTTTTGCAGTGGAGTCTTTAGGGTTTTTTATGTACAATATCATGTCATCTGCAAAAAGTGACAGTTTGACTTCTTCTTTACCAATCTGGATTCCTTGTATTTCTTTGTTTTGTCTGATTGCCATGGCTAGGACCTCCAGTACCACGTTGAATAACAGTGGGGAGAGTGGGCATCCCTGTCTTGTTCCCGATCTCAGAGGAAAAGCTTTCAGCCTCTCGCTGTTCAGTATGATGTTAGGTGTGGATTTATCATATATGGCCTTTATTATGTTGAGGTACTTGCCCTCTCTGCCCATTTTGTTGAGAGTTATTATCATGAATGGATGTTGAATTTTATTGAATGCTTTTTCAACATCTATGGAGATGATCATGTGGTTTTTGTCCTTCTTTTTGTTGATGTGGTGGATGATGTTGATGGATCTTCGAATGTTGTACCATCCTTGCATCCCTGGGATAAATCCCATTTGGTCATGGTGTATGATCCTCTTGATGTATTTTTGAATTCGGTTTGCTAATATTTTGTTGAGTATTTTTGCATCTATGGTCATCAGGGATGTTGGTCTGTAGTTTTCTTTTTTGGTGGCATCTTTGCCTGGTTTTGGTATTAGGGTGATGTCGGCTTCATAGAATGAGATTGGGAGTATTCCCTCCTCTTCTATTTTTTGGAAAACTTTAAGGAGAATGGGTGTTATGTCTTCTCTGTATGTTTGATAAAATCCCGTGGTAAATCCATCTGGCCCGGGGGTTTTGTTCTTGGGTAGTTTTTTGATTACCGCTTCAATTTCATTGCTGGTAATTGGTCTGTTTAGATTTTCTGTTTCTTTCTGGGTCAGTCTTGGAAGGTTGTATTTTTCTAAGAAGTTGTCCATTTCTCCTAGGTTTTCCAGCTTGTTAGCATATAGGTTTTCATAGTATTCTCTAATAATTCTTTGTATTTCTGTGGGGTCTGTCGTGATTTTCCCTTTCTTGTTTCTAATTCTGTTGATGTGTGTTGACTCTCTTTTTCTCTTAATAAGTCTGGCTAGAGGCTTATCTATTTTGTTTATTTTCTTGAAGAACCAGCTCTTGGTTTCATTGATTTTTTTCTATTGTTTTATTCTTCTCAATTTTATTTATTTCTTCTCTGATCTTCATTCTGTCCCTCCATCTGCTAACCTTAGGCCTCATTTGTTCTTCTTTTTCCAATTTTGATAATTGTGACATTAGACTATTCATTTGGGATTGTTCTTCCTTCTTTAAGTATGCCTGGATTGCTATATACTTTCCTCTTAAGGCTGCTTTCGCTGCGTCCCAGAGAAATTGGGGCTTTGTGTTATTGTTGTCATTTGTTTCCATATATTGCTGGATCTCCATTTTAATTTGGTCATTGATCCATTGATTATTTAGGAGCATGTTGTTAAGCCTCCATGTGTTTGTGAGCCTTTTTGCTTTGTTTGTACAATTTATTTCTAGTTTTATACCTTTGTGGTCTGAAAAGTTGGTTGGTAGGATTTCAATCTTTTCGAATTTACTGAGGTTCTTTTTGTGGCCTAGTATGTCGTCTATTCTGGAGAATGTTCCATGTGCACTTGAGAAGAATGTGTATCCTGGTGCTTTTGAATGTAGAGTTCTATAGATGTCTATTAGGTCCATCTGTTCTAGTGTGTTGTTCAGTGCCTCTGTGTCCTTACTTATTTTCTGTCTGGTGGATCTGTCCTTTGCGGTGAGTGGTGTGTTAAAGTCTCCCAAAATGAATGCATTGCATTCTATTTTCTCCTTTAATTCTATTAGTATTTGTTTCACATATATTGGTGCTCCTGTATTGGGTGCAGATACGTTTATAATGGTTATATCCTCTTGTTGGACTGAGCCCTTTATCATTATGTAATGTCCTTCTTTATCTCTTGTTACTTTCTTTATTTTGAGGTCTATTTTGTCTGATACTAGTATTGCAACACCTGCTTTTTTCTCTCTCTTGTTTGCATGAAATATCTTTCTCCAACCCTTGACTTTTAATCTGTGCATGTCTTTGGGTTTGAGGTGAGTCTCTTGTAAGCAGCATATAGATGGGTCTTGCTTTTTTATCCATTCTATTACTCTGTGTCTTGATTGGTGCATTCAGTCCATTTACATTTAGGGTGATAATTGAAAGATATGTACTTATTGCCATTGCAGGCTTTAGATTTGTGGTTACCAAAGGTTCAAGGTTAGCTTGTTTACTACCTTACTGTCTGACCTCACTCACATATCGAGCTGTTATAAACACAGTCTCATGATTATTTCTTTCCCTTCTTTTTCCTCCTCCTCCATTCTTCATATGTTGGCTGTTTTGTTCTATGCTCTTTTTAGGAGTGCTCCCATCTAGAGCAGTCCCTCTACGATACCCTGTAGCGGTGGTTTGTGGGAGGCAAATTCCCTCAACTTTTGCTCGTCTGGGAATTGTTTAATCCCTCCTTCATATTTAAATGGTAATCGTGCCTGATACAGTATCCTTGGTTCAAGGCCCTTCTGTTTCATTGCATTAAATATATCATGCCATTCTCTTCATGGCCTGTAAGGTTTCTGTTGAGAAGTCTGATGTTAGCCTGATGGGTTTTCCTTTGTAGGTGACCTTTTTACTCTCTCTGGCTGCCTTTAATACTCTGTCCCTGTCCTTGACCTTTGCCATTTTAATTATTATGTGTCTTGGTGTTGATCTCTTTGGATCCCATCTCTCAGGAGTTCTGTGTGCCTCTGTAGTCTGAGCAACTATTTCCTCCCCCAGTTTGGGGAAGTTCTCAGCAATTATTTCTTCAAAGACACTTTCTATCCCTTTTTCTCTCTCTTCTTCCTCTGGTACCCCTATAATGCAGATATTGTTCCTTTTAGATTGGTCACACAGTTCTCTTAATATTGTTTCATTCCTGGAGATCCTTTTATCTCTCTCTGCATCAGCTTCTATGCGTTCCTGCTCTCTGGTTTCTATTCCATTAATGGCCTCTTGCATCTTACCCATTCTGCTTATGAATCCTTCCAGAGTTTGTTTCACTTCTGTAATCTCCCTCCAGACATCTGTGATCTCCCTCCAGACGTCTGTAATCTCTCTCTGGACTTCATCCCTTAGCTCTTGAATATTTCTCTGCAGCTCTGTCAGCATGTTTATGATTTTTATTTTGAATTTTTTTTCAGGGAGACTGGTTAGGTGTGCCTTGGCAGATCCTTTCTCAGGTGTAACTATCTTGGTCTGGACCAGATATTTTTGCCTTTTCATGGTGATTGCAGTGGCTGTAGGCAGGTTGCGGGTGTGTCAGCTGGGAGAAGAAAGTCCTTTCCTGCTTGCTGAATGCCTTGCCCTTCTCTGCTGCCTGTGATGGCTACCTGCACTCCTGGAGCAGCCACCCGGTTAATCTCCTAAGCTGCTGTGGGCGGGGTGTCCATCAGAGCAGCACGGAGCCCTGCGAGGAGTGGCAGGCATGCCAGGTGTGCTCCTCCGTGCTAGTGGTGACCCTGCCAGGCAGCTGTGTGGCAGCAGTGGCCTTTGGGTCTGGGCTGTGTGGCTGTGCATTGTCCTGGGATTCTGGTCAGTTCCGGGGAGTGCGCCTGCTCTCTCTGGCTCCGCTGCCGCTGCACACGGGACTTTTCCACACAGGCTTCTACCGGGCTCTGGCTTCACTGCTGCCAGTGCCCATGAGCCATGCCGGGCTGTTTGGTCACACCGCTGCAGGCTAGCCCTACAGCACACGTATCTGCTCTCAGTTCCTTCTAGTGCTTCCACTCCCAGTGCATGCTCCCTCTCTTCTGCTACTGGGTCCATGTATTGGGGTCCGCGCCAGTTGGAGGAACGACTGGCAGGCTGCCTAGTCCTGTGAGGGGCGCCTAAGTTTCCCTGGTGTTCCCAGCTGCCGGGACAACTTTGACCAGCTATGGGGTCCCTGTATCTTTAAGACTTGCAGAAAGCACTCGCTTTTCTTTTGTCTCAGGGGCACCAGTTGCGGGGACCTGCCCACAGGTTTTGCTTCTCCATTTCTCTAAATCCAGTACCCCATGAACCTTGTGTCTGCGTTCCAGGTGCGGATTTCTAGAGCTGGTTTTTTAGCAGTCCTGGAATTTCACTCCCTCCCCATTCCACCTCCTTTCTTCCCACTGGGTTTTGGGGTGGGGGAGTGTTCGGATCCCACCTGGCCATGGCTTGTATCTTACCCCCTTCATGTGATGCTGAATTCTCACAGATGTAGATATATCCTGGCTATTGTACTGCATCCACTGGTGTCTCTTTTAGGAATAGTTGTATTTATTGTATTTTCATAAATATATATGTTTTGGGGAGGAGATATCCTCTGAACTACTCACGCCGCCATCTTCCCGTGATCCTTATAATGCTTTTCTAGAGCAATGGCTTGCAAAGCTTTTTTACTGCAATGCAATCAAAATGGCACTTTACATCATTTTCTGGTATATGCATACTTTGAATATCTGTGTGGATATATATGTGTGTGTAAAAAATCAAGTTTCACAGAAGAATACATATAATGCACTAAGGTTTTTCTTTTTTATTCTTTTATTTTACTGAATGTTGGTCATGAGTCACTAAGTTGATAACATGACCTACTAAATGAGTGCCTTCCTGTGGTTTAGCAATACTGCGCTCATTGGCAATGTTAGCAAATAGTGTACTCATCTTTAGTCCAGAAAATAACACAAAATCAATTTTTTTTTCTAGCTCCAGACTTCTTGTGTTTGAAGGATCTGTTCCTGAAATGTTATTTTGGAGCTTCACCTTCATTTTGGCCTCAAAAGGTCCAGAGATCAATGCAGGTATTATCATAGAAGTAACTCAGGACCATAGTCTTCCTACATTGTTTCTGACATCAGTCCTAGATTCTGAAGATCTCCTTCATTCCCTAAACACTTCTTAAGGGGAAGTCTTTATAAGAACTAGCTGGAAATTTATCCATTTTGGGCTGTTGAGGCAGTTGACACCTGCAGAGACCCTCACTGGCTTAGAAAGTGATGGAAAAATAAGGACAAATAAAATAAAATTTAAAAAATAGGGACAGGTCATAAGATGAAATATAACACCACTGTGAAAAAAGTTTCAGTCTGTGTGCTATGAACCAATATTCAAGGTATATTCTTAGGGTAAACAGAGTAAGATAAAAACACTTGTGTAGTAGATTTCCATGTGCTTTTAAAGGGGGGACATATGTACTTATATGTGCATAGAATATTTCTGGAAAGTTCCACAAAATACTAGTAATGTGAACTTTCTCTAAGGAAGAGAAATAGAGGGCTGGGGTTCTTGGCTGATAGAGAGGTATACTATTTTATATACCTTTTCATAGTGTTTGCAATAATTTGTTTTGTGTATATACATACATTATTTTTTCAATTAAAAATTGCTAACTTTAAATATCTGATGAAGGAAGTGAATACTTGCACACTCATTAAGATGAAGGCAGTTTCTTTGGTAAACAGTCACATAAACAGATGTTTATTATAATACCAAAATTCATTATCTCTTTCATTTCCATATCTTGTGCAATTTACAGTTTCACACCCATTGTCTGATTTAGTGCTCATAACAACCTTTTGAAATAGGTGGGACAGGTACTAGACACCACACTTTACAAGTTTAAAAAACCCCTGAAATCTAAAGGAGTTTAAAATCCAGAGCCTATTTTAAGGAAAGAAGTTTGGAGTCATTTATATGATTGTTATATGGTAGAAACCTGAAATTTTATAGTATTATGAATTAACAAGTAGTTTAGGAATAGCAATATTTTTAAAGCTTTCAGGAGTATTCCTTGCAATAGTGATCTCTTAACTAAGAAATTCTTGTATAAAGGAGGAAGGAGTCGGAAAAAAATCCTACTGAAACTCTTTGTGTAAAATATGCCTATATTAGAACATAAATTGTCAACTAATAACTGGTTGAAAATTAACATTAAAGAAGTTACATTCAGAACTTCTATATATACATTTTTGATGTTGAATTAGAGCATCTAAAATATTGCCTAAATGGGAAAGAAGGAAATTACAAATCATCACTTCTAAATCTTGAAAAATACCTTAAAGATGTATGGCTATGGTCGTACCTGCCAGTGCCCAAGGACAATCCCATTTTATACCTCCTGTCCCCAAGTAATTATTGATAGCATCCCTGTTCATTCTCAAAAGTATTCTAGTTTGGCTGATAAGTTATTTCTCCACCCTATTAAATATCACACTCTGGTCAGATACACCTTTGAGATCCTCATGTTCTAGGATTTGGGCTGTATCTTAAAACTAACAATTACCTTCATTCATGCAAAGCCCGAATAATCCACACTCCAAATGTTCGCTGCATATATGACTCTCAAATAAAAAAAGAATAGTTTCCAAGGCATTACCCATCATCCACATTGGCTTTATTAAAGAGACTAATAATGAGAAGGGAGTCTCAGGGTCTGATTTGGAAGTTCGGACATGTGAAGGTTTAAAAGGGAAAGGTGAACCAAGTGTGACTTGGTGAGACATATAACGGATTTCACTTAACAGCCTTCTGAACATAAGTTCAAACAGTGAGCCCCAACAAGAGCCCTTCATTCATGTATTCATTTATTCATTAATATATTTGGAGAGTGGCTACTGGAGGCAAGGCACTGTTCTAAGCAAAAGAAATTACAAGCATGAAAGGGCCCAGCCTAGTGGAAAGAACATGGAGTTTTGATTCAGAGACCTGGGTTCAAATTCTACCTTTGCTACTTGATATGTGAGCTTGAGAAATTTAAGTAGCTTTATTAAGCCTTTTTTTCCTCCATCTGAGCTAATAATAATAATATCTAAACTTCAGGATTATCCTAATTATCTTAGCAGAAGAATCTTGTGAGAAGCATTCTTCGACTTCATTTGAAAGAGCATTTAGTGTCTATATCCTTTTTATACCCAGAAACTTCTGCATACCTCACTGGTAGCACAGTGCACTGTTTTAAAATAGTCTGGTTACTTATATGTTCCTCTGCCCTACTGAGAGCTCCCGAGAGCCACAAGAGTATTTTGGCAACAATAATTGTACTCCAATATGAAGCCCAGAAAAAGACATTTTGTGAGTGCTGCTGATAAATAAACTTATTAGTATAAGCAATACTTAGCACTGTTCTGGATATTTAGCAATATCTTAAACAACACCAATTATTATGTAGGACTTCTAAAAATATGATCTTTCATTCCTGTTGGAATTCACATTCAGAAATGATCTAATATACATTTTTGATACATTGGAATAGACATTTACATAGTGCATGTGAATCAAAAATTTAAATTACTATTCACTACAAATTGGATTTCTTGATGTTATGATGCTATTAATATAGAAAGGAAGGAGGAGTTTTACTCCTACTTCATGAAGTCCCACGGGTTTAGAGATTAAATACTGCATATCATAAAATAGCCTTGATTGAATTTAATGTTGATAGTGGGAACATAATAAAACCTCAGGAGATATCAACTGTCATTGAATTATTGACTTTCCTTCAAGTTGTGTAAAGAGAGCACAACTTCAGAGATACTGAGATAAAACAAAAGAATGCTACTCTTACAGCTGTTTAGCAGGAAACCAAAAATAACTAGACCTTCAAAAATGCCATAGTTTACTCTGAGGTGATCTCAGAACAAGTATAATCCAGACCTCTGGGGCATAGACATTGAAGGACAGCTGTTTAGTAAATAGGGATTATACTGTACTGTACAGTCCCAAACCTAATTAGTGAATAGGTCTGCAGAAGGCCGGTCTACACAGTGAGTTGGAGGAGCCATGGTGTCCCGGAAAGGTACCTGTCGTGAAGGCTAGGGTTAGGTTACGGGCATCCCATTTCTTAACTGCAGACCACTTTTGCTCCCTTTCAGATCCACTCTGGAACAACTGCACGATGCACTATGATGCTGGCTTTTGTATCCACAGGTTGGTAAACGGCTAAAACTACTATAGAAAAGGCCTCAATTTTGTCAGCCTGAGATCAAAGGCTTCACAGTTGTGTGAGCCCCCTTTAGATTATTTCATGTATTGTCACAAATTAAGTGAAATTTAACAATTACCTAGTTAATTTGATCAAGTTAATGAAGCAGTGAAAAGCAAAGCTTAATTAAAGCCCTGTTTGAAAGCCCAAGGTGGGTATTTTAGATGTGAGTTATCCAAAGTTTTTTTCAAAACTAATCAAAGCAATGAGATAGTCATCAAATCGCCAGATCAGTTTGCCAATTTTTTAGTAACATGTCTTTTACTTTCCAAACTTATTATGATATCATGAAAGAGATCTGGCTTTAAAAACTCTAATGTCAGTCGGCAAAAAAAAAAAAAATTAATTTCATAGGCTAAATGTTGATTTTTCAGGAACTAAAAAATAAAATGTAAACTGTGATATGTTCATTCATTTAACAAACATTTGAAGGCCTGATATGGGCCAGATACTGAGCCCTGTTAATAAATATGTACCCTACCCTCATGGAGTTTATCATGAAGCAGATTACCCAAACTTTGAATAAATGTAACATAATCTGTTAAATCAAAGTCCCAAATTCATGTTTATTTCTTAGCAGAGTCAGTATTTAAATGTCACTATTGTTACTATTTGAAAGAGAAAGACTGTTTCTTCCCTTTTTCATTAAATCCAGTCACATTACATTGCAATGGCAAAGCTAAAAAAGAAAGCTTTAAGTAGATTCAAGGTTCTTCAAAATGGTTTTTCTAAGTAAAAATAACAGTCACCGAGTTCTAGGGAATTATGCATAATATACTCTAATCACTCAGTTTGTTGTTAATATTTTAGGTTTAAAATATTTGTTTCATCTTACATACACTTCTTCTGACTATTAGCTACTGATATATTAACATACTGGCTGTGAAAAAACCCTGTTCTTCAGTGATGCAATATGTTGCTAAATGGACTTAGCATCCCTTACCAAATAGTTTTCCATTGTCTTTTAATATATAGTCTTGATTTGATAAGTCGAAAGGGAAGGAAAAAATCAAATCATAAGGGTTATTCACTTCTTAAAACCAAGTTGGCTTCTCTGAAATTCAAATTTCTTTTCAAAGGAATCAGATGGTTCTGAGTAAAGAGGATGTTCCATCTTACCTTAAAAACTGTCAAAAGGGCTTTGAAAATCCAGTATTTCTTACCTTTGAAGACTGAATGTGGCACACTGTCCTGGACTTTTGCATGACAATTTTGTATCTGCCAGAATTTGATAATTTTGATAATTTGATCAGTTTGATAATTTCCTCAACCAATCACTGTTTACAATCCCTGATGTGGGGTTATTAAGTGTCACCATGTTTATAAAGCACAAGGTAACTTCCCCTACTTCCTTTATTGCTGATGTGTATTTGCTCACTGAACCATTTGGTTCCAAAGGGACTAGACTTACTTCCATTTAATTAAGTAACTCTTGGGAGGCTGTTTTGCATCTTAAATATTGAGAATTAGTGTAACATATCTGAAAAGAGCCACTTAAACTCTGTCACCCTGATATTTCTTGTCTTAGTAAAGTTGGCAAACTAAGAAAGCTCTAGGTTTCTTTAGGAAATATGACTGCCTATTTAAGACCCCTGTCATTCCTGAGGTAGATACTAAAGTTTCTGTGCTATAATTCAAGAAACTGTCTATATGCAACAGCTTTGCATTGCCTGAGTGACCTTTAACAATCTATAAATGAAAACTCCCCTACAAATCTCTCTGACCTAAATAAAAGTGATGTAATGTTTAAAAATGTACCAATTTTTAGTATTTAAACTAAATTTTAAAAATATATATTCAAAACACCAGTACATCCTAAGGGAGCTATATATACCAAAGTACATAGAGACAATAGTTTTAGCTCTTAATTATCTCAGTTATTTGTGTTAGCTGCTGAGGGCAAAATAGAAAACTTTGGTACCCTGAACTCACCATTCTCTTGAACCCTAGATATATGCTAATGCAGGGAATCACTAAACCATTTCTTTGATTTGTGAGTTCAGAAACATGACAACCTATGTCACTCCATGTACTGGTTCAGGATTTTCAGGAATATTCTAACCCTCCTTTTTGTTATGTCAAAGGATGTGAACTTCGTAAGAACACACTATACTATGACCCAACAGTGGTTAACTGCTGAATTCACCTAAAGGACTATTACAGGGGAAGCAGTAAGGTTGAAAGAGGGTACAGGGAGTGGAAAGAGGATTTGCCTTGAAGATGTGTTTTCAGAGCAAGCACTTTGTTTTTATTTAGACAGCATATTTACATGGGTGGCTTAAAGAGCCTAACCAAATTATAAGGAGTCTTAAGTCACTACTGGGAGCCACACAGCACCCTCACTCACACTCAGACCCCAGTGAAAGTTAGTAAACTGAACCTGCCTTCCTTTTCCCTTAATTTGAATTAAGATGAGTAATAGAGACTTCAATAATTGCTACAACTAATAGAAAATCAGGGCAAATAACAAGAGTTAAGGAGAAATATCAACTAGCTTGACATTTATTGAGCACTTCATCCAACTACAGCAAAATAAATATTTTTTACAAGGGCAGGTAGAACATTTACTAAGATAGACCATATTCTAGATCCCAAGACAAATCCTAATAAGCTTAAAAAGATTTGAATCATACAAAGAATGTTTGATCATAATAGAATGAAATTAAAAATCAGTAACAGAAAGATCTCTGGAAGACCCAAATATTTGGAGCTAAATAGTACACTTTTATTTATTTATTTTTATGATTTCAAGTTTTATTATTAAATTCAGGAAAAGATAGGAAAAAATATTCTGCAATTCAATATTATTTTTTTCTCAGCAGAACATAGTTTCTGTGGTTTTAACAAGGCTATCAAAATAAAAATCTCTAAATCTACTTTGGAAACTATTTTTTTCTTTTTAAATTCTGAATCACATAAATAGTACACTTTTAAATAACCAGTGGGTAGAAGAAGAAACCAAAGGGAGAGTCAAAGTATATTGAATTAAGCAAATATAAAAACATAGCAATTTATCAAAATTTGTGGGATGTCACTAAAGCAGTTCTTAGGGGGAAATTTATAGCACTTATATGCTTATATTAGAAAAGAAAAAGATCTAAGACAAGATTCAGCTTCCATCTTAAGGAATTACATCAAGCTAAGAAGTTTCTGTACAGCAAAGGACACTATCAACTGAACAAAAAGGCAATCTACAGTATGGAAGAATACATTTGTAAACAAGTTATCTGATAAGGGGTTAACATTCAATATATATAAAAAATTCATACAATTGAACACCATAATATCAAATGACCAAATTAAAAAATGGGCAGAGGACCTAAACAGACATTTTTTGAAAGAAGAAATACAGATGGCTAACAGGTACATTAAAAGATGCTCCACATTGCTAATCATCAGGGAAATGCAAATCAAAACCACATGAGACATCATCTCACCTCACACCAGTCAGAATGGCCAGTATCCAAAAGACAAGATATAACAAATGTTGGTGAGGATGTGGAGAAAAGTGAACCCCCCTGCACTGTTGGTGGGAATGTAAATTGGTGCAGTCACTGTGGAAAGCAGTGTGGAGGTTCCTCAAAAAACTAAAAATAGAAATACCGTACCATCCAGTAAGTGCACTTCGAGGAATGTACCCAAAGAAAACAAAACCTCTGATTCTAAAAGATGCATGCCCTACCACCATGTTTATTGCTGCATTATTCACAATAGCCAAGTTACGGAAGCAACCAAAGTGTCCATCAATAGATGAATAGATAAAAAATTATCCACAGTGGAATATTATTCAGCCATAAGAAAGAAAGAAATCCTGCCATTTGTGACAACATGGAAGGACCTAGAGAGTGTTATGCCAACTGAAATTAGCCTGGCAGAGGAAGATAAATACCATATGATTTCACTTCTGTGTGGAATCAAAAAATGAAACAAAATTAAATGAATAAAATAGCAGTAGACTTATAGACAATGAGAAGTCACTAGTGGTTACCATGGGAGAAGGGCTGGGATGGATAGTGGGGAGGGTGAGAGTGATAAAGGGGCACAAAAATTCTCAATCATAATATAAGTTGGCCATGGGGATAGTAGTACAGCATGGAAAATATAGTCATGACTCTATAACATCTTCCTATGTCGATCGGCAGTAACTGCACTTGTTACTAGTAACTGACCTCACCTAGCAGCATCCTTTACATCTATGTTTCTACTAACCTTCTTCCAGTGTCCACTCACTACCTGATTCCAAAGCAACACCCACATTTAGGAATTTCTTATGGTACCCCCTCACTTTCATGTACCCAAATCTGTATTAGTTTTCTATTGCTGCCTAACAAGTCGCCAACTATAGCTCTGCTTTTAGACAGCTCATTTGTCTAGATTAGCCTCATCCAAATAATTTCTTTATCTTAAGGTCAACTGATTAATCAACTTAATTACATTTGCCAAATATCTTTTGCTACATAAAATGGGACATAGTCATGGAAATGATACTGTATCATATTTATATGTTCTCCTTACACTCAAAGGAAAGAGAATTATATATAAAAAGGCAAGAATCATTGTAGGTCATCTTAAAATTCTGCCTACCATGCATTTAATCCACAGTGAATGAAAATAGATCAATAGCTTCATGGAGCAAGGAAGGAAGGGTGGAGGGAAGGGATTATAAAGGGTCTTGGGGAAATTTTGATGGATACTTTTCATTGTCTTAATTGTGATGATGTTTTCATAGGTGTATACATATATCAAAGCTTATCAAATTGTACTCTTTAAAAATTTGCAGTTTATTGTGCATGAATGTGTGTGTGTGTTTACCTCAATAAAGCTCCAAGAGAAAAAGAAATTAACTCATTTTAAATCCTGTAAATTGAGAAGTTAAAACTATGGCTTTAATAAGGGCTCCCCAAAAGGAAATATAAATCCCAATTTATTACAGAAAATAAACAATTAACTAAAATTTAAGAACTGAGCTCAGAAATCTACATCAATCTAGTAACTAAGCAAGTTATCCAAAAACCCTTAATTGGGATTGATATTCTGTTCCTAACAAAAAAGTTTGGAATGGAACTCTTAACCTAGTGGCTACTCTATTTCCATGACTTCAAACTGTCTGCCTTCCTGTTTTCTTAAATTTG
The DNA here is from genome assembly GCF_040802235.1 of Manis javanica. Taxonomy (NCBI): domain Eukaryota; kingdom Metazoa; phylum Chordata; class Mammalia; order Pholidota; family Manidae; genus Manis; species Manis javanica. Next base: position 102,069,996 of record NC_133160.1, read on the forward strand.
GATAAACAGAAGCTGAGCCAAATGTCAAAAATAAGGCAAGAATAACAATAGCAGTATAGACACAGAGAGAATGTTCCAACTCAAATTTGTTTAAGTTGACTCAACCTGATTTACAAGCCACCAGAAGGCACTCAAGTCGTGGTTCTCTGCATGGACAGATATTTAAAAACCTTGCTGGGCAGTTGTGACCGGTGGAAGTTTAAAGGGCAAAAACCTTCAAATCAATTGCCAATATTGAATTAACACCAGTCCAACTGAGAAAACATATAATATTAATTTTTTAAAACAATCATACTTTTTTTAAAAGTGGTAAACATTACTTCTAGAATCCGAGTGTACAACTGGCATAATGTTCTCTAGAATATCTTAATTAAAGAAGAACAGAACCTCAGGTAACAGATGTGTCTATTGGCCAGTCTTAGCTTTTATTGTCTTATTATGACTGAAAACACAACAATTGCTAGCCCACATATCTTTTCTTCTCATGAAAAAAAAATTTTTTTTCACCTTTCATGGGCATATATTTTATTTCACAGACCTTTGTCTCAGATACTGAGAGTTAGTAGAGAGTAATGATTAATCAGAGGCTTTGAAGTCAGCTATATTTCCATCAAACACCTGCTTGTCACTTACTGTGTGACCTTGAAAAATAACCTAATCTCTCTAAGATTCAGTTTACTTGTCTGTAAAACCATGTTATAATAATAGGCAGTACTTCCTGAGCACTTATAGTAGGACACTCCCCATACACAATAGTCTAAGCCCATTATCTCATGTAGTCCTTAAGTGGGTCCTAAAGTGGCCCAAGTAATAAATGACAGAATTCAGATGTGAACCCTAGAATACTGACCTTGGAACCTGGCTTTTAGACACCTCACTAAATTAATTGCCTACTTCATAATGACACTGTGCAGATAATGTATGCAAAACCTCTCAGTGTGCAGCACACACACATAGCCGCTAACAAGAGGAGTTATTATGAATTTCATGGCTCTTTACCAAGTCCAAGTCCTTTACTTGTCACTGACGAGGTTTTCCTAAGATTATTGGAAAAGTGATGCCTTTCAAATAAGACCCTAAAACTTTGACAGTTATTTTATCCAGTACTATAAGTAAATTACTAATCTTTGTGAAAACAGAATTCTAATGGTTCTCATTCTTTCCTACTACAAAGTGCTGAGCCTTCTAACAGGCTCTCCTGCTTCTAGTCTTTGGCCCTACTCCCAAAACTCTCCACAGATGCCAGAGTGATTTCTAAAATGGGAATCTAATCATGTCACTACTTTGATTCAAACTTTCCAGTGTTTCTTTAATTTGGAACTTCTCAAACTATCCTGCCTCATCTTGGGCCATTCCCCTTTGAGAAACCCTGAGACCCTGGAGCAAAAACTGTGCTGGGAAAATCACAGAGAGGCAGGGTTGGAAATGTGTTTGGGATAGGGCTGCCAGACATCCTGAATACACAGGATGTGTCCTGTATTTTAATGACTTTTCCTGCTTCCTGTATTGACTCTTTCAGGACTACCTAAATGTCCTGTATTCAGCTTTCCTCAAGAATTGCAAGAAGTTGGTCATTTGTGCTAGTTTTCCGCCAGAGTAATTGGTCTCTTAGATGACAACACTAGCCAAAATCGTTCCTCCACAAATAAAAATCTGTACAAGCCAGTATGTTCTCTCCTGCACATTTGCCTGAAGGAAGACCAAGAGGAAAATATTAGAGTTAAAATACATATTTTTCCATCTATATGTGAAGACAAGACTGTTCATTAGTCAAAGTTACAAGTCATGAACAAGCAACCACCATGAATTGGTGATAACACATCAGTATGCATGCTCTGAAAATCAGCCTCAGTGTCAGCTTCACGTCAGTAATTATGCTTCTGAAAATCAGTAAATTAATGATGGTGTGAGCCAAGGAAAGCCAGCCAATCAGTGACAACCCCAGGCTTCTAGACAGCAGCCAACCAGTAAGAGCCTCACTCCAGTGACCACACTAGCATAACTGCAAGCCCACCAATCTCTGAACGCTCTCATTTCTGAAAGTCCACCATTGCCGGAAAGCTAGGTTCTCAAAACAGTAATTCAGTACTACTGTGCTTTACAAATACAGCTTTTCTTTGTAAGCAGAGAGGAAATTCATCTTTTTTTCATCAGATACTGAGTTCAATTTATTGTTCGTTCACAAGTTTGCAACTCTTTCAACAGTCCAGCCCTGGTTTACAGTTAGTTATAATTACTGACTTCTGAGTGACAAACTCACCATCACTATATAGTGTTTCCAAATTCAGTGCTTTCTGTTCTTGCACGGCTTGCTTTTAATGTGTGAGTATTTGAACCCCCAAATCCCAAAACATAAGTGTACATTTTGTGATAAATTTTCCTAACAGTGAGCATTTATTAAATGAGGAAAAATTCCTTGGAAATACTCTGCAGTTCTCAATTGTCCATTAAATATAAAAATTGGTAGAAAGTCAGATATAAGTCAGTATATAAAAACTAATATAATAATAACTAAACATGAGATACGTAATTTTTTCAATTAGTGCCAAAGTGTGGTAAAATAATAAATGCTCATGAGACAGTCAGATAAGGAAGATAAATAATCACAGCAGAAGTTGCAATGGGTTTCCACACTGGATATCACCACCAGTCTGTCTTCAGCTCAAATGACTGTTAGAATATGCTTTTGCTACTACTACCAGAAGTATTTTCTGATCCCAAAATTACAAGCAAATTACTGGAATAAAATTTACTGTAATAATAAAAAATGTCCACAATGAAATATCACCTCATACCAGTCAGAATGGCCACTATCCAAAACACAGGAAATAACAAGTGTTGGTGAGGATGTGGAGAAAGGGGAACCTTCCTACACTGTTAGTGGGAATGTAGATTGGTACAGCTGCTGTGGAAAGCAGCAGGGAGGTTCCTCAAAAAACTCAAAATAGAAATACCATCCAATCGGGTCGGTGTACTTCTAGGAATGTACCCAAAGAAAACAAAATCTCTGATTCTAAAAGATACATGCACCCTTATGTCTATTGTCACATTATTTACAATAGCCAAGTTATGGAAGCAACCTAAGTGTCCATCAGTAAATGAATGGATAAAGAAGATGTGGTACATATACACAATGGAAAATTATTCAGCCATAAGAAGAAAACAAATCCTACCATTTGCAACAACATGGATGGAGCTAGAGGGTATTACACTCAGTGAAATAAGCCACATTGAGAAAGGCAAGTACCAAATGACTTCACTCATCTGTGGAGTATAAGAACAAAGAAAAAACTGAACCAACAAAACAGCAGCAGACTCACAGAACCCAAGAATGGACTAACAGTTACCAAAGGGAAAGGGACTGGGGACGATGGGTGGGCAGGGAGGGATAAGGGAGAAAAAGGGGCATTATGATTAGCACACATATGATTAGCACACCTAAGAATAAATTTACCAAGTAGATGAAAGACCTATACACTGCAAATAATAAGACTTGTGAAAGAAATTGAAGAGGACACAAATAAATGGAAAGATATTCTGTGCTCATGGATTGGGAGAATTAATATTGTGAAAATGTCCATAATGCTCAAAGCAATCTACAAATTCATTGCAATCCCTATCAAAATCCCAATGGCATTTTCACAGAAATATAACAATCCTAAAATTTGTATGGAAGAGCAAAAGGCTCTGACTAGCCAAAACAATCTTTTTTATATATATATACTTTTTAAAATTTTGGTATCATTAATATACAATTACATGGGCAACACTGTGGTTACTAGACTCCCCCCATTATCAAGTCCCCACCACATACCCCATTACAGTCATGGTCCATCAGCATAGTAAGATACTATAGAGTCACTACTTGTCTTCTCTATGCTATACTGCCTTCTCTGTACCCCTCCTACATTATGTGTACTAATTGCAGTGGCCTTTATTCCCCTTATCCCTCCCTTCCCACCCATCCTCCCCAGTCCCTTTCCCTTTGGTGACTGTTAGTCCATTCTTGGGTTCTGTGAGTCTGCTGCTGTTTTGTTCCTTCAGTTAGCCAAAACAATCCTAAGAAAGAAGAACAAAGCTGAAGGCATCTGCTCCCTGATTTCAAACTGTATTGCACATCTAACATAGTCAAAACAGTATGATATTGGCATAAAAACAGACACATAGATCAATGGAATAGAATAGAGAGCCAAGAAATAAACCCACACATATATGGTCAATTAATTTATGACAATGGAGCAAGAATATATAATGGAGGGACAGTCTCCAATAAATGATGATGAGAACATTGAACAACCACATGCAAAAGACTATCTTACACATACACAAAACTAACCCAAAATAGATTAAATACTTGAATGTAAGACCTGAAATCATAAAACTCCTAGAAGACAATATAGACAGTAACCTCATTGACATTGGTCTTGTTGATGAGTTTTTGGATCTGACCCAAAAACAAAGGCAACAAAAGCAAAAATAAACAAGAAGGACCACATCAAACTCAAAAGCTTCCACATAGCAAAGAAAACCATCAGCAAAATGAAAAGACAACCTACTGAATCAGAGAAATCATATCCAATAAGGGGTTAATATCCAAAACATATAAAGAGTTCTTACAACTCAATAGCAAAAAGAGAAACAAAACAACCCATTTAAAACATAGGCAGAGGATCTGAATAGACATTTTTCCAACGAAAACATTCACATGGTCACCAGGTGCATGAAAAGTTGTTTGACATCATTAATCACCAGGGAAATGCAAATCAAAACCACCTCACATCTGTTAGAATCGCTATTCTGAAAAAGGACAAGAAACAAGTTTTGGTGAGGATATGGAAAAAAGGGAACCCTTGTGCATTGCAGGTGGGTATTTAAGTTTTGTGAAGCCACAATGAAAAAACACTATGGAAGTTCCTTAAAAAATTAAAAATAAAACTACCATACAGCCCAGCAATTCCACCTCTGTAGTATTATTCAGTCATAACAACAACAAAAAAAAAACACAAAGAAATCTTGCCATTTGCAACAACATGGGTGGACCTTGAGGGTATTACGCTGAGTGAAATAAGTCAGAGAGAAATAAAAGTACTATATGATCTGATATGTATGTGGAATCTAAAAATGGCAACAACAAAAACAAACAAATCCAAGCTCACAGACAGGACAGATAGGTGGTTGCTGGAAGCAAGGTGTGGGAGGTAGGCAAAATGGATGAAGAGGGTCAAATGTTATAAAATAAGTGTCATGGGGATGTAATATACAGCATGTTAGCTATTGTTAATAATACTGTATTGTATAATTGAAAGTTGCAAAGAGAGTAGCCTTTAAAATTTCCCATAAAAAAAGATGTGCACAATGATATTCATTGCTTTTCATTAAGTTAGCAAAAAATTGGAAACAACCTAAATGTCCCTCAGTAGGGGACTAGGTAAATGAGGAATGATATATTTCTGTGATGGAATAACTATATAGCAGTTAAAAAGGAATGAACTAGAACTCTGCATATCAACATGGATTTAAATAGTTGAATAAAAAGCAACTAGCAACCACTGATATGTTTTCTGTCCTTAACAGTTTCGCCTTATCCCAAATATTGTATTAATGAAATCATATAGTATGTAGTCTTTTGAGTTTGGACTCTTTCACTTAACTTAATGCATTTGAGATTCATCCATATTGTTGTAAATATCAGTAGCCTCTTTTTATGTTCAAATATTTTGCCTAATTTTGTATTAGGCTGTCATGTATGTAAACACTGCTCTAAAACAGTTCAATAGAGTTTGGCCAAGATTTTTAAAAAATATTTTTGTGATGTTGTCATCATTCAACAGTTTTCAACTCTTTTGCATTCAGGACCCTTGACTTTCTTGAACAAAGTCATTTGAGAAAGACCTCAGTTAATCTGAAGCACTTAAATCATACTTTAATTCTGAAAAAAAGGCTTCCAAACTTTTTGCTGACTTTTTAAATAATCCATTGAGTGAATTCTACTTATTTATTGATGATACATTTCAATATCTCTTTAGTAATAATATTATGTAAATTGAAAGAGCAAATAATATTATTGAAGTACTCCGGTTCTTAAAGGAAACTGTGAAATGTGCTAAGAATTACAGAAAAATTTATCTGTTTAAGTGTCAAGACTGTTCTTAAAAAGGATGTTACTTATGAACAGGAAAAGAAATTCTGACTTGAAATGGATAGTTACCATGGCACTTGTAATGACTATTTTGTGAAATAATTTCATCCCTTGAAGGATTTGATTTTTTTATGTGAATTTTTCTAAATACTGTTCCAGCATGGGAGCAAGTGGAATTATCATGTGCACAGTTGAATAAGAGAACAAACATTGACGACAATGCTTTTGTCAGTGGACAATATTTTTTAAAGTCATTGATCAAGAGATGGAATAGCATCCTAAAGAATGGAAAAGTTAGTTATACAATGAGAGATGGCATTTTGTGCTTCAGTAAACCAGATTTGAAGAGCAATTCTTAAGAGTTTATGCCAATACCTACTGGCATATAATACAAATATTGAGTGTATTTTTTCATGAATGAATGTTCAGTAGACAAAATATGAGACAAAAGAGTTCCATGGGATCACGGTAGAAGCTATGTCATAATGTAAATAAAATATAGACTCTAACTGTAAGATAAGATTTAAGTAAATCCTGCAAAATAAATAACTGTAAGGACAGCCAAATCCTAGGGGAAATATAATTAAAGAAAAAGAAAGAGGCCTGTAATTTAGATATCTTTATAAAGATTTCAGATAAACAACAAATACTTTAGTATAAATATGTGCCTTTAGATACCTTTATACTTTATTTCAGGTAAACAAGAAATACTTTAGTATAAACATGTCCCATGCAATATTTTTCTTCTATCTTGTACATAAGCCTAGGTAATTTGACATCACTTGAGTTTAACTGGGCATTTTGTGTTTTTATTTGCTAAATCCAGCTACCCTAGACTGGATTCTATCAACTAATAAAAGGCTGATCTCCAGGTGATCATGTTATGATTGTCTTTTTGTGGGAAAGAGTCATTTCTGAAGACAGTCTGGCCTCACGCTCTGCTACAAGCATACTCCAGGTATTACACCTCTTCTAAGACAGGTTGTACCACTTTTGGGTACCATCCATTTAGTCTGCAAATTTGTAGAGAAAGGCATTGGGCTAAGCCATAAAGGACACAGGTAAATTGCCCTCTGGAACTTCCATTCTTTGAACCATCACTGGCATTTCTACTAATCACCTATTATGTCACACCTATAGTATCTTTTCATTTTATTTACATATTATTTATATGTAAACTTTCTGCATATATTCATTAATACAAATATATTCATAAATTATTCTGCTTTTTACTAAGTCAATCTCTCAATATCCAACAACTTTAATATTCAATCCCTATTATTCAAAGATTCTTTGCTAACTTGCCAACTCACTAACATTTATGTGTAATCACAAACTCAGTATTTACATTCTGTCATTTCATAGTCAATCAAGCACAAGCACATGCACAGAGGAGCAAAAAATTTGAGTTGTCTTATGTGCAAGTTCCTAGCTGAGGTCAAACAGGGTAATAGCCCTTTCATTCAGCTCTCATACTGTAAATACATGTCCTTTGGGTGGTCTATTTAGTACTACATCTTTTTATTTTTGCTTTTTGTTGGTGATTTTGCTGTTTAAAATGACCCCCAGGTATAGTGCTGAAGTGCTATCCAATGTTCCAAAGTGCAAGAAGGCTGTGATAATCATGTGGAGAAAGTATGTGTTAGATGAGCTTCATTAAGGCATGAGTTATAGTGTCATTGGTCGTGAGTCCATTTAATCAACAATATATATTAATAAGGTGTCTTTAAACAGAAACACACATAGAACAAGGGCATGTATTGATCAGTGGATGAAAATGTGACCAGAAGCTCATAGGAACCTAACCCTGTATTTCCCCTAGAAGTAGTAGTGTTTAAGGCAACTAAATAGATTATAACTAACTTGCTAATTAAGTGTTTAAGGCTAATTAAGTGTTTAAGGCAACTAAATAGAATATAACTAACTTGATAACAAGAATCAACTGTATGTGTGTGTATGTGTTCATATCAGAAACAATTTTTGTGAAATATACTTACTATGTGTGATACACTGATAATCTCCTATGTTTCCTTTTTAATACAGCTTATAATGGTTTCAACTGCGTGAATAGATTTATAACCCAGTAATAGGCTATGATGGGCAGTTGGAAAACACTGCTCCAGCACACACAGAAAGAAAAGCAATTTTTCTCAGATTAGTAAATAAAGTCAGTATTTGAAGTTGATGAGAAAGATAATGGGCCAAGTTAAATGATTGCTGAGAAATTTAAAGACTGGTAGCAGTAGCTTCTTAGGTTTTCATTATTTTTCCCTCTTTTTAGATGCTGTGTTCATTTCCATTTTCCCATTGGGTGTGTAGCAGTTGTTAACTGTAAGAACCATTTAATTCGTGGGCACCATTTCTCTTTCTGACATTTGAGGGGGTTCATAATCTTCTATCAATGAAGCAGTAAAGAAATGTTAGTTTGAAGCATAGAGCCAGAAAATTTTCATAGATGAAGAAGTGGGTAGTTATTCTTTACATGCTAAATAAAACTGACTTATTCTTTTCAGTAAATATTCAGTTGGAATAGTTCTGTGTAGGCTATTGGTTTGAAGGGACAATGGCAACATTGCACAGCCTTTGTTCTGCTAAGTTATTGGCCAATGGGGGATTCAATCCAGATTAACCAGTTCTGCTATAGTAAAAGAAGAATTTGCATCATGATTATTAATTAGGTGTTGATAACACAGCAGTGTCTACGTCAGGTTAGAAGAGACTATGCTGCCAAAATAAGTAAACCCCAAAATTTCAGTGGCTTATTTTTGTTCGAGTCACAGTTCAATAGAGGCTTATTTTTGCTCAAGTCACAGTTCAGTACTGGCCACAGCACTCCTGTAGGCAGTGACTCAGGAACCAGACTATTTCCATCCTGTTCTGCCATCTTGTACTTTCAAGGTCACACTGGCATTACCATCTGTAGGGGGGAAGGGGAAGACAAAAAGCATAGAACTATTCTGGATGTTTTAGGGATCATTTCTGGAAGTAGCCCTTTACATTCATCACATTCTGTTGGCTAGGACCCAGTCACAGGGCCAACCCAACTCCAGGGGCCTGGGGACTGTGGAGGGGCGCTCAGACACAGGAGAGCATAGTTGTCTCTGCTGCCGGTGGGGAAGGTCCTCCACCCTCCATGCTGGGCCCCACATTTGTGCAAGGGTCCTGTATCTTGGTTTAGAAAGACTCAGGACACTCCTAGATGGCTCTAATGCCTTATTTAACTCTCTTCATCCATGGTTGCTATTAATAAATATTACTGTTACTGTCTTTAGTAAAACTATTTTTAATGTCCTATTCTAAGACTGTTTTAAAGATGATACTCAGAAGGAGGCAGGCCCATAATGTGGATTACTCCTGCATACATCTTATAATAGCAGGAATTATCATTTTTCATAATTACCTCCTAGACAACTCAAATCTGAGTCACCTTGATTCAAACTTTTAAATCTAAATTTGGTAAAAATGTAGATTTCAGGAACTACATCTGCTCTGTTAAATCAGGATCTGTCTTGGTGGAGCTCAGAAATCTGCATTTTAAGATGCCTTTTTGATAATATTTGTGTGTACTAGTATTTGAGAACCACTGCCCAAGAAGAGAACTAAAATATCTTACATTTGAAAGCTGAGTCTGCCTGTGATTACAAATAAACTCAGATATGAGAGCCAATACCAATCTTCTTTTCTAAATGAGAAAAGTCAAGGATAGAAAATTCTAAGATTTAAATTGTCATAATGTTGGCTGAAACAGATGACACAGCCCAGATGATCAAGACCAGAAAAAGAAGAAAGCAAGTCCTAGGCTTTTCTAAGTACCTACTGAAGAGAAGTCACTTGCCAACCTATCCTTCTTGCTAATTTGATATTTTATAACATCCACATCACAGGCTGCTCTGAAGATTCAAAAAGATAACATGTGTTAAGTATTTAACTAAGTACTTGACACCCAGAAGGTTAAATGAACACCAGTAATTATCAAAATCTAACATAACCACTGACAGTCCATGGCCTTTCTGAACTCTAAACAATCCCACAATGGGCCAAGAAATTGAAGGCCCTGTTATTCGATTACCCAAGGAAAGGTGAATGGATGACCCAGGTGACCCTCATGGACACATCGTGGTGTACACCAGGAAATGAGTTAGGGATGCCAGCCACCCAGCTGCACCCTGTCCTGTGGAATCCTGCCAGGGTAAACGATACACAGCCCAACTCCACCATGACTACCACCCAACACACTCACTCAGAGAAGGTTTTAAGCCAAATGTATATCAGTGGATAACTTGCCTACATTTGCCACTTACAGACATGGCCTTGGAGTCTCCTCAAACAGCAAACCATCCATCAGTTCAGAAAATGACAGGGTTCAGTTTCAATGGGTCTATCTGCCTCCTCCCAGGGATGTGGTCAGGAAGACAGAAAGAGAAAAAGAGAGGGAGAGAGAAAGGAGGGAAGGGGAAGACCTAAAGTGCCTAAGGCTACAGGAAGAATCATGCTACCATGTGTTTCATGAGCTACTATGAATTTAAATAAGCAAAAGATCCCTTTTAACTTTGTTATGTAAGATCTGAGCAAAACTAAAAAGAAGACAGTGATTAACATTGAAAAGAAAGATTCTTCCAAAATATTAATGGAATGATCATAAGAAAGGGAAAATAGCATGCTGTGTTTTTCAAACTATAGATCACAACCCCTTAATGGATCATAAAACCAATGTTAGTGTATTTTCTAATGGAAGAATAGAATAGAACAGGGCATCCCATTAATAAGAATATTTGAAAATGATTTGTTTCACTTTATATGTATATTTGTGTTAAGATATAGTTTGTATTTTTTATAGTGGATTTTAGTGGGTAAGTTTGAAAATGTATAGCAGAAAGCTAACTGCTCTGGAATCAGAGGGACTTTGAATCCAGGCTCTACTTGTTAGTTTTATGACTTGTGACAGGCTTCAATTTGCTCACATGTAAAATGGGTATAATACATACAAGAATTCTTGGGAGGTAAAATGGGATCATGTATATAAAACCCTTTAGCACAGTGTCTGCCACAAAACAATCACCTAATAAATGTCAGTTTCCTTCTCCTTTCCATTTCAGGCTTTATGTATATAAATAGATTCAGGTACCACAGTAACAGTCATTTAATTTCCAGTGGCCTCAGTTTCTTCATTCTGAAATAAAAGAGCTGAACTAGATAAACTAGTGCTTTGTCTGCTCTACAATTGTCTGACTTAATTAAATGGTCATTCTGTTATCACATCAGACAGATTCTCATTGACATATATTTTAAATCTCAAGTGATAAAGAGATCTCTCTCTTTTCTTAAGCTTTGTGTTTGGAGATCATTGTAGATTTACATACAATTGCAAAAATAATAGAGCAATCTTGTGTACCTATGGTAATAAGAAATCTGTATTTGGTCTTTCTCCCTGATTCCTAACATACAGCACCTAAAACCTTTGGACTCTCCAGAGTGACAAGACTGTCCTTTGTATGCTGAGAGATGACTGGGGGTTGGGGGCTCCTAGATGGCTGAGGGATGTGTGCTGGTCACCAGAAAGACCAGGGCATGATTTGAGGGTCAGAACTTGCAGCTCCAGAACTTGCACCTTCAAAGAGGGGAGGAGCCAAAAGTTGATTTAATCAACAATGACCAATGATTTGATTAATAATGCCTATACAATGGAACCCCCATAGATACCACAAAATGACAGAGTTTGGAGAGGTTCCAGGCTAGTGAATAAATCAGTGTGCTGGGAGAGTGGTGCACCCAGAGAGAGTGTGGGAGCTCCAGCTCCCCTCCCTCATACCTTGCCCTTTGCATCTCTTCTATTTGGCTGTTTCTGAGTTGTATCCTTTATAATAAACCAGTTAAGTAAAACTGCCTTCCTAAGTTCTGTGAGCAGTTCTAGCAAATTATCAAACCTGGGGAATGGGTCATGAGCACCCCTGATTTTTAGTCAGTCGTCCAGAAGTATGGCAAGCCTGGAACTTACCAATGGTGTCTAAGGTAGGAGCAGTCTTATGGAATGGGTCCTTAACCTGTGGGATCTGGCACTAACTTAGGTAGATAATGTCAGAATTAAATTGAAATGCAGGGCACCCAGCTAGTACAGGAGAATTGGTTGGTGTGGGGGAAAACCCCACATACTTGGTATCAGAAATTTTGTGAGTAAAAATAGCTCTGGAATACCCTTCACCCAATTTCCCCCAATGGTAACATCTTGTAAAACTATGATACAATATCTCAAGCAGGGTACAATCCATTGAACTTACTCAGGTTTCTTTGTAGGTGCCATCTGAGACTGATTAGCAATGGTTAACTGAAGTGCAGGCTTGGAGTTGCCCTACGTCCTGATTTAGAAGTAACAAATATCCGGAATACTCAGCAATGTCTGCCATTGGCTCACAAGTGGGAGAGTACTAACGTGCTGATTCTGAAGTAAGTAAACAAAATGTTTGAATTAAACATTCAGAGCTAGTGCTTAGTGATGTATAATGTATCTGCTTTTTAAAATGTATTATAAATGTTTTAACATACCAAGATACAAAGAAAGGGTAAAAAGTTCTCTCTTCATCAGGAAATTATATAAGCAGTTCCAACATACATTTAGGTAGATATATTTACTTCCACAGAGAGAACAAGCCTTCATATACTCAACTATAAAATTACTCTTTGGGCATCTTTCAGTGATTGAACCATTTTTATGTCGCTAAAAGACTGAGGCAACCTTAAATGAAAATATCTATTTGCTACATTTTTTCCACAAACTCTATGTGAAGTCATAAGATTCATCAATTTAATTGAAAGGTGAATGAAAGAAATAGGATAATCAATTTAAATGAATTTTTCTCAAAAGGTTTTTTCAAGTAGACTCAAAGATAAATGTTATGGGAACTTTGCTTTCAGGAAAAATATCTCTTAGATTTTCTCACAAACTGAAGAGTTGCTTTGAATGTCTGAGATTTATTGTTGAGAAGGCAGTTTAATATACAAGCAATGGAGGAGACATTGGTTATTTTTGTCTTTGGCTCAGCAATTTGCTATCTTAAACTATCTATATAAAGCACTTAATACAGTGTCTGGCACATACAAATATGAGACAAATGTTTGCTGCTATGATGATGTTGATGATGATGCGGATTCATAGTTTTGTAAATTCTAGTAAATCAAGTGACTTTTTTGAACCTCAGTCATTTCATTTGCAAAGGTGTGAAGAACAATAATGTATTTTATGCCTACTTCACAGGGTTATTATAAAAATCAAACAAAATTATGCTTGTAAAAACACTTTATAAACAGAAAAGAACTATGGATATAATTCTCTCCCTTTCCCTACAGAAAAGGTAATTACATATAAATGTCCTAAAGTCTGATACTGCAGAGTGAAAACCCTTGGCACTATTTTCAACTGCGGTTCCAAGCTCCCTCCTCCAACCTCCACCTCCTGCTGCCACTCCCTTTGCTACCGCCTTCAGAGCATTAGTGAATTGTTCACCTCTGCTGGGACTTCAGCCCTCCTCTGTGCTGGGGGTGTGCAACAAAAGCAGTTTGGCAGAGAGAATAGTTATAGACACCAAATCAGTGGACAGGGAAAACTACAGCAAATTGACATGCATACACATGCAAGATGTTTATATGAGACTGTACTATACCCAACAACATGGCAAAGTAAATTACTTCTCTCTGCAATTAAAACACTGTCAAAGTTATAAAACATAAATCAGTATCTCAGTAATGCATACAGTTGAGGAAGGTATTATTTCACACAAGCTAAGCTGATTCTTGGACCTCTTTGCTATAGAGTACCCTCTCACTGATATCAAAGGGTGTGATCTCTCTGGGAAAGACAGAATAGCGCAAGGCTCAGCCCCTACAAGAGAGAGCTGGTTAACTTTGGTAGGCCTAGGTCTTCACTTGGAGTATTGCCAAGGTACTCAGTCATAAAGGAAATGTCCAGTGCTATAATTATGTCTGTATTTTGTCTAAATTGATGGCTTCTGTGTTTGAGGGGGCAGAAAGCTGTATCACAGTTATCTTCAAAGTTTGAAGATATATGATAACTAATGTCACCAACATGCCCAAGTTGCAAATCTAGAAAGGATTGATTCATTTTTCAGAAATGTTGATGTTGTTTCAGCAGGGCTATATTTCATCAGTATATAAAATCAGATCACAGGGACACAAGATCACAGTTCAAACTTTGACTTAACCAGCACAACATAAAAAGCACATTTCTAAAATGGTTCTAATTTGTACTTTTACTGGCAAATCAGAAAAAAAGCTTTAAACAGGCACACTACAAAATAGCAGAAAATAACATTCTTTAAAATGTTTTTTAAACTAAGTTTGAATTGCATATTTAATGACAAAAATATCTTCATAAAAATTAGAAAACTTTTCTGTATATATTATGTATATTGTATATCTGATATGTATAATGAAATAGGAGCAGTTTTAGGATATGACCAGATTCTATAATTAGCCACTGTCAAGATGAAAAGGTTAAAAGAGAATTTTGATAGATATCATTCAATGTAGAAGTGAATGATACCAAAAGACCCTATGTAGTAGGCCATTTCATTCAGCTACTTGGGACACATCTTGGCAGAAAATTCAAGCTGGCATTCATTCAGACTCTCTTCTCAGTCTCTGAGCCATTGTTTCTCTCATCCTTAGACCCTTTCTTGTGGATTTGTCACTTTAGGACATGGGACTCCAGGACTCCCTGCATCAAGTTTTTGTCTAGACACTTACTGCATATCTATAAGCTGTCCTCTGAATAGACTTTCTGTAGTATCTGCTGACGAACAACTATCCAGATTCTTAATTTTCTCAGGAATTATTTTAACTTTGCTCCCTCTTACTTGATAACTAAAGGATATGGATCATTAATCAATTACAGACAATAGTTATACTTCAAACCCTGGAAAGAAGCCTCAATTTAGAAATAACTGTGACCAGGTACCTGACAAATGTCTAATTGAGAAAGTCTAAGGAGCATGTTAAATTTCCCAGCCTCTGGGTTGTTTTATCCTTGTATGAACTGCAGAAAATAATCTTACCTCAACTAATAATAACAGCTAGACTCTAATAAGAATCTAATATGTGCTGAGCACCAAGAGCTTTACATGGATTAAATGGATTAATTTATTTAATCCTCACAACAATCTTATAAGGTAATACTTATTTTATCCCTGTTTCACAAATGAGGACACAGGGAGGTTAAGTGCCTTGCCTAGACCTGATGCAGTAAATAGTGGAGTCAAGATAAACCCTAGAATCACATTTCTATCTCAGTCCAAAGGAGTGTATGAAACTCACTTTTTTACTCTCAACTTAAAGCTTGATTTTATGTTGCTAGTCTTGTTTTTCCTCTCTTTAATCAACTAAGCCCAACATCTTGATTGTATGTGTTTTTATTTGCTCCCTCAATTCTTTCTCCTATCAAGGGAGTTCATAAATAAATAAAATGCCAATTGGGATTTTTTTCCAAAATATTGTTATTTGTGACTAACTATATCATCATTATCAATAATATGAAGCATGTATATTTGTTTGTGATATCCTAGACTCTAACTGAAAAGTAGCAAAATCTAGTCAATAGAAATTGAATGGGATTTGGTCAGATTGGTACATGTAAAACTGAAAGTACTGTCATTAAATGAAATTTAAAAGTAAACATCTTGCCGCTTCCCTTTCCCTTCCCAGTGCTAGAAGTCAGCAAGGTGGCTGCAGATGTCAGGACAGCAAAGGTTTTGGGCACTATGGGGAGGCACAGGCTAGGAGATGAATTGGCCAAGGACATGGGATAATAGAGCAGAGAGATAGAGGTGGCAATAAGAGGAAATGACTAGAATAGTTGGGAATTGGTTACACTGAGCAAATGAGTAAATAAATTGGGAAAAATGATAACCGAGTTTCTTATTGCCAGAAAAGGTGTTTGAACCATGGAAAGGGGGAAGGCTAAAAATTTGAGATTTGGAATTAGAATCAAGGGTAACAATGTCAACTCATGGTTTTATAATACATGTACACAGATAGATATTGAAATAGTTATAGATGTATATGTCTGTATTTATAGGCATGCTTATATATCTTAACTGTCTCTACTAAGAAAGCCTAGAAGCAACAATACCGCAGGAGTAACGAATACACCAAGTACCCAGATTTTGGTTTCTAAATACCATTCTCCTCTGAAAGAAATCAGAGCTCCTTGGAGAAATAGCTGATTTTAGGACTGAGTCAAATAAAGTATAAGAGGAGCCTGGAATGTCTTTTTATATCAGAAAACACACAAATACTTAAAAAATTATGGAGATATTGTCACAAGAGCATGGGAGCCAGTTTGAAGAGGCTCCCATTGGCCAACATGAGGACAATTAGAACATCAAAATAAATAATGGTAGTAACAGATGAAAACCAATAATAAAATAACAATCCATGAGTCCATACAGGTATAAAAAAAAGAATAAGTAAATAAAAGGAGTAGAAGACAAAGTTCTTCCTTACTTTATCAACTAAATTTCCTTACTAATATGTCAACTATTAAATATAGAAAATAGAGAATAACTACTGTGCAATCATCATAAAAAAGATTGAGACAGAAACTATCAATGGATGCTGAAGCTGATGAGCAGAGATTAGATGAGGTACAGGATATTAGCAAAATATCAGAATAACTCCTCTCATATATATACACCCCAATACTAATCAACTGCAAAGGAGAAAATGAAGACTTTAAGGTAGAGAGAGCAACAGGTCAGGTGGTAAGGTTAGTGCCACTAGGAGTAGGGTGGGGTAAGCTCATGTCCCCGGTGCGAGGCACTGAAAAGAGCACAGCATTATTTCAGTGGTGCCCAGCAGCCTCGTCCCAAGAACACACCACCTGGTCCCTGCTGATGCAAGGCTTCGGTTCTCTAAAGCAGACATATGAAAGACAGATAAAGAGTGAGAATTGCTTCAAAGTGAAGGTGTCTTAACAGACAACACAGTTAAATGTAAATCATTTTCCTAGAGAGTATCCAGAATCAAAAAGGAAAAAGAGACATTTGTCAAAATTTGAACAGTCGTTAGATTAGACCATGTGTTCTACCAATGTTGATGTTTATTTAGAAAGCTGTGGACTGTGTTTATATGAAAGTATCACTAATTTTAAGAGGTACACTCTGGAATATCTTGGAATAATGGGACTCATTTCTCCAACTTACTCTCCAAAGGTTCAGAAACCGATTAATAATGATAATGGAGTGTGGGTGACACAGCAAATGCAGTAAAATATTACGTTTGAGGAATGTAGGTGAAAGAGCTACAGCATTTCTTTTATCTGTTCTGGCAACTGTCCTGTAATTTTGGGATTATTTCACAATAGATTATTTAAATTTTTAAACGTAAGCATCTTCATTATATTCATAGAATCTTAAGACAATTTGATTAAAAGCAAAAAATTCAGCTAGTTACATTTCCACACACACTATTGTAACAAATGTTTTTCTGCTAGAGTGATCAGTGACATATGGACACTTGCTTCCTGTCACAGAAAGTGACAGCGAGTTAGATTTAATTTTGTGTATTTACCTCTTGACATGAATCTCTAACTTTGGGCCAAATGTGTCTAGTTTGAAAGACAATGCAAAAATTGTAATTGATTATGAAAACACTGTTTTTCTATGAAAATACTATTTTTATGGGAAGCAGTTTGCATGATGCCATCTTAAAACAAGTAAACTTGTGGCATTGAACACAGAGAAGACCCTTTTACAACATGTCACTCCGGAGTTCAGACATAACAAGTAAAACCACTGTCAAAATATATGATGTGAACCTGCTGTTTCTAACATCATTAGCTTTTCTGACACACATTGGCCTTATTATATGATTATATGATCTCTTTTTCAATAATATTTGCTCATAATGTTATAGTAGTGGGACTACAGTTTATGGAGTTTTATTCATTCCTTCATTTATTCACTCATCCTTTCACTCAACAAGAATTCAGTGAATTGCTAATATGTTTGTAGCAACTTGGAAAGCTCCTTGAGAGTTACAAAGAAGCATGTAACACATTGTTCTTGCCTGTGAGTCCTGTGAATTGGTTAGTCAGCTTGCTTTGAAATATGCAGAAATGTGTACCTGATGCCTCTTCTACATACACCTGGGCTTGGGTAGAGGAGAAAACCAGTGGTACTCATTGTCTTGGACTGTGAGGTTTGCAAGTTACCAGACACTTCCTGGGATCTGAATGTATGTGGAAGGTGAGTTTTCATAAAAGAATTCCTGAAATAGTCTTTTCTAGTATTATCAAAAGGGTTTTTATTTTGGAACTTTTCTTTTCATTTAATTTCACAGTTCTAGGAGTGAGGATAAGAGTATGGAATTGAAAATGTATCAGCTCCATAGCACAATGTGTCTGTGTTTTAAAATAGACCAGAATCAAGCTCAGTAGTGTCACACTACCTTCTATAGTGCCAGACCCCTCTGCACCCCTCTAGTCCTCTCTACACCCATCCTGCCAGTGGTGAAACACAGCAGCCCAGCTCTCTGGAGTTGAGCAGTGGAGAAAATCTGATGATATTTGGTACTCAGGCTGCAAGACTGGCAAGGTGCTGGAGGTCTCTTGGGGCCTAATGAATTTGGAAAATGAATAACAAGAGACAGAAGACTCTCCCTGTAGGATCCTCCCGGGGCAGCAGGCGACATGGTGGTTTCTGTGACCTTTGCCACCTGGTGGCACATCCATGACTATGTCGCCCTATATGGCAAAAGGGACTTTGCATGTATAATTTAGATTATGAATCAGTTGACCTTAAAATAGGGAGATATCTTGGACAACTTGGCTGGCTCCAAAGTAACCACCTGAGCTCTTAGAAGTAGAAAGGCAGTGCAGAAAGATTTGAAAAACGAGAAGCATGCGATGCACGACTGATGGCTTGAAGATGGAGGAAGCCACTTGTCAAGGAAATTGGAACTCAGTCCCACAGCTACAAGGTACTGATTTCTGCCGACTCCTGAAAGAGCTTGGAAGTGAATTCTTCCTCAGAGTCTCCAGAAAAGTATCCATACCTGGCCACACCTTGATTTTGGCTTGTAAGACCCTGAGCAGAGAATCCAGCTACACCCATAGCACTCTGAGATAATAAGGGTATGTTGTTTTAAGCCACTAAATTTGTGATAGTTTGCTACACAACAATGGAAAACAAATACCCTAGGTATTGAAGTTGCCATCTTATGTAGTAGAAGGTAATGATATAGACTAGAGGCCTAAAAACATGATCATATCTTACTCCTATTTTTTAAACTGTATTAGAATCCAGCAAAAGACAGTATGATAGAGAAATACTATGATTCGCCGATGCATTCTCTTCCTGTGCACACACTTCCTAGTTGTTAATGCATCTAGGGTGAAACCATGAGCTAGAGTTCTGGTCAAAGGAATGTGGGCAAAACAGGCAAATGAGCTTCTAAGCCTGGTCATCAGTTGTTGCATGCAGTCTTCCACTGTCTCTATCGCCCCCTGTTGGCAGTGAAGGAATCTATGAAAGCAGAGCCAGAAGATAGAGGGAATGACATAAGTTTGCAGACTTTCTGTTTTACTTTCTATTGTCACCAGTATTTCAAATAAGGCTATTTTAACACCAACTTAATAGGAAGGATATGCTCTCATTAAAAAATGACAGTCCTCAAGAGAGAACAGTTGACAATCCAATGTGATATATACATTCCACACTGTCTTTATCCTTTGCATTTCATCTTGTATTATTGAAACCTTTGTCATGGACTGGCACTAGGTTGAAGACAAGCACTGGGGAAGCACTGTACTAGGGGCAAATCTCAAGTGATATTTATGATATGGGGACTACAGAGCTCCTGGACGTTTCACCAGGGTCAGATTTCCATGAAGACAGTGAAGCTTAAGGTTCAGAGCCATCATTTTTGCAGCCCCTCCCAGAACTCTGGGAGGGACCCTAGCCATAGAGTCACATGGTCATAGGACTCTGTGAAATCTGCAAAAGCACAAAAATTTAACCACTATCAGTGAAGACCTCCATCTCTTTCCATTCTGACTTCGCCTTACGTCCACTAATACTGAAGTGGACACAGACACACTGGGGGTCCAGCTAAAGTGAAGGGTGAAATGGGGATACCTTCTGTTTGAGTTGAGTGGAATATGTTTATGGTCACAGTCCTTCCCATGTCCAGTGAAGTCACGGCCAGTTGTCCCAGTGTAGAATCAGCTTCCAGGAATACTCCCAACACCCACTGTGCCAACTCACCTGCATCATGAACTTGCAGCAACAAAGCCAGTTCAAGAACTGAACCTCTCAAACTGCAATAGGCACCAGAAGAATGTAGGTTGTCAATAAATGCTAAATAGAAAGTATGAAAGAACAGTGTAAGGCAGTTAATTAATAAAAATATTTTTATGGGTTTTTTATGTTTGTGAGATCTGCCAGATTTTTTAAATTTGTAATTTGATGTGCTTTATTTTCTCATTCTACAGAAGAGTTTATTTTCTTACCTAATTTTATATGGTGTCTCTTAAAAAGAACTCCAAAATTGTTCAAGCTACAGGCTCCACAAAACCTGGATTTTCCCTTCCCCACCCCGACACTTCACATACCTCACTTCTCAGTGACACAGGAACCTGTCTTGTCACTCTCCCAGTCCAACTGTCAAGTGAAATCTGTCAAGTGAAAAGTGTCCAAAACTTCCCTCATAACTAGGTGCTCTGAGTTAATCGGTCCTGTGTGAGACCTGGGCACACCTACTGTTCAAAGTTCTGCAACTAGTTCTGATATTTGGCCCAGGTTGCAATTCTGGGGGTGCCACGCTTTGGGGCACTTGCTTTGCAAAGGGTGAGTCATCTCTCCTTACGGGCTATGACATCAGTTTAATGGGTCTCAATCAGCATTGTTCTAGTAGGATGGAATGAGATGGTCATGCATCACAAGGTTAGTGGTTTGGGTCAAACTTTTGTTTCAAAACAACATAAAACTATAATATCTACAATATCTGTATTGCCTTGAGGGGTCCTGTTCTTAATGCCATGGCCTTTAGAAGTTTTACAGCATCAATTTCAGGAATACCAGAAACTGTTCAAGTCAAAAAAGAATGACCTGGAGTTTAATTGTAAACAGCCTATCTTGCTTATGCCCTTAAGAATAACTTTGTTACAGGACTTGAAGGGAAAACTTCAGAATGGAGAAATTATGAGCTCACAAACATTTTTTTATAGGAGGTTTAAAGTGATGATGGGGAAGGAGGGATGTTCTGTGTGTGTGCTTTCGAATCCTGGAAATACTAAAATAACTGTACAAGGAGAAAAGACAACTTGAGGGCTTTTTTATAAATTGTTTTACTATGGAATGTGGTGCTGAAAGGAAGTAGAAGTTTGGAAAAGTTTCCTCCATACAAGCAAAAGTTTCTATCTGTGTCTTTTTTAGAAGGAAGTAATTACCACACACAAAAGAACATGGTCTGAAAGCGAATGGTGTCACATTTTGTAGGCACAAAGACCAAGTTCTTTCTACTCAAAATTTTTTTGTTAAAATTTTATAACCTGAGGTTATTTGAGCTACCCTAGGATAACCAAATTAGAAATCACCATTGTCCATAAAAAATGTTCCCCAATGGAGACAGATATTACTGGGGGAGGAGGATGTCAGGAGATAGAAATGCTTGGAAAATCTTTTTCACAGTACAAATGCCCATGCCTGTCTCTACTGCTCCTCTAGGTTAAGTACCAGTGATACAAAAGAAGGTAGAAAAACAACTCCATAGCTAAACTGTTGGAAGTATAATGGCAGTGGCCGCAAGTTCTCCAAACTTTGTAATTAACTTTTCCTTTAATTTACAAACTACGCAAGATACAATCTGCATATAATGGGAAATCCAGAGCCTTCTCCAATGATCCTGTGATTTGAAGATGACTGATGTTCTCCTAGACCCATGTCACTGCAAATTCCCACTTCTGCAGAATTGAAATCAAGGTGTTGGCAGGGTTGCTTCTTCTGGAGGCTCTGAGGAAGAAACCGTCCCAATCTCCCTCCTAATTTCTGGTAGAATTACCAGCAGTCCTTGGCATTCCTTGGCTTGTAGCTTCATCTCTGCCTCTACTGTCACACTGTCTTCTTTAGGTATTTTTCGGTGTTCTTGTCTTGTTATAAGAGCACCAGTCATTGGATTTAGGGCCTACCCTAAATTCAGGATAATTTCATGTCAAGATTTTTGACTAAGTACATCTACAAAGTTGCTGTTTCCAAATAGGTAACATTCTGAAGTTCTCAGTAGACATGAGTTTTGGGAGGCATTGTTAAACCCACTAAAGCGGCCTAAGAGGAGAAAGACTGAACTATCAGGAAAAAGAAAGTCTAGGAAACAGGCATATAGTGGGACATCTGCAAGCAAGAGAGACCAGAGCTGAGTGCTCTGTATAACATCACGCAGTTCACATCTTGTTTTCCTCACTCGACAATAATTTGTAGAAATGCTGAAAAGCATTTGGATTAGCTCTAACTCATTATTTTTAATGGTCACATAATACTTCATGACATTCCAAGACTTTTCTGGCTATGGCCCCTTTCCACATTACAGCATCCTATTAAATTTCTCTTGTGCTATGAAAATGGGATAAGAAGCCAAGAACAACAGGTGGTAAGGACACCTGAGAAGGTCCTGTCTGACTTGTCCCCCCATCAGATAATATGCTTCCTCTCCCCCAACTCCAATTTCACACTACACATCCAAATTTAACAGTGCAGAGAAGAATTACATTTCTGCAGCTGATAAATTTAATTCTGGGAACTGGGTTATATTTTTAAAATCCATTTTTGGCCATAGCTAATAAAGCTACTGTTCTCCTCTGAAATAAATGATGAAAACAGAGAAACTCTTTGAAGAACTTTCTGGGAGACTTGGCAATAAGATAATAGTGTTGAAAAGCTGCAAAAACATTGTCAGAGTCACTGTGCATAGAAGAGGGTTAAAATTAAGAATCCGAAAGTCTGGTGTGAAAGTTCATCTAGGTCCTTTTGAAGATCACTGTGTATGCACAAATTTTCTTAACGACAAACCTCAGACTGATTTAGGAAGGGAAAACAGAGATGGTTAACAACATGTCTACCTTCCGGCTGTCCTCCAAAAGGCAGCAGCCGCTGCAAGATGCCCTTATATGGCATTTGTTTCCTGTTGTCCTGTGTGAAGACTGTCAGGACATATGAGGGCAAGTGGCACTTGCCATTTCCTGGAAGACAACCACAAGGCCAACTCTGTAATTACCGAGAGGCTCTGTCTAAGTGCCACAGCCAAAATCAGGCACTAGCCACTGGAAGAAGTTACTGGAGCTCTGGGTAGGTAAGTTGTACATGGAGAGTAAAGAGTCCAAACCACATCTGGTCAGATCCTACCAGGAAAGCTTTGCCTCTACAGATGCTGCAAGAAACATTTCTGCATGAGGTGGTTGATGATTACCTCAAACGGCTGTGCTTCCAAAATATCTTCACAGAGGCATAATTTCATGGACACAAATAAAGATTTCTTGAATATTTAGAGATGATGTTTACTGGCAACAAACCCTGTATTAGGCTAAGCTGTTTTCTAACTGTCTTGTCTTGCCTAACTGGATATCAGATTGAAAAATCACCATTATACCAGCTAACAACTGGCTTTAAATAACCTCTAGGAAGAGTCTGCCAACAATTTCATTTCCTTGCAATGCAACAAGCAGTAAATTAGCTATGGTTAATATCAGCATCTGTACTTTCATGGCAAACAAACCAATTCTGATACCATATCTAAGACACAAGTCTACTTGTAATCATTTCCCTTGGAAGCTATAATCTTTTGTTAGTATAAACAAGAAGCAAATTACCTTCTAAAAGAACACCTGTTTTTCTTGATTAAAAATTAAATTATTGCACATTTCATTTTTACTGTCTCCATAATTTTCTATAACCTTTTATAAGTTGTTTTCAAACTTTATCCCAGATACTGTCTCTTCATAAGAAATCTTCCCATAAGGTTAAACAGATAAAAGCAGAACTGTTTTGATTAAAGAAGTTTGACATTGTCTCCCCTCCTTGTATTACCTCCCATAAAAAAAATAAATTGATAAAAAATAAACTGTAATAGTTGGTGAGTTAATTTAATATTATTTGAATATTTTTCTTTATTTTGGAATAAATAAAGACTCACAGGAAGTTGCAAAAATTATACAGAAAAGTCTTGTGAACCCTTCTCCTAGCTTCTCCCAAAAATAAAATTTTATATAACTATAGTGCATTATCAAAACCAGGAATACCAACTGGACATAGGCTTTACTCAAATTTCACTACTTTTCACATATATTCCCTTTGCATGACTCTAGGAAATATCATCATGTGTATAGATTCCATCACCACAAGACTCCCTTGTGGGTCCCCTTTACAGTCACACCTTCCCTCTATCCCCATTCTGAACCTCTGGAAACCATGGCTTTGTTCTTCTCTGACTTGATCCTTATAATTTTGCTGTTTCAAGATTGTGATATACATGGAATCATGAGGTGGGTAACCTTTTGAAATTGGCTTTTTTCACTTAGCATAATGCCTCAAGATCTGTCCAAGTTGTTGATGTGTGTATCAAAAATTCACTCCTTTGATTTTGGTTTAAAGATGGCAGTGTGAGAAGTGAGAGAGAAACCTCCTCCCAAAGCAATACATAATATGGAAATTTAGCAAACACACTAGTCCTGAAAGAGTAACAGGAAAGAAGACTGCAGCAGACTGCCTACACCTGGGGGACAGAGCAGACCTCACCAGAAAAGGGTAAAGTACCAAAGCCCTGATCCAGTGGGACCCAAGCCCTTCCCCTACCCCAGATCACTGGTGTGTGGAAGAGAAACAGAGCAGGAAGGAGGTGGAGGCCTAAGACTGCCGAATACCCAGCCCTGGAAATCTGCTCTGGGAGCATGAACCTACATTACATGATGCTCTAGAGATTAGTGGGGTTGGACAGCTAACACAGAGAGAATACTTGGAGAGACTGAGATTCCAACTGCCTGTGAACAACAGGTACCCACAACCGGCCACTCTGGGACAAAAGAAAGGCGGGCAGTCTGAGAGACTTCCTGATGGCAAGAGGGCTGCTGAAGGGGCAAGGATTGCACAGAGCTTGCTGCTCTGGAAAAAGGACAAGTGGACAAACTGTCCTGACACACTCAGTGCAGCAGGTTGGGAACTTTCAAGAGCTCCAGGTACTCCATCCCCCTGGCTGGCAATGAAGTTATGAGGGCCCCCACCATGATATGCAGCCTGCCACTCCTTCCTCTAGGCTGGCACTGGCTTGCAAACTGGCTGACTCTGCCATTGTGCCAGGCCAGTGAGAGGGTGGCCCCACCTACAGCATCTACAAGTGCATAGCATCAAGGCTCCTCCCTGTGCACTTGGCCCATTGGCCCTGGCAGTGGAGACAGGCACTGCAGCTGGGAAGCAAAAAAAAGAGCTCTAGCCTCCCAGCAGCACTTCCTGAAAGAGATTTCAAAATAAAAGTCATAAACATGCTCATGGAGCTGCAGAAAAATATTCAAGAACTAAGGGAGGAATTCAAGAATGAGATAGAAACTTTGAAAAATACAGTATCCAAAATGAAACATACAATGGAAGGATTTAAAGGCAGATTAGATGAAGTAGAGGAGATGGTAAATGACATAGAAATTAGAGAACAGAACTACAAAGAAGCTGAGGCACAGAGAGAAAAAAGGAACCCTAAGAATGAAAGAATATTGAGAGAACTGTGTGACCAATCAAAAAGAAACAATATTCGCATTATAGAGGTACCAGAAGTAGAAAAGAGAGAAAAAGGTATAGAAAGTGTCTTTGAGGAAGTAATTGCTGAAAACATCCGCAATCTGGAGAAGGAGATAGTGGCTCAGGCCATGGAGGTGCACAGACCTCCCAACACAAGGGACCCAAGGAAGACAACACCAAGACATATAATAATTAAAATAGCAAAGATCAAGAATAAGGACAGAATATTAAAAGCAGCCAGAGAGAGAAAAAAAGATCACCTATAAAGGAAAACCTATCAGGCTATCATTAAACTTCTCAACAGAAACCTTACAGACCAGAAGGGAGTGGCATGATATATTCAATGCAATGAAACAGAAGGGCCTTGAACCAAGAATACTCTACCCACCAATATTATCTCTTAAATTTGAAGGAGGGATTAAACAATTTCCAGATAAGCAAAAGTTGAGGAAATTTACCTCCCACAAACTGTTTCTACAGTGTATTTTAAAGGGACTGCTCTAGATGGAAGAGCTCCTAAGGCTAAATATCTGTCACCTGAGAAAATAAAACCGCAGTAAAGGAAGTGGACCAATTAATTACTGACCAAATGCCAAATTAAATCAGCTACCCACAAAGTCAGTGAAGGGACACACAAAGAATACAGAATATAACACCTAACATATAAAGAGTAGAGGAGAAAGAAAAAGAGGGAGAAAAAAACACTCTAGACTGTGTTTGTAATAGCATAATAAGCAAGTTAAGCTAGATAAAAGTTAGACAGTTAGATAGTAAAGAAGCTGCCCTTGAACCATTGGTAACCATGAATCCAAAGCCTGCAATGGCAATAAGTACATATCTATCAATAATTACCCTAAATATAAATGGAATGAATGCACCAATCAAAAGACATAGAGTCACTGAATGGATAAAAAAACAAGACCTGTCTATATGCTGCCTACAAGAGACTCACTTCAAACCCAATGACATTCACAGACTAAAAGTGAAGGGATGGAAAAAGATACTTCATGCAACTAAAAGAGAGAGAAAAGCAAGAGTTGCAGTACTTGTAACAAAATAGACCTCAAAACAAAGAGACAAGAGAAAAAGAAGGGTATTGCACAATGACAAAGGTGTCAGTCCAACAAGAGTATATAACCATTGTAAATAACTCTGCACCCAACATAGGAGCACTCAAATAGGTGAAACAAATACAGAATTAAAGGGGAAAATCGAATGCAATGCATTCATTTTAGGAGATTCAGCACACCACTCACTCCAAAAGACAGATCAACCGGTCAGAAAATAAGTAAGGACACAGAGGCCCTGAACAACACATTAGAACAGATGGACCTAACAGGCATCTGCAGAGCACTGCACCCAAAAGAATACATATTCTTCTCAAGTGCATGTGGAACATTTTCCAGAATAGATCACATACTAGGCTGCTAAAACAGCCTCCGTAAATTCAGAAAGATTGAAATTGTACCAACCAACTTCTCAGCCCACAAAGGTATGAAAGTAGAAATAAATTGCACAAAGAAAACAAGAAAGCCCACAAACACATGGAGGATTAACAACATACTCCTAAATAATCAATGAATCAATGACCAAATTAAAACAGAAATCAAGCAATATATGGAGACAAATGAAAACAACAGCTCAACACCTGAACTTCTTTGGGATGTAGCAAAGGCAGTTCTATGAGGAAGGTATACAGCAACCCAGGCCTATCTCAAGAAAGAAGAACAATCTCAAATGAACAGTCTAAAATCACAATTAATGAAACTAGAAAAAGAAGAACAAATGAGGCCCAACTCAGTAGAAAGAGGGGCGTAATAAAGATCAAGAAAGAAATAAAGAAAATTGAGAAAAATAAAACAATAGAAAGAATTAATGAAACCAGGAGCTGGTTCTTTGGGAAAATACACAAAATAGACAAACCCCTAGCCAGACTCATCAAGAAAAAAAGAGAGTCTACACACATAAACAGAATCAGAAATGAGAAAAGAAAAATCATTGACACCACAGAAATACGAAGAATTATTAGTGAATACTATGAAAAATTATATGCTAATGAATTGGATACCTAGAAGAAATGGACAACTTTCTAGAAAAATACAGCTTTACAAGACTGACCCAGGAAGAAAAGAAAATCTGAACAGGCCAATTACCAGCAACAAAATTGAATTGTTAATTAAAAAACTACCTAAAAACAAAATACCTGGACTAGATGGCCTCACTGCTGAATTTTATCAAACTTTTAGTGAAGACCTAATGCCCATCCTCCTTAAAGTTTTTCAAAAAGTAGGAGGGAATATTTCCATTCTATGATGCCAACATCACTCTAATACCAAAACCAGGCAAAGACACCACACAAAAAAAGAAAATTACAGAACAATATCCCTGATGAACATAGATGCAAAAATACTCAACAACATATTAGCAAACTGAATTAAAAAGTACATCAAAAAGAACATCCATCATGATCAAGTGGGATTTATTCCAGGGGTGGCAGGATGATATAATATTCAAAAATCCATTAACATCATCCACCACATCAACAAAAAGAAAGACAAAACCCACATGATCATCTCCATAGATGCCAAAAAAGCATTCGACAAAAGTCAACATCCATTCATGATAAAAACTCTCAACAAAATGGGTTGTTGAGGGCAAGTACCTCAACACAGTAAAGGCCATATATGACAAACCCACAGCCAACATCATACTTAACAGCAAGAAGCTGAAAGCTTTTCCTTTAAGGTCAGGAACAAGATAAGAATGCCCACTCTCCCCTCTTTTATTCAGCATATTTCCAGTAGTTGTAGCCATGGCAATCAGACAACACAAAGAAATAAAAGGCATCCAGATTAGTAAGGAAGAAGTTAAATTGTCACTGGTTGTAGGTGACATGATACTGTACATAAAAAACCATAAAGAGGGGGAGGCGGAGCCAGGATGGCGGCGTGAGTAGAGCAGTGAAAATCTCCTCCCAAAAACACATAGAGCTATGAAAATATAACAAAGAAAACTCTTCCTAAAATAGAGACCAGAGGACACAGGACAACATCCAGACCACATCCACACCTTCAAGAACCCAGCGCCTTGCGAAGGGGGTAAGATACAAGCCCCGGCCCGGCGGGACCCGAGCGCCCCTCCCCCCGGCTCCCGGTGGGTGGAAAGAAACCGGAGCGGTTTTGTTTTTTTTTTTTTTGGCGAGTGCTTTTTGGAAGCCTTAAAGGGACAGGGACCCCGTTGCTAGGGAGGCAGGGCAGCGGGACCGGTGAGTGGGTGCCTGGGACCGGTGCCTGAGGACAGAGGAAATCGCGCATTTCCCCCCTTTTTTTTTTTTCTCTTTTTGGCGAGTGCTTTTTGGAAGCCTTGAAGGGACAGGGACCCCGGTGCTACGGAGGCAGGGCAGCAGGACCGGTGAGCGGGTGCCTGGGATGGGCGCCTGAGGACAAAGAATATCGCGTGTTTTTCCCTACGGGACTGGTGGGCGGGTGCCTGAGACCAGCGCCTGAGGACGGAGGAAATCGCGTGTTTCCCCCCCTTTTTTTTTCTCTTTTTGGCGAGTGCTTTTTGGAAGCCTTAAAGGGACAGGGACCCCATTGCTAGGGAGGCAGAGCAGCGGGACCGGTTTTGGAAGCCTTAAAGGGACAGGGACCCCGGTGCTAGGGAGGCAGAGCAGCAGGACCGGTGAGCAGGTGCCTGGGACCGGCGCCTGAGGACAAAGAATATCGCGCGTTTTTCCCTGCGGGACCGGTGGGCAGGTGCTTTTTGGAAGCCTTGAAGGGACAGGGACACCAGTGCTAGGGAGGCAGGGCAGCAGGACCAGTGAGCGGGTGCCTGGGACCGGTGCCTGAGGACGGAGGAAATCGCGCGTTTTTCCCCTTTTTTTTTTTCTCTTTTTGGCGAGTGCTTTTTGGAAGCCTTGAAGGGACAGGGACCCCGGTGCTACGGAGGCAGGGCTGCAGGACCGGTGAGCGGGTGCCTGGGACCAGCGCCTGAGGACAAAGAATATTCCACATTTTTCCCTGCGGGACCAGAGGGCGGGTGCCTGAGACCGACGCCTGAGGACGGAGGAAATCGTGCGTTTTTCCCCTTTTTTTTCTCTTTTTGGCGAGTGCTTTTTGGAAGCATTAAAGGGACAGGGACCCTGGTGCTAGGGAGGCACAGCAGCAGGACTGGTGAGTGGGTGCCTGGGACCGGCGCCTGAGGACAAAGAGTATCGCGCGTTTTTCCCTGCGGGACCGGAGGACGGGTGCCTGAGACCGGTGCATGACGACGGAGGATATCGCGCATTTTTCCCCCTTTTTTTTTTCTCTTTTTGGCGAGTGCTTTTTGGAAGCCTTAAAGGGACAGGGACCCCGGTGCTAGGGAGGCAGAGCAGCAGGACTGGTGAGCGGGTGCCTGGGACCGGCGCCTGAGGACAAAGAATATCGCGCGTTTTTCCCTGTGGGACCGGTGGGTGGGTGCTTTTTGGAAGCCTTGAAGGGACAGGGACCCCGGTGCTAGGGAGGCAGGGCAGCACGACCAGTGAGTACGTGCCTGGGATGGGCCCCTGAGGATAAAAAAATCGCGTTTTTTCCTTTTTTTTTTGATGTACCCTCTCTCATTGTTGCTGTTGTTGTTTTGGTTTGGTGAGTGCTTTTTGGAAGTCTTAAAGGGGCAGGACAGGACACTTAGACCAGAGGCAGGGAATCTGGGGATCTCTGGACACTCTAACCCCCTGGGCACCAGGGAGCACAGAGGCCCCTTACAGAGATAAATAGCCTCCCGGCCGCTCCCACTCCAACGGGGCTCCACCACTTTGGAGGAGCAGCCCCAGCCAGGCCACGCCCACAGCAACAGTGGAGATAAACTCCATGGCAAACGGGCAGGTAGCAGAAGCCCTGTCTGTGCACAGCTGACAAGCATAAGCCACTAGAGGTCGCTATTCTCCCAGGAGAGGAAGGCCACAAACCAACAAGAAGGGAAGCTCTTCCAGCGGTCGCTTGTACCAGCTCTGCAAACTATCTCTAGCACCATGAAAAGGCAAAACTACAGGCAGACAAAGATCACAGAGACAACACCTGAGAAGGAGACAAACCTAACCAGTCCTCCTGAAAAAGAATTCAAAATAAAAATCATGAACATGCTGACAGAGATGCAGAGAAAAATGCAAGAGCAATGGGATGAAGTCTGGAGGGAGATCACAGATGTCAGGAAGGAGATCACAGAAGTGAAACAATCCCTGGAAGGATTTATAAGCAGAATGGATAAGATGCAAGAGGCTATTGAAGGAATAGAAGCCAGAGAACAGGAACATATAGAAGCTGCCATAGAGAGAGATAAAAGGATCTCCAGGAATGAAACAACACTAAGAGAACTATGTGACCAATCCAAAAGGAATAATATTCGTATTATAGGGGTACCAGGAGAAGAAGAAAGAGGAAAAGGGTTAGAAAGTCTCTTTGAAGAAATAATTGCTGAAAACTTCCCCAAACTGGGGGAGGAAATAATCGAACAGACCATGGAATTACACAGAAAACCCAACAGAAAGGATCCAATGAGGACAACACCAAGACACATAGTAATAAAAATGGCAAGGATCAAGGACAAGGAAAGAGTTTTAAAGGCAGCTAGAGAGAAAAAGGTCACCTATAAAGGAAAACCCATCAGGCTAACATCAGACTTCTCGACAGAAACCCTACAGGCCAGAATAGAATGGCACGATATACTTAATGCAATGAAACAGAAGGGCCTTGAACCAAGGATACTGTATCCAGCACGACTATCATTTAAATATGATGGTGGGATTAAGCAATTCCCAGACAAGCAAAAGCTGAGGGAATGTGCTTCCCACAAACCACATCTACAGGGCACGCTACAGGGACTGCTCTAGGTGGGAGCACTCCTAAAAAGAGCACAGAACAAAACACCCAACATATGAAGAATGGAGGAGGAGGAATAAGAAGGGAGAGAAGAAAACAATCTCCAGACAGTGTATATAACAGCTCAATAAGCGAGCTAAGTTAGGCAGTAAGATACTAAAGAAGCTAAGCTTGAACCTTTGGTAACCACGAATCTAAAGCCTGCAATGGCAATAAGTACATATCTCTCAATAGTCACCCTAAATGTAAATGGACTTAATGCACCAATCAGAAGACACAGAGTAACAGAATGGATAAAAGAGCAAGACCCATCTATATCCTGCTTACAAGAAACTCACCTTAAACCCAAAGACAAGCATAGACTAAAAGTCAAGGGATGGAAAAACATATTTCAGGCAAACAACAGTGAGAAGAAAGCAGGGGTTGCAGTACTAATATCTGACAAAATAGACTTCAAAACAAAGAAAGTAACAAGAGATAAAGAAGGATACTACATAATGATAAAGGGCTCTGTCCAACAAGAGGATATAACCATTCTAAATATATATGCACCCAATACAGGAGCACCAGCATATGTGAAGCAAATACTAACAGAACTAAAGAGGGAAGTAGACTGCAATGCATTCATTTTAGGAGACTTCAACACACCACTCACCCCGAAGGATAGATTCACCGGGCAGAAAATAAGTAAGAACACACAGGCACTGAAAAACACACTAGAACAGATGGACCTAATAGACATCTATAGAACTCTACATCCAAAAGCAACAGGATATACATTCTTCTCAAGTGCACATGGAACATTTTCCAGAATAGACCACATACTAGCTCACAAAAAGAGCCTCAGTAAATTCCAAAATATTCAAATTCTACCAACCAATTTTTCAGACCACAACGGTATAAAACTAGAAATAAATTCTACAAAGAAAACAAAAAGGCTCACAAACACATGGAGGCTTAACAACATGCTTCTAAATAATCAATGGATCAATGAACAAATCAAAATAGAGATCAAGGAATATATAGAAACAAATGACAACAACAACACAAAGACCCAACTTCTGTGGGATGCAGTGAAAGCAGTCTTAAGAGGAAAGTATATAGCGATCCAGGCACACTCAAAGAAGGAAGAACAATCCCAAATGAATAGTCTAACATCACAACTATCGAAACTGGAAAAAGAAGAACAAATGAGGCCTAAAGTCAGCAGAAGGAGGGACATAATAAAGATCAGAGAAGAAATAAACAAAATTGAGAAGAATGAAACAATAGCAAAAATCAATGAAACCAAGAGCTGGTTCTTTGAGAAAATAAACAAAATAGATAAGCCTCTAGCAAAACTTATTAAGAGAAAAAGAGAATCAACACAAATCAACATAATCAGAAATGAGAATGGAAAAATCACGACAGACTCCACAGAAATACAAAGAATTATTAAAGACTACTATGAAAACCTATATGCCAACAAGCTGGAAAACCTAGAAGAAATGGACAACTTCCTAGAAAAATACAACCTCCCAAGACTGACCAAGGAAGAAACACAAAAGTTAAACAAACCAATTACGAGCAAAGAAATTGAAACGGTAATCAAAAAACTACCCAAGAACAAAACCCCGGGGCTGGACGAATTTACCTCGGAATTTTATCAGACACACAGAGAAGACATAATACCCATTCTCCTTAAAGTGTTCCAAAAAATAGAAGAAGAGGGAATACTCCAAAACTCATTCTATGAAGCCAACATCACTCTAATACCAAAACCAGGCAAAGACCCCAGCAAAAAAGAAAGTTACAGACCAATATCCCTGATGAATGTAGATGCAAAAATACTCAATAAAATATTAGCAAACAGAATTCAACAGTATATCAAAAGGATCATACACCATGACCAAGTGGGATTCATCCCAGGGATGCAAGGATGGTACAACATTCGAAAATCCATCAACACCATCTACCACATCAACAAAAAGAAAGACAAAAACCACATGATCATCTCCATAGATGCTGAAAAAGGATTTGACAAAATTCAACATCCATTCATGATAAAAACTCTCAGCAAAATGGGAATAGAGGGCAAGTACCTCAACATAATAAAGGCCATATATGATAAACCCACAGCCAGCATTATACTGAACAGCGAGAAGCTGAAAGCATTTACTCTGAGATCGGGAACCAGACAGGGATGCCCACTCTCCCCACTGTTATTTAACATAGTACTGGAGGTCCTAGCCACGGCAATCAGACAAAACAAAGAAATACAAGGAATCCAGATTGGTAAAGAAGAAGTTAAACTGTCACTATTTGCAGATGATATGATACTGTACATAAAAAACCCTAAAGACTCCACTCCAAAACTACTAGTACTGATATCGGAATACAGCAAAGTTGCAGGATACAAAATTAACACACAGAAATCTGTAGCTTTCCTATACACTAACAATGAATCAATAGAAAGAGAAATCAGGAAAACAATTCCATTCACCATTGCATCAGAAAGAATAAAATACCTAGGAATAAACCTAACCAAAGAAGTGAAAGACTTATACTCTGAAAACTACAAGTCACTCTTAAGAGAAATTAAAGGGGACACTAATAAATGGAAACTCATCCCATGCTCATGGCTAGGAAGAATTAATATCGTCAAAATGACCATCCTGCCCAAAGCAATATACAGATTTGATGCAGTCCCTCTCAATTTACCAGCAACATTCTTCAATGAATTGGAACAAATAATTCAAAAACACATATGGAAACACCAAAGACCCCGAATAGCCAAAGCAATCCTGAAAAAGAAGAATAAAGTAGGGGGGATCTCACTCCCCAACTTCAAGCTCTACTACAAAGCCATAGTAATCAAGACAATTTGGTACTGGCACAAGAACAGAGCCACAGACCAGTGGAAGAGATTAGAGACTCTAGACATTAACCCAAACATATATGGTCAATTAATATTTGATAAAGGAGCCATCGACCTACAATGGCAAAATGACAGTCTCTTCAACAGATGGTGCTGGCAAAACTGGACAGCTACATGTAGGAGAATGAAACTGGACCATTATCTAACCCCATATACAAAGGTAAACTCAAAATGGATCAAAGACCTGAATGTAAGTCATGAAACCATTAAACTCTTGGAAAAAAACATAGGCAAAAACCTCTTAGACATAAACATGAGTGACCTCTTCTTGAATATATCTCCCCGGGCAAGGAAAACAACAGCAAAAATGAGCAAGTGGGACTACATTAAGCTGAAAAGCTTCTGTACAGCGAAAGACACCATCAATAGAACAAAAAGGAA
Organism: Manis javanica; assembly: GCF_040802235.1. Taxonomy (NCBI): domain Eukaryota; kingdom Metazoa; phylum Chordata; class Mammalia; order Pholidota; family Manidae; genus Manis; species Manis javanica. The sequence continues at coordinate 102,105,075 of NC_133160.1, forward strand.
CCCTACAGTATGGGAGAATATATTTGAAAATGACACATCCGATAATGGATTGACATCCAGAATATATAAAGAGCTCACACGCCTCAACAAACAAAAAAGAAATAACCCAATTAAAAAATGGGCTGAGGAACTGAACAGACAGTTCTCTAAAAAAGAAATACAGGTGGCCAAGAGACACATGAAAAGATGCTCCACATCGCAAATTATCAGAGAAATGCAAATTAAAACTACAATGAGGTATCACCTCACACCAGTAAGGATAGCTGCCATCCAAAAGACAAACAACAACAAATGTTGGCAACGCTGTGGAGAAAGGGGAACCCTCCTACACTGCTGGCGGGAATGTAAATTAGTTCAACCATTGTGGAAAGCAGTATGGAGGTTCATCAAAATGCTCAAAACAGACCTACCATTTGACCCAGGAATTCCACTCCTAGGAATTTACCCTAAGAACGCAGCAATCAACTTTGGGAAAGACAGATGCACCCCTATGTTTATCGCAGCACTATTTACAATAGCCAAGAATTGGAAGCAACCTAAATGTCCATCGGTAGATGAATGGATAAAGAAGATGTGGTACATATACACAATGGAATACTACTCAGCCATAAGAAGTGGAAAAATCCAACCATTTGCAGCAACATAGATGGAGCTGGAGAGTATTATGCTCAGTGAAATAAGCCAAGTGGAGAAAGAGAAATACCACTCATCTGAGGAGTATAGGAGCAAAGGAAAAACTGAAGGAACAAAACAGCAGTGGAATTACAGAACCCAAAAATGGACTAACAGGTACCAAAGGGAAAGGAACTGGGGAGGATGGGTGGGCAGGGAGGGATAAGGGGGGGGAAGAAGAAGGGGGGTATTAAGATTAGCATGCATGGGGGGAGGGAGAAAGGGGAGGGTGGGCTGCACAACACAGAGAGGACAAGTAGTCATTCTACAACATTTTGCTATGCTGATGAACAGTAACCGTAATGTGGTTGTTAGGAGGGACCTGATATAGGGGAGAGGATAGTAAACATAGTATTCTTCATGTAAGTGTAGATTAAAGATTAAAAAAAAACAGAAAGAACGAAAAGGGGGATTACTCCTTGATAGGATAAAACTATTGGTAAATCAAAGATCAACGCATGCTTTAAATATCCTTAATGTTGATCACTTAAAGGGTGTCAGATGATCAGCTATGGAGGTACTCTTTTCTGATAATATTCCTTTCTCTTAATAAAAAAAAAAAAAAGCAGTCCCTGTGTGCTGACCTCCAATGAGTTCTGCACAGTGGTATAGAGGGCATGTCAAAGTGTGGGCAAAGGGTCTGTTTGTTTCTATGCAGAAGATCAAGGCCGAGCTTGGATACCCAGAAAATGAACTAAGATACGATATGAGGAGGAGCTTCCGGCATCAGCACTCTCTGGAGGACTTGTGCCGGGGGATGATCATCAAAAATCGTCCACAGGGATCCGGACGCTGCTGCGGTTGTGGCTGCATCCAGCCCACCGTATCCTGGACTTGCCACTGGAATGAGGAGGGAGATGTCTAGGCTGGCATGTGCATACAGTGAGAGAACGAATTTGACCCTAACTGTACTGTTGGAACCCAACCAGGAGTTGGGAGGGGTGCAAGTTGTAGCACTCCAAAATCTTATGACTATAGACTATCTACAGTTAAAAGAACATATGGGTTGTGAGCAGATCCCAGAAATGGACTGCTTTAATTTGTCTTATTTCTCTCAGACTGTTCAAGTACAGTTGGACAGTATCCATCATATCATAGACAAATTTTCACAAATGCCTAGGGTGCCTAAATGGTTTTCTTGGCTTCACTGGAGATGGATGGTAATTATAGATTTGCTTTGTTTATGTCACCATATTCCTATTATGTTAATATGTGTGTGCAAATTAGTAGTTTAAAACCTATACATACTTAAGGTACTCTACAAGAAGATATGTCAAAGAAATAATCAATCCTCCCATGTTTTCTTCCATATGCTACCTCTATAGCTTTTCTTCTTCCTTCCTAATTACAACCCTTAAATAGAATTCATGCCTCATATCGAATTTACCAAGTATCATAATTCCTCCAGGTGGTAAAGATACCTCGAGACAAGTGCTGGGCATAGAAGCCACAGGGCATAAATCTGCAAAGAAGTAAAAAGCTAACCTTTTCAAACAATATGGCTTCTCTCTCACTTACCAACTTTACATTTCCCTGTATGGCCCCGGAAGATGACTGGTTAGCCAGAGACGGGTAAGATTCCTCAAGGGAGGAACAACCCAAGACAGGCACAGTTGCAGGGAGGCCATCAGGTGAGAAATTGGGGATCAACAGAGGTGAGGCTCAGAACCTCACCCCCCCTGCTTTGAGAGAAATCTTCTGCATCCGTGGATGTTTTGCTGCCCTTGTCTAGCTTGGATTAATACTTAGTCCATAGGCACACACCTGATCATCTACATTTGCCCTCTTACAGCACTAAACTATGTTTTCTACCTTTATCTTGCATCTACCTACCACTTCAGCATTTTATTAAAAATAAAAATAATAATGATAATAAAGGGAGAAATGTGGGATCAACATATAAATCAAGTATAAAAATCAGGTGAACATTCATATTTGACCTGATTGTTTATAGTTCATAATGCGTGATCAAAACCGAAAGTTTCTGTGATGAATGCCCTTGTACTGTTCACCATGTAAGAATTTATTCACTATGTAAGAATTCATTCACCATGTAAGAACTTGTTCGTTATGCTTCAGAAGATTGGAGACTGATGAGAATTAGGCTTGAGATGGATTAATGATTGTGCATTGAGCATTGACCCCCCTATACAGAATTTTATTGTTGTTAACAACCATTTGATCAATAAATATGAGAGATGCCCTCTCAAAAAAAAAATCCATAAAGAATCCACTCCAAAACTACTAGATCTAATATCTGAATTCAGGAAAGTTGAAGGATACAAAGTTAATACACAGAAATCTGTTGGGATGCCTATACACTAACTATGAACTAGTAGAAAGAGAAATCAAGAAAACAATTCCATTCACAAGTGCATCAAAAAGAATAAAATACCTCGGAATAAACCTGATGAAGGAAGAGAAAGACCTATACCCTGAAAACTGCAAAACACTCATAAGAGAAATTAAAGAAGATACCAATGAATGGAACTAGATCCCGTGCTCATGGATAGGAAGAATTAATATTGTCAAAATGGTCATCCTGCCTAAAGCAATCTACAGATTCAGTGCAATCCCTATCAATATACCAACAGCATTCTTCGATAAACTAGAGCAAATAGTTCTAAAATTCATATGGAACCGCAAAAGACCCAAAATGGCCAAAGCAATCCTGAGAAGGAAGAATAAAGCTGGGGGATTATGCTCCCTGACTTCAAGCTCTCCTATAAAGTCACAATAATCAAGAGTACTGGCACAGGAACACACCCATAGACCAATAAAACAGACTAATGATCCCAGATATAAACCTAAGCATATATGGTCAATTAATATAAGATAAAGGAGCCATGGGTATGCAATGGGGAAATGACAGCCTCTTCAACAACTGATGTTGGCAAAACTGGACAGCTACATGCAAGAGACTAAAACTGGATTATTGTCTAATTCCATGCACAGAAGTAAACTCAAAATGGATCAAAGACATGAATGTAAGTCATGAAACCATAAAACTCTTAGAAGACAACATAGGCAAAAATATCTTGAATATAATAAACATGAGCAACTTTTTCTGAATGCATTTCCTCAGGCAAGGGAAACAAAAGCAAAAATGAACAAATGGGACTACATCAAGCTAAAAAGCTTCTGTACAGCTAAGGACACCATCAGCCGAACAAAAAGGCAGCCTACAGTATGAGGGAATATATATGTAAATGACATATCTGACAAGGAGTTAACATCCAAAATATATAAAGAACTCACACAACTCAACACCCAAAAAGCAAATAAGCTGATTAAAAAATAGGCAGATATAAACAGACAATTCTCATTCTGTTTTGTTTTTAGATTCCACACAGAAGTGAAACCATATGGTATTTGTCTTTTTCCACCTGGCTTCAGGTGGCTAATTGCAATTAGCTTAATACCCTCTAAATACATCCATGTTGTTGCAAATGGCAGGATATATTTCTGTTTTCATGGCTGAGTAATATTTTCATGGCATATGTATCACATCTTATTAATCCATTCATCTAGTGATAGATACTTTTGATACATGTTGAAGTCCAGAGATAGACAATCCAAGTTGGTAGAACATCTCTGCCATCCTCATTTTGAACCTTCCATCTGTGAGTCTAAAGTAACTGCTCCAGGACCCTCCACCAGATCTCTATCCCAGGTAGTTAGAAAAAAGAAAAGAAATGAAGTGCACATTACCCATTTCTTTTAAGGCTGTGACCTGGAAGTGGTGCACATCACTTCCATTGCCATTCTGTTGTCAAGAACGTAGTCATAAGTGCACAGCTAGCTGTAGGTGAATCTAGAAAATAGAGTCTCTAGCTGAAAAGCAGAATGCCCAGCTGTGACCCATGAGTTTTAATTCTAGAGAAAGAAGGACAAAATAGTTATAGGTAGACAGCTCACAATCTCTCCCACAGTGACCAGGCATTCCTCAGTTATAGCCAACTCCTCAGCTCTTCCATCATATTCAGTATGTCGCCAAGTTCACATTCAAATGAAATGAACTGCAACACAGGGACGTCTGCACTCAAAGATGCCTCATAAAATTACAACCCAAGGAGCTTCATGCCTGCTTCAGAGTCAAGAATCTGAAGTACATCCCCTTACTCTAGTATCTTGATAGACATTCACCAATTTTTATTGGTAAGTGATTGTACCTCAGTGATAAAGGAATATGGATAGAAAGGTGAGGGAAAGTGTTTTTAAACCTGTAAACAGAAGTCTCTTTGAGAGCAAAGAGTACAGGATTTTCTCCCAATGTTCTCACATAGCCTAGTGATGTGATAGCAGCAGGAGCTGTGGCTGCAGTGACAGTAATAGCAGCAGTGGCAGTTGTGGGGGTAAGAGTAAGGCACGTTGTTGGGTCTCTCCTGCATTATTTGCCTAAACTATTTTGTTAGATCCTCATAACAATCCTTTGTGGTAAGGGATCTGCTTCTTGAAAATGAAGCTGAAGCAAAGTGAATAAAGTATCTTGGCCCAAATCGCATAGCAAATGCATAGTAGAGACAGAAGTGCAATAAAGTCTGACAGCTTCAGTTATGCAGTGTGCCTAAGAGATGCCCCTTATTCAACCACTGTGCTGGACAGTTTACAGGTACATTAGCTCATTTTAGCCTCAGAAGCATCTCATGGTGCTACTTAGACATGGGAAAACTGAGAATTCAAATGATTAGATAACTTTCCTTAAGTCTCACAGCCATTAAGTAACGGAGCCAAGATTTTAAACCCAGGCAGTCAGAGCTCAGGCTCAGAGCTGCGTTCACCAGCAGCATCCTCATCCTGGAGAAGAAAGTATAAACTAATTTGACTTTATCATCTTCTAATAACCTTTCCATTCTGCCTTCTAATTCAGCCAGAGTACACTGGAATGTCAGGTTAAAACAGCCTTTCTGGTGAACAGGTGAGTTTGCAAAACAAGCTTTGTTTTTTCTGAGGAGTCATCTTAGTCTTGTATCTGGTAAAAATGAAGTTTTGTCTCATTGTGGCCCTGAGAGATATTTAAGGTTATGCCCAGAGATATCTTGAGTTTGTTATCTTTGACTATAAAAATAAAACCAGATGGCAGGCTACAGGTATGAACATTAAGGTTGAGTGCAAAGAGGTGGAAGGTATGAGAGGCCAAGTAATGGGAAGTTTCTTAGCCACAGCAGCTCAATGCCTTCCCTCTTCTCTCCTCTCTGTCTGTCTGTCTGTCTGTCTGTCTCTCTCTCTCTCTCACACACGCACACACACACACACACACATACTCTGAAAATCCACTGGAAAAAGCTGCCTAAGAGCACCTATATCCATTCATTTGCCTACACCTCAGATACTTGGCAGCAAAATCAACCATAGGAAAAATTGTAAGCTGCAATACACATCACCCTTTCTCCCCCATCTCTGTCTTCCTTCTGTCCTTCTTTTGTGGTGTCTTCAAGCTGCTCTCTTAACAGTCACAAATTCCTTATAAAGGCCCCTACCCTAACTACAGCTCTGTGTCCCTGCTTATGCTTAATCAACCCATTCATTTATTCAACAAATATGTATGGAATGGCTACTATAAGCCAGGCACTGTTTTAGGATCTTGAGATAGATTAGTGAACAAAAATCCCTGCCCTTGAGAAGCTTACATTCTAGGAGAGGTAGGCACAAAATAAACACGTTGTGTTATAAGTGAGTAAATTACTCAGTTTGTTAGATCATTAATATTATGCAAAAAAAAAAAAGAAACAAGTTGAAAAGGAAAGAAGGATTAAGACAGCTGAGGAAAGAAGCAATATTAAATAGTGTGATCAGAAGAGGTCTCATTGAGAAGAAATTGAAGCAAAGATTCAAGGTTGGGAGAGAGTGAACTAAGTGGATCAACTAGAAAAAAATGTCAGGAATAAGAGAGCAAGTGCAAAGGCCTGGGGCCAGAGTGCATCTGAAGGTTTGGGGAGCAGTAAGGAGGCCCTCATTCTGGACCCGTGTGAGCCGGGGGAGAGCTGTAGGTGATGGGGTTGGTGAGGTCAAGGCAGGTATAGTTCTCCACCTTGTAGACCAATGTAGGGCCTTCAGATGTTAAACTGAGTGTGCGTGGAAAGTAAATTACATTTTCTCTTGAATTTAATTGATATAGATAAAATATTTCTTCTTTTTTAAGAAAGAATAAAAAACCTAAGAAATAACATAATGGGAAGGACCAGATAACCTACTCAACTCAATTTTCTACATCTAAAGCATTTGCAGCTTGTTGAATGGAAATGCCTTATGCTATATCCTAATCAGTAACCTCCCCTTTAAAATCTATTACAGACTACTATAGAAATGCACATAATCCCATCCTAAGATATATTCTTTTAGTTTGCATTAACTCTTGTGAGAACATTACCTGTATGTTGGGGATAAGAGGTTCTGGCCCTTGAAGCTTACCAATTGGGTCCTTCATTTATGTGGCAGCCACAGTGAGTGTCCTTGCCAGCACCGTGTTGCCATGAACCCAAGACTTCAATAAAATAAAAAACACAGTTTCTTCCAATAACGATTTGAGGATAGGTGTCTTAGACATTAGGAACTGGTTTAAAGCCACAAAGTCCTCTTTTCAAATTAATAAGTAAGTGAAGTGATACTTTTCCCTGGTTTTCCTTTTTTATGCTAATTATCATTTACCCATTACTTAATTGAAAAGGGCTAGGTGGGGGGAAGTTATTAAACATTCAAGGGGAAATACTCAAATTTAGACAGAATATTTTATTCATCTAAATTCATCTTCTAAGGGCACTGTAATTTGTTCAGAAAAAAATGCCAATAAGCTGCCTGAGAGAAGGGAGACACCCCCATGGGAAAGCTTGAGTAACAAAAGATACTCAATACCATGGACACTGCCATGAAATATCCAGCAAATTAAGGGAGAAGGAATGAGAGGCTGCAGCAAAGCTTCCTTCAGGAAGAGAAAGCAGCCAGGGAGGCCAGAAACTAGGACAGAGAGAGAGGAAACATTCTGGAACAGGAAGCCATGGAGACACCAAGAACTGCACATCAGTTGTGGGTGTTTTTATGTGGATTTCTGCACCCTGTTTTCCATGACCTTCTCTCTATGACCCTACAAAGGGACAGCTAACACAGAGGTTTTAAGTTTCCCTAAACTATTTAACTTTAAAAAACAGCCCTGACACAATACACCCATGACATCTGGAGAAATAATTATCTCTTAATAAATAATAATAATTCTCTTCTGTAGGTATTTTTAATACTTGAACAGTTTACAGTGCCTTGTGGTCATTATCTCCCCTGAGCGCAGGAGGAAATGGGAGCACCTATTATTAACCCTAGGTTGCCTGTGATGACATCACCAAGGCAATGAGGTAAATGGGTTAGAAAAGGGAAAATGATAACTATATTTTGGGGCAAGGTTTCTCAAACCCAGCACTACTGATGTTTTGTGCAGATAATTCTTTGTTGCGGTTTGGGGGTGCCCATCCTGGCATTGAAGAATGTTTAGCAGCGTCCTTGGCTGACGCTAGGTAACACTGAGATGCCAGTAGCACCTTCCCAGTCATGACAATCAAAAACGCCTCCGGATTTTGGTAAATGCTAAAATGCTAAATGTAGATCACCCCCAGTTGAGACTGGGTGCCATGGAGTGATCCAGTTATCAATACATAACTATAGCTCATGCTCACCCTCAAAAACTATCTAAAAACAACAAGGAGGCTGATATATCCATACTTTTGAAACTACAGTTGAAGTAGCAATTAAAAAGGTAGCAGAAAAAAAAAAATAACCAGAATTCTGTTTAGATGGGATCCAACCTTAATGCCTGTGCTCTTACTATGTGGATATTTTGCATGGACAAAAGACTGTTTTATAAATTGGTGCTTGCTGATGTGATCAAGAAATGTAACCCTCATGAAAAATGTTATCAATTCCTGAAGGAACCAAATCATATTTCCATAGTCAAAAAGTGAGCTTTTACCTTCCCCTTTTCTTTTAAGTGAAATAAAAACATAGTTTGAAAGTGCACCTACCCATTTGGCTCAGTAGTTAAGTCTTGTCTGGCTGTAGTGTAAAAATAGAGATCCCTCTGTCTGAACATGAAAATAGTACTTCCCCAACAAAAGCCAAACATCTTAGAGCTGCAAAAGCTGTTTACTTTTATAAAAAAGCCTTTTCCTCTAGTGCTTATTTTGGGATCATGTAGGTGTTCTGGTAGAGGTAAGCAGGTATATAGGGCTTAGAGGCAAACATTTAAGAGCATGCTTCCTGCGGTAGGTGAGGGAGTCTTGTGATAGTCACAACTTCCTACATGTTAGATTAAGAATATATGCTCATGAAATATATATCTCTCCCTTTTGAAAAGTTATGGATATATTGAAATAATGATAATGATCATAACTAACTGTCTATTCTTTATGGACACTTTATATTCATTCATTCAACAAGTGATTATTGAAGACCTGCCATGCACTTTGCAAGCCACATTGATTCTCAGCTCTGCTGTATGGGCAAAATTGACCATAGTCAAGATATTAAAAAATGAATATGGGTGTGTTTCAGTAAAACTTTATTTACAAAAATTGGAGGCTGTAGTTTGTCAATCCTGAAATAGGGTAAAAGGAATCAAAAGTTCAAAAAAGTCACCAATTTTAAATAGGATGCTCCAAGTAGAGGGAGCAGCCAGTGCTAAAGTCCTGTGGCAGCATGTCTAGTGTGTTTTAAAGCTCAGGAAGGAGCTCTGTCTGGATAAGGTAGGACGAGTGTGTAACGCTATTTATAACCACTCTCAATTGGTATCTCCAATTCATTTTCCTCTTTCTTCCTCCCCCGCAGCCCTTTCTGTTAAATGAAACATGATTTACTACAGTAAGTAAAGGCTCAGAAATAGGCTTTTCTTGACCTAGGAAAGGTAAGCAGCACTAATATATTTTATTTTGTCCCCATTAAAGCCTTGTTTCAACTTAATACCAAGAGCAGGGGTAACAATTGAAGGCAAAATGTGTAACCACGGAGGTTTCCTCTAGGGATCTTTTACCAGCATTCTAATCCCCAGCAACACTAACAGAATGAAGGTTTATGATAAAAAATCAACTATAAAATGTTGCCTCTTTATTCACTTGGCCCATTTATTCCTGAAGTTTTTTTAAAAGGCAACTGATGGGTGCTCGCTTCAACTATGCATATGTTAAGTTGGAATGATACAGGGAAGATTATCATGGCCCTTGTGCCAGGATGACAGGTAAATTCATGAAGTGTTCCTTATTTTTAATGAACAAATAGCAGTAGACTCATAGACACTGAGAAGTAACTGGTGGTTACCATGGGGAAGGGGTTGGGGTGGGTGGGTATCAAGGGGGATAAAGGGGCACAAAAATTCTGTCATAATATAAGTACGTCTTAGGGATGGTAGTACAGCATGGAGAACATAGCCAGTGATTCTGTAACATCTTCCTATGTTGACAGAGAATAACCACACTAGAGGAGGTGAGGATTTATTAATATGGATAACTGCTGAATCACTGTGTTGTACACTTGAAATCAGTAAAAGATTGTATATCAACTGTAATTCAGAAACAAAAAGGCAGCTGATGGTTATAGTTCACAGAACCAGAAGACAGGGCTGGTAATTCTAAATTGTCAATAAACCTATCTTCTAAGAGCTCTCTAACTCTGGATCCTGATGTGCTGTGAAGGAAATATAGCCTGGCCCTCCAGATGCCAGCAGAGCAAAGCCCATCTGTGCTGTCAAGCCCACAGAGTCACCCACAGTGGGCCAGTACTCCTGTGTCTGTAAACCAGGATGTGACCAAGCCTTGGTGGTGGTGATGTGTGTGTGAAATTGTTTTTCATGTGATGTATGATGGAGTCAGCTTGTAAAGCCATGTGGCATAATAACTTTTAATTGATATTCCATCTTGTTCCAAAAATATGTTTCTTCTGAAAGGATAGCATAGAGGTTGCGAGTAAAACAAAAACCTGGATAAGGTTGCCAAAACTTCACTGTCCTGTCAAGCCTTGCCACCTACCTTCCCCACCATTACCTGCTCTCAGCCCCCCTTGAATTCTTCTCCCAGTCACCAGAATGCATGGTGTTGTCCCCCTCTGGTCAGGAAGGTCAGTGCCCCACCCTTGTCACTCAGGTAACTCCTACTCATCCTTGGGTTCAAAGGGCACTTCTTCAAATTCAGTCCAGTCCTCCTGTTATGCTCTCTCATGCTATAAAGGGTCCTTTCCTTAACAGCACTTTTCAGTTTGTAGTTTACACATTCATCAGTGATTAATGAACATCTCCCTCTTTCACTAACATGGAGGCTTCATGAGGACAGAAATCCTCTGTGCTCTCTAGCGCATCTCCAGCAGACAGCAGTGCCTGACAGACAGCAGGTACTTCATAAATATTTGTTGAATTGTTGAATAAAAGAAGCCTCCCAGCAGTCAAAGGAAAGACAGAAGCATGATAAGTTAAAATATTTACAAAATAATAAGTAAAGTCAAACAAGTTTTCCAGAAAGCACAACATTTCCTGCATTCTGAGTTTTCAGCAGAATTTCTCCCATGGGTCCTCAGAAACACAACATTGTCTTAACTATGGCCAATTTTGTCCTACAACAGTAGAGTTGAGGGTCAATGTGGCCTGCAAAGTGCATGGCAGGTCTTCAATAACTATTTGTTGAATGAGTGAATGAATGAATATAAAGTGTTTCACAAAGATTTGACAGTTACTTATGTCATTATTATTATTTACAGACAATATCCTTATGTTGATACAATAATACATTTTAAACAGCTGTTGCTTAAAGCATCCCTCAATACAGGCCCACAACAACATGATTCAATATCAACAGTTCTAAAGGGAGCAAAACAAGGTGATCTGAGGACTCAGTTTTCTCAGGGTTCTGTTTTAACGCAAAGGTAAAATGACGTGCGTGAAATTGAGGGAGAGAGGATGCATGTCCTTCAAGCCCTCCTCCATAAAGATTTCTTCTGTTCAGAATTATGGTATGATTGGACAGCTGAGAGTTGAAAGTTATATCTCTGTGAACACAGAAAGAGCAAAGCCACATTCATTCTTTGACAATAATCTGGAAAGAGGAGGATTATTCAATTGACTGTTGTTAAGAACCCATCATTCACTCATCTGGAGAAGGAAGTCTCCGGGGCTGTGCATTTGTGAAAGATGACCGTAGTTCATACTCCCCCTTGTGGCACTTTCAAGTACACTGACTTATACATACCAGCCTGGTAAGGCAAGTGAGAAATGAAATTCCTCCGTTCAAGTCAGGTAACCTGGAAATCACTCTTTCTTTAGTCCTTCTAGAATGTCAGACCAACTTTTTAAAATTGGTGAGATTATTAACAGCATATTAATAAAACAAGTGTCAATAGACTTCGTATTATATCTTTAAGGATCAATGTTTAAAAAGCTCAACATCTGAGTTAAAGTTGGTAAAGGGTTTAATGCAAATTCAGAGAGGCCTGGTAATTCTTTACAATTACCACCCTTCCTTAATTATATTGCCTTATCTCAATTGATCCCCTTCAAGTAGCACATCAGAAGATTTGGAACTTTTAGGGAATGTGGGAAGGAATAACGTGGTGGGTGAAGCAATCAATAGTGTCACAAATGTTCATTTTACACATACTTACTGAGTACTTCCAATTATGGGGAATCAGGATTATATAAAAACTATTCCCTGCCTTAAAATATTACCTAGCAGGGGAGAGGAGAGCTGTGTATATATGGCTATATTACATAATAAAAAGTGATAAATGCTTAAATGTATTTAATATGATATTCCCTTAGAACACAGAACAAAGCCAGAGAAGGAAGGGGGACAGTTAATGAGCTTCTTTTTCTGAACCAACACATTCTAGTGCAGGACAAATATGGATACATCACTTATTCTGCATTAGGTATTCTAAGCGCCTCATTAAAATAATATGGTGTACACCTCACACCCATTGGATGATTAGTAACAAACAAGAAAATAACATATGCTGGCTAGGATATGGGGAAATCCGAACCCCTGTACATTTTTGGGAATGTAAAATGGTACCACTGTTATGGAAAACAGTATGGCCATTCCTCAAAAAATTTAAAATAAAACTACTATATGACCCAGCAATTCTACTTTTGGGTATATAGCCAAGACAATTGAAAGTAGGGTCTCAAAGAGATATTTGTACACCCATGTTCATGGGAGCATTATACAACAGCTAAAATGGAAGCAACACAAGTGTCTATTGACAGATGCATGGGTAAGCAAACTGTGGTATAGTCATACAATAGAATATTATTCAGTCCTAAAAACTAAGGAAATTCTGGCACATGCTGCACAACATTAATGAACCTTGAGGAAATTATGCTAAGTGAAATAAGCCAGTCACAAAAAGACAAAAATTGTATGATGTAGGCAGACTGAAAATCATAGAGACAGGAAATAAAATGGTGGTTGCTGGGGCTTTGAGGGGAAACAAGGAATTGAGGGGGTTGTTTAATGGGTGTGGGATTTCAGTTTTCCAAGAGGAAATGAGTTATGGAGACAGATGGTGGTGATGGTTGCACAACATTAAGAAGGTGTTTAATACTAGTGAACTGTACACTTAATTGTTTAGATGGTATATTTTATCTTATGTGTGTTTTACCAAAATAAAAAATTCTTTAAAAGATATGCTATTGAAAATTATGCAAAGAAAACAAAAAAGCCCACAAACACATGGAGGCTTAACAACATGCTACTAAATAATCAATGGATCAATGACCAAATAAAAACAGAGATCAAGCAATATATGGAGACAAATGAAAATAATAACTCAACACCCCAAACACTGTGGGATGCAGTGAAGGCAGTTCTAAGAGGAAAGTATATTGCAATACAGGCGTACCTCAAGAAAGAATAACAATCCAAATAAAGAGTCTAAACTCACAGTTAATGAAACAAGAAAAAGAAGAACAAATGAGACCCAAAGTCAGTAGAAGGAGGGTCATAATAAAGATCAGAAAAGAAATAAATAAAATTCAGAAAAATAAAACAATTGAAAGAATTAATGAAACCAAGAGCTAGTTCTTTGAGAAAATAAACAAAATAGGTAAACACCTAGCCAGACATATCCAGAAAAAAAGAGAGTGTACACACAAAAACAGAATTGGAAATGAGAAAGGAAAAATCATTATGGACACCACAGAAATACAAAGAATTATTAGAGAATACCATGAAAAATTATATGCTAACAAATTGGATAACCTAGAAGAATAGACAACTTTATAGAAAAATACAAGCTTCCAAGACTGACCCAGAAAGAAACAGAGATTCTGAACAGACCAATTACCAGTAATGAAATTGAATTGGTAATCAAAAAACTACCTAAGAACAAAATGCCTGGACCAGATGGCTTCACCGCTGAATTTTATCAAACATTTGGTGAAGACCTAATACCCATCCTCCCTAAAGTTTTCCAAAAAGTAGAAGAGGAGGGAATATTTCCCTTCTATGATGCCAGCATCACTCTAATACCAAAACCAGGCAAAGACACCACACAAAAAAGAAAATTACAGACCAATATCCCTGATGAACATAGATGCAAAAATACTCAACAACATATTAGCAAACTGAATTCAGAAGTACATCAAAAAGATCATCCATCATGACCAAGTAGAATTTATTCCAAGGATACAAGGATGGTACAATATTCAAAAATCCACCAACATCATCCACCAAATCAACAAAAAGAAGGACAAAAACCACATGATCATCTCCATAGAGGCTGAAAAAGCATTTGACAAAATTCAACATCCCTTCATGATGAAACCTCTCAACAAAATGGGTAAAGAGAGCAAGTACCTCAACATAATAAAGGCCATATATGACAAACCCACAGCCACATCATACTTAACAGTGAGAAGATAAAAGCTTTTCCTTTAAGAATGGGAACAAGACAAGAATGCCCACTCTCTCCACTTTTATTCAGCATAGTTCTAGGGATCATAGCAATCAGGCAACACAAAGAAATAAACAGCATCCAGATTGGTAAGGAAGAAGTTAAATTGTCACTGTTTGCAGATGACATGATATTGTACATAAAAACCCTAAAGAATCCACTCCAAAACTACTGGAACTAATAACTGAACTCAGCAAAGTTGCAGGATGCAAAATCAACACACAGAAATCTGTGGCATTACTGTATATTGGTGATGAACTAGCAAAAAGACAAATCAGGAAAACAATCCCATTCACAATTATATCAAAAAGAATAAAATACCTAGGAATAACCTAACCAAGGAGGTGAAAGACCCATCTGAAAACTACAAGACACTCATAAGAGAAATTAAAGAGGATACCAATAAATGGAAACACTTCCCATGCTTATGGATAGGAAGAATTATTATTGTCAAAATGGCCATCCTGCCCAAAGCAATCTACAGATTCAATGCAATCCCTATCAAACTACCAACAGCATTCTTTAATGAACTAGAATAGTTCTAAAGCTCATTTGAAACCACAAAAGACCGTGAGTAGCCAAAGCAATCCTGAAAAAGAAGAGTAAGCTGGGGGAATTATGCTCCCTAACATCAAGCTCTACTACAAAGCCACAGTAATTAAAAAAATATGGTACTGGCACAAGAACAGACCCATAAATCAATGGAACAGAATAGGGAGCTCAGATATAAACCCAAACATACATGGTCAATTAACATACGATAAAGGAGCCATGGATATAAAATGGGAAAATGACAGCCTCTTCAACAACTGGTGTTGCCGAAATTGGACAGCTACATGTAAGAGAATGAAACTGGATTATTGTCTAACTCTGTACACAAAAGTAAACTCAAAATGGATCAAATACCTGAATGTAAGTCATGAAACCATAAAACTCTTAGAAGAAAGCATAGGCAAAAATTGCTTAAATATAAACAGGAGCAACTTTTTCCTGAACACATCTCCTCAGGCAAGGAAAACAAAAGCAAAAATCAACAAATGAGGCTACATCAAGCTAAAGAGCTTCTGCACAGCAAAGGACACCATCAGTAGAAGAAAAAGGCATCCTACAGTATGGGAGAATATATTCGTAAATGACATATCTAATAAGGGGTTAACATCCAAGATATATAAAAAACTCACATGCCTCAACACCCAAAATGCAAATAACCCAATTAAAAAATGAGCAGAGGATCTGAACAGATACTTCTCCAAAGAAGAAATTCAGATGGCCAACAGACACATGAAAAGATGCTCCACATCGCTAATCATCAGGGAAATGCAAATTAAAACCTCAATGAGATATCACCTCACCCCAGTTAGGATGGCCAACATCCAAAAGACAAAAAACAACAAATGCTGGCGAGGATGCAGAGCAAGGGGAACCCTCCTACACTGCTGGTGGGAATGTAAATTAGTTCAACCATTGTGGGAAGCAATATGGAGGTTCCTCAAAAAACTAAAATAGAAATACCATTTGACCCAGTAATTCCACTCCTAGGAATTTACCCAAAGAAAACAAGATCCCTGATTCAAAAAGACATATGCACCCCTATGTTTACCACAGCACTATTTATATATAATAGCCAAGACATGAAAGCAACCTAAGTGTCCATCAGTAGATGAATGAAGAAGTGGTACATATACACAATGGAATATTGTTTAGCCATAAGAGGAAAACAAATCCTACCATTTGCAGCAACATGGATGGAGCTGGAGTGTATTATGCTCAGTGAAATAAGCCAAGCAGAGAAAGGCAAGTACCAAATGATTTCACTCATTTGTGGAGTATAACAACAAAGGAAAACTGAAGGAACAAAACAGCAGCCGATTCACAGACTCCAAGGAGGGACTAGCAGTTACCAAAGGGGAGGGATGCAGGAGAGTGGGTGGGAAGGGAGAAGGGGATTAAGGGGTGTTATGATTAGCACACATAATTGTAGGGGGTCACAGGGAAGGCAGTATAGCACAGAGAAGACAAGGTAATGACTGTGGCATCTTACTACACTGATGGACAGTGACTGCAATGGGGTTGGTGAGGAACTTGATAATATGGGTGAATGTTGTAAGCACAATGTTGCTCATGCGAAACCTTCATTAGATTGTATATCAATGATACCTTAATTCTTTTTTAAATGCTGTTGAAGTTCAGAGAAAGAGTAACTTCCTAACAGAGGTAGCAGAAAATGCTTCTTGGCAATGAAGCACCCAAGCTGGACTTTGAAAGATTGACAGGATTTTAAGCATGAAGGAAGGTTTCAGGCAGAAGGAGCCACCTAAGCAAAAGCATAGGTGCAGAAAATGATGAAGCAAGGAAAAGAGGAAATGTTGGTGTTTAGGAAAGTGAATGGAAGACAGCACATAGTGCAGCAGATGTCTTTACATGCCTGGCTCACAAATTTAGAATTGACTTAATAGGCAATGAGAAATTATTGAAAACTTTTATGCAGGAAAAGGACATGATGTGAGTTGCGCTTTGAGAGGATTAAGTTTTTTAAAAAAAACTGTTCAAAAGGGATTGGTTTGGGGAGGAAAGAAGTACCTAAAACTAGGTTCAAAAATTAGTGTTCAGTGGCTCAATCCAACTCACAGACCTATTTTATTTGGCCTAAAGAGTTGGTCAATATTTAATAGTCATGTAAAGTTTCAGGTTTCTGGCTTCTCTTTAAAACAATAGAATGATCTGGTAACACCAAACTGTCCTTTCTCCTGATCATAAGGCCACAAGAGTTGAGTGGTAGCTGCCGTCTTTAGATAGACCAAGTATTTTCAGTCCCCAAGTCCCAAGAACTCCCTCTTGTCTTCCTGGCACAAAGGCCCCATGTCAGCTGCCAGTCATCACTGCCTGAGTTGTGTTGTTTTCTTGCTCTGACCGTCTTTCTTAATTCCAGTGCTTCCCTGGCCCTGGGAACTATTACACTTGGGCATGTGAGTCCAGAGGGAGAAACCAATTGGCTGTGAAATGGGCAGGGCTTCCATCAGGAATGTGATCACAGGAGTGCAGAAGGGCATGGGCAGGAGAGATTTGTCCTGCTCCTTTTGCTGAACCTCAACCAACTACAGACATACAACAGAAGTGCCACTAGATGGAAAAAGATTTGTAATTGTGAAAATTTTGACAACATTTTCTCAGAAAAGCAACTGTAATGTTTTCAAAAAGGTATGCTGCCTTGTTGTTTTATAAAAGTTTTTAGAGTGATGAGCATGGTTATAAATATTGTCTAGAGTTCAACAGGAAGACATGAATGACTCAGTTTCTCCAACCATAAATGAGTCAGTTGATTACACAATAGCAATTTGTGCATTTTTAAGCATGAGATGTGTTTCAGTCAATTAGGTTCATTAGTCAAGGGAGCAAAATTTTTTCTTGGGAGGGGCAAAAGAACACTCTGCTTTTTGTATATAGAACATAGCTATAGATATAGCACATAAATAGATATGCAGTGTTCTGTGGCATTACAACTTCACTGCAGGAAGGGAAGACACAGGAAAAAGATGTTCAAAGGGCCCCTTAGGAGAGTGACAATGAGAAGAAAATTTGAGAAATACTAAACTAGAATGAACAGGCAGTGTGCAAATCACTTGTTTTGTCTCCATTTGAGTTGCCAGCCAGTTAACACCAGTGTAGATGCTAAGCAGTTCTAATCTAGCTGTCTCTCCATTTGATAGAGATCAACCTTAGTTGTAGTACCAACAGAGCTCATGTGTACACAAAATCTTTATAACAAACCCAGGGCTCTTTCACAGCTGAAATATTGACAAAAATACAAATGCTCTTGCTCAAAAGCAAGAAGAAAACACAACCACTGGAACAAATTTCCAGAATAGGACTGCTTTATTACACAAACAGTGCTTCTTAGTCTAAAACATCATGCTCTGGGAACTTAACACTACAGCCAAAAAAACATCAGACAGATTTGGAGGAAGGCAGCTTTTGGCTAATAACAGCACAGTGACCTCACTCATGAGAAAGCCTGAGCATAAACTCCAGTCTTGGTGAACAAGACCCATCCTGCAAGTCAAATGCCCAGAAATGCAAACAAGTCCAGCTGCACCTCACTTGGACAAAAGATCCAAACACCAGGCAGTTTCACAGATGGGGTCTGTGTCTATCCCAAGGTGAAGTGAGAACAAGAGAGCAGCTACGTAGCTCACATTACTAGTGTTTGGCCAACCCAAATCCCCCTAAGCTCAATGAGGGTTCTGTTTGAGAAAAGACAACCACATAGGACTCCAGGGATTGATGTGAGCAGCTGCTGTGTTTGCAGAGCTTGACTAAAAGGATGTGTTTCATCCCTCTGCCTGAAAGTCATCATGCCTCACAGAGTATATTAGCAGTTTATGTGAAAAGAGGAAGCATTCTAATTCTTATTACAGAAGGCTCCATGACAATTTCCAGCAATGTTCAGCTTCTTTACTGGTGGCCTTCATCTTTATTATTATTATTACCATCATTTGATTCCTAGTGCAGTCATGCACAGGGAAAGCACTGGCAAACACCATCTATTTTGCTTGAAACTACCCTATGAAGTAGGTTTTTTTATCATCCTCATTTGGCAGATAAGGATACGGGAACTCAGAGAGGTTAAGTAACTTGCCCAAGGTCACACACCAGAGCTGGGACTTGAATTCAGGTGGGTCTGACTCATCATTTCTCTACTATACTTCCTCCAGGGAGAAGGATTTTTGAACACGTGCTCCATCCCCTGAGGGCTTGATAGTAGGGTTTATTTCTGGTAGTAGTCAATGGCATCAGTGATTACCAAGATCCTGTCACGTCTCTCTGAGGTCCTTTGGTAATCTGGCACTTGATAGGGAGGGAGGTAGGCATACAAGATTGAAGATATGACAAAACAGTAGGCATTGAACTTCAACTTCTAACATCCTTCAAGTTGGAATTTGCCAATTATGAACTTTTTGGGCTGGACTCAGATGTATGTGTCTTGCACCTTGGTAGTGGATTTGACAGTCCATGTTCATAGCCAGATACCATCAGACTAGGTTTTTTTGGGAAGTTCCAATGGTAATTAAACTTCTCACAGGACAAAAAAAAAAAGAAAGAAAAATAGATTTCCTCCTTTTGTGATGGAGGACTTCAGGAATACAAAAAGAAGGCAGAACTCTTACCTACTAAATGGAAATTTGCTGCTCACACACAGATGCAAAAGTATCATCATGAACTGGGTCACATAAAAACAGCTGTATATTTTGATTAAAGTGAGAATGACCTTAAGCAATTCCAGAAGAAAAAATATGTATTAAAATTTCCTATTTCTTTCCTCAGGCTACTGCAGCTTTTTTTCTTTGCCTTTCAACTTTTTAAACCTAGCCCTCCACCTCAAAGTTATGATCAGTCATTATCCTGATGTCGTCAGATTTCTCATGTGTCCCTGGATTCCCAGTTGTCACATGATGTCTCCCATTTCATAAATGTTTGGCATGGCTCCCCCGGGATTATCCACAGCCTGGGAAGCTTCATGAGGTCAGCCCTGCCCTGAGGCCCATGGTTGGGTCACCCCTCACTAGCCATGGGCCCGCCTCTTGAGTTGCACTATGTTTGCCAGATACCACGACCCTGCCCAATGCCACCAACCTCACCCATCACTCTGCCTCAGCTGAGCCCTGTCACCACTACTGCCATCACCCCAAGGGTCTTCACTGGGCACTCTTGCCTGTGGCTGGGCACTGAGATGCCAGAGTAGCTCTGTGTGCCCTGGAGTCATCCATATACCAAAGCATGTTGTGCTTTCATTTCACTGAGTACATGTGCATGAAAGCAGGGCTGCTTATGCCCTGGTTTTTCAAGATTCAACTAAAATGGCTGGTTCCATTAAACCCAGAGTCCCCCTCTTTCCGGAGTGCACTTGAGTCCATTGAGGGCTGACTGAGGATCAAGTCTAAGGGAAATAAACTATTACACTACCTCACTGGCTGTATTGTTGAGCTAATATTATCTGCCTGGCTTCCTGTTGCCTTAGAATGAGTCTTTTCCAAGAAATCCTTGGCTCCTCCTAGAGGACCCACCCCACTCATCCCTAAGATATGTCCAAATTTATTCTGCAGTGCATAAACTTGGTTCAGACTGAACCCACAGAACAGAAATCAGAACTGA
Organism: Manis javanica; assembly: GCF_040802235.1. Lineage (NCBI taxonomy): Eukaryota > Metazoa > Chordata > Mammalia > Pholidota > Manidae > Manis > Manis javanica. The sequence continues at coordinate 102,125,811 of NC_133160.1, forward strand.
ATTGAAAATACAAGTTACCTGTTTGTTTGTTTGTTTGGAGTTTTGCTAATCTCAACATTGATCAATCAAAACTAGACTATTACAGATTACTTGTTACTATCTCACAGAATTTCTTTTACTTAACTGGACTTCAGCCTTTTTCCATTACTTGTCCACCAAGGGACGTTATATGAAACAGCAGAAAGGAATGTGATATTGCAAGGATGCTGTAAGGGTACCATTTGATGCTTTGCATAGTATCTTAAATGTTTTTTTTCTGAAATTTATTTTGAATTCTACCACTCATCATATTTTCCTCATTTCTTTGGTCCACCAGAAGTTTAGAGTCAAATCTGCAACCCACCTTGTAGTGCATTGAATTGTGTCCCTCAGAAATATACGTCTAAGTCTCAACCTCTGGCACCTAGGAATGGGCCCTTTTTTTGGAAATAGGGTCTTTTCAAATATAATTAAGTTAAGATGAAGTCATACTGAATTAGGATGGCCTTAGACTCAGTGACATTATCCTTATAAGAAAATAGGACACATCGAAATTCAAAGGAGACACACAGGGGAAGATGGCCATGTGACAAAAGAGGTAAAGATTGGAATGATACAGCTACCAACCAAGAAATGCCAAAGATTGTTGGAGGCCACCAGAAGCTAGGAAGAGGTAAGGAAGGTTTCTTCCCTAACACCTTCTTAGGTAGCCTATGGTTACTGATTTCAGACTTCCAGCCTCCAGAATTTGAGCAAATAAATTCCTGTTGTTTTAAGCCATCCAATTTTTGTTAATTTATTATGGCAACTATTGGAAACAAATAGAAATTTTGGTACTGACAATGGGGTGCTATTATAGCAAAACAGTGTGGAAGTGGCTTTAGAATTGAATAATGAGTACTGGTTTGAGGAATTTTGAGGCAGATGATAGAAAAAGTCTAAGTTGCCTTGGAGAGTTTGTTGGTAGAACTATGGACATTAAAGGAGATTCTGGTATGGGCTTAGAAAGAAGGAGAACTATAAATCTTCATCTCTAAATATTATCATGAACAGAATATTGGTAGAAATATAAATGTTAAAGGCAATTCTGTTGACATCTCAGAAGGAAGTGAACATGTTATTGGGCACCAGAGAAAAGGCCCTTGTTACAAAGTATCAGGAACTGTGCTGAATTATCTTCTTCTATTGGGTGGAAAGCAGAACTTGTAATTGATGAGCGTGGATGTTGAACTGAGGAGCTTTCCAAACAAAGTATGGAAGGCATGACCTGGTTTTCTCCTGCTGCTTATGGTAAAATGAGAGAGGAAAAACATTAATGAAGGAAGAAGCTATTAAGCAAAAAGGAACCAACACGTAATGATTTTGAAAATTCTGAGCCTCTAAGTAGCAAAAGATGAAAAAGTATGTTCTGGAAAGAACATCAAGGGCATATCAGGACAGCCTTTTGCTACAGAAATTAGGCATGTCAATGATCCATGGAGCCAATCAACTTTCCCAACAGAAGTCAGGAATATAGATAAATTTATCCAAGAAATATCTGTGGAGGACGGCTTGAACCCCGATAATTGCAAAGGGGACAAACAAGTTTCTTGAGAATGTTATACCAGGAGAAATACTTCCACCCTGGGCTGAAAGGGAGAGAGACAGGATGAAATGAAGGCTGTCAGACTTCTGGAATTCTGCATGGCCATGAACATGTATTACCTTCAAGAGAAAAATGAAGAATAACTCTTACTTTGGGCTGAATTGTGTCCCCCACAAAAATTCATATATTGAAGTCCTAACCCCTAGTTTCAGAATGTGACCATATTTGGAGCTAGGTCATTTAAAATAAAGTATAAATGAGGTCAAATGGGTAGGGCCTCATCCAATATGACTAATGCCCTTATAAGAAGAGATTACGACACAGACACATGGAGGGAAGACCCTGTGAAAATACATGCAGAAGACAGCCTTCTGCAAACCACGGAGAAAGGCCTCAGAAGAAACCAACCCTACCAACACCTTGATCTCAGACTTCTAGCCTCCAGAACTATGAGAAAATAACATTCCTGTTGCTTAAGCCACCCAGTCTGTGGTATTTTATTATATCCCTGGCAAAATAATACAACTCTAAAGGTGGCTCAGGGGTGGGTGGCACCTCCACAGGCCTAAAGGGTAGAGCCCCATGGACCAGAAGGAAGAGGTTTGAGCCACAATGGATTATTCTCCAGGCTTGAAATTTAATACAATTTGCCCTGCTGAGTTTTGAATATGCTTAAAACAAGTGATACCTCTGTTCCTTCCATTTTATCCCTTTCAGAATGGAAATGTCTATCCTGCAGGAAATGTCAAACCCTGGTACCTGCGAATGTGCCTTATTTGAAAAGGGAGTCTTTGCAGATGTAACCAAGTTAAGATGAGGTCATACTGGATTAGGCCAGACCCTAAATCCAATGCCTCATGTCCTTACAAGAAGAGGAAAGTTCCTACAAAGGTTCAGAGGAGACATGCCGGGGAGACAGTCACATGGAGATGGACTCAGAGGCTGATGCTGATGCTCACCAAGCAAAGCCACGATTTCTGGGAGCCATCAGAAGCAAGAAAGAGGCAAAAAGTATTCTTCCCTAAAGCCTTCCTAAGGGTATGTGCCTGCTGATACCTTGATTTCAGACTTCTAGCCCCTAAAACGTCAAGAAAATAAATTTCTGTTGTTTAAAGCCACCCAGTTGGTGCTAATTTGTTATGACAGCCCAAGCAACTAGTACATGACTCTTAAAACTGTATAAACCATTTGATTGGTATTCCTCTAACCTAACCTAACCCCTTCTAGTCCTGCTGTTGTCCCAGTTTTCTCAGTTATTTTTTTGTATCTCCTATTATAGAGCTACCTGGTATGTTTACATATTTCCTCTCTCTTCTACCCCCATATATTTTTCTAAAAACTTCGCTTTTGCCCTTGATATTCTTATCTTCATTTTTCCTAATACCTTTTTCAATAGGCTGTCCTGTCCTTCCATTATGATTGAATCTATTTTCTGATTCTCTTGCCTGTTGTTCCTCTTCTCTGTAGGAGGAATGTACCTGCCTACACTGTTGAACCCAAAAGTGGCCATATGACCTTTGGTCAGTGGAGGGTGGGCAGGAGTGATGTATCACACCCAAGAAGTTTTAAGAACTAAGCATAGTTTGCTATATTTCCTTTCTTCTGCCCAAGGGAACTGGTTGGTCAGCCTAGATTCCAGAGTGAAGTAATGTATAGCAGAATGGCAGTAGACCTACAATAAACATGAAATATAAATGAAAAATAAATCTTGGTTGCAAGCCCCAAGGTTTGGGGATCGTTTGTTATTGCAGTGTAACCTATCCTGATAGATACAGAATTTTGTGTTCTTTCATTCCTATTCTTCCTAACCTTCAATGGGAAAACCTTGAAGAAGCCATCTTCCACCTAATGAATTAAGGCCAAACTGTTCAATATATATATTATCCATATTTGTACATAAGAACATAAAACATTATGCATATTTTGCTACTCCTATTAATGGATTCTGTGAGTCAAGCCTCTGCTTAAGACCACAGTGTATGACTAAACCCATGGAAGAGCTGGGCTGGGAAAGGATGGGTAGTGTAAACTGCAAGGACTCAAATCAGAAATTGATCCAGTAGGTTGATGACCAGGGCAGAGATCTGAAGTGGTTCAGTGCCAGGACATGATGGTGGTGCTGGGGGAAGGGGAGATTGCAAAGGTAGAGGTCATTAACTAAGCTAGAATTGAAAAATGAGTGTGGACCCCAGAAGTAAGACTTACAGAGAATGAAATGTTAAGTCCTGAAAGATATATGAGGTGCTAGGGACTGAACTATCTCACCCCACAAATTCATATATCAAAGCCCTAAACCCTTGTAAGAAGAGGAAGAAACACTAGGGTAGTGTAAGCACAGAGGAAAGGCCATGTAAGCACACAGTGAGAAGACAGCCTTCTGCAAGTCAAAGAGAGAGGCCTCAGGGGAAACCAACCCAGCTGGAACCTTGATCTTGAACTTCCAGCCTCTAGAAATGTGAGGAAATTAACTTCTGTTATATAAGCCACCAGTCCATGGTATTTTGTTATGGCAGCCCTAGCAAACTAATACATGGTGTAAGCAAGGGGGAGGGTCCTACAGGCCATCCTGAACAAAATAGTGATTTTCACTGCAACTTTCCTTCATCCATACTCACTGCCTACCTGGAGTTCTCCACACCTCTGTGGGACTCACACCCCTTTCTGGCAACAAGCGTATGTCCTGTCTCTTAGACTTGTAACAGGCAAGAACTACGATGTTTCTCTCACATCACTGGGACACTTGTGCTATGTATACCACACAGGCTCATTTGACGCCTGAGGTTTGATTAATGTTTTCTGTAGGCCTTCACCTAAATCAGTGATTCTTAACTTCATGGAACTCCTGAGGGGTGGAGGGTGTTGAGAGATGGACTTTAGGAGCTTGGCCACAGCTTTCATCAGATTCTCAAAGGGAATCCTAACACTAAAAGGTTTACAAAAATACTTCAAGTTGATACTGGCTTTTGTTAGACCCTTCTGACCAATGCTGATGTTACGTGGGGCAGTTCATATGCAGTAATGTAATAAGCTCTTTATTTACCAAAGTTCTCCTATCACATTTAGACACTGGGTAAGTTTCTGAATCTGATCTATAGCCCCATCTGTTAGGTGGGTATTATAGGTTTATTATCCTCAGCTTCATGAGCTGTAAATTATTTTAGAAATGACAGCTTCAGAAACAATAAAAGTTTTGGTGTCTGCCCATAAACCTTCCAAAAATAAAGCCATACTTAAAAGACATTGTGTATTCAAGGCACTTCTATTTAAAACAATTTTTTCCTCTGTTATCTAAGAAATACAGTGGATTTTTTAACCTTGTTATAGATTAATAAGACCTCGAGAAAATATCTTGTATAACTGAGAGTCAGTTCTCAAGCTTTGCCAATGACAAATGAACTCTCTAGGTACATATTGCTTAGAAGTATATTTACATCTAAGCAAAAAATCCAGTTTGCTGTAAGCAAATTATCTTTATGTTAACATAGGTTTCTGTAAGAAATTTTATTTTCAACATGTCACAGAAACATTAAATACCAATTTTAGTATTAGAAAAAATATTTTATGTTGGTCAAATCTTTTTTCCATAGACTTCTAGTCAAAGCTTAGTGTACATTCTCATTGAATTGGTGTAAGTACCTGAAATCAGTCTCATACAGCTGTCTCAGATAAAAGGGGAATGTGGTTAAAGAATAAAAAGTCCATTTGGGGTGCCAGAGAAAATTTCTTATAGCCAAACCAGGCAAAATCATCAGAAATGTTTGTCCTACATACCCTGCAATAGTCCCATCATGCCCGTGGCCCTCAACAGCTGTTGCAGAAAGGGTGCCTGTATCTCCCATACTCTCAGATGCAGATGTGCACAGAGGCAGAGACCAAGCGAAGTTGAACACAGTCCACCCCTTTGATCCTTCCTCCAAGGAGCTGGCTCACACCCTAGACCTGGCTAAGGAAATACATCCCATTGTCTGCTGCAAAGGATGTCACGTCATTTCGTTCTGTGCCTGGAAAGGCAGTTGGGAACAAGTAACCCTGCTTCTAGAGACATGAGCTGGTTCCCAGCTGCACTGTGACTTGTTTTTGGCTCCTAGGCAAATTGCCCAGTTTCCTCTGCTCCTGAATTTCCCCAGCTGCAAAGTCAAGATAATTCTTGTTACCTTTCTCTTGTGGCGTTCTGAAAAATAAACAGGACAGATGTTTCTAAAGCGCTTGGAGACAATTGTCTAGGGCATATTTGCCTAGAACCAGAGGTAAGGTTTTATTTTTGTGTTTTGCTTTTGGCCTGACTTTGGCATAAAGGTAGAAAATCCAAATTAAATAAAATTATAACCATTCATCTAATGTTAATGGAGCATTTCCAGTGTGCTAGGTACATGGAGAACACAGAGAAGGCACATTCCTCCCATCAAGGAGTTCACAGCTCCCTCAGGAGGAGGTATGATAGCCTAGAGGTTAAGCAACGCCAGCGTAGCAGTCAGCCAAGGTAGCTGGGTTGGAATCCTACTCTACAGCTTCCCAGCTGGAGACCCTGGAAAGATCACCCAGTTTTACCAAGCTTCAGTGTCCTCATGCAAACCACAATAGCTGGAGGTGGCAGAAGGTGTTCTTGTATTTACCTGCTTAAAACTCAGAGCAGCTCCCTGAGATAGATAGGATTATCATCCCCATATTTGTATCTTTATCTTTTAGATAAGAATACTGAAGCTTAGAGAGGTTACATAATTTATCCAGGTCATACAGTTAGGAAGTGGTAAAGCCAGGATGCACACCCTTGCTGCATGGCCTCAAAGCATGCAGACTTCACCACTACACTGCCCTCAAACAGGAAGACAGAACTCACCTCTGACAGACTTGTGAGGAGCAACTGCAACTGGGCATAAAAGCTGTTAGCACAGTACCTGACATATAATAAATGTGCAATACATGTGTAGAAGTAGTAATAGAAGAGATTAGATGCATATATAAATAACCAGAATGCCAAATCGAAAATAAATGCATACCTCCAGAATATTTTATGGGAAAACTCCTTATTTTAGACCGATAGTTATACAGGGGTTATAGTAAGGAGTTGCGTTGGGGGAAAATAGTCTATGAACTGCAGCATTTCCAAATCGGTATATAAGTGATCTATAACATGAATGAGCCATGCTTCGTATACATAAATTTCTGAAGGTCATTTAAAGAAATGTTGAAGTATCTGAAGCACCGCGCTATTGCTAAAATGCAGACTGTTGGTGAGAAAAATTCCCAATTAGGCAATGTAAAAATGCATGTGCTACAATTCTCTTTCCTTCCCCGCCCCCGCCCCCACCCCCCTCCCGCATTTCCTTTAGGAAGAAACAACAGCATGGAATTTCTTTTCAGTCTTAAAATAAAAATCCCCCCAAAAGGGATCCCGCTTTTAGAGTTGTTTGAAAAAAAGATGCATGAAGAGCCAAGTGCTGATATTCTGGCCAAGTTACGAGCTTCTGAGAGCAAGAGCCTGAAAGGACGACTGTTAACCCCCTCCTCTCGGGAGCAGTGAGCTGGGTCGCTGCTGGCTGGCGCTGCCTGCAAAGCTCATCGCCCCTCGGAGTGAGCGGCCAGCCTGAGGGGACTGCAGACATCTGCAGCAAAAACGATGACGGTCTGAAACAGGCGCCAGCGCCAGCCTCCAGCTTCGGCTGTCACCTCAGACCTGACTACTTGATAGAGCTGCAGTATTTCAGCTCCGACAGATTTGAATGTGTTTCTGGGCAGAGAAGCAAAGCTAACGAGGGAAGAGATCCAAAGACATTGGGTATTTATCAAACTTCTATTTCCTGACTGTGTGCAAAGAGGAAACTCAACTTCAATTTTCTGTCAAGGCACCGGGTCCAGCCACCTACCTGAAGGTGAATTTTAATAATTTTACTGTATTATCTAATGGTATTTGTTAAAGTGATTTGCATGTGTTTAATATTTTTGAGTAATACAAAGCCATTTATTCACAAAAAACTTTTGCATGATTTACAGGAAAGCTACTTCATAGGAAATTTTAACACTTGTATTCATGTTTCCTTTTCTTCTCCAAGATTAAATAGTAAGTACTGATAAATGATAGCTTCAGTATAGTCCAAGAACCCAAATGTAGAACTGTTAGATTGGCATCAGATCTTGGTGTAGTCTGATTACTGAAATGTGTTATAGAAATAATTTACTAAATATATTAAATCATAAGACAAGTAGTTTATAAAAAACTTTCAGATCAAAGTAATCTGTGTTTTCCATGTTTAAATTACCTGAAGTTATTCAGTCACCATCATTGTCCCAGTCTGTATGTAACAACAGTATAGAATTGGAACATTTTGATATTCCAAAACTTAAGAAAAATCCCTTTAATACTATATTCTTCTTTATTTTCAGTTACTGTGACAATTATTCCTTTCTTGATTCCCTTTCATGGTTTTGTGACCAACTGTCTCTTATCTGCTATAATTTTTCAAGATGCGCAAAAAACACATAAAATTTCTCTAATTCCTAATGATGTCTTATTTAGAAAGGGAAAAAGGAGAGGGAGAATCAAATAACTTAAGAGATTATGATAACGCCTATATTGTAAGGTACTTTCCTTTCTGTCTTTATCTTCTAAAACAAGACAATAATGCAGGTCATGCTCACTCATTCCTCCTAGAAATTGGAGGTCACCCTGCAAGAGAAAACCTTGCTTTCAACTACAGATCGATACTGTTGATATGATAACCAAGAGGTGCTGCAGAAAGGGGATCTCACTTGCACTGCCTTTGATCTGCAAAGAGGTTAAATAAGTCACCTTGGCTCTGTATCTGAGCTCTCCTCTGGTCCAGGGCCTACGTACACTGAGTTGAAATGTTCACTCAATCCAACTCAGTAGATATCTTTTTTTAAATTCTCCCCTTTCACATGGATTCCAGCTTTTTTCAGTACACAGCTTATTCAGCTGAACTTTGCTGGTTATGACTATTGTTAACTCTGACGATTTTTTAAAAAAGGACACCCCTCTTAGGAAAGCTTTAAATTTATATTTCTGTTCATTCAACAAGTTCCATCAAAGGAGAGCAATCTATTTCATCTGCTCATCATCCAGTCAACTAATGCTGCTTCCCACATTTTGGAGAAGAATACTGTATATTTTATTAATGAATTCTGCCTTTTTTTCCTTGAGAGCATTTTTATACAGCCATTTAGCAGTTAGAGTACTGGGGTTTCCTTTTAAAGTGCTTTGGGATTTAATCGCCAGTGATCCCTCATGAGCAGTTTGACTTACCAACTAAGTAAAAATAATAGTGTTGACAGAAATGAATCATGATGTATCTGGACATCTCCAAAATGTCACTCATTCAGTTTCCTCTTGACTGCATGTTATTTTTATTCCATTGATTTGTTAAAGTACACGAACATTGCTATTTTACTTAAGTTTAACACAAGGTCCAGAACATGTTGGAAATATTTTTCCAAGAAGAATGTATACAACTGTTGTTAAAACGCTTTGGGTGCCATTTTCCCTCATACATCATGCTAGAACAACCTTCAGTGAAGGAGAAAGGGACCCATAAATCCAAGATAATTTCCCCAGTAGGCTGTCTGTCTAAGAAGTGCCCAAACTCCACCAGGGTCTAGTTCATGCAGGGTCCAAGGGCGTCTTCTGCCAAAGGCTGAACCTGTGCTGGAGCTAGCATGGTTTTGTCATGGACAAAGACAGACTGAACTCTGAGGAATAGAGTGTGTGGTCTTGAATTATTGTAGGGAAACAGTGTCATATAATGAATGAGATCGTGGGCTCTGGAAACATATAGACCTAGTTTACTTATGGGTTTTACCAGACTCTGACTATGGGCAAATGACTCTTTGAGCTTCAGTCCCCTCATTTGGGAAAATGGGGGTCATAAAACTAGCTGCTACCTCAGAGATTTGTTGTGATAACTAAGTGAAGAAAACTGCTACACTGGCTGCATACAAACCAATTACTTGTTCATAGCTAATATTAAAGCAGTTGCCTACCTGTATGTCACAACTGGAAGAGTGTAGAAAGGGAATTTATACTCTACCTTTTCCCTCAGGCTTTCTTCCCATTAAGAAGCAATTAATTAATGAGCAGTAAAGACTCAAAGTAAATATTCATGTTGAGGCACCAGAGGAATATAGTACTGTCAGATTTATTTTTCCACTTCTTTGGTAAGAAGAGACTATTCAATGAATATGTCCTTTTTGATTTCCAATTTTACTACCAGAAAAATTATTCTATGTATAAAACTGAACACTTTCTCATTGTGTGTCTAGTACACTGCTGGGTGCAATGGGTACTCACACACTTTGCTGTATCATAAAATGTCAATGCCAGGTCTATGTCTCAGAGTCAGCATGACAGAATGGATAGAGCGTATGTTTCAGTCTAACACACCTGGGTTTGAATCCTTACTTTTCTTCTTAAAGGCTGTGTGCATTTGAGAAGTCATTTCACACTCCAGGACTCAGTTTACCCATCTATTAAATAAATAGTGATAATAATGCCCACAAATGGTGGTGTTGTAGAAATTAAGTGAAATGTGTTTTAAGTGCCAACCATTGCAACCAGCAGAGTACTAGACACACAATGAGAAAGTGTTCCGTTTTATACATGGAAGAATTTTTCTGGTAGTAAAATTGGAAATAAAAAAGGACATGTTCGTTGAATAGTCTCTTCTTACCAAAGAAGTGGAAAAATAAATCTGACAGTACTATATTCCTCTGGTGGGCCTCAACATGAAGTATTTATTACTTTGAGTCTTTACTGCTCATTAATTAATTGCTTCTTAATAGCCAAGGCAGATAAAAACAAAGCAAGTTTTCTGTTTCAGACTGCCATTAAGAAAAGTGAGACAAAGCACTGCTCTGCAGTCCATTATTTCACTGGCCTGCTTGGACAGAGAAGGCCCCCAAGGTTTCTCCTTTCTTATGTTTTCTAAAGGCCAGAATGGGGGTTTTGACTTGCTATAGGGTGTATTTTTTCCTCACTAACTGAAATTGAAACAAAGGATTTGATTTTGAACTTTGGTTTTTGTAAACCTCTCCACTATGCTCCTACCACTGAAATGCCAGCGGCTTTTCTGGCCACAAGTAGCAGGAGCAGCCTGTCGTCATAGCAATGAAAGGGTATAGGGAGACTCGAGTTTCATGGCCCACTCTGTGAAATAACTCTTAGTCTTAAAATCCTTCTTTGGAAATGAAGTATCCAGTCCTGGCATGTTTCCTTCCTATTATGCAACCAACTTAAGTACATCAATTGCAATAGCTAAATGTTTCCTTCAAAGATTCAATTAATAGGGATTAACAAAATTAACAAGAAAGCTACTAAAACAGTGACCTGTGGAGTGCAGAGGAAAAACTGGGAAGGCAGAAGAAGAGAAACAGAAATGATCTCACTTCATAAGCACATATGTGCACCCTGCAGTAAATCCATTTTCCAAGTTCCCACTACCTCCTCCCACATTCACAGTGTGCTGTACTGTAGTGGTTACACAGGGGGATTCTGGGGCAGGCTGCCAGGACCCAAATCCTGGCCCTCTCTAGTTTATCTTATACTCTCTTTGCCTCCATCTTCTCATCTGTAAAATAGAGATAATAATGGTCATAACATGCTGTGGGAATTGAATGAGATAATGTACATAAGGATTTTATAATAGTATCTGACCAATGTTAAAAGTTTGCTGCTAAGTTCACCCAGCCTCAGCTTCTCCTACTTGTCAAATGCAGATATAACAACTAATTCATAAGATTCTTGTAGGATTGAAATAACGGATATAAATTCTCAATAAAAAATAGTTCCTTTGTTGGTGAGTTGCCGCTGGGGAGGCCTCTCCCTGCGTACTAGGTGACACCTCAACCTAGACGGGGGAGGGTTCTTGACTCTGAATGAGAAAGAATTCCCGAACAGGTTGGTGAGTATAGGTAAGGAAGGAAGGAATTCATTAAAGTTAGAGTAGTAGCAAATGGCAGCAGCCAAGCAGGCTGTAGAAAGCAAGGAGGAGCCTAGGGAGCAAACGGAAGTTAATTGAACTCATACTCAGCGTTGGGCAGATCCCTTGCCAACTCCTGAAGCCAGGGTCACCTGGTGTCCAGTGTTCATTTGAATCTGCACAGCGTGGGAATGAAGCCCCTGCCACTCCAGGATTTAGGGGAGTTGCAGAGCATTGGATGGAGTGAGATTATGCTCTGACAACTTCCCAAAGCAAAGAAAGATTTTGGGCAGGCTACTAAAGAGCATGATTGTACAGCTGCAGTCCTGTCCAGATCACCCAGGTGACAGGAACTTGCAAGCCCAAATCAGGGATCTTAGTAGCCCTTCCCTGTTTGTCTTAAGTAGGACAGAGTGAGTGAGGACTTGTGCTTAAGTCTAGAAAATTGAATGAAATAGTGAAGTAACAAAGATGCTTACCACTTTGAAAAGCACAGAGACAAAATGCAGTAAGTTGAGCAGTGAGAAGTCTTTATTTAAGGCAAAGTACACACTCAAAGAAAGGGAAGTGTCGCAACTTCAGAGAGGAGGTGTATTTAAAGGCTTAGGATTCTCTCTTTTAAGTCTTTCAGAAATGGGACAGAGGGTGTGGGGGGTGCGTGGGTTTGGTATGTGGTCTCATGATGTGTATCTCTGGTGAGAGACATTATGTCACCATCCATAGTCTGTCCTCTAGATATTTGGCAAGATAAACTTAACACAAGGAATTTCTTGATCCTGTTCTTCTCCAAGATAGTGATTACTCCAAGATAGTGATGCTCCAAGCAGTGTGAGCATACAATTTAGGACTGCTTGTCCGGCCTTAAGATAGAGTCAGTTATTGGCTAATCACCATAAAATATGTTAGGAATCTTACTTCCTAACACCTGGTTTTTAAAATGGAATCTTAGCGTTAAGATGGGGTTGCTCCTGTTCTTACTATACTGTTTATAACTGAGCATTTTTATCATAGGCAGGAAAAATTATTCATGATGCTTGTGCCACGTCCCTGCCCTGCCTTCATTCTTTTGATACTTTTCATGGTTAGGTCTACACCTGATAGAAATGGCTTTTTTGAACTTGGAATTTTCTTGTGAATAAATTAATGTATATAGCCCTCAGAATTGTCATTGTATAAATGTGAAAATGAATTTTTAAAGAGAAAAAATTATTAAGGGTTTTTACATTTATAAAGAGTAAAGAAGACTTTTCTCATCTTGATTAGCCCTAGAACAAAAGACATTAAAACATCTTTCATTACAATGCTTTTTATAAAAATTTCTGTTTTAGTTTTCCAGTGTTTCTTATGTCATACAGTTATGTAAATAATTTATCTTATGTCTCAAACAATTAACATATTCAGCATTCTATTCCACGCGAAATGCCAGAGATGCTGCAGGAGCAAATACAGAAAGGAGCTAAGCTCTTGTAGAGCTTACTGTGTAGTTAGGGAAATGGTCGTAATCAGATCATCACATTAGTAGAAAAGTGCATATGCTCAAACCTAAGGTGACCTGGAATACAAAGCCCTTTTTATTTTTCTAATGAACAGATACTCAGCTGAAGTTTTTGACCAACCTAAATGCACAAATGGCTAATAAATTGTAATGTATACTTAGGATATGTATCCTATTATTACACAAACATAGTTTAAAATCTCAATTAATTTTGAACATTTTATACTTATAAAAGTGGTGTTTTGCATTCTCTTATTTCATGAAACATTTTGTTAAAACTCTCTGTATGCATCTTTAACATCAGTGTCTGTGTTCACTGGATCCACTTTTTAATGATCTAATACAGAGGAGTGCATAACCAATCCTCTGCAAGTCGTTTATAACACACTTCTTAAAAATCAGCTGATGTTGTAAATTTGCTCCCCAAGCATAAATTTTCATTCTGTGGTGGTGATGTCTCCATATTTATTACTTACTATATTTATTTTCCTAGTGCTCTTTAAAAGCTTATTTAAAACCACTTGAATCTGTAAAGTGTGGTTTTCTAAAAATGGGTAATTCTAACCTTGCAATAATGAAGTCATGCCTCAAGAATTATTACTGAATCTTGTTTAGATATCTTTATCTCCTTTTTTATTGTCCAGGTGACCTTCTTCACAATAAATAAGCATTGCTTGAGATTTCAGGCTGTTTTCTTGAAATGGTACTTTGTTGTTCAAAATTAAGTAACTGAAACAAAGGCCTTTAAGGTGAGGGCTTTCAGAAGCATGAGAATATAATTCAGATCTCTTTTTTATAGCATAATTTCAGGGAGTGAAAAAAATCCACACTAAATTTCAATATGTATTGTATATAATTATATGCTGAAATAAGTGTTAAGAAGGCATCTTTGTTCTAAGAAAATATGTAAAGAGGCTGACCTCTGTTCAAGGTCAGTGCTGGCTTTCCTTGATCTGAAGTTACTAAAGGCTAATTCTGTGTGTGTGTGTGTGTGTGTGTGTGTGTGTGTGTGTGTGTGTGTTGGGTGGTGGTGGTTGGGACAAGTGGGTGTTTAGCAAGAGAATTCTGAGAGTGTGAATGTCTTGTGCAGAAACCCTACTTGAGGAACAGAGAGAAAGCCAGCTCCTCTGAGCACAAAGCACAGAACAGTGGAAGATGTAAATCCTTAGCAACTCCCCATACATGCCCTCTTTCCTGAGCACTCAATTTTTTTGTCTCTACTTGATTTGCTTTAATGTGTATCTTTAATATCTCCATTGAATTCTGATTAGACTCAAAGTTCCCTAGAAGTAAACCATGTCTATCCCTTGCTTAGACCCACATGGTGATAGGTCCAGTTAGCAAGAATGATGGGCAGCTGAAGGTCAGAACCCGAGAAAAGTCTGTATCACTAAGTCTGAATATATCATATATACTCACAGGGCTGAGACACCTTGATGTCAGATGGTGATGCATCAGAGAACTCAAAATAGAAGAGCATCTTTTTAAATCCTTCAGCTAACTTTAACACCAAGCTTTAGTGCTCTCCTAAGAGACTCATTAAAACTTTGAAAGCCCTAAAGCATCAGTGTTAACTCTGATCAGCAAACACATATACATTAGCCAAAATATGACTAAGGTATATGCTCTCTGATAACAAGGATTTTGGCTATCATGTATAGACAAGGCAGAAGAAAATGCTCTGTTTGAGTCTGATTATGAAGAACCTACAACAATAATTTTGTTTACTACATTTCCCTAAAAGGAAATCTTTCCTAAGTTATAATAATTACTAAAAATAGCAGCCTACAGTCATGCTCTTATATAAACCAACCCAATAAAAGATACCTGGCCTTATTTGGATGTATGGATGTACAGCTCCAAGAAATGATACACCAGTAGTAAGAAGAAAAATAAAATCAGAGAGAAAACAGTTAATACAAACCTCTCCTTTTTCTAGGGTATGTGGTATGTCTTTCTCAGTGTTTGACTTTAGACAAAGTAAGATGAACAGATCAAACAGTCATTGTGTGCCTTGAAAACCAAAAATGCCAAAGCCAGTTTCCTTGGCCTAGCATGGAAGGAACAAGACTTGTAAGTTTAGCTGAGGCTGCCAACAGCTCAGGGGAGGGAGGAGGCTCAGCTGCCTGGGGAATACAAGGAAACATGAGGAACATTCCAGTTAGAAAGACTTTAAACTTTACGTACCAGAACTAAAATTTCCAAGGAGTCACTGACATAGCCAGTATGAGATGGGAAAGAAGAGACTCCAAGCCTGCTCCTCCCTTTGGAGGTGTGGATGGTGGTGTTTGCCCTGGTTCAGCAGGCAGACAGCATATTAATGCTTAGGAGAAAAGGAAAGAGAGAGAAGAGGGACAGTGAGATAAGAAGTATCCAGTGGAGACAGGTGGTCAAGAGAGTACGTTAAAGTGGCAGGGCAACATGCAGAACCTTAAAAATAAAATTTGCCTCTTTAAGTTGAAATTTAAATTACTATTCTAAATGAATGCATTAATTAGTGTCCTAAAAAAGTCTATAGGAACTGAAAAGAACTGAAATACAAACATCTCTTCTGACCTAATCTTATTCTAATTTAAACTTCTAGAAAATATTACAGAAACTTAAATGTAACTAATTACTAATAAGACCTCGAAATGAACCAGAGTACCCAAAATATATTCTGGTTGTTGTGTAAATTCACTCCTAAATCTAGGTAGAGAATGATGTTTTAGGGTGTGCCAAACCCCAGGCATGCACCGTGTCTCTATGAGGTAGAAATTTGGGGACACTTAAGGGTCAGGGCTTTTCATTCAGAAATGTTCCCTACCAATGCAACAGCAAGCAATACTGAGTGACCACACGCCCTGCTTTCCACTCTCAGCCTTAAGGATCACAAGCTGGGGCTTGGAGGCCGGAGCTGATACTGCTCCATCAATCAGGGCAGCTGACACGCGCCACCCATGGCCCATTCCTCCCATGCCTTTTGGGCCCATTTCTGCCGGTGGGGTTGGGCTGTATTTCCAGCTAGAGGAAAGGGCATCCAGGCCCTTTTCCTTGTTTTTCCAGGGACAGAGCTTGTGGACCTGCTGAGAAATCTAATTACAACCTCCTTTCATGGTGAAATCCAACTACAACCAGCCTCACAGTGGAGTGAAAGCCAATCTTTTTGATAGAAAAGGAAGCTGAACAAAGTTTCGAGCAGATGTGCCTGTACTCTGCCTTCTTTCTTAGGCAACTATACTGAAAGGCTGCAGGAACCTTGGCTTGCCTTGCTTAGGAACAATGGTCATAATCTACTGCAATAACCATTCCCATAAGAAAGGAAAACATTTTCATATCTGATACTAGGAGTTCCTGGGGGTTTCCTCAAGAATCCACTAATTGGGCAAAACAAATTTTGAACCACTCTCCACACACATCCCTAATTACTAAAACCTAATTGAGATAAATGGAGGCAGTTTTCAAAATAGCTACTTAATGGAAATATGTATTTTACATGTATCTGGCATATGTTTATAATTGCTTAAGCAATAAAATTACTAACCACATTCTAATCAAATATCTATCACTCCTACTTAATCACTGTAGTCTACTGGATAAATAAAATAAATACAGATTTTCAGCTTACCCCCAAAAATGGGCACAATTTTAGAAGGAGCATCCAGTTAACCAACAGGATTTTAATTGAATATGAGTGGAGTACGGTTTAAGAAAATTAAACTTATCCTAGGTTCAAATGAAAGTACTGAGCTCATAACATTAATAAAAGTAAATAAGCAAAGATAATATAGATCCACCATTGAGAGACTCTCAAGTAGCTCCAAAGGCACAATATTTTTACTGTACTTGAGTCAACTGGAGAATCATCTGTATAACATGTTAGGACCCCATGGGACTGTAGCCTGAGGCTCACAAATGTCAGAAGAATTCACCTTGATTATAGATCATGATAACTAGTTTCAAGACACTATGCTTGTTGAGATCTTCATGCTCTCTTAGCACATGGGAATATTTTTAACTCTTAAACCATTAGTTCAGTGTATTCTCTCAAACTTTATTGGGCACCAAACCCTTTAGAGCTAACTCTGAATCGGCACAGCATTCTGTTGATATTCAGAAGACACAAACACAAATACTGAGCCCCAAATGTCTTCTTCCCCTGTTTTTCTTCCCTGGTCCCTAATTCCAGCACATAGCATAGGCTCTGGGGGCCTCACAGTGGAGTGCAGATTAAGCTCTTTCTAGGAAACTTTTTGGAATTTGCCCCTAGAACACAGATAGAGGAAGATACTAGAAGCTTTTGTTAAACTGAGAAAACTTTTGGTTTAAACCTTGATACATGCAGTGATCCTGCATTTAGTAGCCTCCTAGATAGGCATGGGGGGAGTTGAAGCGGGAGGACCAGCATTAGCTAACAGACAAAAATACTTGATTCATGCCCTCTTGTGATCTGAAAACATTTGAAAGTGATTGATTTTAAAAGAAAATCTTTTCTTTAGTTGGAAAAATATTCTGGACAGGAATGCAGAAAGTTACTATAGCCTGAGCTCTGGATATAACTGACTTCTTTTTTGATGAAAAGGTGACACACAAAAATACAGCACATGTTTACTCTACATTTAGTTCTTTGTTACTTTATTTTGCTCAAATCCTTTTTGCATAGATGGTGGCCACAGTAATAGGCATGGCTGGAGGTGGCTGACTATTTCACAGTCCTCAGCATCTTGGTAATAGGGCCAATATATCTAGACATCCATATCCTAGTTATTGAATAAGGTGTGTACATTTTAGTGCCATGAAACCGAAATTATCACTGTCCAAGAAAATTAGTACCAGATTCCTTTGGAAAGTATTATTCACTCAAAACACAACTTTGTTTCAATTTAGCTAGTTAGACCACTCCTATGAGGCAAATTTTTACATCTTCTGGGACTAACCACCCAAAAACAGTATTTTTAGAACAGTGTTTAAAATGTTCAGTCAGACCGACCTAATGAGTTGGGTTTCCCTTGGTAGAGTAAAGGCCTAAAGGGAAGGGAAAAGAGCAGAGGGACTAATTTACTTCCCAAGATTCCAGATTGAACCTTGTTATAACATTCTAGAGATGGCAGGAACATAGAAATGCGAGAGTACTTACTGTAAAGTGAAAATTTCCATGTTACAACACGAAATGCTCTCAAAACTATTGCCTGTATTTCTTTTAAAAACTCTTCCATTCCACGACACCTTCAAATCTTATGACTATATTAGCAAAATCATCTTTTGAGTGTTAATCACATTTGAATGTCTTGTAGTTTTTGATTCTCTCCAAAGATGAGAACTGTTATGCTCCATTTAAAAAGAAAAATATGCACCCACTAGGGCAATGTAGGGAAAGAACAACTTTTTCCTCTTCCCCTCTTATTTTCAGTAATTGGGACCAGCAAATTAAACTGACCAAAGATAGGTTAATGGGAGAAAAAGCTTTATTCATACACACTTGGGAATCCACAAAGGTAGCTGGCTCCTTAACTGGTTAAAGGCTCGTACACCTAACCGAGGAGGGGAATAGAGGAGGACAGCGGGCAGAGATGGCTTCTGTGAGAACAACAAAAAGATGTCTTTAGGAAAGATGGATGGGTTTTAAAATGACCTGGAGATGAAAGAGTGTGTGATAATGTTTGTCTATATAGCTGTACATGGTCTTTCTGTCTTCTGCAGAGTCATAACTCTTTCCTGGAGAGCGATTTACAGCACGTTTACCTTTTGGTGTCTCTCCTGGCGTAGGAGCTGCCCTGAAGAGGGGATTTATGGCAGGTTTCATTTCTCAGAAGTTTCTGCGTTCAGTCAGCTAAGGGACGTTCCAAGAAGGGTTCTTTCTGCATCTGTTCAACTTCTAATGTCTTCATCTCAACGTAATCTTCATACCAACTCCAAAGTCCCAAGTGGGTCTTCACAGCAACCACTGGGCAGACTTCCAACAGGACAGCACTGGGAGCAGGAGGCAGCTTTGTTTGCAGATGATCTGGAAATATTCCAACCCATGAATCCTAAATTTTGAATCAAAGGTTGTATTGGTCAAGATCCCAGCAAGGGAACTATAGATCCAGGCAGAAGCATTGAATCTGGGGATTTGAGGGAGTATAATTAAGGGATTGTCTACCAAGGTGTGGCCAGGGTATAGAGAAGCTATAAGGGGTTGTAGGAACAAGGTAGTAAGAGCTAAACTTGTCTGTGCCAGGCAAGGGAGAATTTTCTGAACCCAGACAGAAAATCCTGTGTGGAGAGGGTCACTGATGGGGGCTGTGACCGTCAGGAGAGGGACCCAGTCACAGAGAAGGAGCTGAGAAAATAAATGCCCTGATTTTACTCTCCTCCTTCCCTCAGATTTCCCCATCTGTGCACTCCATTGGCTAAACCTAAAAGAACCACTGGGCAAGGAACCTGCTGCAGTTCACACAGGCCCTGGGACAGCTCGGGGTGGAGGATGCTGCAGAGTGCCTGTGGAGAGGGGCTGGAGGAGCAAATGGAAAACACCTAGATATTCGGGGGACAAAAATCCCGTCCCAGTATGGGAGAAGTAGGATTAACAGCTGTAGACCAGCTGTGTCCTCTGCTTCTTGAATAAATCTTCCAGAGCTTTTCCTCTGGAAGCATATGCTTAGGTTTCTCCTCCTGTTATCAAAAACTCCTCAAACCTCAGCCATAAGGTTTATTGTATCTTTTTTCAGAGAAGACAGGTAATGGGAAACATTGCACCACTGGGGCAAGCAATTATTTCCCCTCTACAGTGTGCTGGCGCCCACCAAAGCACATGAGAAGCTTCTCCCACACACTGAGTGCTGGAGGGACTTCTGCTTGGACTGAGTGCTTTCATTAGTGGTTCACACAAGAACTGCTCATCAAAGCCCATCATTGTTCCCCAGTGGTCCCCACACCATGAGAATCAGGCTACTTGGAACTGTTCTTAGGTATGCATTGCTGTTTTTCTTAATCCTGGAAGAGAACTACCTCAGTGAATAGTTCTTCATACATTCACAGAGATGAAAGCACTTGAAATTCCTCTCCCAACTAGCATAACTTGACAACCAAGTTATTCTAGAAACAGAAGAAGAGAGACAATACCACTGAATCCAAAGAGGCTTCGTATTATGCTGGTAGAATTTAACTAATAAGGGAATTCAAATAAGGGCACTCAAAGGAGAAAGCTAAGAACCTGGCATTCAAGGGGAAGAAATTCCAGGGAAATAGAGAATAAACTTAATTAGGAGGAGAGAGAAGAGCCAATGGCAGAAAAAATAGGATTAATCTACCTGATCACGTTAGGAGCTAGCTTCCAAAAGGTGAATTGTCATGTGATTAACTACATGATGCAAATCATTCAGTTATTAAGTTCCTGTCATTGAGACACGACAAATGTCACAGGCCTGTAGGTGAGCCATACTTGAATGGCTTCAGAATCTAGGAGCCAGAAGTTTACACAATATGTGAGGCCTTCTCTTATAAAAATACAAAAATCAAAATCAGGTACAGGGCTTTGTTAAGGAACTTGTACAAGTGAGGAGCCCTAAAGCTTAATCTTAGGTTTGTGGCACATCCACGTGTGGCTGAACTCAAATGTCTGTACCCCAAAGAATATGCAAAAAGGTGGGGAGGGGAATAAATAAATGTAAAATAATGAGAAAACCCTGCAATCACAGAAGAAGGGGAAGTAAAAGGATGTATCATAAAATGATTTGAGCAAAGAAAAATTCATGGCCACAATAGTTTCTCCCACTATACCACAGGGTAGGGAGTGGTGGAGACTTTCTGAAGGGCTGGCAAACACCCGAGGAAAAGAACAGAACACTGCCTGCATGGGCCCACCCCGAATGGAGTCGTGAAATGAGACCCAGTGAGGTTAGTGTGAGGTGAGTGACACAGGAGGCTAGGAACTCTGAACAGAATAATGAAGAGGTGCAGAAAAGTGGTTCTACCAGTCTTGCCTAAGCCTGTGGGGGTCCTCTAAATGTAATTAAAGCAATTTCTCAATTACATGTTATAGAAGAGGAAGAATGTACCAATTTCACCTGAGCTAGAAAGAGATCTTTGAAAATGTCCCTGAAAAGCCTTCCTTTTGAAATTCTCACATCCTTTGCTGGGCACAGGAGCGCAGAGAGATGTTCCAGAAGCTCTCACTGGATGGAAACGCTATGAAGTGGAGGTGAGGTGACATGGGTGGTGCATAGGTGAACTTATTAGCATATACCTGGCATAGAGTAAAATCTCAATATAAGCTATTACATTGTTCCAATTATCTGTTGCTGCTTACAAACTTAGGGGCCAAACAACAGCTATTTTATGATGTCTCAAGAGTTTATGAGTAAGGAGTTTGAGCAGGTCATTCAGAGGTGCTGAGCTGCTCTGAAGGGTCCATGATGGCTCCACTCACATGTCCTGTGCCTTTGCAAGGACAGATGGAAAGATGGGATTGGCAGGGACTGTTGAACAGTGTCTTCACTGACATGACAATCTCTTACAAAGGCGCTCAGGGCTTCCAAACTTATTTTCCAGGAGATGCAAGTCAAAACTCCAAGGCTTCTTATGAACTAACTACCCACCAAAGTCCCAGAATATCACTTCTACCTCAATTATTTGGTCAAATAAGTCACTAAGGCCAGATAGAAGGGAAAGAGATCTTGACTTTGCCTGTCAATGGGAAGAGCAGCAAAGAACTTACAGCCATCTTCTCTATCCACAATGTTTATACATATTACATTAAAAATGTTAGACATTATCTCAAGACAGCTACCCACGTGAGTCAGAACAGAGTTGACCTTTGTGGATGTTTGGTTCTTAATGGGGAGACCTGTTTCTGTCATGCCAAATGTTTCATCTGCGTATCTGTGTTGATGATAGATTTGAAATTCCAAATCCTGGGTTTCCTCAGAAAGGTTAAACCTATAAAATGCAGTCTAGCCATCAACTTTAAAATTCCAGATGAGGTTCTGTTGAGAATCTACTGAGACATTCTGTTCCTATCAGAGGCAGAGACTTGCTTCAAAGTTCCCTTTCATCTATCATCTTTAACCTTTCCAGACGAGTCCGAAGAAACAATCGTGGGTACTTGATGATGGGGGGAATCTAGTAACCCCAATGTTGCTCATGTAATTGTATATTAATGATACCAAAATTAAAATTAAAAAAGAGAAACAATGGTAGAGGAAAGAAAGAAAAGTCTTAAGAACTCTTAAGTAAAAGGGTGAATTAAAATCTCTGTGAATATTAATTATTGGGGTAGTAAGCCGGGGTTTTTTTTGTTGTTTTATTTGCCTTATGAGTGTTTCAAAGAAATTATATCTTTCTCTTCACATTTACAGTTGGTGAAATTACCAAATGACCGTTTGATCACATTTGAGTCTCAAAACAACCATAGAAGATAAATAGGAAAGAAACTATTATTTTTCCTGTTTTGTAGAGGAAGAAGCCAGTGACTTGCCCAAAGTGTCCTGGCTGGGCAGAAGGCAGTGCAGATCGGGAACTTAGGTCTTCCAGCTCTATGCAGTGTTCTTTCACATGCCTATACTGCTGCCTTTGCATAAACCCATATGTGTGGGCAAAATAACAGTTATCTTATTTCCTATCAACACTGACTATTTAAGTCTTCAGAAATAATGTGTATATTCAAAAGTGTGTCCAATTTCTGCATTTTTCACCTAAAGCTTTTTTTCTTTTGTTATTAAGGTATCATTGATATACACTCTTATGAAGGTTTCACAAGAAAAACAATATGGTTATTACATTCACCCTTATTATCAAGTTCACCTAAAGTTTTATTTGCTCTTTTAGCAAAAATAGCCATTTGCATTTTGTACAGAGTACACACCAAATTTGACTCAAAATATGTGACTTTTTACTTACCCAAGAATCAATGGTATTCATCATACTTAGCAAGGATATCATGGATTTCATTTACAAAGTACTTTTCGAGCATCAGCCAATTAAACCTCCCTGGAGTCTAGTATGACGGTTGTTTTCAAAATATCTCTCATTTCCCAGGAAACTTCTCCACTCTGTCTTATTTATACAAATCAGCACATTTGTTCAGTTCTTAAAATAAGAAGTTAAAGGCTGTGAAACTATCCTAATCAATCTGTGTGACAAATGCTCGGCAAGACAAAAATGCTCGGTGACTGGTCTGAAGGACAAAGTGGGACACGGCAGAACTCAAAACCTTATACATCCTTGGTGCTGGATTGCTCTGCAAAATCCTGTCTTTAAAAATGCAACACAGGCATCTGCTTTATAATTGAAAACTCAATGTGGTTTCTCTTTTGGATAGTTCTAAATAACAGCTTTATTCTGCCTGTAAATTTTGTTTTCAGTTTCACAATAGAAATTAACATGACATCCCTAAGAAATACTTCCAAAATGAGACACAGTAAATAATCAGGGACCATGCAGAAAATGTTGGGGTGAGCTCTCACAAAGCCTGCACAAGTGGCCACCAGATGTCATATGACAAACCCTGTACTTATATACTTACTCCATGTGTTAATATATCCTCCCCACAGCTGTGCCAAGATTCTCAGCCTTCTAGCTCTTTTGGGTTAAGGCCAATGTGAAAATACCTCTGACCTGAAACTACAAAGACATTAATTCAGGAATATTCTTATCTCCTAGGCATTGATTCAATGCATATAGAAAACCAGAATCTAAATGTATGGAATATGAGACCAGTGAATTTTTTTTTAATGAGTGAACTAAATGTAAAAATATTCTGGAACTGGACTCCTTGGCAGCTTGAAATCACCATGGAAGGAAGACATAGAACGAAGGAGGAGAAAATATAGGGGAATACTAGATTAATTTTCCAATACCACCCATAATACAAGACACAAATTAATGTAGTGGTACTATTGATGAAAAGTGCAAGGCCAAGGCAGTGGGAACAATGGTCACTCACACGTGTGTGTCACTTGGGAGGCGGCAAAGAGCTCCCCACCTCACCCTGTGGCGTTAGGTGGAGCTGTTATTCCCATTCTATGGATGAAATTTGGAGAGATTAAGTAATCTGCTCAAAGGAATGCTTCGTGCTGACTGAGGACCAGCGCCCCAAACCATAACCTCTGATTTCTCGTCTGCAGCCTGTTCTGCTGGACCATGTGAGAACCTTGGCTTATGAGTCCAAAGCACAGCATTCTACTCCTCACTCATCTTTTAAGCCTTGCACATTTAGCCAAATAATTTAGATTCTTCAAGCTTGTATTTCTTTATAGTTAAATGTTATGTGTTTTCCTTTCCTTATTGGATCAAATGAGACAGTATACAAGAAAAATATTTTATAAACTGTGAAATGTCATATAAATGTAAAGAAGGTGTGACTAAGTCCAACTTGAACTGATATTCTGGGGAGACTTGTGTCAACACATCCCTAGAGTTAAGCTTTTCTCTCTTTTGTCTGAAAGAATAATGAACCCCTCCTCTTCAAAGTTAAACCTTCCACCTGTGCTTTAATATAAAAACCAGCAAATACTTATCAAGGGCTTACTGAAATTCTATCATCTCATTTCATCCTCATCATCATTTTGCAGATAAAGAATCAGACTCAAAAAAGCTAAATAATTTACCCAAGATTTATGCAAATTAAGTATTAGAGTCCAGGAAATCCTGATTCAGATCCTATACCTTTAATTGCTGTGCAATATTACCTTCCTAATGACTCAGGCAACTTCTCTGTTTTCCCCTATTTCAGTTATCTATTACTGCTTAACAGTCCATCCTCAAATTAAATGGTTTAAAACCAGCCTCCTAATTCAGACATGGTCATGTAGTCTCTACTGGACCCAACCTGGTGGTCTTCTGTTGACTTTGTCTGGAGTCACTCATGTGGCTCCAGCAAGCTGGGAGCTCAGCTGACGCTGAGCCATCCCCGATGGTCTCTCATCCTCCAGGGTTCTCTCAGTGTGGCTGGTTATCACTCAGCAGTCCAAACTAGACTTCAGGCCTAGCTTTTTCACAGTGTGGTGGCTTTCATGGGAAGACACAGCCCTTTGTGGAAGTGCTTTCCAAGCCTCTGCTGGCATCACATTTACTAATGTCCCTTTGGCCAAAATGAGCCTCAGGCCAAGGCTAAAGTCACAGGCAATGAAGCCCAACAGTCGTTGTTGTCGGGGACCTTCATTGTTCACCACATCTCCTCTCCTCCCCTGTATCTTCTCATTAGTTACTTATACTTTCTCCTCAGCATAGAAAATACTGGATAACCACACGTGAATACAAATAAAAATTCCCCATGACTATACTTCCCCCTTTGGCTACCTGCTTGCTCACCTTTCTTTCACAGCCACGCATCTTAAGTGAGCGTTCCACACTGCCTGTCTTACTGCATCACTGTCTATCCGCCTGCTGCCCAGTCCCTGCAGACTGGCCCCCACCGACATCAGCACACGAGAACTACCCTCTCACGATGCTCCAATAGCCTCTGTGATCTCAAGGGCAGAGGATGAGTCCCTGGCTTTGTCTGCCTTGCCCTCTCCATGACATTCAACACTTTCTTTTTCTTACGGGATTCTCCTTTCTCCCACCTCACGTGTCTGGAGCCCCTCCCATCCTCTAAGGAGGTGATGGCCGGCACTTACCAGCGTTCCGGCTCCTGCCCTCCGCTCTACCCACCGCACAGTTCCTCATGCTGAGAGCACTCGAATATCTTTAGCTCCAAACTCTCCGTTTACCTCCAGACCCATTTATCCGAGTATATCTCACTCAAATTCAACAGGTCCAAAACTAATTCATCATCCTTCTGCTAAAACCAGATCCTCCTTTCAAAATCCCTTATCTTGGTGATTAACATCACTATTTACTCAGTTGCCCAGATTAGAAATGCAATAACCCAAGATTCTCCCTTCTTTTCTTCCCACAATAACCAACTGATACTCAAGTTTTATCTGTTCTACCTTTAAATATCTCTCAGAACTCTCCAGAGGTATACTGACAAGTGTTTAATGACCAGCTTTGGAGGGGGGGTAAGAGGAAAGCTGGGTAGAATTTCATTATTTCCACGGTGTAATCCTTCCACTAATGGCTGATTTCAAGCTGCTAACATGACATCACTAAACATAATTAGGAAGAGATGCACAGTAGCACACATTTTATAGTATTTCCACCTACAGAGGCAAGAGGTAAATAACCTCAAGAGAGTAGTAAAAGCGTTTTTGTAACAAAATAAATATGAAGTGTTTGATTTTGAGTATTTTCCTTTATTTTTAATAAGTTGATTTAATTATAAGTGTATATAATTTAACTTTTAATGATGTCTTTGTTTAATAGCCAGCTCACAAAATTCCTGGAAATTGAACAATTGGTTCTCACAAGCCTGTATAAGCTGGAGCTCTCCTTCTTTTCTCCATTTCCAAGACCACAGCCAAAATTTAAGGCTCTCACTTCTCACCATGATAGTGCAATTTCCTCCTAATTAGTCTTTCTACTGGTCTGTCCCAAGGACCCTTTCTAATACAGAAATCTGATTATATCACTCCCCCGCTTACAATCGTTCATTGAGTCTCCATAGCTTTTCAGCTGGCTCTTAAAGTTCCTAGTTAAAGTACAAGGACTCACTTTGTTTTTTGAGCCGCATCTCCTACTACTTCCCCCATTAACACCCTGGTAACTCGAACATTTGCAGTCTTATATCTCTGAACCGTCACCTTTGTTGCTTCCACCCTCTACACTGCCCTTCCATCTTTCATACATCTGACTACTACTACTGATTTGCTTTTCAAAGCTAAGATCAAGAATTACCTTCTCTGAAAGTCCTCTCTATATAGGGGCAGTAGAGCAAAGTGGCTAAGAACACAAACTTAAAATCAAACAGCCAGGTCTCAAATATCAGATCTGCCACTTAGCTGTGTAACCGTGAGCTCATTACTTAACTGTAGTTTCTTACTAAGTTTCCTTACTAGTAAAATGATGAAAATAAAGTGCTACCTTGTAGGATCTCTGGGAAGATTTAGAATTAGTACATGCAAGGCACTCAGAACAGTGCCTGTAACTTAAGCACTTAGAACTTAGTAAATGTTAGTAATAATAACTTCCTAATTTTAAATGCCTTTTATCTGTGTTTCCATCGCATAATGTACATATTCACTACATTATATAAATCATTGATTTACTTGACTTCCTCCTTTGTAACTCTTCAGTCAGGACGTATGTAGCCCTGTGCATAGACAGTGCCTAGAAAGCACTCAGTAAATAAATAGAAGCGTGAATGAGTGATGCAAGCTCTGGCCAACTGGACGCATATTTCTTTTTGACTCATTGCTGCATATGATTTAAGAAGGTGAAGGGAATTTGTGATCATGTTATCAAATTAAAGGGAATTTTTTTTTCAGGTTTCATTAGCTATACATATTGCAATAAGAACTAAAATCAAAAGGAAATCAGTCTTAAAACTGACAGCATTTTTGATGATTCTTGCTTCCCCTTCATGTTACCCCATTTATAAGAAAATGCAGTAGCAGTTTCTTAGCCTCATTACATAGTTATTGGTGATGAATGTAGGAAAGACTCCAGGATGAAAGGGAGCTTTGGTAAATGTATGGGTAAAAGAGACTTTAAATGTTCCCTGGACAATTATTCTTACCTCACAACAAAACATATTATTTTCTGAGACTCTAAGTTATTTTTCAAGAATAACAATTCGATTTTGTGGAAAGTAAGAGAAGAAAGAATAAGCATTAATGAACACCTCTCAGGTATCAGGCATTTTTTGAAAAATTGCTTCTAGTCTTCACAAAGCTGAATTCGGTATTATATTACTCAGGGTTCTCCAAAGAAACAGAGACAGAGGGAGAGATTAATTTCTTATAAGGAACTGGCTCATGCAATTATGAATGCTGATAAGTCCCTTGAGCTGCTTTCTGCAAGCTGGAGACCCAGGAAACGTGGTGGCCTTATAGACTCTCTGGTTCTAGTCTGAAGGCCTGTGCAGCAGGAGCACTGATCGTGTAAGTCCCACACCAAGGACAGGAGACCAACGTCAGAGCTCAAACAATGAGGCTGAGGGAGCAAATTCTTCCTTCCTCCTCTTTTTTGTTCTATTCAGGCCTTCAACAGACTGGATGAAGCCCACCCACACTGGGAAGGGCAGTCTGCTTTACACAGTATACTGGTTCAAATGCTAATCTCTTCTGGAAATGCCCTGGGAGTCGTACTCAGAAATAGTGTTTAACCAGATAGCTGGGCATCTTGCAGCCCAGTCAATTAATCACATAAAAATAAATCATCACAGTGCCCACTCTCCCCACTGTTATTTAACATAGTACTGGAGGTCCTAGCCACGGCAATCAGACAAAACAAAGAAATACAAGGAATCCAGATTGGTAAAGAAGAAGTTAAACTGTCACTATTTGCAGATGATATGATACTGTACATAAAAAACCCTAAAGACTCCACTCCAAAACTACTAGAACTGATATCGGAATACAGCAAAGTTGCAGGATACAAAATTAACACACAGAAATCTGTAGCTTTCCTATACACTAACAACGAATCAATAGAAAGAGAAATCAGGAAAACAATTCCATTCACCATTGCATCAAAAAGAATAAAATACCTAGGAATAAACCTAACCAAAGAAGTGAAAGACTTATACTCTGAAAACTACAAGTCACTCTTAAGAGAAATTAAAGGGGACACTAATAAATGGAAACTCATCCCATGCTCATGGCTAGGAAGAATTAATATCGTCAAAATGGCCATCCTGCCCAAAGCAATATACAGATTTGATGCAATCCCTCTCAAATTACCAGCAACATTCTTCAATGAATTGGAACAAATAATTCAAAAATTCATATGGAAACACCAACGACCCCGAATAGCCAAAGCAATCCTGAAAAAGAAGAATAAAGTAGGGGGGATCTCACTCCCCAACTTCAAGCTCTACTACAAAGCCATAGTAATCAAGACAATTTGGTACTGGCACAAGAACAGAGCCACAGACCAGTGGAACAAATTAGAGACCCCAGAAATTAACCCAAACATATATGGTCAATTAATATTTGATAAAGGAGCCATGGACATACAATGGCAAAATGACAGTCTCTTCAACAGATGGTGCTGGCAAAACTGGACAGCTACATGTAGGAGAATGAAACTGGACCATTGTCTAACCCCATATACAAAGGTAAACTCAAAATGGATCAAAGACCTGAATGTAAGTCATGAAACCATTAAACTCTTGGAAAAAAACATAGGCAAAAACCTCTTAGACATAAACATGAGTGATCTCTTCTTGAACATATCTCCCCGGGCAAGGAAAACAACAGCAAAAATGAGTAAGTGGGACTACATTAAGCTGAAAAGCTCCTGTACAGTGAAAGACACCATCAATAGAACAAAAAGGAACCCTACAGTATGGGAGAATATATTTGAAAATGACACATCCGATAAAGGCTTGACATCCAGAATATATAAAGAGCTCACACGCCTCAACAAACAAAAAACAAATAACCCAATTAAAAAATGGGCAGAGGAACTGAACAGACAGTTCTCCAAAAAAGAAATACAGATGGCCAAGAGACACATGAAAAGGTGCTCCACATCGCTAATTATCAGAGAAATGCAAATTAAAACTACAATGAGGTATCACCTCACACCAGTAAGGATGGCTGCCATCCAAAAGACAAACAACAACAAATGTTGGCGAGGCTGTGGAGAAAGGGGAACCCTCCTACACTGCTGGTGGGAATGTAAATTAGTTCAATCATTGTGGAAAGCAGTATGGAGGTTCATCAAAATGCTCAAAACAGACCTACCATTTGACCCAGGAATTCCACTCCTAGGAATTTACCCTAAGAACGCAGCAATCAAGTTTGAGAAAGACAGATGCACTCCTATGTTTATCGCAGCACTATTTACAATAGCCAAGAATTGGAAGCAACCTAAATGTCCATCGGTAGATGAATGGATAAAGAAGATGTGGTACATATACACAATGGAATACTACTCAGCCATAAGAAGTGGAAAAATCCAACCATTTGCAGCAACATGGATGGAGCTGGAGAGTATTATGCTCAGTGAAATAAGCCAAGTGGAGAAAGAGAAATACCAAATGATTTCACTCATCTGAGGAGTATAGGAACAAAGGAAAAACTGAAGGAACAAAACAGCAGTGGAATTACAGAACCCAAAAATGGACTAACAGGTACCAAAGGGAAAGGAACTGGGGAGGATGGGTGGGCAGGGAGGGATAAGGGGGGGGAAGAAGAAGGGGGGTATTAAGATTAGCATGCATGGGGGGGAGGGAGAAAGGGGAGGGTGGGCTGCACAACACAGAGAGGACAAGTAGTGACTCTACAACATTTTGCTAAGCTGATGGACAGTAACCGTAATGTGGTTGTTAGGGGGGACCTGATATAGGGGAGAGCATAGTAAACATAGTATTCTTCATGTAAGTGTAGATTAAAAATTAAAAAAAAAAAAGAAAAAAAAAGAAAGAAATAAAGAAAGAAAAGGGGGATTACTCCTTAACAGGATAAAACTATTGGTAAATCAAAGATCAACGCTTGCTTCAAATATCCTTAATGTTGATCACTTAAAGGGCGTCAGATGATCAGCTATGGAGGTACTCTTTTCTGATAATATTCCTTTCTCTTAATAATAAAAAAAAAAAAGCAGTCCCTGTGTGCTGACCTCCAATGAGTTCTGCACAGTGGTATAGAGGGCATGTCAAAGTGTGGGCAAAGGGTCTGTTTGTTTCTATGCAGAAGATCAAGGCCGAGCTTGGATACCCAGAAAATGAACTAAGATACGATATGAGGAGGAGCTTCCGGCATCAGCACTCTCTGGAGGACTTGTGCCGGGGGATGATCATCAAAAAGCGTCCACAGGGATCCGGACGATGCTGCGGTTGTGGCTGCATCCAGCCCACCATCTCCTGGACTTGCCATAGGAATGAGGAGGGAGATGTCTAGGCTGGCATGTGCATACAGTGAGACAATGAATTTGACAGGATCTGTACTGTTGGAACTCAACCAGGAGTTGGGAGAGGTGCAAGTTGTAGCACTCCAAAATCTCATGACTATAGACTATCTATGGTTAAAAGAACATATGGGATGTGAACAGATCCCAGAAATGGGCTGCTTTAATTTGTCTGATGGTTCAAGTACAGTTGGACAATATCCATCATATCATAGATAAATTTTCACAAATGCCTAGGGTGCCTAAATGGTTTTCTTGGCTTCACTGGAGATGGATGGTAATTATAGATTTGCTTTGTTTATGTCACCGTATTCCTATTATGTTAATATGTGTGTGCAAATTAGTTAGTAGTTTAAAACCTATACATACTTAAGGTACTATACAAGAAGATATGTCAAAGAAATAATCAATCCTCCCATGTTTCCTTCATATGCTACATCTATAGCTTTTCTTCTTCCTTCCTAATTACAACCCTTAAATAGAATTCGTGCCTCATATTGAATTTACCGAGTATCATAATTCCTCCAGGTGGTAAAGATACCTCGAGACAAGTGCTGGGCATAGAAGCCACAGGGCATAAATCTGCAAAGAAGTAAAAAGCTAACCTTTGCAAACAATATGGCTTCTCTCTCACTTACCAACTTTACATTTCCCTGTATGGCCCCGGAAGATGACTGGTTAGCCAGAGACGGGTAAGATTCCTCAAGGGAGGAACAACCTAAGACAGGCACAGTCGCAGGGGGGCCATCAGGTGAGAATTTGGGTATCAACAGAGGTGAGGCTCAGAACCTCACCCCCCCTGCTTTGAGAGAAATCTTCTGCATCCGTGGATGTCTTGCTGCCCTTGTCTAGCCTGGATTAATACTTAGTCCATAGGCACACACCTGATCATCTGATCATCTACATTTGCCTTCTTACAGCACTAAACTATGTTTTCTACCTTTATCTTGCATCTACCTACCACTTCAGCATTTAATTAAAAATAAAAATAATAATAATAATAGGAGAAATGTGGGATCAACATATAAATCAAGTACAAAAATCAAACGAATATTCATATTTGACCTGATTGTTTATAGGTCATAATGCATGATCAAAACCGAAAGTTTCTGTGATGAATGCCCTTGTACTGTTCACCATGTAAGAATTTATTCACTATGTAAGAATTCGTTCACCATGTAAGAACTTGTTTGTTATGCTTCAGAAGATTGGAGACTGACGAGAATTAGGCTTGAGATGGATTAATGATTGTACATTGAGCGTTGACCCCCCTATACTGAATTTTATTGTTGTTAACAACCATTTGATCAATAAATATGAGAGATGCCCTCTCAAAAAAAAAAAAAAAAAAATGAAGCCATTGAGTTGGCATTTCTAGAATCCAAAAAATAAGTAAATAAATAAAATAAATCATCACAGATGTCATCCTCATTTTCAGATGGGGAATATAAGGCTCAGAGGGTTAAGTAACTTGCCGAAGACTACATGGATTGGCCAGTGCTGGCCCAAGTTCGGATACACGTCTTTCAGTCCAAAATCCCATTCTTCTTCTACTAAACCAGTAATTCTCAATCAGGGTGAGTTTGCCCTTCAGGGAGCACTCGGCAACGATTGGAGACATTTTTGGTTGTCCTAACTGGTTGGGGAAAGAGGACTTGCTACTGCCATCTAGTGGGTAGAAGTCAGGGCTGCTGCTAAAGAGCCCTCCCCACAACAAAAAATTATCCAGCCCAAAATGTTAATAGTGCCAAGGTAAAGAAACCCTACACGAAATACACTATTTTGTATTTTTACAATTTTCTGAAACAATAGAATAGTAATAACATGCTGATCTAAAATATAAATGTCTATAGTTCCATTAAATTTATAAACATTGGTGGAATGAATGAATTAAATTCTAGATTATAGAGGAATTAAACTGCATTTTTCAATGACTCTTTACAATTAACATTCACTAAGAGAATAAAATATGTTAAATAATCATCAATAATAGAGTTAGGAAATAGATTCTACTTATTTACTCAAAACATTAAATACTATATTTAAAATATTGTATTTTAATACAATAAAATCATAGAGTATATTTTTAGTGAGTTTAGTAATTTAAGGAAAAAAGGTAGCATCAGTTCATGGTCCATAAGATTCATAGAATTATTTCCAATTTTAGAATTATAAATAGTAGAGCTAGAGAATCATCTAGGTCATCCTCTTCATTGTTCATCACTTAAGAAAACTATATCAAGAAGGGGTAAGTGATTTGCCCAAGGTCTCTTGGCCAGTTAAGACCTTGCTGGAGCCAGAATGCAGCTCTCCTGGCAGTGTGGTGCTTTCTTAATTCTAAGGTGTTTTCTAATGTAACTGAAGGGTTAGATTTTGGGGTGTGGGGGTGAGAGGTTGCTACATTCTTTTATTTAAACATATTCTTCATTCAGGGGAAATTGACTTTATATGCTTTTGCCTTGGTTAGACTATAAAAAGCACTATTTAAAGAGACTTTTTATATCAAATAATTCAACCTGCTTTCTATGATAAGCCTTTTTTCCCCAACATAGGAAAATATATTTGCCACGTATGCAAAATTTTAAACCTTAAAATGTTTGGAACTCTAAAAACTCAAGGCAAATTCTGAATTGTTCCCAATACTGCTTTTGGTTTTTTGGAGGTTTTTTTGTTCTCCCTACTTTTTTGTACAAGAGGTAAATGGAGATCTTTATTTGCAGCAGACCTGAGAAAGCACTGGAGCAAGAGCCAGGAAAGAAGGATTCAAGTCCAGTTCCCTTTCTTAACCACTCTGTGACCATAGGCATGTCTTGTCATAGCCTTTCTAAGCTCATTTTCATCTGTTGTATCATGGGGTTGCTGCAAAGGTCAAATAAGATAATATTCCATTTGAAATCTATTTGGTAAACCTGAGGCACTTCAATACTATAAACTTCCACTATCTTCTCTACACCATTACTAGTTCTAAATATGTTTATTTAAAGACATAACAATACACATTCCACTGTCAGTACTCTGAATTTCTACTTAAGTTATGTATAGTGATTTTCAGAGGGATCCCTTAGAGGAATTAAATTTCTCCAAGATGAGTACATATTATTTTCATTAAAGCTGGAATAGATTAGCTTATTTAAGGTTATAAATAGTTTGCAGTTTCCTCCCATCCTCAATTCTAAATCACCTTCCACATTCAGCTCATCCTTTCAACACACCGTTTCCTAGTCCAGGTGACCCATTCTTTGGGGTTTACATAGTGGATAGGTGGAAATATGTTATTTGTTTCTAACATGATGAGGAAGTCTGTGCTAGCACCTATAGCCTCCTTTTCTTCAATAAAAACTTCATATGCTAATGAAATTAGAACTGAAGTCCCATAGTAATTCCTATGTCCTAAAAAAATAAAATAATAATAATAAGAGGGATATAAACCAGATGAAGACATGGAAATTGTTGATTAAATGGAGTAGAAAAAAATGTACATATATTGTCACTCCCTGCTAAAATTCCAGTATGATAGAAAAAAATAATGATAATATAAATTCAGAATGACAAAGAAAACATGAATTAAGAAGATACAAAACAGCAAAAAATGTTTAGAAGATGAAAAACTGTTGGAAGGACAGGCAAAGATTAGAAGTAAGATCAGAACTTCAGAGAGGGGTACTACAGATAAAGAAGCCAGTTCACACCACAAAAACCAGAGAAGTTTCAAGAACTAGAGGCACCAGGTTGTTTGGAAGGCAAAGTGAAGGTAGAGGCTGAAATCAGGAGGATTGGTTGAAAGCCTATCAGATAAACAGATGCAAGATCCTTCCTCATGCCTGCACAGCCAGGTGCCTCCCCTTTTCACCCTAAACAGGAAAGAGAAGGATATTCCCTGGCCCTCAACTCGAGCTAGGCACTGCAGAGGGTGGGATGCAGTGCCATTCAGAAACCTGGGGACTATGTGCGAGTCAGCGTGTGCACTGGGAGACTCTAGTCCCTTCACCCGTTGGTCTCACAGAATGCTAGCAACCAGACCTTTACCTCCTTCCCCAGGGGAGAAGATATGAAAGTCTCCAGAAAAAAAACCTCCCCCAGAGAAAAGATCAGACAATCACATCTGGGGTCCCCCAACAAATCCATTATATTCCTGCCTCAGGGCCCCCATGGAAGCATTCCGAGGTGACAAGCCCTACCCATGAATCTTCTAGTTGGCTTTTTGTCGACTCACTGCTAAATATCACTGGACAACTGAAGACACTAGACATTTTGGGAAATCTTTCAACATGAAAAACAAAGGGCAAAACAAACATGCCAGAAAAGGAAGGATAGTATGGAGACAGAAAATGCAGAAAGCAGAGGAAATTTTCTAAAGATTTGATTATCGTCTTCAAAAAGATGAGTATATATCACCCTAACTGAATAAGAAGAGGATAATATTTAAAAAGGGGGACCATTGGGAAATAAATAACAAATGTGTAAGAAAAGGGGTTTAAAAAGTCAGTAGAAGAGATGAAAGATAAAATTGAGTAAGTTTCCCAGGATTGTATAAATAAGCTAGAAAACAAGTAAATGGTGCATAAACCAGAGAATCAACCCACGAATTCTAACATATTAAATTCTGTAATATGAATTACAGAAAGAAAAGGTGATAAAAATAAATAGACAAAAATCGTCAAAGAATTAACACATAAAAATCTCCAAGAACTGAAATACATCAGTGTCCAAATTCAAAGGGCTTCATGAGTGCCTACAGGAAATTTAAAAGGATCCAAACTAAGGCAGAAATTGTAGTATTTCAGAACTACAGAGATAAATGTTAAAACTTAAAAGCTTGGAGGAAGAAAAAAAAAGCAATTATCATTTTTTAAAATTGGAAAAAATTGACACTGGAGTTATTAGGAGCAACACTGAAAGCTAGAAGGAAATGAAACATGCTTTAAAATTATGAGAAAAAAAATTTCCTATCTAAACTCTATTATCTTGCAAAACTTCATATCAAATGAAGGATACAATACAGATACTTTCTGATATGCAATCTCAAAAGCTGTCTCCTAGATACTGTTTCTCAGAAAGTGTCTGAAGCTTATGCACCATGAAAATGAGTGAGAACACCAAAAAGAAAAACCTGTGGGACCCATGAAGCAAGAACTCAAACACAAGAAAAGAGCAAAGGGGATTCCTTTTAGCCAAGGTGGTGCTGGTGGTGATGAGATCCCAAAGGAAAATCAGTTCAGCTACCAGGACTTCAGTCAAACCAAGCCGGAGATGGATACCCCGGGAGGGGCATCTCAAAGGCGGGCATGGGACTCAGGGGGCCCCCTTATGGGTTTGTTTTGTTACCATAGTAAAAGGAGTTTTAAATGTTTTGGGGAAATTTGGGAAGAATAAGTGATGGGTACATGGAAAAGTACATTTAAAAAGGAGACAATTTCTAGGTCCACACAAAAACAAAATATTGTTCAAGAAAAGAAATTCAAGTATGATTCATCACAGAAAATGACTACTTCGCATAGCTGTGAAGAATATTTGCATTGTCATGAAAATTAAATAATGATTTGAATAAGAATTGTGAGAATTATTTTAGGAGGAGAGAGGAGGGAAGGAAGGAGGAGGAGAGTTTGTGCATGTGTGTGTGCATTAAGTGATAGCTGTTACCGTATGAAACCAGTAGAAGTTGTTTGACATTTTAAAAAATATCCATTTAAGCATTTATTTGGAAATAGTGAGATAACTCGCAAAAGAAACTTCTCTATAAACTTCAGTGTTATTAAAAGCTCTATGGATGCATTTATGTATAAAACTATGCAAAAAAATAATTTAAAGGAGTCATCTACTCTTTCTGGGGGATCCAGAGAATCTGTATTAAAGACCAACAACCATATCCCCAATCCTGGTCAGAGTTCAGACTAGTAGGCTTAAGGGTCCTCTGCAAGGAAACACAGACAGCCACTGTTTTTAAGAGAGTTCATCTAGAGGCCAGTTTACTTAGCCTCCTGAGCCCTACTTTCTCATCTCTAAACTGGAGAAGTTTGTTTGGAACTAACTAAACTCAAAGGTAAGTCAAATAACAGATAAGACAGGCCAGGTCCAATTGCCAGTGCCCCTTACAGAGGATGGTCTCCTCAGACACAGCCAACTGTTGCCAGGAAGGCCTGGTGTGACCAAGAGGCCCAACGGCTCAAGAGAAACTGCATCTGGATTTTTACATGAAATCTCTGGATTTTAAAATACTAATTGAAAATGGACAGTGCCTACCAAGCCCAGTCCACCTCCAGGCGGCCACCAGCTCAGATCGCCAGTGCGAGAGCCCTAAACCACACGACATGATGACCCCTGCAGGGAAGTGCAATGTCTTGGTCCTAAAAATCTGCATCCAATGTATGGGTTTTTCCATCCATCACCAAAGAGAATACTTACAAATATTAAGACCCAAGATCTGCATAGAGTCTTTATTCAAGGAAACACAATCATAAACAGAGATAGGTTCTGCCAAATACAGCTGGGCTCAAAAATCAAGGAGTCATTCTCACAGAGACACAACTGGGTAAAAACTGTGATTAATCTGTCTTCAGACATACTAGTCCATAAAGAAAACAATCACCTTTAAATGCAAAAGATAGTATCAAGCTCAATATTTACTAGGAAGATTATCTTTTAATCTTTCACAAACTTTTATCCTCCACTGCTAATTATCTTCTTGGTTCACAGGTATGAAGACTGTGCTTTTTCTCCTATCCATTGTGGGAACCACAGCTGCAGTCCCGGTAACTATCCCTTCTTCTATTGTTACACCTTTCCCTCCTGACATTTAGTTTAGGAATCCTCCATTTAAAAGAATA
Source organism: Manis javanica (assembly GCF_040802235.1). Lineage (NCBI taxonomy): Eukaryota > Metazoa > Chordata > Mammalia > Pholidota > Manidae > Manis > Manis javanica. Next base: position 102,163,539 of record NC_133160.1, read on the forward strand.
TGGTTTTAAATAGCGGTTTGAAATTCTTTTTCATTTTAATCAGATTATTTTTTCCCAATCAGAGAATGAATGACTAGAAAAATTGAAATAAGATACTTAAAATACATACATCTTTCCGTATAAAGAATAAAACCATTATTCTACAGGATACAATAAATATACAGCTGAGATGTTGATTATCAGTTTATTCTCCAGGAAAGGTGTCCAAACATTAAAAACAATGGGAAGAGAGGTTCTGCTACGGAAGCTCATCACATCACATTAGTATGCGATATCTAAGAAATTAGTATGTGAAATGGTAGGGTGCATGCCCACAATCCCCAGCAGCATTTGCTTCAAAATAAAATACATAGTGGCTGAGAAATAAATAAATAAATAAATAAATAAATAAATAAATAAATAAATAAATAAATAAATAAATAAAGGCTGTAATAAAAAGAGGAATCAATATTGTGGGGGCAGGAAATAGTATGGTGAGCAAAAATCAGCTCCTAACTCATCCCTGGGGATCTGTCCAGGCAAACATGCTGAAAGCAGACAGGACTGGAACATGGTTTTCTTCCTGGTGAAGTATACTGGCCTCACCATTCACACAGCAATAAATCAGCCACACACAAATCAAATCATTCAAGACCATGTCAGCAGCCTCAAAATATCCTGACAGTTTGTGTTTTTTTTTTCTAATGGAACCACGGCTTGGATGATCACTTGAATGTCTCCCAAATGATTCAAATCATCCTTAATCAAACTGAAGGATTTGTACCATTGTTTTCTTTTTCACCAAATGGAGGAATCAGCCTCTTTTAAACAGATAAAGCAATTTCTCTTGTCACTTCTCTCCTTCCCTCTCCACTACATCTAATATTCTGTCCTTGCTTTTTGGATCGCTGATGGCTAGCTTCTGGTTGACAGCAAAGACAAGCGCCATGCCTCCCAGACCAAGCAGTTCTTAGAAAACAGAATTTATGGCCATTGCTAAGAATCCTGATTAAGTAGTGTGGAGTCACTCTAGCCAAAATCATACATTGTCCTCTGAAATTATGAAAGTGGATAAATGATGTGCAGCACAGAAAGGAGCTCCCACCAGAACCATTGTTCCCTCCTATCTGTATTTTGCCCTTGAAGCTGTTGCCACTATGTAAACAGGCCTCAAAAGTGCCTTTGAACTGAATGTTTGAGTGACACATTTGCATATAAATACATTCCAGATGTTTCCTTTCTATGACGATTTGTTATCATACACACCCAAATGCTAGAAAGCTAAATATTTTCTCATAGGATTTACCTATTAAAAATCTTGTATCATTTTCTCTCCCTGACTGGATTCTCCAGATACAAGTGGATTCTGTGTGGTTAGGAGATCCCACACAGATTTCCAGAGGGTATGTTATTATAAATATAGATGTGGGCATATTGATAAAACAATTTCATTTTCAGAAAATTTCTGAGAAAAGATAAGCTGCTGTGGTTTTTGTGCATTTCTTCCAGCTTGGGGAGGGAGAGTGGAGGAGGAGGGAAACAGAGAGGGGGAGCCATTCTCCATCAATCAGCTGAAATCTCCTCCATCTGTTACCTTCCACAATGCCTCTGCCAGCAGCCTGGCCAAACTGGCCACCATGCTTTCTACTTTTTCCTCCTAAATATGGCCTCTTTGGAAAATTTTAAAAAATATATTACTACCTTTAGTTGAAAAGGTGATGAGAAGCAAAACAGCAAAGCACGTCTAATATAAATACTGTACTCCACGGCTTTCTCTGTGTTACCCAGTCAGCAATGCAGGACCTGCTAATGGGATAAAGATAAGTCAATCCACATAGAATCTGTTTTGTACTTACACCTGGATCCATCTGACAGCTGAATGTCCATATCTCTCTACTAGATATTACTACTAGCAGTAGTACTTTTTCATTCCAGTAACTTTAAAATGTATAAGACACTTTATATAGATATAACCTTATCTTGATAGTTCTGCTCACTTCACCTTGAGAGATGGCAGGGCAGGGATTAACAAATTGACATGAAGGGAGGCCTCTTATCTCTAAATCTAGTTGTTCAGTTTCCCCATCATGTCTCACTGCCCAACTCTTCATCTGTGCCTCCAATCTTGCTGGCAAATGAACAGAATCATCCTTCTAGTGGAAATAATACTCCACAGCTGTTCTTCTCTACTAGATTTGGTGTCTTGTTTCAGTTTTCAGATTAGTTCTAGATTAAACTATTTTTTGTTGTAAAATTTCTTGATGGATATAAAGTGTTAAGGTAATTGATAGTGTTAATAAAGTAAACAAATATTGAATAAAATGCCTATAACCTTTTCTGCTAATTATCAGTGATAATACAAAGATTAAATTTTTAAAATGCACAGTGCTATATCCTATGGTTAATTTAATTTGACTTCAATTTTCTGATAGCACTTTTCAAAAGAATAAAGTATGAGTGGTTCATAAATTTTGAAAAGCACAGAAAACAATTCCAAACTCCAAGGTCACTATAAGTGAAATAAATTTTGACCAGTTTTCACCCATCTCTACATATATAACTTTTTCTCAAACATGATTGGAATTCTGTTTCACTTTAAGATTAGTATCTGTATATTTGCTTCTATCCTTAAAAATTCTAGAGAATATCTTTTAATTGATGTTATGTCTGAAGCATATTGCTATTAATAATGATGACAACAGAAGAGTGATGAGAAATGTTGAACATTAACATCTGGACATGAATAACACAAACCAGTTCCTAATTTTTTAGACAAATGCAAGGTTCCTGTCTGATCATTCCAAACCAACTGCTGATTCCCTGAGTTCCATCCAGCAGGCTGAAGTGTTAGTAACATCAGACACCACTGCAGTCCCTGTTGTCAGGGCTGAAGATGCAGAAAAGGAAAAGGAAACAGTAGTATCTGTAGAAGACCATCCCAATCATAAGGTAAAACAACAGGACTATACTCATATAACTTCTAAAGTCGTCAAAGGTCTCAGTTTCAAAGTATGGACAAAGATATTACCTCATTCTCGTGTCACTTTAAAGACAATAAACATATCAACTGCCTTCAATCACTAGAATAGTGAGAATAAGTTTTACTGCTATGGCTAAGGTGCTATGTAATTGTTTCACTTTATGAAATTCAAGTTCAGATTAAAGTTATAGCTATAGAATGTGAAGAACACTCATAAATAAGTTTACCTGACATGATGTGAAGAAAAAGAATAATGAATATTGAATGTTAGCCTATGAATTATAAATATTATGTAGATATTGCATTATCATTTTTTTCAATAATAAACTTTTTTTTTTCCTTTGAAGGCTGAAAAATCTTCAATACTGAAGTCAAAGGAGGAAAATCATGACCAGTCAGCAGATCAGGACCAGAGTTACACCCAAGAGCAGGGATTACAGGATCAAGAAGAAAGTGAAAGTGACTTAAGTGAGAACTTGGCGTATACACCACCTGCAGGTACATCGGACCTAAGAGAAGATATGAGTGAGCCTCAAAAGAAAAAGCTTCCAGAGAACATTGATTTCCTTGCTCCTGATGTTAGTTCCACTATACATTCTACCCAACAAGAAAGCATCACAAAGACAGAGAAAAACCAAGAACAACCTATAAATGATTCACATCCTCAGTTGAGCCAGAGCAGCAAACATAGCCAAGACCTAAAGGATCAAGAAAACCAAGAGCTGGATGCAAATATTCCCAATGGAGAAGAGGAAGAGGAAAAAGAGCCAGGTGACATTGGTACCCACAGTGATAGCCAAGAAAAGGAGAGAGAATTTCCCAAGGAGCATTCTAACAGCAACCAGGAGGAAGATAGTACCAAATCTGATGATATTTTGGAAGAGTTCAATCAACCAACTCAAGTAAGCAAGATGCAGAAAGATGAATTTGAGCAGAGTAACCAAGAACAAGAAGGGGATAACTCCAATGCAGAAATGGAAGAGGAAACTGCATCAAAAATCAGTAAGCACAATCAAGATACTGAATGGCAGAACCAAAAGGGAAAACCTGACCTTGAAGTTATCAGGAACCACAAGGAGATGGTTAAAAAGGCCATTTCTGAGGCTTTGCTTGTGGAACCTACTGATGATGGTGACATCATGCCCGGTCATGACATGGCTGGTGATGATGGCGATGATGACCCCAGACACAATGCAAGTGATGCTGACTACTTCTCCACAGGGGAGGCCTTCAGAGAGGCTGAAAGAGCTCAGACCATTTCCTACCACCTCAAATATGAGGAGGAAAGAGAAAGAACACGTCAGAATGAGAATGCAGAAGCCACTGAACATGGAGACTACCAAGGGGTGAGGGTATTTACAATAATGCTTGTCTGATGAAGCAGTTAGCTTTACAGGAAACAGCCAGGACCCTTCTCTGTGCTCACAGTCCCCTGTGCCTATCTCCATCAGCACATTACTAAAACATATTGAAATTATTTGTCTCTGCATCTCCATCATTAGGCTGAAAATGCCTGTTTTATTTGGGTTGCCCTAGAAGCAGACACTGGATTTGAGTGCAATTTATTTGAGAAGTTCAGGGAACAGAAAGGAATGGAGAAGTGATACTGAGAAGGAAAGGAAGCTCATCAGAGTACATCATTAAAGCCACATGAAGCACATTCCTCTGAATTACCCCATTTGAAGAGTGAGGGAGCTGGGGGACATTTGTACAGCTGAGAAATGCCAGGAGGGGTGTTCATTCTTCAGCACTTCCAGTCTGCCCTTTGAGCAGGCCAAATAAATTTCCATGGTTTTCAAGCACAGAGATACAGGTACTGGCACCTGGGAGTCCCTAGAGCCAACAGGAATGGTAAATTCTGACAGATACAGGGGATGTGAGGCAGTGGCAACTGGACTCTAATGCCTTGAGAGCAGGTACCAGGTTGTATTCAAGTTGAGTCACCAGTGTCTAGCAAAATGCCTCTAACATAGTAAGAGATACAGCAAGATTTGTTGATACAGTTATAATGATTAATGATTAACGACAAAGACTTCAGCCACAATGTTATAAAGTGAACACACACCAAAATGGTCATCAGGAAACTTTAATGGGGGGAGGGGGGAGCATATTGTCAATCATTTGGAGCTTTTATGGTAAAACCCTGGCAGCTACCCGCCAAAAGGACTAGACACAGATTTGGTGGACAATGTCAATAGTAACTTCAATTACTAGGAGCTCTGCTGCTAGTTTTCTTACACTTTTCAAACCTGGTAAGAAACCTTTACCAACAGCTTCATAGAGATTACTGATGTAACCTTGTCTTAACTACAGAATTGCATGATTATACTACATTTCTACTGTTCTCTCTAATCCAATGGGAAGGTTCCAGCTTTGTTCCTGATGTTAGTTCCAATTTTTATTGAGTAATACCTGGAGTATATACAACACTGAGTCCTGTTGATCAAGGTAGAATTGGCTCCTTTTCTCAAAGGGTTGCTGTCTATTTCCACAGTTTTGGCTGTTGAGATCTTTTTGAGATCTGAAATGATCTGGGTAGGAAAGCTCTATGAAGGTATGCACAGTGTGATATAAATTATGTAACAGCTTTCCCCTAAATAAACTTCATCTTCTCCTCTTGTTATTATAAAGGCCAAGAAAGCAGAGAGCTCACTGAATGAAGATGAAAGTTCAAGTGAAGGCAACATGAAGGTACACAGCACTGGTGAGCATGGACAAGGCAAGCTGTTTACACCTTTATCAAGGAAAACATGGAATCGGCCCCATCGGGTTATCCTCATCCCTTCGTGGCTCACTTCATAGCATCTTTTCCCTGCCCAGTGCTCCCCCAGGGACATGCTCCCATGAAGTGTTGGCATTTTCTTGTAACATGTGATATTCAACTATGGGTAAACGTGTTTACACACTGGAAGTCCTGTTGCAATGCTACTGCAAGAGCTAGAATTCCTTTTCTCTAAATCCTTTTGCTTCTGAGAAGAATTAATACTACCTTATAAATTCTCAAATTCATAACTTACTAGTAAATTTAGATCCCATCTTTAATTAAGACCTAATTCCCAATCATAAACATTTTGAATTTCAACACAATGAAGTTCTCACAGCTTACTTAACTTTGGACTAACATGTAAAACATTGGACTATTGACTTCAGACTACGACCATTACAGTCAGACCAAGAAGAGTTCTTTGTTCTTTTGAAATCCCCAGTCTAAACTGCACACAAAGTCTATTGTGTAAAATAGTCTGATGCCAGAAGGTCCCACCTGAAAATTTAACACATTCATTAAAATTATTTCCAATATTTTCCCAAATTTTCTCTTATTAATGAAAATGGAGCTAGCCATCTGGATGAATTTGAGTTTACATACTCAGTTTAGCTTTGCTTGTGTTTCCTTTCCAAACTTTTCTATTAGATTCTTGCCTGCACTTCCAGTGTAAAAGAGGACACATGTGTAAGGCTGACCAACAGGGAAAACCCCACTGTGTTTGCCAAGATCCAGTGACCTGTCCTCCTACAAAGCTCCTTGACCAAGTAAGTATCTGACAAAATGGTCTCTAAGGAGACCCAGATAATTAGTGATTTGAGTGAAAGTAGTTTGCAATTGAAAATTTTTGTTAATAAAGAAAAGATAAATGCCCAATTACCATCTAATATATGAAGAATATTGAATAGAAACAAATGTCAGCAAAATCAAAGAATTTTAACTGTGCCCTAAAGAGGTAATAATGACATTGATCTGTAGAACTCATATTATAATTCATTGTACCCTTACATCTACAGTTTTCATTCTACTCAGCTTACCTAGAACTAAATTGTCATGGCCATTGGTATAATTTAGTTGATTTTTTTTTTGAGAGGGCATCTCTCATATTTATTGATCAAATGGTTGTTAACAACAATAAAAATCTGTATTGGGGACTCAATGCTCAATGTACAATCATTAATCCACCCCAAGCCTAATTCTCATCAGTCTCCAATCTTCTGAAGCATAACGAACAAGTTCTTACATGGTGAACAAGTTCTTACATAGTGAGAAAGTTCTTACATGGTGAACAGTGCAAGGGCAGTCACCACAGAAACTTTCGGTTTTGATCACGCATCATGAACTATAAACAATCAGGTCAATTATGATTATTCGTTTGATTTTTATACTTGATTTATATGTGAATCCCACATTTCTCCCTTATTATTATTATTATTATTATTTTTTAATAAGATGCTGAAGTGGTAGGTAGATGCAAGATAAAGGTAGAAAACATAGTTTAGTGCTGTAAGAGAGCAAATTTAGATGATCAGGTGTGTGCCTGTAGACTAAGTGTTAATCCAAGCTAGAAAAGGGCAGCAAAACATCCACGGATGCAGAAGATTTCTCTCAAAGCAGGGGGGGTGAGGTTCTGAGCCTCACCTCTGTTGATCCCCAATTTCTCACCTGATGGCCCCCCTGCAACTGTGCCTGTCTTAGGTTGTTCCTCCCTTGAGGAATCTTACCTGTCTCTGGCTAACCAGTCATCTTCCGGGGCCATACAGGGAAATGTAAAGTTGGTAAGTGAGAGAGAGGCAACATTGTTTGAAAAGGTTAGCTTTTTACTTCTTTGCAGATTTATGCCCTGTGGCTTTTATGCCCAGTATTTGTCTTGAGGTATCTTTACCACTTGGAAGAACCATGATACTCATAGTTGATTTTTTTTTTTGCACCAAATGGGATAGTTATGATTTTAATACCCTCACCTACCTGACCACATGTTTTGTACAGCACTGCTTATCAGACAAACTATGAGCTTTAAGGAGTAGAGTGTTTTCCCAATGAACATTCAGAGACATGCCCTTTTTCTCATGCCCATCTTTTCTAGGTTTGTGGCACTGACAATCAAACCTACGCTAGCTCCTGTCACCTGTTTGCCACTAAATGCAAACTGGAGGGCACAAAAAAGGGGCACCAACTGCAGCTGGATTATTTTGGAGCCTGCAAATGTAAGATTCCAGCACTACTGCCAACTACCATTGCTTTGCAGGTTTGGGGTGAATCTATGCATATCTGAGTAATATATATATATATGTACTCATTTATATGCAAAAAGGGAAAAGCTGATTTACTTCTGAACCCAGGCTGCACATTAAAATAGACTGGGAGACTTGAAAAAAATAAAAATAAAAATGCCCAGGCTTTAACTATAAGAGACTCTGATTTTTTTAACTAGGTTGGGACTTTGGCACTGTTTTTTATTTGTTTTTAAAGTAACCTAGACAACTCTAATGTGCAGCCAAAGTTCAGAAGTGCAATGATAATGTTATCCACTTAATAATTGAGATGAATCATTGGAATTTTGCTAAATTACTTGTCTTGTTTCCAATTTAAGGTAAGCTTCTACCAGGCAGTTTTATGACAACATATTCTTCCCAAAGATTTTTAAATTGTCTTCCTCCCCTGAGATACTCTCAAGTGTGTTCTGGGTCTCTTCATAGCTAAGGGATTCGACACATTAGCACTGCTTCCTGGTATTTCTGGTCCTGCTCTTCTTCCGGACACACTAGAGTATTAAACTTCTCAGCCTTCTTGATACTAGATGTGGCTGTGTGAGTTGCTTTGTTCAATGAAATTTGAGCAAATATCATCCATATGCGTTCTGGGCAGAAGCATTTAAGAGCTGGGGTATGGTTCTCCATGCTTTGTTCACCTCATATTGAGGTGGTGGTGGCTCCACCATCCTGAGCCCCAGAGATGCTGTGATGAGCAGAGCCCTCCTACCAGCATGAACTGGATATTTAGCAGGATCAAGAAATAGACTTTTGATATAATGTCCAATATGATGACTATAGTTAACACTGCTGCGTAGTGTATTTGAAGGTTGCTAAGAGAGTAAATCCTAAAAGTTCTCATCACAAGGGAAAATTTTTTTGTAACTATCTAAAATGATGGGTGTTAGTTAAACATACTGTGGTACTCACTTCACAATATATGTATGTCAAGTTATTATGCTGTACACCCTAAACTTATACAGTGTTTATGTCATTTATATCTCAATAAAACTGAAATAAAATTTGTTCCCCGACAGTGAGATTTAACACCATTTGTTGCCACAGTATAAACTAACTTGTACCTTTCTATCTCTTCTCCTAACAAATACATTTTGTGTCCTTCACCTCTGAATTTCAACTCTGATCAAGAGTAGTGGCTCTTAGCCCTGCCTGCACATCAAAATTGTTTATGGAGCTTTTAAAACATCCTGATGCCCAGCTCCACCCCAGACCAATCAAATCAAAATTTCTTTGACTGGAAGCTGGCATCTGGTGTGTTTTTAAAGCACCACAGGCAATTCTGTTGCTCTGTAGGGTTAAGGACCACTGCCACCCATGGGGCCGGGAGGATGCTGTCCACACAGAAGTTGTTAAGCTTCCTGTTATGAAGATTTGCCATAGAAAAGGAGTAAAATCCAAAGATCACAACCTGTTTACTTTCTGTTTGGAGCAGCTATTCCTGTTTGCACGGACTTTGAAGTGACTCAGTTTCCTTTAAGGATGAGAGACTGGCTCAAGAATATCCTCATACAGCTTTATGAACCTAACCCTGAACACCCTGGGCATCTAAATGAGAAGCAGAGAAATAAAGTAAGTTACTTATGGGTCAGCTTCCTAAGCACCTATCTCCAGGGCCTGAGGAAAAAGGATGTTGGGGTGGGGTGGGAGATTATCTCCCTCTATCAGCAAAAGCCCAGTACATGTGGATTAACAGGATAATAATGGTCATCGTTCATGACACAAGGCTTGGGTCCAGACCAAACCACCTCATTCCTGTGCCAAGGGCAGTGGCCTGAGCAAGGGCTCCAACTCACCTTGAGTAGACTTGGGTTGAGCAAAGTGAACTCCAATTCAGTATTTTTATATTCAGGCCCAAACATATTATTAAAATCTAAATATGTGTTTGTCCCTATGCCAGACATAGATTTATGATATAAGGGAAACCCCTTACAATGTCAGTAATATATTTAGATTAAAAAGTTCAGAGTATTGATTCAGAAAGTCCCAAAGAAAATTCATTGATCAGATAGCTACTGAGTGCATCCTGGGTACCTGGAATTGATTTACGTGAACCAAACAGAAAATCTCTATCTTTATGAGTTTACATCTAGACAAAGAAACAGACTACTCTGAGCAAATAGTGTTTATATATATGTAGATTATATATTTGTACATATATACATATATGCACATATGAGCATGCATGCAAATATATGTAGAGCTATGTCAGGTGAGACAAAATGTGCTAAGAAAAAATAAAACAAGAAAGAGTATGTTTTTCTGACTGTGTGAAATGCTCTTTATAGGTTGAGAACTGAATTGGCCACTGACTTGGCATATAGTGGTCATAGCTGAACTTCACAAGAGCTGTTTCTGCTGAGTAGGGAAGAGAAAGTCTGAGCAGAGTTTAAAAGACAATAGGAGGAAGGATGTGGAAGCAGGAAGTATAGGCAGTATCTTCAAGGTGTTTTGCTATAAAGGGGGAAAAGTGAAATGGGGTGGCAGCTGGAGGGGACAGTGAGTTCAAGAGTCCCAGTGGGAGATGGTAAAGGATGTTTGTATGCTTCTGGAAATATCCCAGTAGAGAATGAAAAATTAATGAGGAGCAGAGAAGGGGCCCAACCTCGTAGGGTATTCTTAAGTAGATGAGAAGAGTAGGGTTGGCCTTAGATTAGGAGCACAGAAGTACAGCCACCATAACAAGGTGGGAAGTTGGTAGATGTGGTCATGGGAATGGGTAGAAGTTCTGTTCTGATTGCTTCCAATTAGTGGGTAACTGTCACAAGCTGAGAGTTTTATATGCATTGCCCCAAAATAATTTCCATCCTCTCTCTTTAATATATCATCACAGAAATCCTTGACAGCATTAGATACAAAACAGAGAAATTTCAGTGGGGTCACACCAGGGCTAAACTGGAACTCAGCAGGCGTGGGATGGACACACAGAGAGCTAAGACTAGGGTATGCTAAGTGAAGAAAAAGCAGGACTTTTCACCAACTAGTCAACAATTTTGCCTAGGACAGTTCAGCCTTGTTTGTTAAAACCTCATAGTTTTAAGGAGTGCAATGAGTATTACTTGGCTAAAAGATCAAGAGACTTAAATCTTCTGAAAGCCATAGATTTTTTAAATGTTGGCTGTTATTCTATGTAGAAATAATTAGGCTGTAGTATTGACTAAAAGGCATTTCATTTGGTCTCATATGAGGGCTTGTGCTTGTTTTCCTCTGTCATGTTACTGTTCTTTTCAAGTAAAGTTCATCAAGGGATAACCCCATTACACTTGTCTGATTCTCTGATGATCTTCTCCCTTCCTAATCCCAGGTCAAGAAAATTTACCTGGATGAAAAGAGGCTGTTGGCTGGGAACCATTCCATTGACCTTCTGTTAAGGGACTTCAAGAAGAACTACCACATGTATGTGTATCCTGTGCACTGGCAGTTTAGTGAACTGGACCAACATCCAATGGACAGGTGAAAACACTTTGCCTCGCATTTCTAGGCCATCTCCCTAACAGTATGTCTAGTTAGTGATGCAAAGAGAATCCTAAACAGATTGAGGGAATTTCCCAGTTCACTTTGGAGCACTGAGTTCTCAAACAAATGCCTAAATATCAAACTGCTTTGAAAATAACAGTCTGTGACCATACCTGAGTCCCAGGTTCACACATTAGGGCCCAGCCTCCCTCAGAGACTCCTTCAGCTCTTTCTCATTCTTAATCCTAAATTCCCAAGATAAGTTGATCTGCACAATTTGGGTCAAGCACCTACATCTGGGTAAGAACCAGGTTGTACACACATGATGGCTGGGGGACACCCCTATAAATTTAGGGTGGCAGGAGAACAGTTCCCAGTGAAGAAGGAAACCTGGTGAACTGACATCCCTAGCGCTGTCTATCTTGCCATGAGTAGTTTATTTCACTTGTAGCTTTTCGTGTTTATTCGGCATACTCAGCAACCTTGTGGAAGAAAAATGCCCTTGGTGATCCTAAGAGCTGATTTTCGTAAACGAGCTGCTCAGTTGATAGGCTGCCTTTTACCTCACTGCAGAGCCTTGACACATTCCGAGCTCGCTCCCTTGCGAGCCTCTCTGGTGCCCATGGAACACTGCATCACTCGCTTCTTTGAGGAATGTGACCCCAACAAGGACAAGCACATCACTCTGAAGGAGTGGGGCCACTGCTTTGGAATTAAAGAAGGTAAGTTCATCACCGGCCCAGGGAGGGGGCGTCCTGTTCTCCAGACACCCTCGGCCCCGCGGCCCCCGTGAGCGTCCTGCTGCGCTCAGGTGAAACCCACGCACGGCGAGGCAGCAGCACTGCCCCGATGGCTTCCGCGATGCCCTGCTGTCCTGCGAGGTTATTTCTCACTTCCTCAATGATACTCTGTTTTCAGAGGGTGGGAAGTGTGACTAGTTAGGGTTTATCTGCAGTTCAGTCTCAGCAGTTGGCTAAGCCGAAGAAAAAGACGTGAATACAGAGAGCCGTGCCAAATCTCAGAAGGCCACCCTTGTGAGGAGGAAGGAGTGAGTCTATGTCCTTGCTTAGCCGGGTATTGGACCAAACTTCTAAGAATCACATATGAACATGAGTAAAACAGCGGGCGAGATTCTGCCACTGGGAGGTGTCGGAAGGATCCAAGAACTCATTACCAACTCACTAAAAGTTGGGTCTTACCTCACAAGTTGTGAGGTAAGTATATCTGTTGTGTACAGATATTACTCCGTTAATACAAAATTGACCCTTAACTGCATCTTCAGAGGAAAAAAAAATCAGAGGATTCTTTCTTTATCCCTGCAGTGGAGGAATTTAAATTTGGACATTTGTTTCTCTAAGTTGTATCTTAACCTACACTCTACTTCCTTTACTTTTCCCAAGTTAGAGTTGATTTTTCTAAGCAAGCATGTTTTCCAAATCAAGATTTGAAAGATGTTTAAAAAATGAACAATCAAAACTGCTTGTAGAATATAAACGAACAGTGAACATCAGATTTCTAAAGCAGAAGTTTTTACAGATGTTTACAACATACATGTAAGATGAATATGCAGCCAAACAATGAAGAACAGTAAGTTCACCAAAAGTCAGAATTTCCCAAAAAGAGGTAAGTTGTGTGATCTTCACTTTAAAATTATTCTCCATGCACATGTTCAGTGCCTTGAAATTAGAAATAAAGAGCTGAAGGTACAATGATTGATTTGTTTATTGATAAAAAGGGTAAGCAGAAAATGTCCATCCTTTCCTCTACAATATTATTTTGTAAAACAAGCACAACTGTAATGAACAAAGAATGCATCTTTCTGTAAGCAATACAAGTGCTGTGTATTAGCTGTCCATTGCTGCATAACAAATTACCCTCACTCTTAGAACCTTAAAATCTCAGTTTCCAAGGGTCAGGAATCTGGGGTCAGTAAATCTAGTACTTTACCTGGATGATTCTGGCTTAGGCTCTGCTTTGAGCTCACTCACATGGCTATTGTCTCGGAGGCTTCAGTTCCTCACCATGAGGTTTCCCCATAGGACTGCTCGAAGCATGGCATCTGGTTTCCTCCAGAGTGAGTGATCAGAGAGAGAGAAATAGAAACAGAGCATGAAAGAATCTAAGACTGAAGCCGCAATGTATTATAACCTAATCTCAGTAGTGACATACCATCACTTTTGCCATATACTGTTGGACAGACAGATCCTAGTACAATGTAGGTAGGAGGAAATCTTGGAGGCTGGCTATGACATACTGTTTACACCTTGTTAGCATTGATAGAAGTTAACCAGCCATTAAAACTCAGACCCATAAAAATATGCCAATTTCCTCTCTCTATAAATTTCCTTTCTAAATTTGAATTTACAAATTCAAATATATCTCTAAAAGTTCCTACAACTGTCTTTTCCAATTCCTTCATTAAAGGGACAAAAAACAAGTACAGATGCCCTATCCCCTCTACTCCACAATTACTGAGGGCAAAACTGAGCTGGGACAGGGAACATTTATGTACGCCCCTTTATACAGCACAGGAGTTTTAAAGGAGTGGTCAAAAGACAAAGCTGAATGGAGGCCATTCACTTATGTTGTGCTTCACTGTCCCTTTCAAAATTTCTGGCAGCTCTTAGGCTCACTCAGGCTCTGTGCTGGGTGGGCCTAGGAGGAGCAGGAAGGGATTGAAGTTCATAGACTCAAAAAGCTCCTAATGATCTTGTTTGTTCACTGTGGTTTGGCCATGATTCTGTTGTTTTGAAGGAGGGAAAGAATTATCACATAATAAGCCAATAAACCAGATATTAAACATTCAGAACAAGTAAACAAATTGCTGCTTTGGAAAGAAACTAGAGAAAGAAAAAAAATCTAATTTGTAAGTATACCTTTCCTTCTTTCAAGGCTGAGAAATTCACAGGACAAAAAGATAAATTTTAGCCAGTATTTTCCTGAATTTTAACTGCCATTTATCTGAACTAAATGAGCTCTGTCATTAACTCGCAATGTGAATTAGGGCATGCCACAGATCTTCAGCAAGTCTCATTTTCCTTGTATACAAAAATGGGGCTCAATTAAGAGGTGGAGGAGTCTTATTTTAGTGCCCCTGACATACCCTGTATTAACATATATCCACATCAATCTTTAGAAAAACCTTCCAAGTGAGATTAACAGGTTAAACAGATCAAACCATGTGGGTCCCACTAAGTTAATTAAAAAACATATCTTAAAAGTGATGGAGGATCACTGAAGTGTTTTGAGCAAGGAAGTGACTTCACTGGATTTGTATTTTTAAAAGATTCTTTAGTTATATTGCAGAAAGGACAGAATACATCAAAAGGTTGTTGTGGTAAATTCAGGCAAGAGTTGATGAGAACTTGAATTAGGGCAGTTACAGTGGGGAAAAGAAAAGGAAACATATTCAAGATACATTCAAGAACATAAACATATTCAATATATATTCTATATAGCATGTAGAGAGAAGAAGTCAATATTTCCTGGGAAATATGTAGGGTCAGAATTGAGAGACAGAGAAAGAGAAATATGATGTCTGGGTTCCTGGCCCAGGCCACACAGGATAAATAAAGATACCTTCCACGGAGGAAGAAAACATAAATAACAGAAGCAGATTTAGGGGAGATGATAAGTGCCATTTTTAACACGTTGAATTTTTAAGTACTTGGGAAAGCGTACAATGAGATCAGTGCTCAAAAGTCAATCTGCTTTAAGTATTTCTTCCACAGTTACGGAGGGAGGGAGGGCCATACTGGTGGGCTTACCTCCTCGAGAGGATGCAGCTATCATCGTCCATTGCTGTGGCAGCAAGTTGTTCTACCATTACTTGACTGGAAATGTGATTTAATTGGGACTCTACTTCTATTTATATCTATTATATTTTAGCAACCGTTATAGGTACTTCTCTGCTGGGCGTCCCCTGAACCTCCTCTATTGGTGGTTCTCAGCCCTCCATCAGAACTATCTACACAGCTTCCTAAAGTTAGTGCCCACTGGGCAGCCCCTGGAGATTCTGGTTCCAGAGGCCAGGGCTAAGGACTGAGGTTGTATCTTTTCAAAACTTCACAGGTGATGCTGATGCCCTGCCAGGGTTGGAAACCTGCATACTGCCATTAGGTGGCCTGTCTAGCCCCCAGCTCCAGCATTGTTTACATTAGTAGTCTGGCTACTTTCTAAAAGTGTGTTTTGTTTTTGTGTTTTACAGAAGACGTAGATGAAAATCTCCTGTTTTGAATTAAGATTTGAAAGAACTCAAATGTTTCGCCATCTTCTCTGTTATGACCACTTCTGAAATATATGCAGCATGATACTCGTAGATTTCTATTTAGCAAAATGTTTGCATGTCCAAGAAGATAATGAGAATAATTACTTGGTAACAGCGTGTGCATCAAGCATTTAACATTAACTTTGGAAATAAAACTTTAAAATCAATATGCAAAATACTGTATGCTGTTTGTGAACAGAAGTTTAACCCACCACTCTCTTCATCCATTTATGATACTAATTATAAAGCTTGAAAAATTATACAGTCATTTGTCCATAAGATCATCTGCATTTCAAGAAAATGAATAATGCTCTTTTACTGTTAATGTCTATCATTTTCAATATCTTAATATCCTAATAAAACTCCATAAAAATCCAAATGCTTATTCAAGTTTATTTTCAATCATTTATTTACACAATTATATGTGAAAGACCAACTCAGGACTCACACTTCATATCACATCACCACTGTGCTTCCTAGACCCTACTACTTAAAAAAAAAGTGTGAGAGTGGTTCAGGGAGATGTTTCCTATGGGAAATAAATATCCAATTGTTATATAGTAGCTGCTTATTAATATCCTTTGTCATAATGTAAGTTTCAACAGAAAAAAAGAATTCAAGTGCTTTTCACCAATTTCAGTTAAAAGCAGTTATGCACACTGCTTAATACGACTAATTCCAGCTTGCATGCCACTGTGCAGGTGGGCTGGGGGAGAGGGAGGCCCTGCAAAAGTCCTGCACATGTCATGTCCACAAAATAAGGGTAATAGGAAAATAACACAGTGGAGAACCCTGAAGTGTTCTGATGTCCCATGTAGTCTCAGATAAGTATTACTACTGTAAATTAATTGCAAGAAAATGTGTCATAAGAGAAAATGTGTGTTTTCATTCAAACTCTGCTTTGGTAACTATTAATACAGTAAAATCTAGGTTGCAAAAATATAAAAGACACCGTCACAGAGTTTCCCAAGGTTTGGTGCAAGGCAACAAAAGATCCTAGCACCCACTATAGTCTGCTTACAATATCTAAAAGTAAGTTAAAATTTTTTTACGTATTTTTCTATCTGAAATGGAAACTATCAATGCAAATATCTTTGATTGTTTTTTCAAATAATTAAGAAATTGTTGTTGTTCAGAGTTTATCTGTGATGGTCTCTGAATGTGCCCCAAGGAATTTCATCTGAAGGATGCTATGGAAGAGTTTGTTTTTTATCAGAATAATCTCCTCTGATTGACTTCAGAATTGTATTTATCTCTTTTCTTAGCTCAATGAATCACTTATTCTTTTTTTTTTTGAGAGGCATCTCTCATATTTATTTATTGATCAAATGGTTAACAATAAAATTCTGTATAGGGGACTCAATGCACAATCATTAATCAACCCCAAGCCTAATTCTCAACAGTCTCCAATCTTCTAAAGCATAACAAACAAGTTCTTACATGGTGAATAAGTACTTACATGGTGAACAGTGCAAGGGCAGCCATATCACAGAAACTTTCGGTTTTGATCACACATCGTGAACTATAAACGATCAAGTCAGATATGATTATTCGTTTGATTTTATACTTGATTTATATGTGAATCCCACATCTCTCCCTAATTATTATTATTATTTTTTTAATAAAATGCTGAAGTGGTAGGTAGATGCAAGATAAAGGTTGAAAACATATGAATCACTTATTCTTAACCAGACCACTTCATACCATGTCCTTTGTAAATATTTGAATTTAATTTGATTCATCAAAATTGAACTATTACACTTTTTCCAAGTAGGGAAATAATTTTTAGAAAGAATTCCAATATTCAGAATGTTTTTATGAGTAGCTGCCAAGAATACCATGAGCAGTCTTAACTCATTACAGTTGTGAATTTGTGACTTTGTTGAGAACAAATTATATTTGGAGGTATTAATTATACCTAAATTACTGTTTTAAATGTTTTGGAATAGTGAAACGTAATTTTAACACTAAAGACACCACCTAAATGTTTGCCAAAAATGTTTTATTTGAAAATAATTTTCATTTTGGAATGAAAAAAATGTTTAATAATAGAAATTTTACAACCTTAAATTTTTCTTTCAGTTAAGGCTCTGTTGCATACAGCTGCCCTGGATCATATATTGCAGAAGCATTTTAATATTCTTGGTGGTGACCATTTTTAATTGTGGATTGTTTGTGATAAAAACATTACTCTAATCCAACCAAGGAGATGAAGTTATTTTTTCAGTAAGCAGTCCATAAGCCTATCTCTATGTAATCGAGATACATTTAGAAGTTGGAGTTCCTAGTCTGGAACCAATTATCCAGTTTAGCTTTGAATGTTTTGACTAATATTGCCCATGACCGTAAAGGCATCAGTAATGTGGCTTAAATACTAGAAGGGCCTAGAGAGCCTGAAAGATCACCCTGCTCCTTGAATGTGCTGCTCTGAGGACCATTTCAAGCAAAGGTAATTAAAAAGACATACACTCTAATTTGGACTTGTTCTATTGCTCTAGGCCAAAGATAGTCTTGTATTGGATCATTTAATGATTTCTAGTAGGTCCTCTTATCCAAATAAAGAAGGAAATTCAGGGGTTTGGATCCACAAGGAAGAAAAATTACAAAGAAGAAACATGGAAAGGAAAGGGAGATGAGTTGCCTAAATTCATGCAAAGTAAAATAGCACTAACACAAGGCACAGTTGAGTTTCAAATACATATAAAATAGTTGAAGAGTGACATATATAAAGAGATATACATGCTTCAGATGCTGGGAACAAATCTTAATAGAATATGATGAATTTTGTTTTTCCTCCAAAATTCAATTCCAGAGTACAATGATTGGTTTGAAACTCCTAAGGTAAGTGAAATTGAAATTAAATGTTATTTAAGACCATAAAAAGGTTTGCTTTCAGAATCAGCTGGCTAGTAAATAATACATTTGTTTGCTTCATTGAATTTACTCATATTGTGCTTATTCTCTACCAACCCATTATGCCTTACAAGATTTTTTCCATATCATTTTCTTCTTGAGAAATTGTAATTTCTTCAATTACGGACCTGTGAAGACCTGGTGATTCTCATGAGGGTAGAAGCTCAAGGTTGATTTATTTGTATATTACATAAGAAATCTCATACAGTTAACGATTCTGTATTATTACGTTGATAGATAGTGGCTGCACTAGAGGGGGTGAGGATTTAATAATATGGGTAACTGTTGAACCACTGTATTGTATACTTGAAACCTACATAAGATTGTATATCAGTGATACTTTAAAAAAAAGAAAGAAAGAAAGAAATCTCCTTTGAACCAGTGATGATACATCCCCAGTACTAAAGCATGATACTGGCATTTGAAGATTTGTGAGTAGAGGTCACAAATTCAAGTAACGTCAGGGACCAAACAGGTACAGCTTGAACTGTGAGATCGTAAGAAAGAGTGGGAAATGTATGCAATGTTCTGAGCCAGAGATGGCATGTGTTCTCTAAAGGCATCAAAGTTTCTTAAACCACTGAAGTAGGTATATAAAAACTGAATTTAAAGGCAGAACTAAACTTTAGTTAGAACTCTTAACTAAACAATCTATGGTGGGAGCAGGAGTTAGATTAAAAAAAAAAAACTAAAAATGATCTCCTATCTCTTTAGTTCCAGGTTCTTCCCTCAGAATGAAATTTCCCATCGTGGCTGACCTTTGAGCTCTGCCACTGCTCTCCCCAGGCCTGTGAGTACTCCTCAGCTTGCCATTCCATTTCCATTCTAGAAACATAGTGCTTCTGGTCTAGAAAGCATTCCTTGTATCTTGTCATTACACTGAAGATGAAAGGAGAGTCTGGAAGAACTGTAGAACCAGGACCTCACCACTCTTCCTCAGCCCAATGGTCTGCCAGTACAAATCCCTGCTCCTTGCGCCATGTGTTAGTTGTATGACCTTGAGCTGGCAACCAACCCATGGCTTCCCAATCTGTAAAATGAGTTATAAAGACTACCTCAGAGTTGTGTGAAGGTGATAAGATGCATCTAAAGCCCTGAAGCACCCTGACTGGAACGTAAGAGGCTCTCAAATAAACAGCAGTATAGAATGAGCATTCACAGCAGCCTAGGTCTTCATTACATGATTTGCACTGAATTTCATTTACAATACCCTTACCCCAAACTGTCTCATGTTTGGAAAAGCCAGGCATTCCACATCTATACAAATGAGATCCATGAGTCTGATCTGTATTTGTTACAGTTTGAATATGTAGGGCACCAAATAGGCAAGAACTCTGACCCCTGCACATTTTGTGACAAAGGAGCTTTCAAAGTGAAGGAGCCTTCAGAATTAGTGTTTGAAAATGCAAAATGTAAATTTATATTTCCCTACTCACTTTGAACTTAGAAATGCTGAGAACTTGAGAACATTGTTGATTTGAACATAAAGTGTCATAACATGTAATTAATCTTAAAAAATATAAATACAAACATTCCTTGGAAATAAATTTAAAGACATGTTCTGAATCACTGGACAAAAATTAATTCACTTTTCCCTATTAGATACCCAGCTGCTTATTTTCAAGGTGAAGCTACATCACTCATGAGTATAATGCTCAATAATGGCTTACCTCTTCCCATTTAGAATAAAATCTCTTTGTAATGACTAATGTATTGCCATAGGTTGCTTTACCTTATTGCTGCTATTGTTTTACAAGCTCATTCTGGAGAAAGTTCCAGTGGACAGGTAAACTTCTAGTTGTGTTTTCAAATGACATATTCATTTTAAAAGCTTATAGTTATCTGAAATGACTGACACCATGTTTCTTTTTTCAGACATGTAATTTTTACCCACTACAAGGACCACTATTTTCCTCAGATCCCATTTCCGCTACCTCCACAACTACCCCTGGTAAATACAGGTTTGGGGAATCTCAGATTGTGAAAAGTATTATTTCGATGATGGTTATTAAATTTTCCAAATTTTGATACACAAACATGAGGCTGTAAGAGGTCACCAGGCATCAGCTATTCACACTCACTCCCCTTCCAGCTTATGGTGCAATGTCACAAGGGGCTAGCAAATTTCTCCCCAAATCTTCATGACTTCTTTAATGTCTTTCTACACTTGCCATCAAAAAGGCATTTATGCTGAATTACTTGACTGTGATGAACCTAGTTACTCTTCATCAAGAGAATACTAACCTCTTCCTATAATATCGGTTTTCTTTTTCTAAATCACCTTGCTGCTTTCTTTCCTCTAAAAAACTTTATTCCAGATCTTTAATTTTTTCTCACAGGTCAAACAATATAATTATTTTGCTTTTCTTGTTAGACCTTCTCAAATGTAGCACAATGCTACATACATAATAGAATTGCTGTATCTGTATATAATACTTTCATTGCTACAGACAGCACTCACTTTGTTAATAATATATACTGAGGGTTGTCATTATAATAGGTCCACAGTGAGTGCTGGATGTACAAAAAGTATGAGATAAGTTCACAATCTGATGAGGAAGAGAGATTCATAAATGGAAAAAAAAAAGCCAGTGTAATTTGATAAGTGTGTCTAGATGCAAATACAAGCTACCTTAGGTTGTGGGTCAAAGACTTCATTCACAGAGGAAATGGTATCCAAGCTAGGTAAAGAAGGATAAGGAGTGGGTGGGGCACTCCAGGCCAAGGAACAGCAACTGCGTGGGCTGGACCCGAGGACAGGGCACTATGGCGAAGAATGACCAGTACAATGAGGCTGCAGCACAGATTGAAGATGTGGTAACTTTGGACAGTATTGAAGCAATGATGTCTTGAAAAGTTGATTCACACTTTAAAATAGCATCTTGCATAACTTCTTGTCTATCACCTATTTTTGAAATATAAACACAACTTTGCATAATTTTGTTTTTATATCTAAGTGTAATAAACAACTTCTCCTTGCTTGTATTTAATTTCAAACTGTTAATTTCTCAATTTTTAGCAGGCTTTTGGAAATTTGTCACCAAAGTTACAGTCCTCAATGGAACATTCATTCTCTTTGTTTTCACAGGTTCACCTTGAGTCTTAGCCACTAAATTTCTAAGTAGCTGCATTCATAATTAGTTGCTAATTATTTTGGTTCTAGTCAGGGCTAGATATATTGCCTACCACTTTTTGGGGGGCTGAAATTCAGCAGGATTTGTTTTAAATTATTGCAAAATCCTGGGTCTTGATTTATAATTAGAATTTAAGAATCTTCTGTTACATGTTTAAAATTATGTAAATCTATGTGGCAATTTAAAAAAATCACTAGTATTTGAAATGGAACTCTTCCTTCCACCAGATGGCAGAATAGTATTAAAAAGCAGGCAAAGAATGAATTCCTACTATAGAGAAACTAATGGATTTACAAGAACTATCAATACATGAGACAGATTTCTGGGTTTAAGGTTTGACTAATTAAACACAATTAGCATACCTCTTCAAAGAAAAAATGATTTAAAATCCACTAGAATCCAATCTCACCAATTAGAAGGGGGATTCCTTGAGAACACATAACTGCTCATTAAATGAAGGATGGATGATGAATGGATGGATGGATGGATGGATGGATGGATGGATGGATGGATGGATGGATGGATAAATGAGAAGAAAACAAATGTACACATTTTGTTTTATTCACAGTTCATTTTTCACCCCTTTTTGTAGATTCCAATTCCTCTTCCTTTTCCTTTTCCTTATGATCCAAGTCAAGTAATTATACTTGTTTATTTTAAGAAAGTATTTAAATGAACACAAAACAAAAACTTGAAAATTCTTTGATTTAATTGGAGAGGAATTTAATACCAAGAAGTACAGTTATCATTATCTTTGGGGGACTGTTACTTACTGATATTTTTGTCTGAGTCATCTGATGTACAATTCTAACATACTGAACTACCCAAAACCTGAAAATTTCCTTAATCATGTGGAGGGAACAAACCCAGGAGACATCTGAAGTCAAATAATCTTGGGGTACAAGCTCTGGCATATAATATGTTGGAGTATTCTTAAACTCCTTTGAATCTTACTTTCTTCTAGAATACAAAATAGTAAAGATAGATGATTTGTAAAGTCCATTTCACCTCTAAAGTTTTATGCTTATACCTGGCGTTAATGGGACACAATGAGTTCCTATTGAAATGGAATCTGCCTTAGAAGCCTTTGAATATAAAATAACAGAGAATATATTATTTTACATAAATATTCTAGAATAGTAAGGATAGATGATTTCTAAAGTCCATTTCACCTCTGAAGATTTGTGCTTACACTTGGCATTAATGGGACGAAAATACATTCTTACTGAAATGGAATCTGTCTTGGCTTTGAACTAGATTTAAGATAATGGTCATGATATAAAAGGATTATTTAAGTTTTACTTTCAACAGGATTTTACTGAATGAGGGACAATAACATCTGATGAGACTGACTCAATCACAAATAAAAAAGTTGTATATATAATTAACATTAATTTCAAAGTTTTTAGTGTTATCATTTTACAATTATAGGAAATGACATAATTAAAGTTTTCTTTAATGAAATTATCTCAAAATACAGTTTTTTTCCAACTTTAATAGTATAATTTTAATGATCTTTCCAATAAGTCCCTACTACATGTGAAGCCCACAGAAAAAGGTGCAAACTAGATGTTTCCACAGACAGTCGTTTTGGTGAGTACTCCAGGGGGTCATCTAAAATATATTGGTGAGTATGAATTTTAATGACATAGTTTTAGAAATGTCAAATTCTAAAAAGCATGTTTTCATCAATCAAGCTACTACAAACTGTGTAACACAGAAAACAGATAAAATGCTGAATTTCAACTCATTATTTGATTCTAGTTTCTTTATTCTAGGTTCTGACATCTAACAATCTTATAGCAGTGAGTATACTCTGTCCTGTTAATCTATTAAGTTGATAAAAATATTACATTCAACATCCTATATAAGACAAGCCAGTTCATAATATAAATTGCTGTCATTACTAGTCCAATTCTTTTGGAAATCAAATCTGAACACTTATTACTTATTTATGCTTTCTTTTTCTGAACTTTTTTAAAGTGCTGTTGGCCACAACCCATTCTGGAAAGAATCCTAACAGAAAAACTTACAGAACTGCCACCTCTTCAGGATGATAAGGGTTTTCTTCTCTCAGTGATCCTAAGTAAATCAGGGAAGAAGGAAAGGACCCCTAAGAGAACATATGTTGCCTCGGGGCATTGCTGCCTAGGACCAAGACGGGACAGAGTTTAGGTTACCCGTCCTTGCATACATGCTGAGGTGGACAGCTCTGCAGAGGGATTAGATGCACCTCCTTGAGCAAATTGCCAGTCTCTTAAAACAGAAGAAAGTGTGGAAGCTACAAAGTTTCAATTTTCCAGTGAAACTGCTTATGTAAGCAAACCCTCAAGGCAGAGTATTCATAGGTGTCCTAAAATTTTGGTTCAAATTCACACAGGGAATTTGCATAATTTAAGATAGCACCTGCATAGAAGTGTGCTGAGTTTCTTAACGATTCACATCAACTTTCTATCTTTCAGGTATAGTGAATACGGTTACAAGGCAGTTAAAAGAAAATATTTCTCTGACTTCAGAGTATTTAAATCTAGACATTGAATATTCATTTAAAAATCTTGTATATGAAAACAAAACACCAACCAGTAGAATGGAATTAATTTTTCAATAAAAACAAAGATTTTCATACAGAAAATATTCTAGTTTATATATGTCCTATGTTAAAATCAAAAAATTTTAATTAAAACAAAATTTTTAATTATAAAAACACTGATAATTGATTTTTCTTCTTTCACAGTTAATCACTTGTTTTTTTTTAAATTTTATTTTGGTATCATTAATCAACAATTACATGAAGGACATTATATTTACTAGGCTCCCCCCTTCACCAAGTCCACCCCCCACATCCCCATTCACAGTCACTGTCCATCAACATAGTAAGATGCTATAAAATCACTACTTGTCTTCTCTGTGTTGCACAGCCCTCCCCATGCCACCCCCACACTAAACATGTTAATCATAATGCCCCCTTTCTTTTTCTCCTGCCCTTATCCATCCCTTCCCACCCATTCTCCCCAGTCCCTTTCCCTTTGGTAACTGTTAGTCCATTCTTGGGTTCTGTGCTTCTGCTGCTGTTTTGTTCCTTCAGTTTTCTTTTGTTCTTATACTCCACAGATGAGTGAAATCATTTGGTACTTGTCTTTCTCTGCCTGGCTTATTTCACTGAGCATAATACCCTCTAGCTACATCCATGTTATTGCGAATGGTAGGATCTGTTTTTTTCTTATGGCTGAGTAATATTCCATTGTGTATATGTACCATATCTTCTTTATCCATTCATCTACTGATGGACATTAAGGTTGCTTCCGTATCTTGGCTATTGTAAACAGTGCAGCGATAAATATAGGGGTGCATCTGTCTTTTTCAAACTGGAGTGCTGCATTCTTGGGGTAAATTCCTAGAAGTGGAATTTCTGGGTCAAATGGTATTTCTATTTTGAGCATTCTGAGGAACCTCCATACTGCTTTCCACAATGGTTGAACTAATTTACATTCCCACCAGCAGTGTAGGAGGGATCCCCTTTCTCCACAACCTCGCCAACATTTCTTTTTGTTTGTCTTTTCAATGATGGTGATCCTTACTGGTTTGAGGTGATATCTCATTGTGGTTTTAATTTGCATTTCTCTGATGATTAGTGATGTGGAGCATCTTTTCACATGCCTGTTGGGTATCTGGATTTCTTCTTTAGAGAACTGTCTATTCAGCTAATCTGCCCATTTTTTAATTGGATTATTTGCTTTTTGTTTGTTGAGGTGTGTGAGCTCTTTATATATTTTGGATGTCAAGCCTTTATTGGATCTGTCATTTACGAAAATATTCTCCCATACTGCCGGGTACCTTTTTGTTCTATTGATGGTGTCCTTTCCTGTACAGAAGCTTTTCAGCTTGATATAGTCCCATTTATTCATTTTTGCTTTTGTTTCCCTTGCCCAGGGAGATATGTTCAATAAGAGGTCACTCATGTTTATGTCTAAGAGATTTTTGCCTATGTTTTTTTTAAGAGTTTTATGGTTTCATGACTTACATTCAAGTCTTTGATCCATTTCCAATTTACTTTTGTGTATGGGGTTAGACAGTGATCCAGTTTCATTCTCTTACATGTAGCTGTCCAGTTTTGCCAGCACCATCTGTTGAGGAGACTTTCATTTCCCCATTGTATGTCTATGGCCCCTTTATCGAATATTAGTTGACCATATATGTTTGGGTTAATGTTTGGAGTCTCTATTCTGTTCCATTGGTTTGTGGCTCTGTTCTGTGCCAGTACCAAATTGTCTTGATTACTGTGGCTTTGTAGCAGAGCTTCAAGTTGGGGAGTGAGATCCCCCGCCCACTTTATTCTTCCTTCTCAGGATTGCTTTAGCTATTCAGGGTCTTTGGTGTTCCCATACTAATTTTTGAACTATTTGTTCCAGTTCATTGAAGAATGCTGTTGGTAGTTTGATAGGGATTGCATCGAATCTGTATATTGCTTTGGGCAGGATGGCCATTTTGACAATATTAATTCTTCCTAGCCAAGAGCATGGGATGAGTTTCCATTTGTTAGTGACCCCTTTAATTTCTCTTAAGAGTGTCTTATAGTTTTCAGGGTATAGGTCTTTCACTTCCTTGGTTAGGTTTATTCCTAGGTATTTTATTCTTTTGGATGCTATTGTGAATGGAATTGTTTTCCTGATTTCTCTTTCTATTAGTTCATTGTCGTTGTATAGGAAAGCCACAGATTTCTGTGTGTTAATTTTGTATCCTGCAACTTTGCTATATTCCGATATCAGTTCTAGTAGTTTTGGAGTGGAGTCTTTAGGGATTTTTTATGTACAATATCATAAAAATTGTCATCTGCAAATAGTGACAGTTTGACTTCTTCTTTACCAATCAGGATTCCTTGTATTTCTTTGTTTTGTCTAATTGCCATTGCTAGGACCTCCAGTACTATGTTGAATAACAGTGGGGAGAGTGGGCATCCCTGTCTTGTTCCCGATCTCAGAGGAAAAGCTTTCAGCCTCTCGCTGTTCAGTATGATGTTAGCTGTGGGTTGATCATATATGGCCTTTATTATGTTGAGGTACTTGCCCTCTATACCATGTTGTTGAGAGTTTTTATCATGAATGGATGTTGAATATTGCTGAATGCTTTTTCAGCATCTATGGAGATTATCATGTAGTTTTTGTCCTTCTTTATGTTGATGCGGTAGATGATGTTGATGGATTTTCGAATGTTGTGCCATTATTGCATCCCTGGGATGAATACCACTTGGTAGTGGTGTATGATCCTTTTAATGTATTTTTGAATTCGGTTTGCTTATATTTTGATGAGTACTTTTTCATCTACATTCATCGGGGATATTGGTCTGTATTTTTCTTTTTTGGTGGGATCTTTGCCTGGTTTTGGTATTAGGGTGATGTTGGCTTCATAGAATGAGTTTGGGAGTATTCCCTCCTCTTCTATTTTTTGGAAAACTTTAAGGAGAATGGGCGTTATGCCTTCTCTGTATGTCTGATAAAATTCTGAGGTAAATCCATCTGGCCCGGGGATTTTGCTCTTGGGTAGTTTTTTGATTACCGCTTCAATTTTGTTGCTGCTAATTGGTCTGCTTAGATTTTCTGTTTCTTTCTGGGTCAGTCTTAGAAGGTTGTATTTTTCTAAGAAGTTGTCCATTTCTCCTAGGTTTTCCAGCTTGTTAGCATATAGGTTTTCATAGTATTCTCTAATAATTCTTTGTATTTCTGTGGGGTCCGTCGTGATTTTTCCTTTTTCGTTCCTCATTGTTGTGTGTTGACTCTCCTTTCCTCTTAATAAGTGTGCCTAGAGGCTTATCTATTTTGTTTATTTTCTCAAAGAACCAGCTCTTGGTTTCATTGATTTTTGCTATTGTTTTATTCTTCTCAATTTTTTTTATTTCCACTCTGATCTTTATTATGTCCCTCTGTCTGCTGATCTTAGGTCTCATTTGTTCTTCTTTTTCCAATTTCAATAATTGTGACATTAGACTATTCATTTGGGATTGTTCTTCCTTCTTTAAATATGCCTGGATTGCTATATACTTTCCTCTTAAGACTGCTTTTGCTGTGTACCACAGAAGTTGGGGCTTTGTGTTATTGTTGTCATTTGTTTCCATATATTGCTGGATCTCCATTTTAATTTGGTCATTGATCCATTGATTATTTAGGAGCATGTTGTAAAGCCTCCATGTGTTTGTGGGCCTTTTTGCTTTCTTTGTACATTTTATTTCTAGTTTTATGCCTTTGTGGTCTGAAAAGTTGGTTGGTAGGATTTGAATCTTTTGGAATTTACTGAGGCTCTTTTTGTGGCCTAACATGTGGTCTATTCTGGAGAATGTTCCATGTGCACTTGAGAAAAATGTGTATACTGTTGCTTTTGGGTGTAGAGTTGTATAGATGTCTCTTAGGTCCATCTGTTCTAATGTGTTGTTCAGTACCTGTGTCCTTACTTATTTTCTGTCTGGTGGATCTGTCCTTTGGAGTGAGTGGTGTGTTAAAGTCTCCCAAAATGAATGCATTGCATTCTATTTCCTCCTTTAATTCTGTTAGTATTTGTTTCACATGTATTGGTGCTCCTGTATTGGGTGCATATATGTTTATAATGGTTGTATCCTCTTGTTGGACTGAGCCCTTTATCATTATGCAGTGTCGTCCTTTATCTCTTGTTACTTTCTTTGTTTTTAAGTCTATTTTGTCTGATACTAGTAGTTCAACACCTGCTTTTTCCTTCCTATTGTTTGCATGAAATATCTTTTTCCATCCCTTGACTTTTAATCTGTGCATGTCTTTGGGTTTGTGGTGCGTCTCTTGTAAGCAGCATATAGATGGGTCTTGCTTTTTTATCCATTCTATTACTCTGTGTCTTTTGATTGGTACATTCAGTCCATTTACATTTAGGGTGATTATTGAAAGATACGCACTTATTACCATTGCAGGCTTTAGATTCGTGGTTACCAAAGGTTCAAGGTTAGCTTCTTTACTACCTTACCGTCTAACTTAACTCATTTATTTAGCTATTATAAACGCAGCCTGCTAATTATTTCTCTCTCTTTTTATTTCTCCTCCTCCATTCTTCATATGTTGGGTGTTTTTTCTTTGCTGTTTTTAGGAGTGCTCACATCTAGAGCAGTCCCTCTAAAATACCCTGTATAGGTGGTTTGTGGGAGGCAAATTCCCTCAACTTTTGCTTGTCTGAGAATTATTTAATCCCTCCTTCATATTTAAATGATAATTGTGCTGGATACGGTATCCTTGTTTCAAGGCCCTTCTGTTTCATTGTATTAACTATATCATGCCATTCTCTTCTGGCCTGCAAGGTTTCTGTTGAGAAGTCTGATGATAGCCTGATGGGTTTTCCTTTGTAGGTGACCTTTTTTCTCTCTCTCGTTGCTTTTAATACTCTGTCCTTTTCCTTGATCTTTCCCATTTTAATTATTATGTATCTTGGTGTTGTCCTCTTTGAGTCCTTTCTGTTGGGAGTTCTGTGTACTTCCACATCTGAGCAACTATTTCCTCCCCCAGTTTGGGGAAGTTCTTAGCAATTATTTCTTCAAAGACTCTTTCTATCCCTTTTTCTCTCTTTTCTTCTTCTGGTACCCCTATAATGTGGATATTGTTCCTTTTGGATTCGTCACACAGTTCTCTTAATATTGTTTCATTCTTGGGGATCCTTTTATCTCTCTCTGCATCAGCTTCTATGCATTCCTGTTCTCTGGTTTCTATTCCATCAAACCATTCTGCTTATAAATGCTTCCAGAGATTGTTTCACTTCTTTAATCTCCCTCCGGACGTCATCCCTTAGCTCTTGTATATTTCTCTGCATCTCCCTCAGCATGTTCATGATTTTTATTTTGAATTCTTTTTCAGTAAGACTGGTTAGGTCAATCTCCTTCTCAGGTGTTGTCTCTGTGATTTTTGTCTGTCTCAGATTCTGCCTTTTCATGGCAATAGAGATAGTTTGTGGAGCTGGGGCGAGTGACGGCTGGGAGAATGTCCCTTCTTGTTGGTTTGTGGCCGTCCTCTCTTTGGAGAACAGTGACTGCTAGCAGCTTGTGCTAGGCAGCTGTGCGCAGGCAGGGCCTCTGATTCTTGCCCGGCCACTATGAAGTTTAGCTCCGCAGTTGCTGTGGGCGTGACCTGCCTCAGGCCGCTGCTCCGATATGGAGGAGCCGCGTCAGAGGGCAAATGGCCGGGAGGCTGTTTATCTCCGTGAGGGGCCTCCAAGCAGCCCTGCTGCACAGGGGGTTAGTGCGCACAGAGTTCCCCAGGATTCCCAGCTGCTAGGCTAAGTGTCCCGGGACACTTCCTTCCAGCTGTGGGGTCCCTGTACCTTTAAGACTTTCAAAAAGCACTTGCTTTTCTTTGTTCTCAGGGCCCCTGCTGCGGGGACCTGCCCACAGGTCTTAGTGTCCTGTTTCCCTAGTTTCCAGCATCCCATGCACACACTGTGTCTGCACTCTGGTGTGGATGGCTAGGGCGGGGTGTTTAGCAGTCCTGGACTCCCTCTCCTTCCCGGCTGTGACTCCTCTCCTCCCGCCGGGAGCTGGAGTGAGGGGCGCTTGGTGCCGCCGGGCCACGGCTTGTATCTTACCCCCCTTGTGAGGCACTGGGTTCTTGCAGGTGTGGATGTAGTCTGGCTGTTGTCCTGTGTCTTCTGGTTTGTCTTTTAGGGAGAGTTATATTTGTTGTATTTTCAAAAATATATGTGGTTTCGGGAGGAGATTTCTGCTGCTCTACTCATGCCGCCATCTTGGCTCCGCCTTTGAGTCCATATTAATTTTGATGCTACTATAAACAAAAATCTATTTCATAGACTGAAGATAATATTTTTTATGTCTTCTTTGGGGTAAGACTTCATTTCTATAATTATATTGATAAAAGCAAGTGATGCTTAATTTCAAGAAAGGTAAGAATAATTCTTCTGAACTTTGAAAACATGAGAGATTCAAGCCCAACTGATCTACCCAGAGCTCATGAGTTATAAACTCAACTTCCTCCAAGATCTTTAGATCAGCATTTCTGCAGGTCTAATAAGGTTTTCTTTTCAGAATGCCCATGATATTTGAAAAAACTTCAGTTTATAGAAATATATGCAGTATTAGATTTAAACATTTCACACAGTTAACTTTACCCCATGCTTATTTTTGCCTTATCGACAATTCATAGTGTGCAGTGAGACAAGCCCGCTATGAACTATCAAATCTAGAAATGGCCTCCTCTCCAGGTAAAGGGACACATCTGCTTACCACAAATATATCAGTTCACTTGATGGCTACAAATCTTGTGACTTCTACTGATTCTCATCCTGGTTTCCTCTCATTTAAAATATGTACAAAAAGTAGAGAGACCAAAAAAGGCATATCTTTTTTAAATATCTGAATTAATGTCAATTAAAATTATAATTAGTATACATTTATTTTAATCAATCTTGAGAGAAGCTAATGAAGCAAAATATTCTCAAACCCAATTTTGAGAAAGAAACTGGATGAGACTTCAATTTTTCCTTCTGACAAGTTAATTGCCCAGAAGAGATTATTTAGTGTTTTTTTTTTTTACCACTTCAGATGTCCTTACAGGCCATCAGAAGCTAAGTAGGAGAAAATAAGCTCTTTTTTGCAGAAAACACAGCTGGGGTTTCAATTTATTAGCATTTAAGTATAAAAGGACCACATTATTTTCTATTTTCTAAGATACATGATTATACCAACACTAAACGGTCAACAATAAAATCACCATAATATGGGAGACATGGGTGGAGGCAAAAAATAGATTACGGCAAAGATGCCTTCATATAATAAATATAACCTGTATTGTTTATTGTGGCAGAAATAATTTTCTCACTACTATGTCAGAAGTTACATACAGTTAGTAAAATCTCCAAATATCTTTAGAATACCATTGTACACTTAAAAATATCTAAGGCTATTAAGCTTAATTACCTTAGATTGCATTCATATTGGTAAACTAATAGTATGATGAAAGCAGCTGTAAACAAAAACAAATTAATTACAAATATTACTTCAAAGGATGTATCCTAAATTGGCTTACTAAAACTTCACAAATAGATTAGAAAATAATACTAACTACGATAAGTCTTTATGCTGAAAGCATTTACCCTCTAAAAGTGACTAGAATTTTCAAGTGCCTTCTTTGACTACCAAATATTTAGATTTTAGGTAGTTACATCCTTGGTATATAAATTTAGCATATAATTCTTTTTGAGCTTGAAATACTTTCAAAACTCAAAACAGCTGCTAGCAAGGCAAACACTGATTGTAGCCATTTATACTCAGGTTAAGACACTACCAAATAAATGTCTTTGGCACAAAATTATGCACACAGTTCAACAAAGCTAGGCAAATTAGATTGCCCTTAAATTTCAGGTCATAAACCATAACTGTACTAAGGATAACATTAGTTCTGCTTACATTATATAATCTTCCAAAGTGCATAGAGTAAATCATAAAAATGTCATAACATTAGTAGAGAATACAGTAGACACAGAACAGGTTTTGGAACCAGGCAGACCAGTATTCACGTCCCAGCTCTGTCCCTTGCTGTAAAACCTTGGGGCAACCTTTCTAAATAACATTTTTATCTGTGAAATGGGAATAATACCAGCTAACTGCACAGGAATGTTGTGAGGATTAAGTGATATAATGTAAATAGTCAATAAATAGTATCTATCATTGTTGTTTATTTTACTAAACATCCCTAAAAAAATAAAAATATCCTTTATATCTAAAATACAAGGAAAGCAGATATGAAGGCAGCACCAACTAGTGATACAGAAGTAGATATGCCTCCAGAAATGTCTTAAATTAAAATTTTAATTTGTTTTTTCCATTATAGATGGTGCCTGATACTTACAATAGTTATCAGAAGATTATCTACTTCTATCCTACCTATAGTTTTTAGTTTATCATTTTGCATACTTGGTAAATGTTCCAATGAAAACTCCAAAATGCCATGAAGAATTTATGATCTATAGACCATCTTCTGTACTCATTCCTTAAATAAAACTGTAATGTAACCTAGTATCTTTTCTAATGTCACTTTAAGTATATCAAAACTATCAAACGTAAGTAAATGTCATTTCTCAGGAAATTGCTCAAACTTTCTTAAGAGCTTTTGTAAAGCAGTTTCAATTTTAGACAATTCTATTCAATATCAGGGTAAAGCAATTTTTTCCTACCAAACAGCAGAAGTAGAATCAGACTCTTTCATTCTGGGAGAAGGTCATTCTACCCCTCACTTGATAAGTCGATCATCCTTGTCAAGCACGGGACCCTTATTTCATGCCCAGGGACTAGGATTTGATGGCTTTTACAAAATGAATACCACACATAAATTTTATAACTCTTCCAGAGGGGTTTGAGGCAGCATCCTGAAATCAAACATTCTCACATTTCTTAGCAAAACTTATAGTCATACTAAGGGGAAAAAGCCTCCTGTCAGTTCAGTTCAGGTTTACCACCAAAGGAATTTTGACAATAAATCAGAAAAAAAAAAAAGAAAAAAACTTTTGATTTACCTTAACCCTAATTCCATGAGCTAAAAGGTGACCCTAATATCTTTTTTTTTTAAGTATTTGAAGAAAACATCCTCTTTATCTCCTAAACCTCCTTTTCTTCATCTGTAGTACAACTGGGATGAATCATGACAGCCCTTATTACCTCTGGCTTGACAGGAGTTAATATCATGGCACTTTCTCAATGGATATCTTAGCCAGAAGGTGATAAACATGTTCACTGAGGCAAGACAGTATTATTTTCTTTTCTCTGCTTCCAAGAGCACCTAGAACACCAACTCTTTCCTATCCTCTGAGAATTATAATGTTAACAGCAGATCCCTCAAAAACCTATTTCAATTCTTACCATTCCCTTCCTAGCAAAAAATCCCAGACTTCCCTGTCTCTGTTTCATTTCAATTCCTTTTTGAACATCTATTTTTAATTCATTTGTGACATTTATAGTTACAGTAGCATAAAATAAATACATCAATTTAAATTACTAATTTCCTGGACACATTTTTTAATTCAGAATTTGTAAAAATAAGAACATGTGCTGTTATTCATTGATCTTGATCTTTATTGATTAAAAGAGGATTCGAATTTCTTCATAAAACTGATGACTCTAAAGTCAAGAACATATAAGGTTTCCATGTCTTAAATCAGTTTCAACAACATCGTACGAAGCAAGTATTTTAAAGATAAGTCAGGAATGCTGGCATTCCTCTCAGAGGAGCTTCAGGAGGCAAGAACATCCTCAGACCTCAAAGATCAATGGGAAAAACAAACAAAACAAACAAAACAAGAACTAGCTGGAAAGCAGAAATTATGTCTGATCAGAAATTTATCTTTATTCACATTGTAATTCTTCAAAGAGCATCAGGTGTTTAAATTGGGTTTAAGCCATGCTTAAATAGAATACATACAAAATATGATTGTTTATATTTCTTTTGACTGGAAAGCAGCAAATTGTGTGTTTCACTTCACCATATTTATTAATATTCTGATGCCAAACCTTCTAAATGCAAATTGTTCTGAAAATGAATAAAATAATCCCTGCCCCCTCCCCCGTGCCCCGCACCATAGCTTTTGACACTTTTCTTTTCAGACATTCCCCTTAGTGGGCTTTTGGCTTACATGAAGATTGCAAACTATAATCCACGGCAGTCAGTTTCGGAATCCCCACTCCAGTGTGCATCTCGTTTCTCTGCCACAAGTTTGATGAATTGAGAATGGCTGGCATAAAGCTTAAGTTCATCACTGATATCCACCCATTTCACTTTTCCAGCATCATCTCCAGCTTCTAGGGTAAGTTTATCCATTACCTCACCTGTTACCAAAGAAAAAACATCACCAAGAAAAAGTAATTACTTCATTCACTTATTTTACAACGTAACTCTGTATCTTCAAATATCCTTATGAAAAATAATCCTAAATCATAATTCTATTAGGAGGCCAAGTGAATTAAAAGCTAGAATATTCCAAATTTTCCAAATGCCCAAGTTTTAACCAATTTCCAATACTTTAGAGCACCAGTAAGAAAGTTTTTCTAAAAATTAAAATGATTAGCCATAAAAAAATTCTGATTAAACAAGCATGAAACCTTACATCAAAATAAATTCCATAGGAATTAGAAATTTAAATTTGAAAAAAATGAAACAAAACAATTACTGCTGACTGTTAAGGTAAATGGACTTTTTTAACCATGTCTCTAAGCAAACCAGAAACCATAAGAGGAAGTATTTGTAGTTATATTTATAAATATATAAAACATTTATTAAATGTATTTCTATCTATATATGTAAATAAAGTTATTAAAATATATCAAAAAATTAAAAATAATGTGCTCAGTGTTGTTGGCAATGTAAATGGCATATTTCTGTATGCCAATTTGGCAATGTTTATCAAGAGCTTTTAAAAAGTTTCCAAACTCATTCTATGAGGCCAGCATCACTCTAATAAACAAAACCAGACAAAGAGACACTACAAAAAAAGAAAATCATAGACCAATATCCCTGATGATTATAGATGCAAAAATCCTCAAGAAAATGTTAGCAAACCAAATAAAAAAATACATCAAAAATATAATTCATCATGACCAAGTGGGATTTATTCCAGGGATGGAAGAATGGAACAATATTCATAAAAAACAATGTGATACATTACATCAACAAAAGGATAAACACTATATTATCATCTCAATAGATGCTTAAAGAGCATATGACAAACTTCAACATCCATTTATTTGTTGATGAAATCTTAACAAAATGGATATGGAGGGTTTGTACCTCAACATAATAAAGGCCTTATATGACTAACATCATACTTAACAGCAAAAAGCTGAAAGCTTTTCCTCTAAGATCAGGAACAAGATAGGATGCCCACTCTCGCCACTTTTATCCAACATAGTACTGGAAGTCCTAGCCACAGCAATCAGACAAAAAACAAAGGAAAAAGGCATCCAAATGGTAAGGAAAAGGCAAAACAGTAACTATTTGCAGATGACATGATATTATATATAGAAAACCCTCAAGACACAAACAAAAAAGTTTAGAACTAATAACTGGATTCGGCAACACTGCAGGATACAAAATCAATATACGAAGATGTATGTCATTCCTATATGTGAACAATGAAATAGCAGAAAGAGAAACCAGGAAAGCAATTTCAATTACAAATGCATCAAAAAGAACAATACCTAAGAATAAACCTAACCAAGGAAGTGAAAGATCTGTACTCTGAAAACTATGACACTGATGATAGAAATTGAAGACATGAATAAATGGAAACCTATCCCATGTTCATGGACAGGAAGAATTAATATTGTCAAAATAACCATCCTGCCCAAAGCAATTTACAGATTAAATGCAATCCCAATCAAAATACCAATGCATTTTTTAAACTGAAGTTATCATTGATATACAATCTTATATTGGTTTCAAATATAGAACACAGTGGTTCAACAGTTACCCATATTATTAAATCCTCACCCCAACACGTGCAGTTACCATCTGGTAACATAGGAAGATGTTATAGAATCTATGGCTATACTCTCTATGCTGTACTACCATTCCTGTGTCTAACTTACATTATGATTGAGAACTTTTGTACATTTTTATCCCCCAAGCCCTCCCCACCCACGCATCCCAATCCATTCCCCATGGGAACCAATCATTTCTCAGTGTCTATGAGTCTACTGCTATGATTTTGTTTTGCTTATTTTTAGATTTCCACATGTAAGTGAAATCATATGATACTTATGTTTTTCCACCTGGCTTATATCACTTAGCATAATACCCTCTAGGTCCATCCATGTTGTTGCAAATGGCAGGATTTCTTTCCTTTTTATGCATGAATAACATTCCATTTTGTATATGTACCACATCTTCTTTATCCATTCATTTATTGATGGACACTTTGGATGCTTCCATAATCAGGATATTGTAAATAATGTGGCAATAAACATAGGGGTGCATATATCTTTTTGAATCAGGGATTTTGTTTTCCTTGGGTAAATTTCTAGAAGTGGAATTACTAGGTCCTATGGAATTTCTATTTTTATTTTTTTAGTTTTTTGAGCAAACTCCATACTGCTTTCCACAGTGGCTGCACCAACTGACATTCCCACCAACACGATAGGAGGGTTCCTTTTTTCACATCCTCAGCAACACTTGTTATTTTTTATCTTTTGATAGTGGCCAAAAGACACCTCCCAATTGGTGGGAGATGATATCTCAGTGTGATTTTGATTTGCATTTCTCTGATGATTAGTGACATGGAGCATCTTTTCATTTGCCTGTTGGCCATATGTATTTTTTCTTTGGAAAAATGTCTGTCTGGGTGCTCCACCATTTTTTAAATCTGATTATTTGATTTTTTGATGTTGAGGTGTATGAGTTTTTTATATATATTGGACATTAACTCCTTATTGGATAAATTGTTTACAAATATATTCTCCCATGGTGTAGGTTTCCTTTTTATTCTGTTGATGGTGTCCTTTGCTGTACAGAGATTTTTTTAGTTTGATATAGTCCCACTTGTGCATTTTTTACTTTGTTTCCCTTTCCTAAGGAGATGTGTCCAGGAATTTCTCAGACTTTTGCTTATGTTATCTTCTAAGAGTTTTAAGGTTTCATGACTTACATTTAGGTCTTTAATCCATTTCGAATTTACGTTTGTGTATGGATTTAATAATCCAGTTTCATTCTCTTGAATGTAGCTGTCCAGTTCTCCCAACACAAGTTATTGAAGAGGTTGTATTTCCCCATTGTATATTCATGGCTCCTTTGTCATATATTAATTGACCATATATGTGTAGGTTTATATTCACGCTCTGTCCCACTGATCTATGAGTCTGTTCTTGTGCCAGTGTCATTTTTCAATGGGCTAAGGCTAATAATCCCAAAATTCGTATGGAACCACAAAAGACCCTGAAAAGTCAAAGCAATCTTGAGAAGAAGAACAAAGCTAGGGGTATGACACTCCCTGACTTCAAGCTATACTACGAAGCTACAGTAATCAGAACAGTATGGTACTGCATAAGAACAGACCCATAGATCAATGGAACAGAATAGAGAGCCCATAAATAAACCAATGCATATGTGGTCAGTTAATATACTATAGTGGAACCATAAATATGCAATGGGAAAAATACAGTCTTTTCAATAAATGGTGTTGGGAAAACTGGACAGCTATATGCAGGAGAATAAAAATGGATTACTGTTTAACAACATACACAAAAGTAAACTCAAAATGGATTAAAGACCTAAAACATGAAACCATAAAACTCTTAAATAGGCAAAAATTTCTTGAATATGAGCAGGAGCAATCTTTTTCTGGACCCATCTCACTGGGCAACAGAAACAAAATAAAAAATGAATACATAGGACGACATCAAACTAAAATGCTTCTGTACAGCTAGGGATACCATCAACAGATAATGGGGCAACCTATAGTATGGGAGAATATATTCATAAATGATTTATCCAATAAGGGGTTAACATCCAAATTATATAAAGAACCTATATGACAACACCAAAAAAACAAATAGCCTGATTAAAAAATGAGCAGAGCACCTGAAAAGACATTTTTCCAAAGAAGACATACAGATGGTCGATAGGCACATAAAAGATGCTCCACATCACTAATCATAAGAGAAATACAAATCAAAACTGCAATGAGATATCACCTCCCACCAGTTAGGAAATGTCTTTTGTCCACTATCCAAAAGACAAGAAACAACTGCTGGCGAGAATGTAGAGAAAATGGAACCCTCCTAACACTGTTGGTGAGAATGTCAGTTGGTGCAGCCACTGTGGAAAGCAGTATGGAGGTTACTCAAAAAAATAAAAATAGAAATACCATATGACCCAGTAATTCCACTTCTAGGAATTTACCCAAGAAAACAAAATCCCTGATTAGAAAAGATATATGCACCCCTACATTTACTGCCACATTATTTACAATAGCCAAGATATGGAAGCAACTTAAGTGTCTTAGATGAATGGATAAAGAAGACGTGGTTCATATACACAATGGAGTATTATTCAGCCATGAAAAAAGAAAGAAATCCTACCATTTGCAACAACATGGATGGACCTAAAGGGTATTATGTTAAATGAAATAAGCTTGGTGGAGACAGACAAATACCATATGATTTCACTTATATGTGGAATATAAAAACAAAACAAATAGCAGTAGACTCATAGACACTGAGAAATGACTGGTGGTTACCATGGGGGGATGGAGCTGGGGGAGGGGATAAAAAGGCACAAAAATTCTCAATCATAATAAAAGTGGGACATAGGGGTGGTAGAAAAGCATGGAGAATATAGTCAATGATTCTGTCTGTAACATCTTCCTACGTTGTCAAATAGTAACTGCACTAGTTGGAGTGAGGATTTAATAATATGGGTAAACTGTTGAACCACTGTTGTATAGTTGAATATAAGATTGTACACAGACTATACTTCAATTTAAAAAATTGTTGC
The DNA here is from genome assembly GCF_040802235.1 of Manis javanica. Classification (NCBI taxonomy): domain Eukaryota; kingdom Metazoa; phylum Chordata; class Mammalia; order Pholidota; family Manidae; genus Manis; species Manis javanica. The sequence continues at coordinate 102,202,794 of NC_133160.1, forward strand.
AGTTTGCATAGATACTGAGAAGTGTTTGCTAGTTACCATAGGGATGGATCTGCAGTGGGTGGGTGGAGATGGTGAGGGGGACAAAAAAGCACAAAAATCTCAACCATAAGTTGGTCACAGGGATGAAAGTGCTGCATGGAGAATATAGCCAATGACTCTGTAATATATTTCATGTTGACAGATATTAACTGCACTAGTTGGGGTAAGGATTTAATAATATGGGTAGCTGTTGAACCACTGTGTTGTATACTTGAAACCAATATGATTGTATATCAACTATATTTAATTTTTAAAAGATTAACTGACTAATTTCTGGAAATGAATCTATAGACTGGAAACTGATCTATATACTAGCTTGAGAAATAAAATCTCCTGGAGATCCAGTCTTAGGGTGGCAGGTGGGATGAGGGGGTGTCACATTTTCATGAGTTTTACTTCCAGGAATGCTATCAGGTTCTCAGGGTGAAGACTGGACAAAAATCCCCACTTGCTTACAGCAGGAGAGAAGAAAATAACCATTATGAAATACACCCAAAGCATTCAGCTCAAGAAAAGCACTTTACCAAGGCCTAACCAACCAGAGGGAAGGGAAATACCCAACTCCAGAGCGAGGGTGTAGGGGAGAAGCTGAGGAGCAGCTGTGAAGGTCACAGCCCAGGGGTGCAAGCTCACAGAAGACTGAGACCTAAGCACAGGAGAACCAGGCCCCACAGCTCACCAGCACACCAAGAGGGCTCCTGCAGAATCACAGGGGAACCAGACCAAAAGACCTCCACAGCGGGGAACTACTTAAAGTCTCCAGGGAAACCCAAAGACAACAGATGAGACAAAAACAAGGACCCTGAAGGAAATTCTAGCCTCTGACATGTACAACTGCAGCAAATACTAAGCACAGCCTATCTCCCAGTCAGATAAACATAAAACCTCACACTAAAGGCCTATCTGCCTCAGTTCCTTTTACTGGATGCATCATGTCCAGCTTTCAAAAAACACTGTAAGGCAAGATAAAAGGCAAAAGCACAGTCTTAGGAGACAAAGGAGGCACCAAAATCAGACTCAGACATGGCAGAGATTTTGGTTTCTCAGATAAGAAACTTTTTAAGTTTAAAGAGAGATTGGATGGCCAAAAGCAGTGATTTGAACAACTCATCAACTATTTAATCAACCTCTGGAGGATCAGTCATTGTTTCTAATCCCCAAAATAAATAGTGAACAAATTTATGAGTACTTAAGTGCTACAGACCTGCTTCTAAGTTACATTTGCATATTCTTCCCTCTAAAATATTTATCCTAAGTTCTCAATACCAGGATGAACTCTTCTAATTCTTTGATTAGAGTAGTTGTATACAAGTAGTAGAAATGGTGCTGGAATGTGGTCCCAAAGTTCAACAAGCAAAACACAGACTGTAAAAGTGACAGATCTTCTAGTTCCAGTCCATTTTATGAATGAAAAACTGAGTACAAGAAAACAAGTGATTTGCACATGGTTGCACAGCCCAGAAGAGAGCCATGAGCAGAACATTCAGCTCTCATAGGCTACCCTCAGTTCGTTATGCTACAGATGAGAACAAAGTATTTAAAAACACCATCCAATTTGACAATAAAATATTTCAAAAGAAGCCATCAAACGTATAAAGATCTTAATTAATTTTAAGATCACAAATTTCCCTTCACTTTTTTAAATAACAGATTTGATTCCACCCCACCTTCCAAACTTTTAAATCCATGGACCAGTAAAAGCATTCATTTAAAATTTTTTCAATGCTTAGAATAATTTTGGTGTTGTTTTGTGTTGTACTAACACATACTTATTATAAAATTATTTCTAACAGTACAACAGATATACATCCCATTCGCCTTATCAGGCTATACTTTCTACCTAGATCTCCAGTGGCTTTTGTTTTTGTTTCACACAAATGGACTCATACAATACAAACAATTTGACAGTTTTATGGCACAAAATTTTATTCTATAAATTCAACTTCAGTCTTATGTGTTACAAATGGATCAAAGGAAATTAGGTCCTGGCAACATTTTTAAGACTTTGTTTTATGTATTCTTTTAATATCAACAATTTTGGTTTCATATCAATATAATCCTATAATCAGTAGTTGATTGGCTTAAGATGCTAAAAAAGTCCAAATTTCGTTATGCCCTAGTGGGCTATCTGACTAATACTGACCCACAATGCAGTCATTTTAGTAAGGACAAGTAAAATTACCTGTTTCATCATGGTAGTTCACAGCTTCTGTCTCTATCCATGCATTATCGGTGTTTCGAGGATCATCAACATATCCCTTGTATATCTATTTTTAAAAGAAGACAGACAACAAAAGTGTAGAGTGAAACAGCAGTAGGTAGAGGAGAATCATGTTACCCTCATAAGAATCAGAAGTGTAAATATCCTGTTTCAAAACAATGTGTATATAATTCACATTATTTACCTGTACATTTAAAATTGGCTACGATGGTAAATTATACATTACATGTTTTTTACCAAATAAAAAAAGGGTCACACTAAAATTGTCAGGAGGCAATTAGCAGAAGTGTTTTTGGGGATCAAAGAATTGCAATTCAGGGAACACAGATTTGGGCAGTAAGCCACCAGGGATCAAAAGTCATGGGTTTTTAAAGACAGAAAGGGAATATTTGTATATGTTGTTTACAAAGAATTTTGACGCTAGCTGGCAGCAGAAAGCTAATCTTCGCTAAACATAACCGGTTGCTAAGGCTATCACTAAGCAAAACCCTTTACCAGGAAGGTGCAGGTGTTCAGGCTGAGTCCTTGGAGTATCTGTGGTTTGACCAAGTTCAAAAGTTCATGATTCCACCTGGTCTGGATGTACATACGCCCACATCTTATTGGTTTCCCAGCTCCATTAAATTTCATTATTTTTATTAGAAAGTATTATTGATATACACTCTTATAAAGGTATCACATACATGAAAAAAACAATGTGGTTACTACAGCCCCAGATACCCCATTGCAGTCACTGCCCATCAGCGTAGTAATATGCCACAGATACACTATTTGCCTTCTCTGTCTTCCCCATGATCCCCCACACATCATGAGTGCCAATCATAATACACCTCAATCCCCTTCTCCCTCCCTCCCGACCCGCCCTCCCTTTGGTAACCACCAGTCCCTCCTTGGAGTCTGTGAGTCTGTTGCTCTTTTGTTCCTTCAGTTTTGTTTCGTTCTTATGCTCCACAAATGAGGGAAATCATTTGGTACTTGTCTTTCTCTGCCTGGCTTATTTCACTGAGCATAATATCATCCAGCTCCATCCATGTTGTTGCAAATGGTAGGATTTGTTTCTTTCTTATGCCTAAGTAGTATTCCATTGTGTATATGTACCTCATCTTCTTTATCCATTCATCTATGGATGAACACTTAGGTTGCTTCCATATCTTGGCTATTGTAAATACTGCTGCAATAAACAGGGGTACATATGTCTTTTTGAATCTGAGAACTTGTTTTCTTTGGGTAAGTTCCAAGGAGTGGAATTCCCAGGTCAAATGCTATTTCTATTTTTAGTTTTTTGAGGAAACTTCATATTTCTTCCCACAATGGTTGAACTAGTTTACATTCCCACCAGCAGTGTAGGAGGGTTCCCCTTTCTCCGCATCTCACCAGCATTTGTTTTCTTAGTATTTTCGATATGCGACATCGTAACTGGTGTGAGATGGTATCTCCTTGTGGTTTTTATTTGCATTTCCCTGGTAATTAGTGATGTGGAGCATCTTTTCATGTGCCCGTTGGCCATCTGAATTTCTTCTTTGGAGAATTGTCTGTTCATACCCTCCACCCAATTTTTTAATCAGGTTATTTGCTTTTTGCATGTTGAGGCTTGTGAGTTCTTTATATATTTTGGATGTTAACCCCTTGTTGGATATGTCGCTTACAAATATATTCTCCGATACTGTCGGATACCTTTTTGTTCTGAGTGTTTCATGACTTACATTCAGGTCTTTGATCCATATTGAATGTACTTTTGTGTATGGAGTCACACAACAATCCAGTTTTCATTCTCTTGCATGTAGCTGTCCAGTTTTGCCAACACCTGTTGTTGAAGAGGCTGTCATTTCCCCATTGTATGTCCATGGCTCCTTCATCATATATTAATTGACCATACATACTTGGGTTTATATCTGGTCTCTCTAGTCTGTTCCACTGGTTTATGGATCTGTTCTTGTGCCAGTACCAAATTGTCTTGTTTACTGTGGCTTTGTAGTAGAGCTTAAAGTCAGGGAGTGTAATCCCCCCAGCTTTATTCTTCCTTCTCAGGATTACTTTAGCTATTTGGGGTCTTTGTGGTTCCATATGAATTTCAGAACTATTTGCTATAGTTCATTGAAGAATGCTGTTGCTATTTTGATAGGGATTGCATTGAATCTGTAGATTGCTTTAGGCAGGATGGCCATTTTGAAAATATTAATTCTTCCTATCCATAAGCATGGGATGTATTTCTATTTATTGGTATTTTCTTTAATTTCTCTCATGAGGGTCTTGTAGTTTTCAGAGTATAGGTCTTTCACTTCCTTGGTTAGGTTTATTCCTAGGTATTTTATTCTTTTTGATGCAATTGTGAATGGAATTGTTTTCCTGATTTCTCTTTCTATTAGTTCATCTTTAGTGTATAGGAATGGAACAGATTTCTGTGTATTAATTTTGTACCCTGCAACTTTGCTGAATTCAGATATTAAATCTAGTAGTTTTGGAGTGGATTCTTTAGGGTTTTTTATGTACAATACCATGTCTTCTGCAAACAGTGACAGTTTAACTTCTTCTTTACCAATCTGCGTGCCTTTTATTTCTTTGCATTGTCTGATTGCCATGGTGAGGACCTCCAGAACTATGTTGAATAAAAGTGGAGAGAGTGGGCATCCTTGTCTTATTCCTGATCTTAAAGGAATGGGTTTCAGCTTCTTGCTGTTAAGTATGATGTTGGCTTTGGGTTTGTCATATATGGCCTTTATTATGTTGAGATACCCTCTGTACCCATTTTGTTGAGAGTTTTTATCATGAATGGATGTCGAATTTTGTCGAATGCTTTTTCAGCATCTATGGAGATAATCATGTGGTTTTTGTCCTTCTTTTTGTTGATGTGTGTATGATGTTGATGGATTTTCTAATATTGTACCATCCTTGCATCCCTGGAATAAATCCTTCTTGATCATGATGGATGATCTTTATTTTTTTATTTATTTATTTTTTGTAATTTTTTTTGTATCATAAATATACAATTACATGAGCAACATTTTGGTCACTAGGTTTCCCCCATTATCAAGTCTTCACCACCTACCCCATTACAGTCACTGTCCATCAGCATAGTAAGATGCTATGGAGTCACTACTTATCTTCTCTGTGCTATACTGCCTTCCCCATGACCCCCCTAAATTATGTGTGCTGATTATAATGCCCCTTATTCCCCTTATCCCTCCCTTCCCACCCACCCTCCCCAGTCCCTTTCCCTTTGGTAACTGTTAGTCCATTCTTGGGTTATGTGAGTCTGCTGCTGTTTTGTTCCTTCACTTTTTGCTTTGTTCTTATACTCCACAGATGAGTGAAATCATTTGATAGTGAAATCATTTGATACTTGTCTTTCTCCACCTGGCTTATTTCACTTATACCCTCTAGCTCCATCCATGTTGTTGCAAATGGTAGGATTTGTTTTCTTCTTATAGCTGAATAATATTCCATTGTGTATATATACCACATTTTCTTAATCCATTCATCTACTGCTGGACACTTAGGTTACTTCCATTTCTTGGCTATTGTAAATATTGCTGCAATAAACATAGGTGTGCATATGTCTTTTTGCAACTGGGCTCCTGCATTCTTAAATTCCTATGATCCTTTTGATGTATTTTTTAATACAGTTTGCTAATATTTTGTTAAATATTTTTGCATCCATGTTCATCAGGGATATTGGTCTGTATTTGTCTTTTGTTGTGATATCTTTGCCTGGTTTTGGTATTAGGGTGATGCTGGCCTCATAGAATAAGTTTGAAAGTATTTTCACCTCTTCTACTTTTTGGAAAACTTTAAGGAAAATGGGTATTAGGTCTTCACTAAATGTCTGATAAAATTCAGTGGGGAAGCCATCTGGTCCAGGCATTTTGTTCGTAGGTAGTTTTTTCATTACCAATTCAATTTTGTTGCTAGTAATTGGTCTGTTCAGACTTTTAGTTTCTTTCTGGGTTAGCCTTGGAAGGTTGTATTTTTCTAGAAAGTTGTGCATTTCTTCTAGGTTATCCAGTTTGCTAGCATATAATTTTTCATAGTATTATCTCATAATTCTTTGTATTTCTATGGTGTCCATAGTGATTTTTCATTTCTCATTTCTGATTCTGTTTATGTGTGTAGACCCTCTTTTTTTCTTGATAAGTCTGACTATGGGTTTATCTATTTTGTTTATTTTCTTGAAGAACCAGCTCCTGCTTTCATTGATTTTTTTCTATTATGTTATTCATCGTGATTTTATTTATTTATGCTCTAATCTTTATTATGACCCTCCTACTACTGACTTTGGGCCTCATTTGTTCTTTGTTTTCTAGTTTCGTTAATTGTAAGTTTAGACTGTTCATATGGGATTGTTGTTCTTTCCTGAGGTAGGCCTGTATTACAAAATATTTCCCTCTTAGCATGGCCTTTGCTGCATCCCACAGATTTTGCAGTGTTGAATTATTGTTATCATTTGTCTCCAAATATTGTTTGATCTCTCTTTTTATTTGGTCATTGATCCATTGGTTATTTAGGAGCATGCTGTTAAGCCACAATGTGTTTATGGGACTTTTCATTTTCTTTGCTTAATTTACTTCTAGTTTCATACCTTTGTGGTCTGAGAAACTGGTTGATACAATTTCAATCTGTTTTAATTTACTGAGGCTCTTTTTCTGGCCTAGTATATGATCTATTCTTGAAAATGCTCCATGTGCACTTGAGAATGTGTATCTGCTATTTTTGGGTGTAGAGTTCTGTAGATGTCTGTTAGGTCCATCTGTTCTAATGTGTTGTTCAGTGCCTCTGTTTCCTTACTTATTTTCTCTCTGGTTGATCTGTCCTTCAGAGTGAGTGGAGTGTTGAAGTCTCCTAGAATGAATGCATTGCATTCCATTACCCCTTTTAATTCTGTTAGTATTTGTTTCGCATACGTATATGCTCCTGTGTTGGGTGCATAGATATTTATAATGGTTATATCCTCTTGTTGGATTGACCCCTTTATCATTATGTAATGTCCTTCTTTGTCTCTTGTGGCCTTCTTTTAAAGTCTCTTTTGTCTGATACTAGTATTGCAACACCTGTTTTTTTCTCCCTATTAGTTGCATGAAATATCTTTTTTCCATCCCTTTACTTTTAGTCTGTGCATGTCTTTATATTTGAAGTGAGTCTCTTGTAGGCAGCATATAGATGGGTCTTGTTTTTTTAATCCATTCAGTGACTCTATGTCTTTTGATTGGTGCATTCAGACCATTTACATTTAGGGTGATTATTGATAGGTATGTAGTTATTGCCATTGCAGGCTTAAGATTTGTGGTTACCAATGGTTCAAGGGTAACTTCCTTACTATCTAAGAGTCTAACTTAACTCACATAGTATGCTATTACAAACACAATCTGAAGGTTCTTTTTGGTTTTTCCCTCCTTTTCTTCCTCCTCTGTTCTTTATATATTAGGTATCATATTCTGTACTCTTTGTCTATCCTTTTTTATTACCTCTGATGACAGCTATTATCCTTAGGAACTTCCATCTATAGCAGTCCCTCCAAAATGCACTGTAGAGATGGTTTCTTGGACGTAAATTCTCTCAGCTTTTGCTTATCTAGAAATTGTTTAATCCCTCCTTCAAATTTAAATGATAATCTTCCTGGATAGAGTATTCTCGGTTTGAGGCCCTTCTGCTTCATTGCATTAAATACATTATGCCACTCCCTTCTGGCCTGTAAGGTTTCTGCTGAGAAGTCTGATGATAGCCTGATAAGTTTTCCATTGAATGTGATCTTTTCTCCCTCTGGCTGCTTTTACTCATCTGTCCTTATCCTTGATCTTTGCCATTTTAGTTATTATATATCTTGGTGTTGTCCTCCTTGGCTCCCCTTGTGTTGGGAGGTCTGTGCACCTCCATGGCCTGAGAGACTATCTTCTTCCACAGATTGGGGATGTTTTCGGCAATTACTTCCTCAAAGACACTTTCTATCCCTTTTTCTCTCTCTTCTTCTTCTGGTACCCCTATAATATGAATATTGTTCCATTTGGATTGGTGACACAGTTCTCTCAGTGTTCTTTCATTCCTAGAGATCCTTTTTTCTCTCTGTGCCTCAGCTTCTTTGTATTCCTCTTCTCTAATTTCTATTTCATTTATCATCTCCTCCACCATATCTAATCTGCTTTTAAAACACTCCATTGTGTTCTTCAACAATTAGATCCCATCCTAAATTCATTCCTGAGTTCTTGAATATTTTTCTGTACCTGCAGTAGCATGTTTATGATTTTTATTTTGAAATCTCTTTCACGAAGATTGATTAGTTCAGTTTCCTAGTGTTGTTGAGTTTTTGCTTTGAACCAGCTTCCTTTGATATTTCACATTTGTATATGGCACCCGCTAGTGTCCAGAAGCTCTACTCTCTGGAGCTGCTCAGCCCCTGAAGCAATGTCAGGGGTAGCAGGAGAGTGGTGCTGGTGCCTGGGGAAAGGAAAGAGCTGTTTCCTGCTTCCCAGCTGCTATGCCTGTCTCAACTGCCAGAACACACACAGGTGTAAGCCTTAATGCTTTGCATTTGGAGCTGCTGTAGGTGGGACTTCCTTCTGGCTGGCCTGATGCCAGGGCAGCGTTTGCTGGTTTGGGAGCCAGGTGCCAGGAGGAAGATGCAGCAGGCTGTGTATCACAGAGGGGGGCCTTGAAGCTGTGCAGCCAGCCAGGGGGATGGAGCACCTGAAGATTGTGAAAGTTTCCAACCTGCTGGGAAGAGTGCTCCCAAACAATTTTGTCTACCTGTCCTTTCTCCTGAGCAGTAAGTTCTGTGCAATCCTTGCCCCTTTAGCAGCCCTCTCGCTTTTAGGAAGTCTCTCAGACTGCCCGCCCAAATCAGCCGGATATGGATCCCAGTTTTTCACAAGCAGCTGGAATCTCAGTCTCTCCAGGTATTCTGCCTGTCTTAGCTTTCCAGCCCCACTGCTCACCAGAGCACCATGCAATGTAGGTCCATGCTCCCAGAGCAGATTTCCAGGGCTAGGTGTTCTGCAGCTCCAGGCCTCCACTCCCTCTCTGCTCCATTTCTCTTCCTCCCACCGGTGAGCTGGGGTTGGGGAAGGGCTTGGGCCCCACTGGGTCATGGCTTTGGTATATTACCCTGTTCTGTAAGGCCTGCTCTTTTCTCCAGGTGTATGCAGTCTTGTGTAGCCTTCTTTCCTGTTGCTCTTTCAGGATTAGTTGTACTAATTATATTTTCATATTATATGTGGTTTTAAGAGGAGGTCTCTGTCTCACCTCTCACACCCCCATCTTTAATCCCCTCTCCCAGCTCCATTTTAAAATGCCTATACATAAGGGGCTCATTTTATTAACACCTTTTATAAAAAGAAATATAAATATCAGAACCTTTTATGTAGCATTCCATATGCTTGTCTTAAATTTCCCAGGGAACAATAATCAAGAACCATATAAGTAATTTAGGCTATATGATTTTCTAAGGCTCTATAATTTTAAGAATGTTTCTGTTTTAATAATTTCTGTGATTATCATTTCAGACATACAAAGATTTCTTTTAGTTATAAAAAGGGGTTCTATAAATCAAGTTAGTAAGATATTTAATATTTAAGCTATCAATATTTGAAAAGATTTGGATCTAGCCCTCTTACACAAATGTGATCCAAAAAAAATGGATGGCACATAAATAATTAAGAAATCCTAATTCTAGAAAGAAAAAAAGCAATCCAAACAAAGGCCAACAAAAAAGAAAGTCTGTCCTTTTCCTTATTACTAGTGCACATACACCTTATAAGGTGATTTTTTTAAATCACAAAGGATATGTAGACAAAACAGATATGAGACATAAATGGTAATCAACCAGAAAAATTCTGAATAACATAACTTAAAATGTAAATATCCTTTCAAAAGAGATGAATTCAGGCAAATGTTTTTTTTAAAGGTTTTCTGTTGGATGTATGAGTTCAGTATCACATCAGCTCACACCTGAATAAAAACTAAAAGGAAAAAATGTATCATAATAAATGATGTAACTGACCTAAAACTTTAAGGGCTATAAAACTTTAAGTAGAAATCTACTTTCAATGAAAATATCCTACAATTTAAGTTGTTTTTATGAATATGTATTTCAAATATACCAGTATTACACTTTATTCAGAGAATGATCTACCAGATTTCCAGGAGAATTTTAAGTAATTTTCACTAATCCATAGTATTAAGTCCTTGCTAGGAACTACCAGTTCTTACCACTAGATGCTCCTGGCTGAAGAGTCTGTGCAACTGCTCCTCTAATTCTCTCTTTTCAGCACTGGATTTCTGTAAGGAGTTGAGAGCTTCCTCACCAAATTCTCTTTTCAGTGTGTCACTAATCTTCTCTCCTGGATCCACCATCCCCTACAAGTCACATTTTTGCATTAAAAAAAGTAATAAGCTTTAATCCATTCAACAAATATTTGCTTAGTGATGCAGTGGATATTCATTGTTTTGTCTGCCCATAACCATGATCCCCATTCCTCTGTGAAATATTCTCTAAACCATCTGTTTCTGTACAAGCAGCTTACCAGGGTATCTCATATATTTGACCACAGTGATTGGCACAAGGTTAGCCTATGGTAAACTGAGTCAATCAGACTCCTTTCCTGGTATATTCCAAACTCAAGCTAAGGATGGAAAGCCTGGAGGCAGGAAGGATTACGCACATGGATACTTTCTCATTTTTCATTCCATTCAAGCCACACTGACCTCCTCAGTGTTCCTAGAACATGCATGCCAGATATCCCGCCTTAGGATTACTTTTGCACCTGCTATTATTTCTGTCTGAGATGCTTTTCCTCAGATAGCCACATAATTCACTCATTCATCTCCTTCAGATCTTTACTTAACTGTTACCTTCTCAGGAGACCCCTAACCACCCTACCTAAAACTGCAAACTCTCAAACACTTACTTGTCCCCTTCCCTGCTTTAGTTTTTTCTTAACATTTACATCTTCTAACATACAACTTATTTATCTTATATAATCTGTCTCCCTCACTGGATGTGAGCACCAAGAGGACAGGGATATTTGTTTATGTTGCTCTGTTGTATCCTCAGTGTCTAAAAAATTGGCTGACAAAAATTTTAAAAAGGCAGATACTCAAAGTATGTTGATTATATGAATGATTCTCAAAATGATATCAATGACAACAGCTCCCTGACTGGTCAGCATTTCAAATGACAATAAAAATATAAAATCCTCTGATGGAATCATTATTGTGTTTCACACTCTGCATGAGTGAAGTTTGACTATTTGGCTCATAAGCCTTTACCACAGTCAGCTGAGACCTTTATTTACATTCTACTTTTATACTACAGAGAAAAAACATTCTTGAAGATTGTAGTATGTATATTAAGAATCATCTTCTCATCAAACTATCTCCATTTCACAATATGGTGTAAGACATAAAACCTCTGCCACACACATACACATTTTACAAAGAGACTTAAAATGTACCACTGTTAACAACTCAACAAAAGTACATTCTTACTGATGATATTAGAGAAAAATTTTAAACTATAAGGAACAGTAAATAATAAAAGTTATCTTTTTTATTATGGCTAAGTTACCAGAATTTAACAAAAAAATGCTAAAAATCTTAGCTAAGACTTAGAGTAGGAGTTGAGTTCTGATATGGGACCCAACATTAAGGAGTACTAACTTTATGCCATTATAAAGCACACTATATGCTCTCTCTAGTAATCCTGTGAAGTAGATATGATTATCTTTATTTTAAAGATGAGAGTCTGAACTCCCTATCACTCAACTCACAAAGTGGAAAGGCCAGGACACAAGCTTCATGTGCTTTCCCAGGGGCTTAAGAATGAGACCCAGATCCTAACAGCCTTCGACTGTCCTGAACATGTGACTGGCAGGACACAGTCATTGCAACGACGGGAACGCGAGCATCACCATCTGAGGTGGGGAAGGATGAAGGAGACCCAGAGCAGAAGAGATCCATGCATGACCACCCTGTAATAAACAAAGCATCTAAAAAGAAGTTAAGACATTCATTTGGGTTTTTTTTAATGCTTACCCCGGGGATTGCCCATTCTCCACAGTCTTTCCTTTTTATGGCAACAAACTGTAAGATGTTTTTTCCAGAAATGCGGTGGGGGACTTTATTTCCACATCTATCCCTTTTCCACCTGTTAATAGTAATGAAAGATCACAAAAATTTAGAACAAAGACTAAGATTCTATCTCAAGCTTGAGACAAAGTTACAAAGATCTATTTCTCTTTATAACAGAATATATAAATGTACCTCAAATCGGATAGTTTTACCAAAGAAAGTTAGTTTGAATTAGAAATATTCTATACTTAGCAACTGTTACCAGCCATGACAAATGTGTACTTTTCATGAAAGATTCTCTATAATGAAAATTCAAGATGTAAATAGTTTTTCCTATTTAAAGTACTATCAAAAAAAGTAAGCTTAAAAGCAGAAAAGAATTTAAAAGAAGGGTTGTAAAAGTTAAAAGAAAAAAAGAGACCAAGGACCCTTTTTAAGAATTACAGGTAGTGTAAAAGACCTGGTAATATTTGCTTTTAACAGCTCATCTGTCTTATCAGAAAAGCAGATCATATGATAAAGGCTCAACTGATCTCAAAAGTAGTAGTGCTTCTCGGTCCTTACATCACTTTGATTAAAACAAAAAAAGTCACACTCTATCCTTTAATTTTTTTAGTTTGAATTGATTCCATGTGGTTTTTTAAAAAGTACCAAGACAATGTTACTGCACTTTTTCCAATCATTGCCTCTTTTCCAAGACGTTCATACATCTACCCTTCCCCTTCCTATCATCATATCCACCTCTCCTTGCCCAATTTTAAGAATTGTTCTAATACTACATAGATGTGAAATTCCTCAATAAAATATAAGCAAACAAATTCAAAAATACATCAAAAGGATCATGCACCATGACCAAGTGGGATTTATTCAGGGATACAAGGATGGTACCATATTCATAAATCAGTCAATGTCATACACATTAACAAAAAGCACAAAAACCACATGATCATCTCAATAGATACTGAAAAAGCATTTGAAAAAACTCAACAACCATTCATGATAAAGACCCAACAAAATGAGTATAGAGGGTATGTGGCTTAACATAGTAAAGGCCATACATGACAAACCCACAGCTAATGTACTTAATGGTGAAAAGCCAAAAGCTTTTCCTTTAAGATCAGGAATAAGACAAGGATGTCCACTCTCACCACTCTTAATCAACATAGTACTGGAGGTCCTAGCCATGGCAATCAGACATCACAAATAAATAAAAGGCATCTAAATTGATAAGGAAGAAGTTAAACTGCACTATTTGCAGATGACATGATATTATATATAGAAAACCCTAAAGACTCCACCAAGAACTATTAGAACTAATAAATAACTGGATTCAGCAAAGTTGCAGGATACAAAATCAATACACAGAAATCTGTTGCATTCCTATATACTAACACTGAACTAAGCAGAATGAGAAATCAGAAAAAGAATTCCATTTACAATTGCATCAAAAAGAATATAATGCCTAGGAATAAACCTAACCAAGAAGACGAAAGACCTGTACTCTGAAAACTGTAAGACTCTGACAAGAGAAATTAAAGAAAACACAAATAAATGGAAATCTATCCCATGCTCATGGATAGGAAGAATCAGTATTGTCAAAATGGCCATCCTGAACATAGCAATTTACAGATTCAATGCAATCTCTATCAAAATACCAATGATATTTTTCAGTGAACTAGAGCAAATAATCCTAAAATTCATATGGAACCACAAAAGAGCACAAATAGCCAAAGTAATCCTGAGAAGGAAGAACAAAGCAGGGGGTATTATACTTCCTGACCTCAGGCCTCTACTACAGAAAAGCTACAGTAATCAAAACTGTATGGTACTAACACAAGATCAGACCCATAAATCAATGGAACAGAATAGAGAGCCCAGATATAAACCCACACATATTTGGTCAATTAATATATGATAAAGGAGCCAAGAATATACAATAGGGAAAAGACAATCTCTTTAATAACTGGGGTTCTGAAACTGAACAGCTACATGCAAGAGAATGAAACTGGCCTACTGTCTAATTCCATACATAAAAGTAAACTCAAAATGGATCAAAGACCTAAATGTAAAACATGAAGCCATAAAACCCTTAGAAGAAAACATACACAAAAATCTCTTGAAAATAAGCATGAGTAATTTTTGCAATTGCACACATCTCCTTGGGCATGGGAAACAATAAATGAACAAATGGGACCACATCAAATTCAAAAACTTCTGTACAGAAAAGGACACCATCAACAGAACAAAAAGGTAACCTACACCATGGGAGAATATATTCATAAGTGATTTATTCAATAAGGACTTAACATCCAACATATATAAAGAACTCATATGCTTCAATAACAAAAAATCAAATAACCTGTTTAAAAATGGGTGGAGGATCTGAACAGACATTTTGCCAAAGAAGAAACACAGGTGACTAATTGGCACATGAAAAGATGCTCCACATCACTAATCATCAGGGACATGCAAATCAAAACCACAATGAGATATCACTTCACACCAGTTACAATGAACACTATCAAAAAGACAAGAAATAACAAAGTGTTGGTGAGGCTGTAGAGAGAAGGGAACCTTCCTACACTGTTGGTGGAAATGTAAATTGGTACAGCCACTGTGGAAAGCAATATGGAGGTTCCTCAAAAAACTAAAAACAGAAATACCATACAACCCAGTACTTCTACTTCTAGGAATTTACCCAAAGTAAACAAAATCCCTGATCCAAAAAGATACATGCATCCTATGTTTATTGCCACACTACTTGCAATAACCAAATTATGGAAGCAGTGTAAGTGTCCAGCAATAGATGAATGGATAAAGAAGATGTGGTTCATGTACACAATGGAATATTTCCATAAAAAAGAAAGAAATCCTGCCATTTGTGACAACATAGATGGACCTAGAGGGTATTATATTAAATGAAATAACACAGAAGGAGAAAGACAAATACCATATGATTTCACTTACTTGTGGAATCTAAAAACAAAACAAAACAAAATGAACAAAACATCAGTAGACTCATAGATACTGAGAAATGACTGGTGGTTATCATGGAAGAGGGATTAGGGTGAGTGAGGGGGATAAAAGGGCACAAAAATTCTCAATCATAATATAAACTGGTTACAGGGATGGGTAGTACAGCATGGAGAATATAGCCAATGATTCTGTAACATCTTCCTATCTTGCCAGATAGTAACTGCACTAGTTCGGTGAGGATTTAATAATATGGGTAACTGCTGAACGACTGCATTGTATACTTGAAATCAATATACGATTATATATCAATGAGAATTCAATACAAAAGAATCAATCTATGTAAGTCACGAAACCATAAAACTCTTAGAAGACAACATAGGCAAACATCTCCTGAATAGAAGCATGAGCAACTTCTTCCTGAACACATCTCCTCGAGAATGGGAAACAAAAGCAAAAATGAACTCATGGACTACATCAAACTAAAAACTTTTTGTATGGCAAAGGACATCATCAACAGAATAAAAAGGAATCCTACAGTATGGGAGAATATATTTGTAAATGACATATCTGACAAGGGCTTAACATCCAAAATATATAAAGAACATACGCGCCTCAACACCCAAAAAGCAAATAACCTGATTAACAAATGGGCAGAGGATATGAAGAGACAGTTCTCCAAAGAAGAAATTCAGATGGCCAACAGATACATGAAAAGATGCTCCACATCACTAATCATCAGGGAAATGCAAATTAAAACCACAATGAGATATCACCTCACAGCAGTTAGGATGGCCAGCATTGAAAAGACTAAGAACAACAAATGCTGGTAAGGATGTGGAGAAAGGGGAACCCTCCTACAGTACTGGTGGGAATGTAAGTTAGTTCAACCATTGTGGAAAGCAATATGGAAGTTTCTCAAAAAACTAAAAATAGAAATACCATTTGACCCTGGAATCCCACTCCTTGGAATTTACCCAAAGAATACAACCTCTCAGATTCAAAAAGACATATGCACCCTATGTTTATTGCAGCACTTTTTACAATAGCCAAGATATAGAAGCAACCTAAGTGTCCATCAGTAGATGAGTGGATAAAGAAGATGTGGTACATATACACAATGGAATACTATTCAGCCATAAGAAAGAAACAAATCCTACCATTTGCAACAACATGGATGAAGCTGGAGGACATTATGCTCAGTGAAATAAGCCAGGCGGAGAAAGACAAATGCCAAATGATTTCCCTCATTTGTGGAGTATAACAATGAAGCAAAACTGAAGGAACAAAATGGCAGCAGACTCAGAGACTCCAAGAATGAACTAGTGGTTACCAAAAGGAAGGGGTGTGGGAGGGCAGGTGGGGAGGTAGGAAGAAGGGGATTGAGGGGTATCATGTTGAGTACACATAGTGTGAGGGGTCATGGGGAGAACAGTGTAGCACAGAGAAGGCACATAGTGGATCTGTGGCATCTTACTACACTGATGGACAGTGACTGCACTGGGGTATGGGTGGGGACTTGATAATATGGTAAATATAGCAACCACCTTGTTTTTCCATGTGAAAACTTCATAAGAGTATATATCAATCATCCTTAATAAAAAATTTTTTAAAAAAAGAATCATTCTAATAGTCTCTTAGATATAAAGATCTTGAACTTCTAATACT
Organism: Manis javanica; assembly: GCF_040802235.1. Taxonomy (NCBI): domain Eukaryota; kingdom Metazoa; phylum Chordata; class Mammalia; order Pholidota; family Manidae; genus Manis; species Manis javanica. Next base: position 102,219,751 of record NC_133160.1, read on the forward strand.
AAACCAAAAAAGAAAGCCTATGGCCTAATCATTGCTCTGCATGAGATTTCGATAAAAATGAGTTTATATATGAGTTTGCAAACTTCTTTATAGTGGCTGACTATCTTATCTAACCCATAATCCATCCACTGAAGGAGCTTATCGTCTAGCATTGGAGCTAGATATATAAGTGGACAAATTATAAGACAGAGTCACAGAGCGAGTGATGCAGCTGGGCAAGGAGGCTGCACCAGGCAGTTGATGAACAGCTTGTGTATCATCATGTTCACATTCCCAGCTTTTATCCTGAGGGACTCATGTAAGGATTTTAAGCAGAGTGGTTTCTCCTTTTCTTCTTTATTAATACCAAATACATTAACACCAAATATAAAACAATTGATATAACAGAAACAATGTATCTTTTTTTTAATGAACCTCATTACCATTTCTTAAATACCAATATCCCTATGTACTGTTGATATTTTCTCCCTCCTGTGATGGCCAACACACACCTTTCTGTCCTTTACCCACACTAGAAAGAAAGTGATATTGACCTTAGTTTTTTTTATCTAAGCTTATTCACAATAATATATTAATACTTTCCATCTCATTTTGACTTTAAGGGACCTAAAGGAACTTCATAGAACCTCTAGGAGAGATGCCTTGGAATCTAAAAATTGAACACTCGCCTTGAAAAGTATGAATAACATTTGAGAAATTCTGCACTACACAATACTGTTCTGAATCATGAAGTACTTGAAAGAAAAGGGGATGGAGTCTTTGCTTTAAAAGTGCCTAGGTGACTGTTAGGATTACTCACTGGTGAAGTACTGGTATGAAAGAGACAGTGCAATATTTGAACCAAATATGCCTGATTCAAATTTCAGATCTACAAGATTTAGGCAAGTCACTTAGCCTCGGTGACTTTACATTTTTAATCTATAAAACAGGTATGTTAATGCCTTCTTTGAAGAATTTCATGGGAAACTAATGAAAAAAACTAATAATAACACCCAGCAGGGTGCCTGGATGAGAGCAATATTCTTAATTCATTTATTCTTGTTGATTCTTCCTTGGACATCTTTTATTCTTCTCTTCCTTCCATTTCCACTTTTAGAGCAACTCATCAGTTAAGGCATGCATCACTGAGATAGCAAAGAGCAACAACCCAAGAGTATAACTGAAACTGGACTCTGCCACTTGTGGGCTCCTCAATAGACTTGGAGTATCTCTAAGCCTTCAGTTCTCTCCTTTGTATAATGACAGAGCTAAGCTCAAAAAATCTAACTTTTCAAAACAACTTAACACACAATCACCATTGATACTCCTAGCTGCTCCTTGGTCCACCATACATAAAATAAGCTAATTAGAGCTAACTATCAAGTCTCTGGCTTCCTTTTTTCTGATTCTTGTCCCCTTACTAGCACTGCTGCTTCTAATGTTTCAGACCTTCCCATTTTTTGCCAAAATTGGAAAGAAACTGATACTGTTATTAGCATTTTTTACGTACACTCATTAACAAGAATACATGAACTCTTCCCATCAGTTAAACCAGAAAGTTTCTCAAGGAATGTTAGATGGATAAGCAGTAGATTGGCAGGTAGATTAAGTCGGTGAATGGGTAGGTAGGTAGAGGGGTGGCTGGTCAGAAGAATGGATAGAGAGGGATGAATGCATGGATGGATGGAAGAGAGCACTGAGGTGGAAGAGGGAGTGGAGATCTCTTTCGGTAGGGGAACTGAAAGGAAAGCAAAAGAGTAAGATCAGGCGAATACTGGTGCCTCTTCCCGTAACTTGAAAATAAGGGAAATAAACTGCTTTATGAGAGCTAAACTATGAAATCATTATTATATGTCAGAAGAGAAAAACAAAGTCCCCTGGAAGAAAGGAAGGCTCTTGAGATATCAAAACTAAAAACATAAAATAGTGGAGGTATTTGCATTATTTAAAAGAGGAAAATGACAGGAGGAGGGAATTGGCCAGTGAAGAAATCCTAAAAATAAAAACACCGAAAGGATAACAGAGATGATAGACTATTCCAGATGTGTTGGGAAGGTGATTCCTATGGAGATAACTATGTTCATCCATCTAAACATTAGATTCATTTACCTTCTTTATTCTGATTCATGCTCACCAAGGAATCTTCTAAATATGATTTGGCTAAGCAGATAGCTGCCTCAGGGAACAGAATGCCTGTTTCCTGTTCTGAAACCTTCAAGTTTCCAGTTCACACTCCTTACCTTTGGCATTTATTATTCTCCACAATAAAATGCATAAAAATTAATTAATTTTGATTTATCACTCACCATTCTTCTATAAGAATCTTCTGTTTTAACCAAGCTGATATTTTTACTGAACCTCAACAGTCAAACAGATATTATTACAAGCCTTTTTCTTAGGCCTCCTCTTACCCACATATCCAAACTTCAAGTTCAGCTCAAGTCCACTTCCTTCATGATGCCTTTCTTGAGTACTCTGGTTTACCATCCTCATGCTGTATATCCAATCTTCTAATTTTCTACAGCATTCTGTATTCACCCATGTTACCTGGACACATTTCTTATTTCACATATTCTTTCTTGTACATGAAGCTACAACTCTTCAGTGATGGGGAGCTAAACCTTCGGATTCTCATAATTTTTATATCCTCCCAAGTACCTACCCAACTCCAAGAATAAACAGATGTTCAATAAATATCTGTCTAGATACTACCTAATATATACATATAAAACCACAGCTTTACACTTACATCATTATAATTTTATATAAAGTCCCTTTGAAGTATAGATTTCATGTGTGCACACGTGTATGCATATATACATGTATATGTACAGATATATACACATATGTGCATATACACAAACATATATGTACCTATATTTGTGTGTGTGTATATATACATACACATAAATACATGGTTACAGTGCTTTTTTTCCCAATCACTTGGCCCTTCACTACCAAAATGTTTTTTGGGTTCTTACCTGGTAATGATGGGATCTGCAGCATGATTTGGTCCCCATCTCCCTAAAAGCCCTCGGCCAACCAGTCCTGTCCGTCCTGCAGGATTTCTGGGGGAAATAAAATCAATTGAATGTTCACCTTTTTTAATCTAACCTGACAAGACTCAAAAGAAGGTAGTGAGAAAATAAGGGGGAAATGATACTGCCTCACAAATCCAGTAGCACCCACATATGTGCCACTAAAATCACTGTTTAACTTTTCTTTGGGGCATGTCTTAAGGTTTGGGCTTGCTACAGGAAGAGGATCAGTTCCAAAGCTGTTCTACAACATAAGAATGTGCTTCCGTTTTCACCTATACTTCTAAATCCAAACAGAACCTTACTGGCCTCTCAAAGCTCGGCTGACAGAGCGCCACGCACCTGATCGTCTTCCATCTTCACAGCAGGGAAGCTGTGCCGTCAGGACACCCACACTTCACTTTCTCACCGCTGCCTACCCCACTCCCCTACGGCCTTTCCTAGTCAGATATTTTGTGGAACATTTTAAAGTCCATTTTTCCTCAGTAGGTTCTGGATTTTTATTAGTAGTAATATATATTTCATAGCATATAATGAGGTAGCAGTATCACTCAGGATTTCAAGATCTCAAGTATAGCAATTTCAAGTTTTAAAGAAAATAATATTATAAACATGCCTACTTACTATTCACCCTAATGCTATGACCCAGTGTTAAAAGGTCTGTCAGATAAACAGCAACACTCATGCATGAGTAATTTTCTTCCCAGAAATATTCCTTAAATGTTCAACTTTCATTATGTACCAGTAAAATACCTTAATCTACAATCTTACCTACTAATATGGTATCCTTTGTCCTCCCAGTATGTTAAGGTAAACAAACAACTTGCCAAAATTTCCCTTTCAGCCCTCTCTTCTTATCCTGTTCTTCCCTGTGATTATTATTAAAGCTGAATGGATTTTTATATTGGTTTGTACTAGCTCAGAAACATTTCAACAAGACTTACAAATAAACACAGAAAGACAAAACAAGACACAACACCTGGCCAGGTAACAACAATTCTACTTTTCAAATTCACAGGAGGAGGGGAAAGGTGGCCAACAACTATGTTTTATTCGATGGACTCGTACATCCCTGAACACAAATGATCAAAGTCAACATTAAGAGAGAGAAAGTCAGTTCTTACAGATGACCAAGCCTGTAACTTGTAAACTAGAAGCTGCAGGAAAGACACATAGACTATCCCTATCCAATAGCCTGAGAAGTAGAGAAAGTTGTTGGCAGAGGAAGAAAAATGAAAATAACATTAAAAAAAAGCAGAGATAAGGAAGACAGTCCTGATGGATTTCCAATTCCAGCCTTTCTGAAAGTTAGTTGCATTTCTGCTTTAGTCTCCTTGAGACGATCCTATAAGCCTAAGTAAAGTGCACATTTTGCTCAGGCAAGCTAGAGTTGGTTTCTATTAGTCAGAGTCTTGACTAAAACAATATGTCGTCTTGCCTTGGCTCCTATCCTTCTATATGTGTATATATTTTAAAATATATTTTACCCAGAAAAGTATGTAAAGAATAAGTCAAGTGCAAGGACAGATTGACTTAAAAGACTCAATGACATAGAAAGGTGAGTAAGATATGACTAAAGAAAGCAAAACTGAAGGCCCAGCTTACGGTGCAAGCACTATCATTTCCCTGCCCTAGAGGAACCAAGAATTCAAACTGCAATCTTTTTTTATTAAAGTATGGTCAATATAGAATCTTATATAGGTTTCAAATATACAACACAGTGGTTCAGCAATTACCCATATTATGAAATCCTCACCCCCACTAGTACAGTTACTATCTGGCAACATAAGAAGATGTTACAGAACCATTGGCTATATTCTCCATGCTGTACTACCATCCCTGTGACCAACTTATATTATGATTGAGAATATTTGTGCCCTTTTATGCCCTTCCTCCTCCCCACCCACCCACCCTATCCCTTCTCCCTTGGTAACCACCAGTCACTTCTCAGTGTCTATGCAAACTGCATCATTTTTACAAGATGAGAACCATGATCACAAATCGGTGACCCTTCTTTTGTTTTATTTGGGGCATGCTAATTTTTATGTTTCTTCCTAACTTTTATAATGGTTTCTTAAGGAAAATGGAAAATTTTGGAATTGTGTAGAAAAAACATTTTTAAAAGTACAGAAAGAAACTTGATGTTAAATTATTGGGTCGTTTTTATTTTTACCCTCACACGTTTGGATAAATTCTTACTTTAAGGTTTATCTCATTTAATGAATAACTACTGGACCTAAAATTTTCAGTCCTTTCTCTGTTAACTTACACAATTGATTGTTTCTACCTTCAAGGTGGAGTTACAAAAGGATGCATCCAGATCCTGCCTCTGCCACTTGTTATATGCAAATTGCTTACATTCTCTCTCCTTATCTGTAAATGGAGCTAAAATATCCACCCACCGGTTTATTGTGGTGATTTAATTAGATTACATGTATAAATTCCTTTGACCAGTCTAGCACATACAAGCACTCAATAAATGTCAGTTATATTTTCTACGTTTTAAAGACCCATTATTATAAGATGCTCCATTTCCAGTACCTACCTCGGTCTTCCATTTTCAATCTCATACAGGCCATTCTGGCTCTTTCTCTCAACATGGCCATCCTTTTCATTAAACTTGGGAGAAAAGTTACTTTCACTGTAATGAGAATACCAATGCAAAATAAGAAATAATGATCCAATTCTACCAATAGTTCAGTAACACCAAATCAATCTGTTGTTTTTAATAAGCAGTTTCCCTGAAATTAAATTTTTTAAGAGTTAGTTTTCATTTACAAATCCATCTTACTCTTCCAAAAAAGTTTCTAAAAAAAAAAAAACAGTTCTTAACCAAAACCATACAAGGATGTGTATTATAACCCCTCTGGGAAGGAGTAATGGCAAACTGGAGCTCCTCCCCCATGCTACAGAAAAAGTCTACCTTTCTGTCGGGAAGGAAGAACTGTCTGTGTGCATAATATGGCAATTACTGGTTCCTATGTGAGTCCAACAATAAGATTCTTTCTGATATCACGATATTTCTACTATCTCAAAGTAATTTTAATTTCTCAAATGTACACAGATTAATAGTTTTATCAAAGTAAACCATCAGTGAATTCATTCCACAAATCTCATAGTAACTATGATGTAGATTTAAAAAGATATACGCTGAAAGTGTTCTAGATCTTGATCTGGGTATAGTTATAGAGCTATAAAAATGTAAAATTGTACTGAGCTACATCTGCACACTTAAAGAATGTGTACTCTACTATATTTGTCAAATTTCAACAAAAATATTTTTAAACCAGATATAAACTACTTTCCTCATCATTATGAAATCGCTGACACAACCACACTGACAATGAGTAGAGAGGCATGGCACCGGATAGTTCATGGGCAGTTCTGACAAAAGTTTTACTTTTTTTTTCTTGTTTTAATTCCAGTAACTGGGCATAGAAATATGTGTAATTTAAATGGGAGTAATATCCAATTTGCAGGCTCCAGACATTTTCTCACAACTTCAAACCAATCTTCCATCCAACACATAAGTAAAAAGAATGAAATGGTAAAAATCACTGAAGTATAAAACCAGCATTATCTTGGGATTCTAGAAATTCACCATTTAAAAAAAAGCATGAACCATATTATAATTGAGGCATTAATGTTAGTGATAAAGTTTGATTTCGATGGTGATTTAAATTCAACTCTTAAAAAGTCAATTGAACAAAAATAAGAAAACATAGTCAATCTTTCTCCACTTACACTTATTAGCACCCGTGCAAACCTCATTAATATTAATTGTGTGTAATATGTATGTGTAATGTATGTATAAATACATACATTCTCTAAAATGGGAGAAATGGAACTCATTTAAAGCTAGTACTTCTCCACAGAGTAGCTTCATGATTAGTTAATAACCCAAGTACTATTACAAAATTACAAACAGATTTTTGGATAAAATAAGGAAACTATGAGTCAAAATGAAGTCATATTAAAGAGTTTATAGTAAAGGTTAACAATTTAATAAACTAATACTGGATTCATATAGCTAGCACAATTTTTTACTAAACTGACTAAATAATGCCTTCAGAAGACCAACATTTACAATAAACTTAGCCACTACATCAAATTTATAAAACTCTTTTAAAACTAGGGTAGCAGTTTAGCCAGAGTGGTTAAGAGCTTGACTTCTGGAGTCAGACTGATTTCAAGGGCAAGGTATGCAACCTAGCTCTGTGGCCAAACAAAAAGGGCATACCTGCTATGATTCCATTTTTTGTATGTGTTTTTTCTATCAAGTGGAAATAACGATCCAATCTGCCTTCCAGAATAGTAATAAGAATAAAACAATTTTTACAAAATATTTAGTAAACTGCCTCACTCATAGTTAGTACATTATAACACTCTATCATCATAAATATCAAAAGAAACATAAATGTAAAATGTGACTCAAAGTAGCACTTCTATGAATTTAGTGAAAGCATTTTTGCTTAAATTTTTTGTTTTCCTTTTACTATCCTTTTCCTATGTTTTCACACCAGTCTAATTTTATCATCCTGTTCTCAGTAATCTGGAAAATTTTTCTGAAAAACACCTTCACTATTTCAAATACAAGCCTAGCTACACTGGGGGAAGAAAACACAAAAAATGTTTTATTGATAACTCAAACACAACAAATGAAAGCAGATACCACCACTTGTCATTTCATTAAAAAAAAAACAAAACTCCATAGCAAATCAGATTTACTTATTTGAAAGGATCATCATAAAACTCCCAAAAGAATAAACAAACACAGACTGTCTAACTTTGGCAAAAATTCAAGCAAATGTGGAAAATGAGTTATAACAAAGTCAAGAATTGTAAAAATGACTAAAAATGAATGTAAAAACAATTGTAAAATTTTCAGCTGTCAGGATGATAACTGATGATAATTCACAAATACAACATTACCTTCTCTAAGCCTTATGCCCAGCTTACACTGGCTCATTTTCTCACCTGATCTGAGGGTCTGCCCATCTAGGCCCAGCCAAGACAGAGGCTGCAGTGTACTCCACGGGACTATAGTCTTGCCATTCAACAAGCCAGCCTACTTTCTCATTAGGAACCTGGCTGCGTTGCACTTTTGACCCTGGGTAAGGTGATGTGAGGGCCTTGCTGTGGGAATCCTCTTTGGCACCCTCAGAAGTAGACATGATGCTGGAGTTAAGATGGAACCCACAAGATGAAAGTGAGTTTCTGGGAGGATAAAAAATAGAAAAATGTTTTACATAAATAAAAAATAATAAATTAATTAACCTAATTCAAAGTACCCCAAAATGGGCATTTCAATTTCAAAGACTTAAAAATCAGAAAATTCAAGTTTAATGAATATTAGTGCAAGCATCCAACAGTGGTGAGAGATTATTTTCAAATATGACATTTTTTAAATATGGCTAATCTTATTAATTGGAACCAACTAGCTGAATTTTAGTTGAGAAAAGAGAACAGAAGTTTACAGTTTTTAACACAGAAGTTAGAGAAGAGAAGTTTCTTATGAAAATTCGACCATAAAAACAAATGTAAAAGGAAACTGTGAAGAAAAACTTCTTAAAAATAGTCTACAGGGGGCAGAGCCAAGATGGCGGCCTGAGTAGGACAGTGGGAATCTCCTCCCAAAAACATACATATTTTTGAAAATACAACAAATACAACTAATCCTAAAAGAGAGACCAGAAGACACAGGACAACAGCCAGACTACATCCACTCATGCGAGAGCCCATGGCTTGGTGAAAGGGGTAAGATACAAGCCCCAGCCCAGCAGGACACAAGCACACCTCTCCCCAGCTCCCGGTGGGAGAGAGAGGGAGCCCAGGACTGCCAAACACCCAGCCCCAGCCATCCGCACCAGAGCGCAGACACAATGTGTGCGTGGAGGGCTGGAAACTAGGGAAACAGGGCAGCAAGACCTCTGAGCAGGTTCCAGAGCCAATGCCCCTGTGACAAAGAAAAGCGAGTGCTTTTTGAAAGTCTTAAAGGGACCAGGATGCCAAAGCTGGATGGAAACATCCCAGGTCACAGTCCAGCAGCTGGAAATTGCAGGGAAATCCGGGCACACTAACCCCCTGGGCAACAGCTCTGAGACCCCTAATGGAGGTTAACAGCCAAACAACCCCCCATACATTACCCCTCCAGGGCCCTGCCATAGCAGATTAGCAGCCTGAAGCTGGCAAAGCCCACAGCAACAGAGCTTCCTCCATACCAGCCAGACAAGATACAAAGACCCAGACTACACGCAATTGCCCAACACAAAGCACTAGGGGTCGCAGTTGCCCAGTAAAGAAAGGCCAGGAGCCAAGTGGAAAGCTGATAGATGCATCAATACCACTCAACTGCACATATCAATATGAAAAGGCAAAAAAATTTGATCCAGACAAGACTAACCCAGACAGCTTCGGCATCTGCTACATCTTCCCCTGAGAAGGAACCTGGGGAGATAGAGTTAACCAATATTCCTGAAAAAGAATTCAAAACAAAAGTCATAACCATGCTAATGGTCTTGCAGAGAAATATGCAAGAACTAAGGAAGGAGAATACAGAAATAAAACAAGCTCTGGCAGGAATTCAAAACAGAATGGACAAGATGCAAGAGACCATTAATGGACTAGAAAACTGAGAACAGGAACACAGAAAGGCTGATGCAGAGAGAGAGATAAAAGGATCTCCAGGAATGAAAGAATTCTAAGAGAGCTGAGTGACCAATCGAAACAGAACAATATCCGTACTATAGGGGTACAAGAAGAAGAAGAGAGAGAAAAAGGGAAAGTGTCTTTGAAGAATTGCTGAAAACTTCCCCAAACTAGGGGAGGAAATGGCCACTCAGACCACAGAGGTACACAGAACTCCCATGACAAGGGATCCAAGGAGGGCAACACCAAGACACATCATAATTAAAATGGCAAAGATCAAAGACAAGGACAAAGTATTAAAGGCAGCCAGAGAGAAAAAAAAGTCACCTACAAAGGAAAACCCATCAGGCTATCATCAGACTTCTCAACAGAAACCCTACAGGCCAGAAGAGAATGGCATGATATACTTAATGCAATGAAACAGAAGAGCCTCGAACCAAGACTACTGTATCCAGCACAATTATCATTTAAATATGAAGGAGGGATTAAACAATTCCCAGACAAGCAAAAGTTGAGGGAATTTGCCTCCCACAAACCACCTATACAGGGCATCTTACAGGGACTGCTCTAGATTGGAGCACTCTTAAAAAGAGCACAGAACAAAACACCCAAAATATGAAGAAGGGAGTAGGAGGAATACGAAGGGAGAGAAATAAAGAATCGTAAGACCATATTTATAATAGCTCAATAAGCGAGTTAAGTTAGACAGTAAGATAGTAAAGAAGCTAACCCTGAACCTTTGGTAACCACAAACTTAAAGCCTGCAATGGCAATAAGTACATACCTTTCAATAATCACCCTAAATATAAACGGACTGAATGTACCAATCAAAAGACACAGAGTAATAGAATGGATAAAAAAGCAAGATCCATCTATATGCTGCTTACAAAATACACACCTCAAACCCAAAGACATGCATAGACTAAAAGTCCAGGGGTGGAAAAAGATATTTCATGCAAACAACAGAGAGAAAAAAGCAGGTGTTGCAATACTAGTATCAGACAAAATAGACTTCAAAATAAAGTAACAAAAGATAAAGAAGGGCATTACATAATGATAAAGGGCTCAGTCCAACAAGAGGATATAACCATTATAAATATATATGCACCCAATACAGGAGCACCAACATATGTGAAACAAATACTAACAGAACTAAAGGAGGAAATAGAATGCAATGCATTCATTCTGGGAGACTTCAACACAACACTCACTCCAAAGGACAAATCAACCAGACAGAAAATAAGTAAGGACACAGAGGCACGGAACAACACACTAGAACAGACGGACCTAATAGACATCTATATATAGAACTCTAAACCCAAAAGCAACAGGATACACATTCTTCTCAAGTGCACATGGAACATTCTCCAGAATAGACCATATATTAGGCCACAAAAAGAGCCTCAGTAAATTCCAAAAGATTGAAATCCTACCAACCAACTTTTCAGACCACAAAGGCATAAAACTATAAATAAACTGTACAAAGAAAGCAAAAAGGTTCACAAACACATGGAGGCTTAACAACACGCTCCTAAATAATCATTGGATCAATGACCAAATCAAAATGGAGATCCAGCAATATATGGAAACAAACGACAACAATACAAAGCCCCAACTACTGTGGAATACAGGGATACAGCAAAAGCAGTCTTAAGAGGAAAATATATAGCAATCCAAGCATATTTAAATAAGGAAGAACAATCCCAAATGAATGGTTTAATGTCACAATTATCGAAACTGGAAAAAGAAGAACAAATGAGGCCTAAGGTCAGCAGAAGGAGGGACATAATAAAGATCAGAGAAGAAATAAATAAAGTTGAGAAGAATAAAACAATAGCAAAAATCAATGAAACCAAGAGCTGGTTCTTTGAGAAAATTAACAAAATAGATAAGCCTCTAGCCAGACTTATTAAGAGGAAAAGAGAGTCAACACAAATCAACAGAATTAGAAACGAGAAAGGAAAAATCATGACAGACCCCACAGAAATACAAAAAATTATTAGACAGTACTATGAAAATCTATATGCTAACAAACTGGAAAACCTAGGAGAAATGGACAACTTCCTAGAAAAATACAACCTTCCAAGACTGACCCAGAAAGAAACAGAAAATCTAAACAGACCAATTACAAGCAACGAAATTGAAACGGCAATCAAAAAACTACCAAAGAACAAAACCCCCAGGCCAGATGGATTTACCTCGGAATTTTATCAGACATACAGGGAAGACATAATACCCATTCTCCTTAAAGTTTTCCAAAAAATAGAAGAGGAGGGAATACTCCCAAACTCATTCTATGAAGCCAACATCACCCTAATACCAAAACCAGGCAAAGACCCCACCAAAAAAGAAAACTACAGACCAACATCCCTGATGAACGTAGATGCAAAATACTCAATAAAATATTAGCAGACCTAATTCAAAAATACATCAAAAGGATCATACACCATGACCAAGTGGGATTCATCCCAGGGATGCAGGGATGGTACAACATTCGAAAATCCATCAACATCATCCACCACATCAACAAAAAGAAGGACAAAAACCACATCATCATTTCCATAGATGCTGAAAAAACATTCGATAAAATTCAATATCCATTCATGATAAAAACTCTCAACAACATGGGTATAGAGGGCAAGTACCTCAACATAAAAAAGGCCATATATGATATACAAACAGCCAACATCATACTGAACAACGAGAGGCTGAAAGCTTTTCCTCTGAGATCGGGAACAAGACAGGGATGCTCACTCTCCCCACTGTTATTCAACATAGGACTGGAGGTCCTAGCCACGGCAATTAGACAAAACAAAGAAATACAAGGAATCCACATTGGTAAAGAAGAAGTCAAACTGTCACTATTTGCAGGTGACATGATATTGTACATAAAAAACCCTAAAGACTCTGCTCCGAAACTACTAGAGCTAATATCGGAATTCAGCAAAGTTGCAGGATACAAAATTAACACACAGAAATCTGTGGCTTTCCTATACACTAACAATAAACTAATAGAAAGAGAAATCAGAAAACAATTCCATTCACAATAGCATCAAAAAGAATAAAATACCTAGGAATAAACCTAACCAAGGAAGTGAAATACCTATACCCTGAAAACTATAAGACACTCTTAAGAGAAATTAAAGAGGTCACTAACAAATGGAAGCTCATCCCATGCTCTTGGCTAGGAAGAATTAATATCATCAAAATGGCCATCTTGCTCAAAGCAATATACAGATTCGATGCAATCCCTATCAAATTACCAACAGCTTTCTTCAATGAACTGGAACAAATAGTTCAAAAATTCATATGGAAACACCAAAGACCCCGAATAGCTAAAGCAATCCTGAGCAGGAAGAATAAAGTTGGGGGGATCCCACTCCCCAACTTCAAGCTCTACTACAAAGCCACAGTAATCAAGACAATTTGATACTGGCACAAGAACAGAGCCACAGACCAATGGAACAGAATAGAGACTCCAAACATTAACCGAAACATATATGGTCAACTAATATTTGATAAAGGGGCCATGGACATAAAATGGGGAAATGACAGTCTCTTCAACAGATGGTGCTGGCAAAACTGGACAGCTACATGTAAGAGAATGAAACTGGATCACTGTCTAACCCCATACACAAAAGTATATTCGAAATGAATCAAAGACTTGAATGTAAGTCATGAAACCATAAAACTGTTAGAAAAAAACATAGGCAAAATTCTCTTAGACATAAACATGAGTGATCTCTTCTTGAACATATCTCCCCAGGCAAAGGAAACAAATGCAAAAATGAACAAATGGGACTATATCAAGCTGAAAAGCTTCTCTAGAGCAAAGGGCACCATCAATAGAACAAAAAGGTATCCTACAGTATGGGAGAATATATTTTAAAATGACAGATCCGATAAAGGGTTGACATCTAAAATATATAAAGAGCTCACACAGCTCAACAAACAAAAAGCAAATAATCCAATTAAAAAATGGGCAGAGGAGCTGAATAGACAGTTCTCTAAAGAAGAAATCCAGATACCCAACAGACACATGAAAAGATGCTCCACATTGATTGTCATCAGAGAAATGCAAATTAAAACCACAATGAGATATCATCTCACACCAGTAAGGATGGCTACCATCCAAAAGACAAACAACAAATGTTGGCAAGGTTGTGGAGAAAGGGGAACCCTCCTACACTGCTGGTGGGAATGTAAATTAGTTCAACCATTATGGAAAGCAGTATGGAGGTTCCTCAAAATGCTCAAAATAGAAATACCATTTGACCCAGGAATTCCACTTCTAGGAATTTACCCCAAGAATGCAGCACTCCAGTTTGAAAAAGACAGATGCACCCCTATGTTTATCACTGCAGTATTTACAATAGCCAAGATATGGAAGCAACCTAAATGTCTATCAGTAGATGATTGGATAAAGAAGATGTGGTACATATTCACAATGGAATATTACGCAGCCCTAAGAAAAAAACAAATCCTATCATTAGCAACAACATGGATGGAGCTAGAGGGTATTATGCTCAGTTAAATAAGCCAGGCGGAGAAAGACAAGTACCAAATGATCTCACTCATATGTGGAGTATAAGAACAAAGAAAACTGAAGGAACAAAACAGCAGCAGAAGCACAGAACCCAAGAATGGACTAATAGTTACCAAAGGGAAAAGGACTGGGGAGGACGGGTGGGAAGGGAGGTATAAGGGCGGGAAGAAAAGAAAGGGGGCATTATGATTAGCATGTATAGTGTTGGGGGGGCACAGGGAGGGCTGTGTAACACAGAGAAGACAAGTAGTGATTCTACAGCATCTTACTATGTTGAAGCACAGTGACTGTGAACTTGGTGACAAGTAGTGATTTTATAGCATCTTACTATGTTGATGGACAGTGACTGTGAACGGGGGTGTGGGGGGGATTTGGTGAAGGGGGGAGCCTAGTAAACATAATGTCCTTCATGTAATTATAGATTAATGATACCAAAATAAAATTAAAAAAAGTATAAATAGTCTACAGTCTAACATATATGTAAAAATGTATGGCAAAAATAACACAAAGGAAGAACGGGAAAATGGAAATACACTGCTGTAAGGTTCTTACATGTACATGCAGTAATGTAATATTACTTGAAGTCAGACTGTGGTAAATATACAAATTATAAACTTTAAAGTAAAATTAATAAGTATAGAGCTGAAAGCTGAAGTAGATGGATAACATGTACAAACAAAAAAACTGAATCTTAACCTTCAGTTTACAGCATACACAAAAAGTTTTCATATCTCCTCCTTACCAAAAAACTTGATGGCTTCTCATTATTCTCTTTTTTTCAACATTTTAAAAGTTTTTACTTGCATATTTTTTTAATTGTGCATTCCAATCATTAAAATCATGTGAACAAAAAACAAAGGGCACTCTGATTAAACTGCATTTTACAGCCTGCAGGACACCTTGGACCAGCTTGGTTTTTTACTCTACATTTCACGGTTGTTCCACCCAGCTTCTTCCTTCACCAACATGCAATTTCTTTTCCTTCACTGACAGCCAGACAGGCAGATGGGAAAGGCAGGCATGGCCTTCATTGTCAGTGGTTCTCTTGCCTGTGAAATGTAGCAGCACAGTCATGTCAATTTGATCCAACCTCTTTGTATCATACAAAGTTAAACGGCTAAAAGAAGTAAAATAAGAAGGCAATGCTTGTGCAATGTACACTGCATATTGGCGGCACACGCCTCATTACAATTCGCCTGCTTGCTTCCCCTCTTCAATTGTTTCTTTTGAAGGCAGTGGATTTTTCTCTTGTGTTTCTGTCTTCTTCAATTTCAACTTATCAATTTCTCAATCTCAGCCTCATCAAGTTTGTCAGATATGATTGCAAAGAAAGTGAAGTGAGGCACACAAACCAGCAGAATTGGATCTGTGCAGAGGCAGCCATTGAGTGCTAGCTGCTCATTACACTTAAAGATTAAAATTCCTAATGATACTAAATTAGGACATCTAAAGTGTAAAGGGGGATTCTGAGAACATGGTAAACTGATGACAGTTTTCTTCCCCTGTTCTCACAATACCTATTTGCTTTACTTGAAACAAATGGTTGATGGCCCAAACACCAATTTGATGGGATGGTGAAGTAAGTCAACATCCTATGCCTCCTGATAAACACTGAGAAGTACACAGTAAGCATTTCTGAGGTATTCCTTATAAGAATATGTGACCAGACTTTAGACATGAGGAAATATAGAACAGATCCAGGCTAAGAGACATTTTACAGAATAAGGGTTTATACTCTTTAAATTGGTAAGACCATGAAAGATAATGTCAGAGGAACTCTTCCAGACAGACAGAGACTAAAGAGACATGAAAATTAAGTGCAATCAGTGATTCTGTGTAGTTCTTGAACCATAGAAGGAAAAACAAGAGAGAAGAAAAACTGCAGGACAAGTGGTGAAATTTGAGTGGGATTGTAAAAGTAATTTTAAAAGGCAATGTAAATCTTATTTATTTACTCCAAACAAATAAAATCCTAAGAGCAGATGGCTTCACTGAGGAATTCTATGAAGCATTTAAAGAAGAATTAACACCAATCTTTCTCAAACTCCAAAAAATTAAAGAAGTATTTTCATATTCTTTCTTTGAGGCCAGAATTACTACCCTGATACTAAAGTTAGACAAAGACACCACCAAAAAAACTACAGGCCAATATCCTTGATAAATACCAATTCAAAAATCCTCAACAAAATAGCAGCAAACAGAATTCAACAGCACATTAAAAGAATTATGTAGCATCACCAAATGAAATTAATTCCTGGTATCCTGGAATGCAAGGATGGTTTAACACATAAAGTCAATCAATATAATACTCCACATTTACAGAATGAAGGAAAAAGAAACACATGATCATCTCAACTGATGCAGAAAAAGTCCTCAGCAAAATTCACACCCTTTCATGATAAAAATAACAAACTAGTAATAAAATGAACCTACCTCAACATAATAAAAGTCATATATGAAAAGCCTACAGCTTTTTGGCCTAATGACAAAAGACCAAAGCTTTTTCCCTAATATCAGGAATAAGGGACCCCCAAATAGCCAAAACAATCTAGAAAAATAAAAACAAAGTTAGAGGTCTCATACTTCCTGATTTCAAAACTTGCTACAAAGCTACAGTAATTATTACAGTGCTGCAGAAGTATAAAGAAAGACATTTAGATCAGTGAGATAGAATACAGAGTGCAAATACAAATTCTCACATATATGGTCAAATGGCTTTTCAACAAGGGCATCAAAACCATTCAGCAGAGAAAGGGCAGTCTTTTCAACAAATGACACTGGGAAAATTAGATATCCACATGCAAATGTATGAAGATGGGGGGATTGGATTAAAGATGGGGGCATGAGAGGTGAGACAAAGACCTCCTCATAAAACCACATGTAATATGAAAATATAATACAACTAATCCTGAAATAGCAACAGGAAAGAAGGCTGCACCAGACTGCATACAACTGGAGAAAAGAGCAGACCTCACAGAACAGAGCAACATACCAAAGCTGTGACCCGGTGGGACACAAGCCCTTCCCCCACCACAGCTCATGGGTGTGAGAAAGAGAAACAGAGTAGGGAGAGAATGGAGGCCTGAGACTGCTGAACACCTAACGCTGGAGATCTGCTCTGGGAGCACGAACCTACATTGCATGGTGCTCTGGTGAGTAGTGGGGTTGGAAAGCTAAGACAGGCAGAATACCTGGAGAGACTGAGATTCCAGCTGCTTGTGGAAAACAGGAATTCATATCTGGCTGATTTGGGCAGGCAGTCTGAGAGACTTCCTAACAGCTAAAGGAGCAAGGATTACACAGAGCTTAACTAATCAGGAGAAAGGATGGGTAGACAAAAGTATCCATGTACACTCTGCCCAGCAGGTTGGGAACTTAAACAATCTTCAGACACTCCATCCCCCTGGCTGGCTACACAGCTCCAAGGCCCCCACCATGATATGCAGCCTGCTGTGTCTTCCTCCCGGCTAGCCTGCACCTGGCTCGCAAACCCACAGCCTCTGCCCTGACATCAGGCCAGTCAGAGGGAAGCCACACCTACGGCAGCTACAAACACAAAGCATACAGGGGTACACCTGTGTGTTCGTCCCACTGGTTCAGGCAGTGGAGACAGGCACAGCAGCCGGGAAGCAGGAAACAGCTCTTTCCTCCCTCCAGGCACCAGCACTGCTCCCTTGCAAACCCCAACATTACTCCAGGAGCTGAGCTTCTGGGCACGAGAGAGCACCACACACAAACATGAAATGTCAAAGGAACCTGGTTCAAACCAAAATCTCAAGAAGACTCAACTATATGCTGCCTACAAGAGACTCACTTCAAACTTATGCTCACCAACTTCAAGCTACTACTACAAAGCCACAGTAATTAAGACAATTTGATACTGGCACAAGAACAGGCCCATAGACCAAAGGAACAGAAGAGAGAACTCAGATATAAAACCAAGTATATAGTTGGTCAATTAATATATGATAAGAGAGCCATGGACACACAATGGGGAAATGACAGCCTCTTCAACCACTGGTGTTGGCAAAACTGGACAGCTACATGCAAGAGAATGAAACTGGATTCTTGTCGTACCCCCATACATAAAAGTAAATTCAAAATGGGTCAAAGACCTGAATGTAAGTCATGAAACCATAAAACTCTTAGAAGATAACATAGGCAAAAATCTCCTGAATATAAACATGAGCAACTTTTTTCTGAATGGATGTCCTCAAGCAAAGGAAACAAAAGCAAAAATGAACACATGGGACTACATCAAACTAAAAAGCTTCTGTATAGCAAAGGACATCATCAACAGAACAAAAAAGGCTACACTATGGGAGAATATATTTGTAAGCAACATATCCGACAACGGGTTAACATCCAAAATATATAAAGAACTCACACACCTCAACACCTAAAAAGCATACAACCTGATTTAAAAATGGGCAGAGGATATGAACAAACAACTCTCCAAAGAAGAAATTCAGATGGCCAACAGTCACATGAAAAGATGCTCCACACATCACTAATTATCAGAGAAATGCAAATAAAAACCACAATGAGAGGGGAGGACCCAAGATGGTGGCATGAGTAGGGCAGCAGAAATCTCCTCCCAAAACCATATATATTTTTGAAAATACAACAAAAACAACTATTCCTAAAAGAGAGACCAGAAGATACAGTACAACAGCCAGGCTACATCTACATCTGCGAGAATTCAGCACCACACGAAGAGGGTAAGATACAAGCCACAGCCAGGCAGGACCCAAGCACCCCCACCCACCCCAGCTCCCTGGCAGGAGGAAAGGAGTAAGATTGGGGAGGAAGAGGGAGACCAGGACTGCTAAATACCCAGCCCCAGTCATCCGCACCAGGAGCACAGACACACGGTGCGTGGTGTGCTGGATATTAGGGAAAAGGAACAGTAAAATCTGTGAGCGACCACAGCAGGCGCCCCTGTGATGAAACAAAAGCAAGTGCTTTTTGAAAGTCTTAAAGGGACAGGGGCCTCACAGCTGGATGGAAGCATCCCAGCACACTCAGCTTAGCAGCTGGGAATCCTGGGGAATTCTGGGTGTCCTACTCCTCTGGGAGGCAGCACAGCTCTGACGACCCTCATGGCGATAAACAGCCTCCCGTCATTCCCCCTCCGGCATGGCATCGCCATAGCAGGGGAGCAGCCTGGGAGCGGCCATGCCCACAGCAACCTCCCTGAGCCTCCTCCACAGCTGCCTGGGCGAGACTCAGAGGCCCCGTCGGCACACAGCTGCCCAGAACAAGCCACTAGGGGTCGCCGTCCTCGCAGGAGAGGAAAGCGAACAGCAAGCAAGAAGGGACTTTGTTCTCCCAGCTGACACATGTGCCAACTGCCCACGACTACCTCTATTGCCATGAAAAGGCAGAAGAATTTGATCCAGACCAGAATATCCCAGACGAGCCACAAGAAGGAGCCTGGGGAGACAGATTTAACCAATCTCCCTGAAAAGGAATTCAAAATAAAGGTCATAACCATGCTTATGGCACTGCAGAGAAATATGCAAGACCTAACAGATAAAGTTGGAAGGGAGAATACAGAAATAAAACAATCTCTGGAAGGACTTAAGAGCAGACTGGACGAGGTGCAAGAGGCTGTTAATGGAACAGAAATCAGAGAACAGGAACACAGAGAAGCTGAGGCAGAGAGAGATAAAAGGATATCCAGGAATGAAAGAATATTAAGAGAACTGTGTGACCAATCCAAATGGAACAATATTTGCATTATAGGGGTACCAGAAGAAGAGGAGAGAGAAAAAGGGATAGAAAGTGTCTTTGAAGGAACAATTGCTGAAAACTTCCTCAAACTGGGGGAGGAAATAGTCACTCAGACCATGGAAGCCCACAGAACTCCAAACAGAAGGAACCCAAGGAGGACAACACCAAGACACATAATAATGAAAATGACAAAGATCAAGGACAAGGACAGAGTATTAAAGGCAGCCAGAGAGAGAAAAAAGGTCACCTACAAAGGAAAACCCACCAGGCTATCATCAGACTTCTCAACAGAAACCTTACAGGCCAGAAGAGAATGGCATGATATATTTAATGCAATGAAACAAAAGGGCCTCAAACCAAGGATACTGTATCCAGCATGATTATCATTTAAATATGAAGGAGGGATGAAACAATTCCCAGACAAGCAAAAGTTAAGGGAATTTGCCTCCCACAAACCACCTCTACAGGGTATTTTAGAGGGACTGTTCTAGATGGAAGCACTCCTAAGGCTAAATAGATGTCACCAGAAAAAACAAAATCACAGCAAAGAAGGCAGACCAACCAAATACTAATGAAAAGGCAAAAAATAAAATCAACTACTCACAAAAGCAGTCAAAGGAAATACAAAAGAGTACAGAATAAAACATTCAGCATATAAAGAATGGAGGAGGAGGAATAAACAATCATCAGGCTGTGTTTATAATAGCTCAATAAGCGAGTTAAGTTAGACAGTTAGATAGTAAACAAGCCAACCTTGAACCTTTGGTAAGCATGAATCTAAAGCCTGCAATGGCAATAAGTACATATCTTTCAATAATCACCCTAAATGTAAATGGACTGAATGCATCAATCTAAAGACACAGGGTAATAGAATGGATAAAAAAGCAAGACCCATCTATATGCTGCTTACAAAAGACACACCTCAAACCCAAAGACATACACAGATTGAAAGTCAAGGGATGAAAAAAGATATTTCATGCACACAACAGGGAGAAAAAAGCAGATGTTGCAGTACTTCTTTCAGAAAATAGACTTCAAAACAAACAAAGTAACAAGAGATAAAGAAGGACATAATGTTAAAGAGGTCAGTCCAACATGAGGATGTGCATTATTATAAATTATATGCACCCAATACAGGAGCACCAACATATGTGAAACAAATACTAACAGAATTAAAGGAGGAAATAGAATGCAATGCATTCATTTTAGGAGACTTCAACACACCACTCACTCCAAAGGAAGGATCCACCAGACAGAAAATAAGTAAGGACACAGAGGCACTGAACAACACACTAGAACAGATGGACCTAATAGACATCTATAGAACTCCACACCCAAAAGCAGCAGGATACACATTCTTCTCAAGTGCACATGGAACATTTTCCAGAACAGACCACATACTTGGCCAAAAAAAGAGCCTCAGTAAATTCCAAAAGATTCAAATCCCATTAACCAACTTTTCAGACCACAAAGGTATAAAACTATAAATAAATTGTACAAAGAAAGCAAAAAGGCTAACAAACAAATGGAGGATTAACAAAATGCTCCTACATAATCAATGGATCAACGACCAAATTAAAATGGAGATTAAGCAATATATGGAGACAAATGACAACAACAACACAAAGCCCCAACTTCCGTGGGACGCAGCAAAAGCATTTCTAACAGGAAAGTATATAATAATCCAGGCATATTTAAAGGAAGAACAATCCTAAATAAATAGTCTAAAGTCACAATTATTGAAATTGGACAAAGAAGAACAAATGAGGCCTAAAGTCAGCAGAAGGAGGGACATAATAAAGATCAGAGAAGAAATAAATAAAATTGAGAAGAATGAAACAATAGAAAAAAAGCAATAAAACCAAGAGTTATTTGAGAAAATAAACAAAATAGATAAGCCTCTAGCCAGACTTATTAAGAGAAAAAGAGAATCAACACACATCAACAAAATCAGAAATGAGAAAGGAAAAATCATGATGGACCCCACAGAAATACAAAGAATTATTAGAGAATACTATGAAAACTTATATGCTAACAAGCTAGAAAACCTAGAAGAAATGGACAACTTCCTAGAAAAATACAACCTTACAAGACTGACCAAGGAAGAAACACAAAACAGACCAATTACCAGCAATGAAATTGAAGTGGTAATCAAAAACTACTCAAGAGTAAAACCCCCAGGCCAAACGGATTTACCTCAGAATTTTATCAGACAAACAGAGAAGACATAATACCCATTCTCCTTAAAGTTTTCCAAAAAATAAAAGAGGAGGGAATACTCCCAAACTCATTCTATGAAGCCAGCATCACCCTAATATCAAAACCAGGCAAAGACCCCACCAAAAAAGAAAATTACAGACCAATATCCCTGATGAACATATATGTAAAAATACTCAATAAAATATTAGCAAACCGAATTCAAAAATACATCAGGAGGATCATACACCATGACCAAGTGGGATTCATCCCAGGGATGCAAGGATGGTACAACATTCGAAAATCCATCAACATCATCCACCACATCAACAAAAAGAAGGACAAAAACCACATCATCATCTCCATAGATGCTGAAAAAGCATTCGATAAAATTCAATATCCATTCATTATAAAAACTCTCAACAACATGGGTATAGAGGGCAAGTACCTCAACATAATAAAGGCCATATATGATAAACAAACAGCCAACATCATACTGAACAGCGAAAAGCTGAAAACTTTTCCTCTGAGATCGGGAACAAGACAGGGATGCCCACTATCCCCACTGTTATTCAACGTAGTACTGGAGGTCCTAGCCATGGCAATTAGACAAAACAAAGAAATACAAGGAATCCATATTGGTAAAGAAGAAGTCAAACTGTCACTATTTGCAGATGACATGATATTGTACATAAAAAACCCTAAAGACTCCACTCCAAAATTACTAGAACTAATATCAGAATTCAGCAAAGTTGCAGGATACACGATTAATACACAGAAATCTGAGGCTCTTCCTATACACTGACAATGAACTAATAGAAAGAGAAATCAGGAAAACAATTCCATTCACAATTGCATGAAAAAGAATAAAACACCTAGCAATAAACGTAACCAAAGAAGTGAAAGACCTATACTCTGAAAACTACAGGACACTCTTAAGAGAAATTAAAGAGGACACTAACAAATGGGAACTCAATCCATGCTCTTGGCTAGGAAGAATTAATATTGTCAAAATGGCCATACTGCCCAAAGCAATCTACAGATTCGATGCAATCCCTATTAAATTACCAACAGCATTCTTCAATGAACTGGAACAAATAGTTCAAAAATTCATATGGAACCACCAAAGACCCCGAATAGCCAAAACAATCCTGAGAAGGAAGAATAAAGTGGGGGGGGATCTTGCTCCCCAACTTCAAGCTCTACTACAAAGCCACAGTAATCAAGACAATTTGATACTGGCACAAGACAGAGCCACAAACCAGTGGAACAGAATAGAGACTCCAGACATTAACCCAAACATATATGGTCAATTAATATACGATAACGGAGCCATGGACATACAATGGGGAAATGACAGCCTCTTCAACAGTTGGTGTTGGCAAAACTGGACAGCTACACGTAAGAGAATTAAACTGGATCATTGTCTAACTCCATACAGAAAAGTAAATTCAAAATGGATTAAGCACCTGAATGTAAGTCATGAAATTATAAAACTCATAGAAAAAAACATAGGCAAAAATTTCTTGGACATAAACAAGAGCGACTTCTTCATGAACATATCTCCCCGGGCAAGGGAAACAAAAGCAAAAATGAACAAGTGGGACTATATCAAGCTGAAAAGCTTCTGTACAGCAAAGGATACCATCAATAGAACAAAAAGGCATCCTACAATATGGGAGAATATATTCATAAATGACAAATCCAATAAAGGGTTGATATCCAAAATACATAAAGAGCTCATGCACCTAACAAACAAAAAGCAAATAATCAAGTTAAAAATGGGCAGAGGAGCTGAACAGTTCTCCAAAGAAGAAATTCAGATGGCCAACAGACACATGAAAGGATGCTCCACATCGCTAATCATCAGAGAAATGTAAATTAAAACCCCAATGAGATATTACCTCACACTAGTAAGGATGGCCAACATCCAAAAGACAAACAACAAATGTTGGCAAGGTTGTGGAGAAAGGGGAACCCTCCTACACTGATGGTGGGAATGTAAATTAGTTCAACCATTGTGGAAAGCAGTATGGAGGTTCCTCAAAAAGCTCAAAATAGACATACCATTTGACCCAGGAATTCCACTTCTAGGAATTTACCCTAAGAATACAGCAGCCCAGTTTGAAAAAGATAGATGCACCCCTATGTTTATCACAGCACTATTTACAATAGCCAAGAAATGGAAGCAACCTAAGTGTCCATCAGTAGATGAATGGACAATGGAGTATTATTCAGCCATAAGAAGAAAAGAAATCCTACCATTTGCAATAAACATGGATGGAGCTAGAGGGTATTATGCTCAGTGAAATAAGCCAAGCGGAGAAAGACAAACACCAAATGATTTCACTCATCTGTGGAGTAGAAGAACAAAGAAAAACGGAAGGAACAAAACAGCAGCAGAATCACAGAACCCAAGAATGGACTAACAGTTACCAAAGGGAAAGGGACTGAGGAGGATGGGTGGGAAGGGAGGGATAAGGAGGGGGAAAAAGAAAGGGAGCATTATGATTAGCATGTATAATGTGGGGGGAGGCACAGGGAGGGCTGTGCAACACAGAGAAGACAAGTGGTGATTCTAGAGCATCTTACTACACTGCTGGACAGTGACTGTAATAGGGTTTGTGGGGAGGGACTTGGTGAAGGGGGGAGGTTAGTAAACGTAATGTTCCTCATTTAATTGTAGATTAATGATACCTAAAAAGAAGAAAAACCATAATGAGATACCACCTCACACCAGTTAGGATAGCAACATAGAAAAGACTAGGAACAATGAATGCTGGAGAGGATGTGGAGAAAGGGAAACTCTCCCACACTGCTGGTGGGAATGTAAACTAGTTCAACCATTGGGGGAAGAAATATGGAGGTTCGTCAAAAAACTAAAAGTAAAAATACCATTTGACCCAGTAATTCCACTCCTAGGAATTTACCCAAGGAATATAATTTCTCAGATTCCAAAAGACATATGCTCCCCTATGTTTATTGCCACACTATTTACTATAGCTAAGATATGGAAGCAACCCAAGTGTCCATCAATAGATGGATGGATAAAGATGTGGTATATATACCCAATGGAATAGTACTCAGCCATAAGAAAGAAACAAATTCTGCAATTTGCAACAATATGGATGGAGCTGGAGGACATTATGCTCAGTGAAATAAGCCAAGCAGAGAAAGACAAGTACCACATGTTTTTCTTCATTTGTGGAGTACAACAATGAAGCAAAACTGAAGGAACAAAACAGCCATAGACTCACAGACTCCAAGAAGGAACTAGTTGTTATCAAAGGGAAGGGTTGGGGGAGGGTGAGTGGGGAGGGAGGGAGAAGGGGATTGAGGGGTATTATGATTGGCGCACATGCTGCAGGGGGGCATCATAGGGAAGACAGTGTAGCACAGAGAAGGCAAATAGTGACTCTGTGGCATCTTACTACACTGATGGGCAGTGACTGCAATGGAGTATGGGGGGACACCATAACAGGGGTAAATGTAGTAACTGCATTCTTTTTTCATGTGAAACCTTCATAAGAGTGTTTATCAATACCTTAATAAAAAAATGGATGAAGATGGACGTCCTACTTTACAGCGTATACACATATCAACTAAAAATGGATCAAAAACACGAACATAACAGCTAAAAGTAAAAAACTCTTAAAGGAGAACACACAGAAAAAATCTTTGAATTTGGCAATGATTTCTTGAATATGAAGAAAAGCATAGGCAACAAAGAAAAAACAGGTGAAATGGACTACATCAAAATTAAAAACTTCTGTGCATCAAAGGACACAAGAAAAAAGTGAAAAGGCAGACCATGGACTGTGATATAGACAAATTCAAAGGGTTATTAACTGTAATAAACAAATTCCCTACAAATTGAAAAGGCTGAGCTGAATTAGAAAACTGGGCAAATTATATGACTAAATAATTATAGAAAAGCAGACCTAAGTGGCCAAGAAGCAGTAAAAGATGAATCACTATTAATTAAAGAAATGAAAACTAAACATTAATTCTTTTTACCAACTAGACTGACAAACCTTTAAAAATGTAATACCACCTCCCATGAATTGCTAGTAGAGATGTTAATAGTTACAGACTTTCCAGAAAGCAATCTGGTAATAATGATTAATATACTTCAACCCAGTAATTTCATTCCTGGTCATCTATCCCACAAAAATAAAACAACCAGTTACATGTATAAAAGGTGTTTATTTTGGCAGTGTGCACTGGCAAGTAAAGGGAATGCCCAACAATATGGGGATGGTTTAGTAAGTGACAAGAGAGGCATGCCATGGAGTGAATTATTAAATGGCTATTCAAAATAATGATATCAAGTGACTTATTTTCATAATGTACTGTTGAAAATGAAAAAATATATACAATGGAATATTCGCCATGAAAAAGAATGAAATCTTGCTATTTGGGATAATATGGTTGGACTTAGAAGATATTATGCTAAGTGAAACAAGCCAGGCAGAGAAAGACAAATACCATATGTTTTCACTTATATATGGAATCTAAAAGATAAAACAAATGAAAAAGCAAACAAACAAAACAGAAATAGACTCACAGACATAGAGAAGAGTGGTAGTTGCCACAGGAAAAGGGGGTGGTGGGAAGGGGATGAAGAGGTACAAAACTCCAATTATAAATTAGTCACAGGGATGAAGTACAGCATCAAGAATATAGTCAACAATATATAATATCTTTATATGTTGATAGATGGTAACTACACTTATTATGGTGAACATTTAGTAATACATATGACTGTCAAATAACTATGTTGTACACCTGAAATCAATATAATATTGTATATCAATTATATTCCAATTTTTAAAAAAATTAAATGAAAAGCAAGATGAAGTATCTACATGATCCCACTTTTACATAGTAATGAAAACATAAGTACATATATTTAAGAGCATGTACATAATGTATTAATTTTCTAGTCCTGTCATAACAGAGTACCACAAACTTAAAAACAGCCTAAAAACATACAAATGTATTATCTTATATAGCTGTGTAGGTCAGAAGTTAGTCCCAGGTGTCAGCATGTCAGCAGGGCTGAATTCCTTCCTCGAGGCTCTAAAGAATCCATTCCCTTGCCTTTCCCAGATTCTGGAGACCACCCCTATTTCATGGCTCCTGGTCCCCTTCTTTCATCTTAAAAGCCAGCAACATTGAATCTTTCTCTGACCCTTTTTCAGTAAAGGCCTCTCTGACCACAGTTGGGAACATCTCTTCATTTTTAAAGACTCAATGAAATTGGGCCCACCTGGATAACCAGAGACAGTCTCCCCTTCTTAAATTCCTTAACCTTAATCACATCTGTAGTTTCTTTTGCCATGTAAGGCAATATTTTCCTGGTTTCAGGGATTAGGATGTGGACATCTTTGGGGAGCCATTATTCTGCCCACAATACATATCCAAACTATTACATGAGCATGGGAAAAATACAGGATTCATACCATCAGCTTCCTTACATGGATTAGAGAACATGGTGTGCATGTGGGTAGAAGGGGAAAGAAGAGGGGGAGGGAGGAGGAAAAGGGAGGAGAAAAGAAAGGGGGAGAGAGGGCAAGATGAAGGGAAAAGGGGAGCAGATGCAACACGGGTGGCAGATAAGGTGAGAAGGGGAGAGAAACGGGAAGGGTATTGGATGAAAGGATAAGAAAAGAAACAGAAGAAAACGAGAAAAAGAAGCAAGCAGAAGAGAGATTTTAAAAAGTACCCAAAAATACAAAATTCAAGGAAGTCTGAATGATCACATTTATGCATTTAGGTCAATTTACGTAATTTCACTTGCATAGAAATTTATTTTATTAAAAATACTAAAATTTTTTAAATATTTTTTATTGAAATGTAGTTAATGTACATTATATTGGCTTCAGATGTAAAACATACGATTTGAGAATTATATACATCGCCGGACCTCCAAGGACTGTCTGTCACACTCCACCTCACCCCTCGGTGCTTTTGCCAGGCTGACCTGTCAGGGACAAACACCCCTGCCGCCCGCCTCCGCCCCCGCGCCCCCACCACAGCCATGCTCCCTCCGGATACAGGACCTTCTCACATGCTGTTCTTTCTGACTGCAACAGCTTTATTTCCTCCTGCATGTACTAACTTGAATCCTTCATATCAACTCAAAGTTCACTTCCTCGGGGACATCTTCCTCCCTGACACTTTATGGGATACAAGATTCTCTGGAGGTACTGTCAGAGCTCCAGCATTTTTCTTCACTGAATTATCACAATTGTGATTTTATACCTATTTGAGTGCCACCTGACTACAATCAAATGGAGAACAGGAACACATCTGTTTTACCTCAACATTATATCCCACGTCTGGCATAATGCCCAGTAAACTATAGACAGATCTGGTCCTTCCTATCTGAAAGCAACAAAAAAATTTTATTGTAGAAATGAGACCAAAATGTCACTGTAATTAATGAAAAGGAGTTTGGTGCTTCAATCTTTAAAACTGAAATTTAAAATCATGAAAATAAATTTTACATTATAGTGAAATAGATTGTAATGAAATCTATATACTGAGTCTTAGAACAAAAAAATTAATCAAATTGTTTTCGACAAACTTCTATAACTGCATAATACAGCAACCGTCACTTTTCTTTTTATCTTCAGTCAAAGCATAAGGGACAATTTTCTCAACAATATTAGAAGCTCTCATCAGTTTCCCCAAGACCTCCCTTAATCCTTTGATATTCATTTTTGCTTAAAACATTTATCCTTGCATTGGCCTTGTCAACTCTTTTTTACAAGCGCAGTAGGTCTTTTATTTTCTGGGTACATGTCCCGAAGAAATAGCCAATGTTCCTACCTGCCTTTTATTAAAAAAAAACAGACTTTATTTTCAAAGCAGTTTCAGGTTCGCAGCAAAATGGAGGGCAAAGTACGGAGTTCCCATTTACACCCAAACCCCTTCCAGACACACAACCCGCTCCCCACTATCAACATGCCCCACCACAGGGGTAATTTATTTTAACCCAGGCACCTGCACTGACACGTCATTATCACCCAAAGCCCAGAGTTTACATTACGGCTCACTCTTGGTGTTATACAGTCTATTAGTTGGACAAATGTATAATGACACGTATCTGCCATTATGGTATCAGAGTAGTTTCACAGCCCTAAAATCCTCTGAGCTCCACCAGTTCTTCCCTACCTGCCGCAGCTCAACACCAACCCCTGGCAGCCATAAATATTTTTGTCTCCATCATCTTGCCTTTTCCAAGATGTCACACAGTTGGAATCATACAGTATGTAGCCTTCATCTAATTGTTTCTTTCACTTAGTAATATGCTTCCTCCAGGTCTTTTCATGGCTTGATAGGAATTACACGACTTTAAAAAATGTACTATCTGGAAGTGTCAGTTTTCCATTCACCTACTGAAAGACATCTCAGTTGCTTCCAAACTTCAACAGTTATGAATAAATCAGCTAAAAATCTCAGTGAGCAAGTTTCTGTGTAGACGTAAGTTTTCATTTTGGTAAATACCAAAGAGGGCAATTGCTGGATCATATGGTAGGAATACATTTAGTTTTTATAAGAAACTACCAAATTGCCTTTTCTTCTTTAATTCTTTCCTATTCTTATATATCTGCAGCTTTATGTGCAATTCAAGCTGTTCCCTTTCATCACACTTGAAGACTTTCAAACAATTGCTATTCATTTCGTACTCACTTTGCACCTGTGAAGTATTGTCAAACACCCAAATGTCATGGAAAGCCTGGCTAATAAAGAAATTATCATCCCCAGGGGTGTAATGTGAGAGAATGCTATTTGTGGTATTACTAGTTTTATTAAAACTGGAAGATTCATTATTTCCATATTAAGATGATTGATGTTTGCCTAAAATGCCACAGCTTTGGAAATCCAAATAATGCACACTCAAAATAAGATCTTCCTCACACACCTTAGACCCATACTTAATAAAAATGGATATGGAACACATGTATTTATCAGAAGCAGCAGAGTTCAGGTATGTGTGTTTAAAAAAAGCAAAATTTTACATATGGAGCCCTAGTTACAAAATTAGACTTTTTCTTCATGGTTTGAGGGTAGGTTAAGGAAAGAGTCAAGGATATTAATGAGATGCCCAATAGGACACACCAATATTGCTCCACTCTGTCCCAGCCAACTACCAAAGTTTTAAGTATGAGGCTCTTCGTTCCCTGATTTAGCAAAATAAGCATGTGGAATTCACATATCTGCTACCACTCTACCCAGAGGAACTTACACACCTGATTGCTTCCTTTTGCAAAACAAATTGTGGAAAAAAACAGCAAAAATTCAAAAACTATGTATCTTACCACGCTGAAAAGTGTTAATGTTTCTATTTATATCTGCTGTTTAAATGTGATACACTGAAAGGGATGAAAGCAATAAAAATAATATACACACATACAGTCTAGGTCTTTTATTGCATTACCGAATAGGCGTGAGAAATATATTTGACCAAGCAAGCAGGAATTTAGTAGCTGATAAAGTTCATTTTATAGAGCAAAAACCAGTTCCTAGAATAATCAAACTTGCAGTAACACAATACTGATACGGTGCTTTAAAATAAAGCAAATTTCCAATAAAATTACCCACTACCTGCTCGCTCTCAACTAAAACCTCCAAGTTTACGCGCGCTGGCACAATATTCAATCAGTCCTCCCAATTAGAGAAAACAATGCCTATTACCTACATTAATCAAAATATAAATGGATAAATAGGTGTCTACCAGATGTTTGAGGAAAAAAACAGAAGGAAAACAGACCAAAAAGTAAAGAACCATTGACCCAAAACAGGTAACTCTGGAAATAGAAGGTAATTTTTTTATTCCAATTATCATTTTTATAAATTCAAAAGGCTTTAGATCTATAAAGAAAAGGCTGCTATTAAAGAAAGCAATGAGTGAGGGAAAAATATTATCAAAATTTACAATTCAACGGAGGAAATGACTAACAATGCACAGGGGTGAAGTCCAAATTAACAATCTGGAAGATACATTTAAGGAAAATCTCTAAGAACATCGCACAAAAAGATAAGCCAATAGAAAATGAGACAGAAAAAAAAAAAAAACAGAGGCTCCATATAGAAGGCACAACAGCTATTGCAGGAGTTCAGAAGGTCAGGACAAAAATGGGGATTGGGAGGTTCCTTGTACCAAAGTAAACATATCATGCCAAACAAGAATTTTTAAAAAAATTCCTGGAGGCAGCCTCTTTTAAAGCTTGTTCATTACTCTGTGCCTAGCATGGTATTAAGAACACTGTGTTTACAAAGTGAATGGAGCCAACCTGGTGAGGAAAAGCAGCTGCTTACCTACAATAAAAGAATTCTTGCCTGAAAAAAAAAAAAAAAGAACACCATGTTTACTGAACAATGGACTCAGATAACAAAACCCAGGGAAAAGGAAAATACAAGTAGGAGGCACTGTGAGATACTATAAATCCCGAACTTTATCCAGAGTTGGCAAGTCAAGAAAAATAGATAGATAATAATATTATTTACACTGAAAAGTAGGGAAGGGAGAAATGATTTACACTTTCAGTTTTACACCATTTTAATTTCACAGCTTTGAACTATGTGCATGTAATAATTCTAATAATAATGTTTTAATAAGTATTAACCAGAAAAAAAAAAATGGCCCAGACCACCACCACACCCAAACAAGGGCTATTAAACTCTCTGGGTACAGTAAAGCTGGGCACTTACAGAGGATGGAAATTTCAAAATCAAAGGTCAGGAAAGCTCACTACCAGTAGTTTTCCTCTAAGAGCAAACAAAACATTTTAGAGCCTTTCTAAAACCGTGGGGAGGCATACCTCGTTTTATTGCGCTTCACTTTATTGCTCTTCCCAGGTACTGCGTTTTTTACAAATTTAAAGTTAGTGGCAGCGATGGTGAGCAAGTCTACCGGCGCCATTTTTCCAAAATTTGCTCATTTCCAGTCTCCATGTCACATGTCCCTTGACAAGTCCAAATTGTCAAATTTTGGAATTCTCCCAATATTTCAAACTTTTTCACCATTTGTTAGGTGAACTGTGACCACTCACTGAAGGCCCAGCTGATAGCACTTTTTTAACACTAAGGTATTTTTTAATTAAGGTATGAGAGTTTTTAGACATAATGCTACTGCACACTTAATATATTGCATTATAATATAAACTTAACTTTTACATGGACTGAGAAACCAAAAAT
This sequence comes from Manis javanica, assembly GCF_040802235.1. Classification (NCBI taxonomy): domain Eukaryota; kingdom Metazoa; phylum Chordata; class Mammalia; order Pholidota; family Manidae; genus Manis; species Manis javanica. Next base: position 102,252,103 of record NC_133160.1, read on the forward strand.
TCATTGACTCGTGTTATTGTAATGGGCTGGAACTCAACTGCACAATCTCGGAGGCTAGCCTGTACAGGGCTATAAAAATTCAGCGCAAGCCAAGCCCACGGAATCCGCCCGGCAGTAGGCTGGTTCCCACCCACAGGCCACGAACCCGGGGACAAGGAGCCAGCGCTAGGAGAAGGGGGGGGCGGGGAGTACCTGCACGCGGGGATGCTGCGGCAGGCCGAGGCCCTGACAGTCACAGAGGCCAAGGCCACAGAAAGAGACACGGCGGCTAAAGTCTTTCCCAGGACGCATCCAGCCATCAGCGCCCCAAGGGCGGCTTCGCCGAGCGAGGTCGCTTACCTCGGGTCGCAGCCTCCGCCCGCCCCACAGTCCCGAGCAAGGGCCCCTGGGAATTTAGGGGCACTAGGACCCGGCCGCCTCCCGGCTGGGACAGGGGGTAACCACGTCCATCCTAAACGCCCAGAGAGGAGGAAGCCTCTCAAAATAAGTCTAGGATTTCTTCCAGTACGACCAAGGCCCCCAATACCAGCTGCCTGGGGAAGAGCGGTAAGCCACTGAAGCCCCTAATGTGCCGGGGCGAAGCCGCGCGCTTTACGGCCGAGCGGCAAAGCAGCGCCAGCGCCGGCTTCCCAGCGCCTGCCGGCTTCGACCTCGGTCTGCGCAGGCGTACTGGGCGAGGCGGCGGGAAATCATACCCAGCACGGCGTGAGGTAAGAGAAGATGAAAGGGCGCGGGAGCTGAAAGGGCGGAGACGGGGAACGGGAGAAGGGGGATTGGGGTTACAAACAGCTGATGTAGTGAACCACGTGTAAGTGATTACAGGAAAAAGAGGTAAACAGGAGACTTGCAATCCACGTATCTGAGGCTTTTCTCTTCCTTTTTTTATCCAAGTTGTTCACAATTTGCTGAATTTCGCCATGAAATAGGCACACAGCCAGGAGAAGGAACAGAGGGCAGCACCCGGGATACAGTCAAGAGGTACAATTAGCCAGGCTGAAAATTGGAAATCCATTATCCAGAACAATTTATTAATCTGACTTTCATCTTTTTTATTTGTCTTATTAATGAGGCAAATGTGTAAGATTTAAGTACGTAGTCCACTGTTTCAGTTTGAGTTTTAAGTAACAGTCCACTGTTAAGTACATAGTGTTGTGGTATTGACACAGACATAAAACTTTAACCATCTTAAAAGCCAGATTAATCAAACGTTAATAACTAATGTCCTGAACACTGCAGAACTCTTGGCATATAACCACATCAAAACCTCTGCATTAAGAGATTTGACCGAACTCTAGTATGGCTTCTAGAGTTTAAGATCTTGTCTCTAGGATGATCCCAGTGGCCCTTAAAATACCTGCCTGGAAACCCTCAACACCGCCAGGAGAATTTACTCTTTGTTCCAGGCAAAACCGGGTGGTAGGTGGACAAGCCCCAGACCCCTCTCTTAGAGGTGTTTCTTTAGAAAGTTGCAATTACAAATCTCTTCTCTGTCCTTTGTGATAAAGCTGCTACCAAAACTGTTTCCTCAGGGGCCTAAGAGCCCCTCTCTTTGAAATGTAAATATTCAGGCAGTTAACAGTGCTCACTCCCAGGCCCTGTGGGAAGATAAGGGCCTAACTTTGGTGGGTGCGTTTCTTCATCTTAGACTACTGACTCCTGTCTCAAAGAGAGAAGTTTGTTTCTCCTCATATAAGTGCCAATTATCAAAGATCCAGATGGCCTAGTTCCATGGATCATCCACTCACTCTCTTAGCACCTTTCAGTGCTTGCCCTTAGCACGCTCCAGCCTTTAAAAGGTCACCAACCTTTTAAAGTTGAGGTCAGTTCATGCAACAGTATTACTGAATAAAATGCGTTCTTCACTGCTTTAACTTGTGTCCAGCTTTGACAGTTCTTCCAGGCAGTGAAGTACTATTGAAATACGCTTGCTTTTTAGAAAATAAATATCTGGACCTGGCTACCCCTGTTCAGATAAACTGTTCTCAATGTTGCTGACAGACATTAATCTCTGCTTAAACTGGACATGTATTAGGCAGGCTCTGTTTAAAAGGTTCAGCTCCTCTGAAGTCTGCTGACAAATTAGTCGTAAGACAGTAAGACAGAAGGCAATGAGTCGCAAAGCCTCTGATCAAAGAATAAGAGAAACAGAAGGGAGTTCTCATAGGAAGCTCCTCAAGCCCCAGAGTTCTCACTCCACAGTCCTTAAGGGCAGGGTAGAGTGGACTCAGTTTAAAGAACTACTCAACAATGCAAACAAAACCAGCTCCTTGACACTGTACCACAATTAGCTCACAGCCCAGTCTCCTGAGTCCCTGCAGGGACATGTACTCCCAGGCCTGCTGCAGCATAGTGAATGTGTGCTGTAGCCCACTCTTGGGCAGAACTGAAATGCCATCTTCAGTATTTACTGTTTTATATAATACTGTCCATTTATCTACATCTCAACCTAAATGGAATCATCAGAATTTAAGTAAAAAGAAGTGAACATTTTTGTTTTTTATTTCGCTTTTTAAGAAGCCATATACCAATATTAAGGACGTCTTACAGTAGTTGATTAGAAAGGAAAAAGATGCTGAGAAATATTTTTAAATAGGAAAGCAGTGTACATGATTACTGGAATTCATTGGTATGCCCCAAACAGGAGTGATTAAGAACTCCAACTGTTGGCAGATAGTAATGGTGCTAGTGGGGGTGGGGATTTAATAATGTGGGCAATTGGTGAACCACTGTGTTGTATGCTTGAAACTAGTGTAAGATTGCATATCTATTATACTTCAGTAAAAAAGTGCAAATAAAAAAAAGGATTCCAGCTATTTCACCCTTTGTTCGTTCATTTTGTTATACAACAGATATTTGCTAATTACTTATTACTTGTCATTCTAGATGCCAGGAATATAGTTGTGAACAAGATGGACAAGGTCCTGCTTTCATGCAGTTTACTTTCTAGAGAAGGTGAATCAGCTGTAAGTAAACAAACTAGGAATAGCTGATTAGGAGATGTGCCATGAAGGAAATAGACAGCTTACTGTGGAAAAGAATAACTAAAGGAGTGACCGCTTCATATTGAAGAGGAGGGGTGTCAGAGAAGGCTCTTCTGAAGAGGCCACATCTGAGGGATACCTAAGGACATAAAGCTGCCAGCCACCAGAAAAGCTGGGGAAAGAGCAGTGCACGCAGAGAAGACTGTAAGTGCAAAATCTCTGAGGTAGGCAAGAGGTTGGCCGTGATCAAGGAACAGATAGGTCAATGTGCTGAAAAGCAGTAGTAAGCTGGGGGAATCGTATCTCGAAAGAAGCCAGAGAGGTGGACCCGTGTGGCAGATACCTATTTGCTTCCCAATACCTATTTACCCATTCTCCCTTCTTTCGTGTCATATATATAGAAATGTGTCCAGTTAAAAATTTACCTCCCATGCTCCCTGCAGCTAAAGAGGTAACCTGATCCCTTCAGGCCAATAAGATAAAAATAGAAGCTGTGGGGTTTCTGGGGATGCTGTTACTTTCCTGGTGAAAAAAGATTGGCTCATTTGGCAGGAACTACTAACTCTTTGCCATTTCCCCTCCCTCTTTTATTCCTGCTTGAAAGGAAAGCACAATTCCTAGAGAAGGAGCAGTCATCCTGAGACCATATGACAAAAGCCACAAATATGGGTGGTGGAACAGGGTGCAAGAAGGAGCCTGAGTCTTTAGTGACTTCCATAAGTAATTGCACCAGTCCTAGAGCGCCTGCTTCTAGACTAATGAGAAAGATAAACCCCTATCTGGCTAAGCTACTAGGCGTTGAGTTTATTTTATGTAAAAATCTTGACAGAAGAGCATATCATGTAAGATCTTATAAGCCATAGTAATTATGAGTATATCCCAAGTGCAGTGGGAAATCATTTCATACTCCCAAACTTTATTCCTTGCAATAGAGGGATTACAAAAGTTGGAACTGGATAATCAGCAACATCAAGCTGGGGGCTGGAGTGGGAAGTCAGGCTACTAGATTCTTGATACTCACCTCCACTCCTGTCATTTCTCTCTCCTTTTCCATAATCCTTTGGGTCAGAAGTAGCCTGCTTCCCTCTTTCTCTTCCCTTATAACAAGGATTGTCTTCATAAATTTTGTGTTCTTTCAATCAGGAGGAACTTCACACCCACTAGTACTGTTTCTTAATAAGTTAATGCATGCTGAAGGAAACTTTAAAATGCTTTTTCACTTGACAAAGCCTGGCTTTCAAGATTAATCCTGTGCTAAAAACTGAGAAATCCCATTTGACAGTTGCTTCTTTGTTCTAATTCATATCTATTCTTCCCCTGAACACTGAAACAATTATGTCAGTGCATGGGGTGTCCCAGGGCAATAAGATACAGAGAACATTAAAAAAATTTAAAAATATTTCAAAAGTATTATCCTAATATTTTTTATTTGATCATGTAATTTGGACAAATTATTTAATTTCCCTATGCATGTGTCCTCCCACACCTGTGGAATGAGAGAGATGATCTCAACATCATAGTTTTGAGAATTAAAGGAGATAGATTTTATTAACTGTATAACAAAAATTGTAACAATTATTCTTTTCAAGCTTTAAAATGTGGTTCTTGCTCAGCACAGAGAAGACAATGACTCTATAGCATCTTACTGTGCTAATAGACAATGACTGCAATAGAGGGGGTGAGGACTTGATAATATGGGTAAATGTTGAATCCACAGTGTTATTTATGTAAAACTATCATAAGATTGTTTATCAATGATACTTTAATAAAATATGTATATATATGGTACCTGCTAATTGCCATGCACTTCACATATATTGCCACTTTCAATCCTGACAGTATCCCCAGGAGGACTCATGTGATTGTCCCTACTTTAGAGATGAGGATACAGATTCTGGAATGTTATATAACTTGCCCAAAGTCATACAACCTATCTAATAATGTGAAAAGTCAGGTGTATTCATTTCCCAGGGCTGCTGTAACAAATTTCCACAAATGTAGTAGTGTAAAACAATAGAAATTTATTCTCCCACAGTTCTGGAGAACAGACATCCTTATTCAGTTTCACTGTGCCAAAATCAAGTTGCCAAGACTATGCTCCTTCCAGAAGCTTGTAGGGGCAATCCATTCTTTGCCTCTTGAAGCTTCTGGTGGCTGCTGGTATTCCATAGCTTGTGGCTACAGCACTTTGCAGCACTCCAAAAAGGGTTACATTACCTTCCCCTTTTCTGTTTATGTCAGTCTCTTTCTGACTCCCTCTTATAAGAACCCTGGTGATCTCACTGAGTGCTTACCTGTATAAACTAGGATAATATCACCATCTCAGGGCCCTTAATTACATCTGCAAAGATGCCTTTTCCATATTCAGTAGTATTTACAGGTTGGGTATAGGATCTCGTATCTTTTGGGGGTCATTATTCAGCCTACTACAACAGGATTCAAATTAAGGTCTGTGTGACTATAAACTCAAATTCTTAACCATGCATTTGTTCAATAAATATTTAATAAATAGCTGATATGTGCAAGCACTGTGGTAGGTACAGTGGATACAGTGATGAGCAAAACCAATAAGAGGCACTGCCCTCATGAATCTACAATAAAAATAATTATCCAAATAAATATCAGGTTGCAACTCTGATCAATGTCATGAGGAGAGGTTCATGGTGCTCTGAGAATTTATGGTAGGGAGATTTGGTCAAGTCTGGGAAAATTCCACTTAAGGAATAACACTTGAGATGAAGGAAAAATAGGAGTCAATTAAACTGAAAATGGAGAAAAGAAAAAAAAATCCCTTATTCAGTCCTGATAATAGGATGTCTGGTACATACAAGTGTTCAGTGTTGACTTCAAACAGAGCAAAGAGAGATTTTAATCAAGTTAAAAAGTGATTTTGTGGGGAAGAGCAAAGGAATTGCAATTCGGAATAAGCAAACTGTGTAGAACCAAGGGCAAGTCCAGAGAGGCAAAGGGAAAGAGCTTTCCTTAGGCTTGAGGAGGAAATGAGGGAGGATTGTTCCCAACAAAAGTTTATTGGAGAAGAGTCTGAGTTTGCAATGGTTCTCATTGGCTGCAGGCAGCGGCTAGTGCATAGTTGCTGGGGTAGGGAGGAATCTTCCTTCCCTCTTTAAATTCCTGTGTGAAAAGGGTCCTGTCTTGTCAAGATAATTATCTTCTTCTTCCTGCTGGTCATGTGGGCTGCAATGAGTGGTATCTGCATGAAAGCTTTCATTTCAGGGATTTCTGACTCCATTTTAAATGAGTTTATCTACTTTAACATCAGTAAATCAAGTTCCCTCTCTTCTCCCACTCCCTTCCTTAGGAATCTACTAGTACAGCTACAGGACTTTTCAAAGAGGTATAGAACTGCTACAGTGTGCCCCCCACACAGGTTTCCCTAGGAATCTTCCTAACCCATACTGTATGCAATAATCCATGCCATAACTATCTACACAAGTCATAGTTCATCTGTAGCTGAATAATAAGTAAATCTGCAGTATAGCTGTATCAGCAAGGCAGGAACCAAGAATCAAACTTAGTCTATTGTACAAAGAGCCCAGCATATTATTGAAACAATCAGGGTTCCAGGACAAGACTGGACATGAACAAGGACACTTAAAAAGCCCAACAACCAAAACTGGACAGCTACATTCAAGAGAATGAAACTGGATTGTCTAACCCCATACACAAAAGTAAACTCAAAATGGATCAAAGACTTGAATGTAAGTCACGAAACCAGGCTACTGGTTGCATAAGTCTGGTTGGAGGAAATGGGGTGTGACTGCTCATGGATACAATGTTTTTAGGGGGGTGATGAAAATGTTCTAAAATTGACTATGGTGATAGTTGAACAACTCAGCACATATACTAAAAACCATTGAGTTGTATACTTTACATGGGGGAGTTTTATGATACGTGAATTATATCTCAATAAATCTGTCTTTTTTTAATTCATGGATCTAAATCCCAACTCCACCATTTGTTACCAGCATCACCTTGGCAAGTTACTTCACTTCCCTGAAACTGTCCTCCTTTATAAACTGGGAATTTAATTTTCCTTTTCTGAGCACTGTCTTTCTTGCCTCAGTTTTTCAATGTTCATACATAGTACCTCTCTCAAAGGGGAATAAAAAGTTAGATATATCACAGACTTGTAACACCTCCAACCTAAAATTATTATTGATAAATGGTCAATTGGTTCATCACAAATTCTGAAATTTTAATTCAGATTTGACTAGAACAGTGGCTTTCAAAATTGTTTGCATGTTTACCATGTGCCAAGCCCTATTATGAGCATTTTGTAAATATTAACTTGGCTAATCTTCATAATAATCATAATAAGATAGATACTATAATTATCTTCCTTTTATAGATGAGGAAACTAAAACCAAATAGTTACATAACTTGCCCAGGGTCACAGATAATAATTATTTGAGCCAGCATTCAATTTCAGATAATCTGGCTCCAGAGTCTATCCTCTTAATACTCTGCTCTCAAGTAACCAGTACAAGTAGGTGCATACACACATACACACACACTCCTTCAACCCATCTACCTCCATAAAATTGAAATAGAAGTTTCACCAGGACATTTACCCAGAGCAATATGCTATAGTGTTTTTGTGGATAAAATGAGAGTTCCTGTGGCCAGGATTCTCACCAGGCCCTGGTTTACTAGCTCACTACACACCTGTGGGCAATTTGACTCTATATAAAGAGTTCCACCCAGTGCTCTGGACACAACATGGTGGCAGGGCTACAAGGCTGCAGGAGAGCAGAGCAGAGGCTGGAGTGGTGGCAGCGCAGAGGACAGAGGCCCAGAGGACGGCTGTGCGGGACGACTGTGCAGACGACTGTGCAGAGAGGCTCAGAGAACGGCTGTGTGGACAGCTGTGCGGACAGAGGGACCCAGAGGCAGAGGCCAGCTTGCTGCTTACAGACTCACTCTGAGTGAATGGGATTCTAGTGACTGACCTGCCACCTGGAAATAAAGTTGGGTATAACCCTTTCACCCCAAAGAACATTCTGTTGTCAATTTCTTTGGTCACGCTGAATCCATAGCAAACTTGCCCGGGAGCTGAAACCCATTGGCAAGATAGTTTTCAACAAGTATTCCACATATTACATATATTTCAATGCTCATATGACTCTCTAAATTGATTTCACAACAAAATTGATTCCTCAATTCACTTGTAGGTAATGACAGACACTTTTTGAAAACACCAGTTTGGAATATCAATTGCTTTCTCTCCCACTGGGGCAGGATTTCCTTTAGTTTGCTTAGTTGTTGATGAAGTAAGTCATTTTGACAATACTGAATGGATTTAAAAGAGTTTAATAATCTTAGAATGGGCTTTTTGAAAATGAAGACTCTTCTTACACGGAACAACATCGGTTTTATTTTTCTAGTTGGATTTAGGAACAGGATTGAAACACTCTGACCCAAATACCTTCCTGTTAGAGTCCTACCCACCTGTAGGACTCTACTCAGATCTGACCCTCTAGTGAGCTATTCCTAACCACTGAAATCAACCTATTTCCTATACTCCCATAACACTTTTTGGTTCTATTTTATTTCTATTCAAATACCAATTTGTTTTTCTTCCCAGGGTAACTTACTGGTCTGTCCTCTCTCTTAGATTGTAGGCTCCTAGACAGATACATGTCTTTTTCTCCATTTCATATCCTTCTTGGTACATTGCACACAGAATGTGGAATAACGTTTGTTGGATGAATTAAATAGAATTGATAGTAATCCCTTAATCATTGTTTGTTAGGAAGAATAAAGACATTAAAAGGATTTCTTCAGGGAACGTAGAAAAAGAAGAATTCCTTTCAGCTTTACCACAATATAATAATGGCATTTTCTTTGATCTCTTGTTCTAGGGAAGGCCCACTTCCTTTTTCATGGATAAGTTTGTTTTTATGTTTAAATCAGGAAGTAATTCAAAAATTAAACCAATAAATTACATACAATTCTTTGTTTTTTAAGAAATGAATTTCTGAATTTAAAAATGAATTTAATTACCTAAGATTTCTAAATGGATTTTCACCTACTTTCAAGTAGGACAGTTTGTGGATTGTGACATTGCAATGCAATTTATAATAGGCACCTTTGCTTCATTTACCATTGGCTACAACACGAAAAAATGGGCATAAGCAGATTATTAGAGAAAATTACACTATGGAAAGCTCACTTGAGTCTTTTGTTCAATTCTAAGTACAGAAAGTGGGAATAGTTGAATTTAGGTCCCTTAAATCACAATCTTACCATAGCTGAAAAATGTTCTGGGAAAAACAAGAGTTAATGGCACAGATTAACTTTGTTGGAACAACTGCATGCAGCACTGGCTACCTCTAGATTTTCCCTTTATATCAGTGCTTAGAGCCATTTATTGAGTTTTTTTCAAAATTCATATAGCACCTCATATATCAGGCATTGTTCTAAACACTTTACAAATGCTATTCCTTAAATCTTGACAGCCCTACAAGGTAGCTATTAATATTTTATACATAAGGAAACTGAGGCACAAAGAGTTTACATGACTTGTCCACAATCGCATAACAAGAGCGTGATGGAGCTGGAGTTCCAATATAACTTCAGAGTTTTGCTTTAATATTATGCTGCCTCAGACTTTCTAAAGGCCACTGATGAATAGCTTCAAGGTGTCAGTGATTTATTCTGGTCCAGGCTGCCCCAATCAGCTTAATTAGAAGCAGCAGGTGCTGAGGAAGGCCATTACTTAGTAACAAGAATGTGATGCAGCTTGTTGACTTTCAGCTTTCAGAATCAACCACTAGACCAAGCACAGAAAATGTTACAGTTACAAAATAGAAAGTATAAATATGATCAGTCCTGAGAATGTGAAAGTAAATGTGAAGATCATGGAAGTTGGGAGGTAGAAACGGACAGCTGAGGAAAATATAGGGTATACCTTTCTCTTACAAAAAGAGAAGCCAAAAATTTCAGCATATAATTGCTGGAATAAAACATAAAAAGTGTGCAAGTTTTAAATATAAGCAAATAAAAGTAGTAAAGATAGTGACATAATTATATTGGGAATATATATAGGCAGAAGGGAGATGAGAGGAATAAGGGAATGGGGAAAATCATTTAATAACTTCTATTGATAAATCAAGAAATGGCACTTGTCTTGTCAATGGGTTTCAGTACCCGACAAGTTTACTATGGATTCAATGTGGCCAAAGAAATGACAGTAGAACATTTGTGGGGTGAAAGGGTTATACTCAAGTTTATTTATTTCCATGGTGGCAGGTCAATCACTAGAGTCCTGTCCACTCAGAGTGAGTCTGCATGCAGCAAGCCGGTCTCTGCCTCTGGGCCTCTCTGCCCACACTGCCATCACAGTCTCTGTCCTCGGTGCTGCCACCACTTCAGCCTCTGCTCTGCTCTACTCTCCAGCAGCTTTGCAGGCATGCCACTGTGTCTCCCAGAGCACTGGGCAGAACTCTTTATATAGAGTCAATAACAACATACTACCCACACGTGTGTAGTGATCCACCCAACCAGGGCCAGGTGAGAATCCTGGCCACAGGAACTTTCACTTTACCCACACACTGTAAGCTTTATTTTTTTATTTTTTTTTATTTTGTTATCATTAATCTACAATCACATGAAGAACATTATGTTTACTAGGCTCCCCCCTTCACCAAGTTCCCCCCACACACACCCCATTACAGTCACTGTCCATCAGCGTAGTAAGATGCTGTAGAATCATTACTTGTCTTCACTGTGTTGCACAGACCTCCCCATGCCCACCCCCTACATTATACATGCTAATTGTAATGCCCCTTTTTTTTCCCCACCCTTATCCCTCCCTTCCAACCCATTCTCCCGAGTCCCTTTCCCTTTGGTAACTGTTAGTCTCTTCTTGGGTTCTGTGATTATGCTGCTATTTTGTTCCTTCCGTTTTTCTTTGTTCTTATATTCCACATATGAGTGAAATCATTTGGTACTTGTCTTTCTCCGCCTGGCTTATTTCACTGAGCATAATACCCTCTAGCTCCATCCATGTTGTTGCAAATGGTAGGATTTGTTTTCTTCTTATGCCTGAATAATATTCCATTGTGTATATGTACCACATCTTCTTTATCCATTCATCTACTGATGGACACCGAGGTTGCCTCCATTTCTTGGCTATTGTAAATAGTGCTGTGATAACCATAGGGGTGCATCTGTCTTTTTCAAACTGGGCTGTTGCATTCTTAGAGTAAATTCCTAGAAGTGGAATTCCTGGGTCAAATGGTATATCTATTTTGAGCTTTTTGAGGAACCTCCATACTGCTTTCCACAATGGTTGAACTAATTTACATTCCCACTAGCAGTGTAGGAGGGTTCCCCTTTCTCCACAACCTCGCCAACATTTGTTGTTGTTTGTCTTTTGGATGGTGGTGATCCTTACTGGTGTGAGGTGATATCTCATTGTGGTTTTAATTTGCATTTCTCTGATGATTAGCGATGTGGAGCATCTTTTCATGTGCCTGTTGGCCATCTGAATTTCATCTTTGGAGAAGTGTCTGTTCAGATCCTCTGCCCATTTTTTAATTGGATTATTTGCTTTTTGTTTGTTGAGGTGCACGAGCTCTTTATATATTTTGGATGTCAACCCTTTATTGGATCTGTCATTTATTAATATATTCTCCCATACTGTAGGGTACCTGTTTGTTCTATTGATGGTGTCCTTTGCTGTACAGAAGCTTTTCAGCTTGATATAGTCCCACTTGTTCATTGTTGCTTTTGTTTCCCTTGCCCAGGGAGATATGTTCATGAAGAAGTCACTCATGTTTATGTCCAAGAGATTTTTGCCTATGTTTTTTTCTAGGAGTTTTATGGTTTCATAACTTACATTCAGGTCTTTGATCCATTTTGAATTTGCTTTTGTATATGGGGTTAGACAGTGATGCAGTTTCATTCTCTTATATGTAGCTGTACAGTTTTGCCAGCACCATCTGTTGAAGAGGCTGTCATTTCCCTATTGTATGTCGATGGCTCCTTTATCATATATAAATTGACCATATATGTTTGGGTTAATGTCTGGAGTCTCTATTCTGTTCCACAGGTCTGTGGCTCTGTTCTTGTGCCAGTACCAAATTGTCTTGATTACTGTGGCTTTGTAGTAGAGCTTGAAGTCGGGGAGCAAGATCCCCCCCACTTTATTCTTCTCAGGATTCCTTTGGCTATTCGGGGTCTTTGGTGGTTCCATATGAATTTTTGAACTATTTGTTCCAGTTTGTTGAAGAATGTTGTTGGTAATTTGATAGGGATTGCATCAAATCTGTATATTGCTTTGGGCAGGATGGCCATTTTGACTATATTAATTCTTTCTAGCCAAGAGCATGGGATGAGTTTCCATTTGTTAGTGTCCTCTTTAATATCTCTTAAGAGTGTCTTATAGTTTTCAGGGTGTAAGTCTTTCACTTCTTTGGTTAGGTTTATTCTTAGGTATTTTATTATTTTGATGCCATTGTGAATGGAATTGTTTTCCTGTTTTCTCTTTCCATTAGTTCATTGTTAGTGTATAGGAAAGCCACAGATTTCTGTGTGTTAATTTTGTATCCTACAACTTTGCTGTATTCCAATATCAGTTCTAGTAGTTTTGGAGTGGAGTCTTTAGGGTTTTTTATGTACAATATCATGTCATCTGCAAATAGGACTGTTTGACTTCTTCTTTACCAATCTGGATTCCTTGTATTTCTTTGTTTTGTTTAATTGCCATGGCTAGGACCTCCAGTTCTATGTTGAATAACAGTGGGGAGAGTGGGCATCTCTGTCTTGTTTCCTATCTCAGAGGAAAAGCTTTCAGCTTCTCACTGTTCAGTATGATGTTGGCTGTGAGTTTATCATATATGGTCTTTATTATGTTGAGGTACTTGCCCTCTATACCCATGTTGTTGAGAGTTTTTATCATGAATGGATGTTGAATTTTGTTGAATGCTTTTTCAGCATCTATGGAGATGATCATGTGGTTTTTGTCCTTCTTTATGTTGATGTGGTGGATGATTTTGATGGATTTTTGAATGTTGTAACATCCCTGCATCCCTGGGATGAATCCCATTTGGTCATGGTGTATGATCCTATTTTTGAATTCGGTTTGCTAATATTTTGTTGAGTATTTTCGCATCTACGTTCATCAGGGATATTGGTCTGTAATTTTCTTTTTTGGTGGGGTCTTTGCCTGGTTTTGGTGTTAGGGTAATGTTGGCTTCATAGAATGAGTTTGGGAGTATTCCCTCCTCTTCTATTTTTTGGAAAACTTCAAGGAGAATGAGTGTTATGTCTTCTCTGTATGTCTGATAAAATTCTGAGGTAAATCCATCTGACCCAGGGGTTTTGCTCCTGAGTAGTTTCTTGATTACCACTTCAATTTCTTTGCTGGTAATTGGTTTGTTTAGATTTTGTGTTTCTTCCTTGGTCAGTCTTAGAAGGTTGTATTTTACTAAGAAGTTGTCCATTTCTTCTAGATTTTCCAGCTTGTTAGCATACACGTTTTCATAGTTTTCTCTAATAATTCTTTGTATTTCTATGGGGTCCGTTGTGATTTTTCCTTTCTCGTTTCTGATTCTGTTGATGTGTGTTGATTCTCTTTTTCTCTTAATAAATGTGGCTAGAGGCTTGTCTATTTTGTTTATTTTCTCAAAGAACCAGCTCTTGGTTTAATTGATTTTTTCTATTGTTTTATTCTTCTCAATTTTATTTATTTCTTATCTTTATTATCCCTCCTTCTGCTGACTTTAGGCCTCATTTGTTCTTCTTTCTCCAATGTCGATAATTGTTACATTAGACTATTCATTTGGGATTGTTCTTCCTTCTTTAAATATGCCTGGATTGCTATATACTTTCCTCTTAAGACTGCTTTCGCTGAGTCCCACAGAAGTTGGGGCTTTGTGTTGTTGTTGACATTTGTTCCCCTATATTGCTTGATCTCTATTTTTATTTGGTCGTTGATCCATTGATTATTTAGGAGCATGTTGTTAAGCCTCCATGTGTTTGTGGTCCTTTTTGCTTTCTTTGTACAATTTAGTTCCAGTTTTATTCCTTTGTGGTCTGAAAAGGTGGTTGGTAGAATTTCAATCTTTTTGAATTTACTGAAGCTCTTTTTTTGGCCTAGTATGTGGTCTATTCTGGAGAATGTTCCATGTGCTCTTGAGAAGAATGTGTATCCTGTTGCTTTTGGATGTAGAGTTCTATAGATGTCTATTAGGTCCATCTGTTCTAGTGTGTTGTTCAGTGCCTCTGTCACTGTAAGCTTTTATAAAGGCTTGGAAGTCAATTCTCCAAGAGGCAGCTTATGGGTTAAAAGTGGTTGATCTAAAGAGTTAGACAAGGGTAGGGTTCAAGACTATGCCTTTTTATTATCTGCCCTCTGAACCATTTTTAAACTAGATATACTCATGATTTTGAATTCATAGATTCATTAACTTAAAAAGAAAAGGAGGCAGTTGGACAAACTAACATTTAACTCCCTCCAGCTCTAAAATACAGACTTCAAAATCAAGTGTGGAAGGCTTCTATCCAAGAATGACACGAAAACTTTTGGAAGTGCCACCTTTAGCAGAGTCTGGCAATCATTTCTGGATGTTCTTCCTCAGTACTCTTTAGAATAAGAGTGGAAAGAAAACTATTCTTCACTGATCTGTGTAAATGCTAAGTATGGTAGCCTTTCATTCTGAAGCGACTAAGATTCTACATAGCCAGCATTGCAAACATAGACCTCTTAACAATTACCAGTTAAGATATAATAATAGCTATCATTCATTAACCATATTTGTATGTAAGATGACATGCTCTGTGCTTTTTAAATACCTCATTTACTTAACCAACTGCTATTATATCCATTTTATGGGTGAGGTAACTGAGACCTAGGGAGAGGGAAGTAATGAAGTTTTATTAGCTATCACACAGCTAATAAAAAGCCGGCAGTAATTCAAACTCACTGTTTTAATAGCTGCACTCTATTGTCTGCTAATTAGGCATTTAAGTTACCTAATGGTATGAGTAGTTATGAGTGCTGTAAGAGTTATGAACCATAGGAGGTGTTATGAAATGTAGGAGTTTTGATCCTTTCAAATTTTCAAAGTGATTTAGAATTGGCTTAGCTTTTCTTGTTTACCCTGAGAAGGCAATCTATCATAGTGATAATGGCCTAGGTTTAAATTCAACTACAAAAGTGCATGACCTCAGGCACTTTATTTCTATTAATCCTTTATTTCTTCATTCATGTAATAGCTCAACTGAACCCACTGCTTAAAGTTACTGGCAGGATAAAATGTATCATTTATATATGTGAAGTACTTAGCATAACACCTGGCCATTTTAAGTTTTCAAAACATTGTTGAAGGACCCCTTACCCTTACTTTTTTCTTTTTTTTTAATGCTACTTCAACAGCTGGGAAGGCAGTGTGAAACTAACATGCTCCACATATCAAACATTTTAAACTCTCCCAATGCAAGGTATTTTTAAAAACTACAAATATATAAAATCACACACTTTCACTGTGTCAGATTAGTAGCTAATCATCACTCATAAAACCATCCCCTTTACAATTATATTAGTGTTAATTATAATTTACATAGTTTAATAGTTGATAAATCACTGTGTTTCATATTAACTCACTTGAATGTCACAGTAAGCCTGTAGGGTAAATATTAGTAAAATTCCAGCTGTACGAATTAGGAAGCATGCTCAGGAAGGTGAAGTCACGTACACGTATGGGACCAGATATGATTACTTTCAAACACTGGCTTCTTTCCCTAGACCAATGGAACCCTGGTCAATTTAGTGGGTCAAAACTACCCAGGTTCTACAATTTTTTTAAATGGAAAAACAGTACAGCCAGAGCCTCCAATATATATGAAAGCAAACACACATACACATACTGCCACCCTGTAAAATGTGATTTCTCCCTACAGATTGTTGACTGAAATCAACACTGTTGTTGGGTTTAAGAAAAGTTTATTCAGTGGCTTACTGCGGATCCTGACCCAGAAGTCAGCTTACCACTGTGTTCTGAGAAACTGTTTCAAAACCTTTCTTTGAGAAGACATTAACAATCTTTCACAGCTGGGGGTGGGTGCAGGGATGAGGCTTTATCAATTGGTACACTAGGGCAGGGTCCCAAAGGAACACACAGTGGATATTCTAATGCTGTATGTGTGAAAGGAAGCAATAATTAGGATTGCTGATTATTCCTGAAGGATTCTACTAGGGACACAAGAACCAGACTGGTTTATTTTCTTCTCTGGAGCATTCCAGGCTGGTTCTGTTCCAGCCATGGGTGAAGGTTAAGAGTCTCTGTGTCTTGTAACAGAGGCAAGAATGGCTGCAGGACATCCTCACAGCACTGCCCAAGCCAACCTGGCTGATTTGGGGTCTCTATAGCATGCACAGCTCTCATTGCTTATGGGACCGCCATGAGGGAAACACAGAACTTCATTTTCTTTCACAAGGTGTTGGGCAGAAAAGTTTAACCAACACTGACTCTACTAGTAACACTTTAACTTGTTATGGGAACTTTAAAAAGTCTGATTTATTTGTTTACAAAACAGGGAGATAGTTTGCTTCTCTACTTCCTAGGAGGATTTTTGATAATCAAATTATTTAACATACATAGGAAAAAGCCCTGGAAATTGGAAACTTTCTATACAAGTGTTTGTACTCCTGTGAACTTGGTATTGAGGATTGTAAGAAGTTGCAGACAATAGGGCTGCTTAAGTAAGAGGAGGAAGTGCTCATGAATTACTTATGCACTTCAATTTTTTTGTGATCTTCTCTTAAATATAAAGGGTAGCCATTCGTCACTCACCGGACAAGTCTCTTTCTAAGTACTATGTCTCTCAAAAAGCCCCAGGTCCATTACTGTCAAGAACTGAATTGAAAAAATACATGTAACAATCATTAAGTTCTTAATGCACACAAACCCACAGAGGGTCTTTTCTTTCAGTAACCCAGCTCTAGGATTTTTTTAGATCACTAGTTATCTATTGAATACGCAACATATATTGGCTACTAAACCAGAAGTTACATAGGTAATCTTTATACAAGTTGATTTTCTTTCCATTGTATTTTTCTTTCTGCAGGCAGACATGTATTTACTTGGATGAAGACACAATTACTAACGTGCAGTATATGTTTTTTCGCACATTCTAAGAGGTTGAGTGAAAAAGTTTATGCAAATATACTGCTCTTCCTTGTGGAAACAATCCCCTATGATATGATCAGATTTTTCCCGGAGCTTGATATTCCCTGTCCTTAAAAGGACAAAATTCTCTCTGTCCTCCAGAAATCCGCCTAGCCCAAACTAAAATGCGACGCTATGTTATTTATCAGCTGGGAGGGAGCTGCACAATTGGCCTTCTCCCCAGGTTTCCTTAAGGCAGAAAACTCTATTTGCATCCCCGTACTAGTGATGGGCAACCATCAAGTTTCAAAGAAGCATCTGGACTGCGGACCCAGTCAGTTACCTAACAGTGCGAGAAATTTATCGAATTTAGGTAAAAGCAAATGGCAACTAGCCCTCCAAGGTCGGCTCACGGGACTGGGAGAGAGTGAGGAAAGAACGCCCGGGGCATTGCCCCGTCGGGCTGCTCGTACTAGGAAGCCCTGCAGCCCGGGATTTTGTCCCTCCCAGATTTCTGAGCCAACGTGCGGTCGCTCCGCACTGCAGCCCGAGCCAATTGCAAAGGACCTAAACCAAGTCCAGCCCAGCGGAAGGAACGGTTTCAGAATTGTTTGTTTCTTGCTCTTGCCCTTCCTTGCTCTTGTTTTTTATTCTCTCTGGTGTTTGACGGAACAACTCCCCAGAAGCAATTATTGTGACTGGCAGAAGAAAACAACACAAAAGCTAGCGGCAACCGACAGGATGAAATTCTTTCTGCAGTGCCTCCTGCTTCTGCCCTTACTGATCGTCTTCACCGTAGAGTCTCTACTGAAGCTTTTTATTCCCAAGAAGAGAAAATCAGTCACCGGAGAAATTGTGTTGATTACCGGAGCTGGGCATGGAATTGGGAGACTGACGGCCTATGAATTTGCCAAACTTAAAAGCAAACTGGTTCTGTGGGATATAAACAAGGTAATAGTGCTTTTGTGTTTTACTTCCTGACACCTTTAATCTGTAAGCACGTATGCATTTTGCAGACAGCAACGCCTTACAGCATCTCTGTAGAGTAGGTCGAAAAATTACTATTGCCGTTTTATAGGGGGAAAACTTGGATTGATTGATGTGTTTATGATCACATGATAAACGGATCTAGAAGATAGAAGGTTCCCAGTTACTGCCCATTAACTAATTTGACATTGTAAATTTAGCCTCACTTTTGGTTTGAAAATAATTTGTAGTCTCCTGAACCTGATTTCTTAGGTTCATCTATCTTAATCATACAGAAAAAGTAATAGTTTTAGCTAGTATATTAAAAGAGGAAGAGTTTTGTTCCTATTAAGAAAAACAATCCTACTTGCAGTTACTGAGGTGAGCTTAAAAGATATTCAACAGAAAGCAACATTGCTGTGCCATAGTAATTGCCAACAGTAAAATTTTAAATCATCTCTTAGTTAAAAAATAATAACAAAGAAAAAATCTTCAGTGTAATATTTTAGCAGAATAGGTATAGGCTTAAGGAAGAGAGAAGGACTTAGAATCTTACCTTTTATTTGGTCAGTGGTTGATTGATGAAGAGGTTTCCAGGAGGCACCTGACACCCAATACCCAGTTTGTCCAAACTTTTCTCTGACTCAGAGTGAAGTGCATTTACCTAATAAATATTTATTGGACACACCTCTCTGCCAGGCACTGTTCTGATGCAGAACTGAGGATATAGCAGCGAAGAAAACATGAACCTCATGAGCTAGGGACAATAAATAAGACAGGCTCTAAGAAAATATGCAATGTTGGGTGGTGATAAGTACAGGGGAAAAAGTATCATATGAAAGGAGATGGGGACTCTGTATGGTGGGTGGACAGGTGTGAGAGAGTTGATTTTACACAGAAGGCCTCAATGAGATGGATATGACCATTGAGTCAAGAACAGAAGAGGCTGAGGGTATAGTGAGCCCCTCACACATCTCCGCAGAGAGGGAGCAGCAAATGCAGAGCCTGGCACAGAGTGAGGGAAGGGAGCGAAATAATTAAAAAGGTCTAGATCTGTGCTGTCCAAATACATGTAGGCAGTAGCCATTAGCCACCTGTGGCTATTGAACATTTGAAATGTGGCTTGTCTGAATTGACATATGGTGTAAATTTCCGTGGGATTTCAAAGACTCGGTATGAAAAAAGGAATGTAGAATATCTTATAAATAACTACTCTTTGGATTACATGTTGAAATGATATTTCATAATAATAAATTTCAGATATTTCAAATATTTTGGATATATTAAAATATACTACTAAATTTAAAAAATGTTTAATTTGACTACTAGAAAAATTAATATATATATATAGGGCTTGCATTTTATTTCTGTGGGACAATGCTGGTCTTGAGACTTAAGGAACAGTGTCTCCCGATCATAAAGATTCCTCTAGGATACTCACTGTGCTTCATTCAGCTTTTCCTGGGAGAGCCAGTGGCAGGTCTGAGCCAGTTTGTATTGAAGAGGTTCCTCCAGCCGCTGGGTTGCAGGGAAAGCAGTTGGAAACTAGTGTGATAATCCAGGTAAGAGATGATGCAGGCTTGGCAGAACAGTGGAACTGGCCCGAAAATTAAGGATGAGGTAGTGAATTTTTATTATGCTAAATTCATTTAATTTAAATAATCCACTGTTTATTTTGAGATGATGCCCTTACTATTTTTTGTGGATAATATATGTATATTGGTTAATGAAATTACAATGATAGTTGCTGTGTTTGTTTTTAATGTCCTTATTTGGTCAAATAAAAGGCTGGCAGTCCTCATTCAGTATATACACCCCAGTCAACTTTTCTTGGAATTGTACAGATTTAAAAATTATAAAAGTCTGAGAACCACTATACCTGCACTATGCCTGATTGGGGAAGGGGAGTAGGGTGGAAACTTCAAGAAGTCCAGGCAGCAGAACCTAGAGATGTAAAACTCTTGGACTAGAAGATATGTGGAGAATGAGTGAGAAAGTGAAGTTGAGTTAAGACGGATCAAGCTGGAATGGCAGGGAGGGACCAGATCAAATAATTCTTTTCACCTAGGGTGCAAAGACAAATTGTCCCCAGAGAAAATGGCTCAGATTAACTCAAGCAGCAAGGAGAGCAGTGTCCAAATACAATCATCTCTGGATGTCAAGGATGGACGTCTCCCTGTTCACTATGAAGGCTACAGAAAAGGAACATGAATTTAGGAGAGACTGGTGGTGGCTTCAGCTTTGTTATTCTACTGAGACTGATGCCATGAATTATTCATTCTGTTTTGTATAGATAATCCCCTGTTTCTTGATCATTCTCACTCCCATGCCTGGTTAGATAAATTCAGAAAGATAAATTTACAGTTAGTGGAGGGCACATAGTACATGCTGAAAAAGCACTTATTGGATGGAAAAGTGAATTAATGAATAATTAGGGAAACATAATGGAAGATCTCAGAAAAACATTTAGATTTTTTGTAATCTAGGTAATGGGCAAAAAGTTTTAGTTGTGGGGATAGAGAGCAAAGAATGATAAGTAAAGATCAAAGGAGAGCCCAGGATTAAAATTTGAAACTGAATCCAGCACACTGGGAAAAAAGTTAACAAAGAAGATCTTAAAGAATGATGAGCAATTCCATTGTGCTGAGAAAATTTTTAAAGGCGGAATCCATTCTCTCCTGAAGGTCTGCTTATTTTTTATTTCTTATCAAATCAATATGGAAACTGTATAAAATTTTTCCTGGCAGAATTTAGAACTTAAATTTGTTGCGCAGTTCAGAGGATGTGGAAAGCAGACCCTAGTCCTAAGTTCAGAGGACCAAGCAAATAGCAACAGCAGGACTGCAGATGTGAAGGACGAACAGCTTTACCTCTACATGCTCAGTCGTTTGACACAGAAAGTCAGCCATTAATAAGCAAATCTCTGAGAATGGAATAAGTAGTAAATGGTTTTTTATTATAAAATTTGTTCCAAATAAGGACTGAGTTTCATAAAGATAAGACCCAAAGAATCAGTACAATATACTTTTAAAAAATTGTTATTGTGGTAATAATATATATATATATATTCATTTCAGGCATTTTTAAGTGTACAGGTCAGTGGCATTAAGTGCATTCACATTGTTACACCGGACTTCTACGTCCTGAACTTTGTCATCATCCCAAACTGAGCTTTGTACCCATTAAACAATTATTACTCATTCCCCTTCCCCCAGTCCCTGGAAACCACTATTCTACTTTCTGTGTCTCTCTGATTGACTACCTAAATTCAGTACTTACATACTGGAATTTTGCAATGTTTGTCCTTTTGTATCTGGCTTATTTCATTTCACTTAATATCCTCAGGGTTCATCCACATTGTAGCATGTGTCAGAATTTTCCTTTTGAAGGCTGGATAATATTCCATTGTGTGTATATACCACATTATTAAAAATATACTTTTAAAGGAAGTGCTAAGAGGTGCTTATTAGGTACAGGAGGACAACATAAGATTCACGTGGATGTTTTGATGGTCCTAGGGGAATAAGGGCTCCTTACCAGAGTGTACTGCATTTTGTAGGGGAGATTTCAGCCAAGGGAAAATACCCTATTTTCTTTTACTGCCCCAATGAGGTCAACATGCAAACTGTTAGTTTTTTCCATGACTGTTCAGACTTGGGTTTTCTGCAAAAGCAGTTGTTGTTTACTAGCAAATTTGCACACTAGTGTTCTGTTTTATCATTTTCTCTGCAGATAAATGTAAGCTCTCTTACTGCATTTACTGTGGGAAACATGTCTGCTTCTCCATTAGTTAATTTTTTGGCTTGCAGGGTTCACAGACTAAGCCTCAATTCAAGGTATTATTTGAGATATCCTTTAAAATAAAAAAGCTAAAAAATTGGTAAAAAGCAAGTCAACAAACAAGCAAAAATAGAAACAAAAAATAAAAACAGAAACCCAAGGTCTGATCCTAAATTTAAGATGACTCAAAAGCAGTGCCCCCAGCTGGGCTCATCATTCCTTTTCTCAAATCTGCTCTCTCCTTGTGTTCTCCTCCTGGTATGTGGCCAGCTACCAAAACTAAAGAGCAAGGAGGTCAGCTTTGGTTCCTGCCTGTGCTCCTCATCCAGTCACCAAGTCCTGCTGACTTTGCCTCCTAAAGATAAATTTTAAAGATTATTCTCTTCTCCACATTTTTTTCTTCTCATGCCACAATTCAAACTTGGTCATCTCTTGCCTGATCACTGTAACTGCTTCCTAATTTTTCTGTCTTCATCCAGTGTTGACCCCTAAACTCTGCCCTCCATGCATTAGGAAGAGTAATCAATACAACACACAGATCTGATTCTGTGAGTTAATCAGTGGCTCCCCACCAACTTTTTGGATAAAACTTAACGTGGCTTAAAATGCCCTTTAATCGGGACTCCTGCTGGCCTTGACCTTTATGACCCAGCATCCCCAGTCGGCTGGTGCTGCTTTCCCACAGGATGTCTCTCCTTCCTGTCCCTTTGCTTGCTCTCTGCCTGGCATGTGCTGTCCCCTCTCCTTACCCAGCTGTTCTACTTACACTTAAGACCTAACTCAGGTGCCTCTTCTACTAGAATTGTACTGCATGCTGCTGCTCTGTGTTCCCCTAACTGTATATAGCTATATTACTATACTTAGTACAAACATATTAATTTGAACCAGATGTAACTGCCAATATTCAATCCTTTATTCTGAAACAATGGCAATTCCCTACCTAAATATTATGCTTATTTTATGTTTGTTTCTGCAACACTCTGAGCTTGCTATAGTCAGAACTCTTTCTCATTAATCTTTGTGCCCACAAGGGTCTTTTGAGCACCATAAATACAACCTACACATTGAAGTGTTGGAGGAATGAGTGAATGAAGGAACTGTGAATAAAGTTAACTGTGGTTAACTCCTGATTTATTTTGCAGCCCCAAAATTGATGTCCATTAGTAGTTTTTAGTGACAAAAAAAAAGCTTAATGGTATTTTTTAATACCTCATGTGGAATACACACACATACATACATTTGCAAAATATGTAAAATCCATGAATACAAAATTAGTATTCTAAGATACTTTGCTTGCTTTGAATTTAGTTCCAAGTAACATAAGCTAGTCAAAGCACTGAGAGTAAAGTATGCCTCTATCTCTGCCAAAAATACGTCAGCTAAATTCTTGCCCAATCCTTGTTCAAAGAATCTGCCTACCATTAATTATTTTCAGCTGTTGATATAAAATATGCTCATGTTATTTTCTTTGTTGGCCTTGCCCTTTGTGTTGCTCTTCATAGCATGGAATTGAGGAAACAGCTGCTGAATGCAGGAGACTGGGTGCAAAGGCCCATGCCTTTGTGGTAGACTGCAGTAACCGAGAAGATATTTACAGCTGCGCAAAGCAGGTGAGATTTTACGTGTGGTTAGAATTATATCGTGTTCAAGCTGAGAAGGATTTTGGAAATGACCCAGTCATGATGCAGAGTAACAGAAGTTTGGCAATTTGCCCAGGGTTGTACAGCCGGATAGTGACAGACCCAGAACTAGAACCTAGAACTGAAGTTCCCAGACTTCAGTGTGTTCCAGAATCTTCCAGGAAGCTTACTGAAAAATAGGTACCCAGAGGTTTTCTTTCAGTAGGTCAAGGCCTGGGCCTAGAAATCTGTGTGCTTAGAACCGTGCGTACCCACACCTCAGCCATCTGAAGCTGATACAGGTCAGTACTTGGAAGACACCGGCAGGGTCTTCTGAAATCTACTCAGAGAACTGGGCTGGGAAGTTAGGGTAAACCTGACTTTATCAGGCATTGATCATAAATAGATCTATATTTCTATAAAGCATTATTTTCCTTTGTATATAACTGAGACGTGCTATGTATAGTGGAGTTTTACTCTGAACACATTCATACTTGTACTTGGTAACTAAATACTGTAATGGTAAAAAGGTCAGTAGAATTACCTAAGCAAATTCCTTAAAATAGACATTCTTGGACTGTAACCCCTGGGTCTTCTGGTTCACTACAATATGAAGATTTTTCAGCTAGACTTGAGAACCTCCTTGTTAGGGAATCTTAGATCAAGGGCATTTTTAACTTGTTATTAAATTGTAATCGTATATTTCAAATTGATGCCTCTATTATTGGTGAGGCCTGAGCTAAGTCAAAAGAATAAGTAGGATTGTCCAAGTCAGTGGTGAGAAATCGCTTTCCTGAAAGAGGGTACAATAAGAGCAAGGCTTGTAAGCAAGAAACATCTGTACTTAACAGTATCTGTTTTACCTAAATCAGCCGTGATTTTCCTTCATAGATATGTGCATTCTTCCAGGGAATTCTGGCTATGTCCCTGCATGTCACTTCAACTCTCTGTGCCTGAGTTTCCTCAGTTATAAAATGTGGGTAACAGCAGTGCCTAACTCACAGGGCTCTTATGAGGATTAGGTGAACTAATGAGGTGAAGTTCTTAGAACAGTATCTGGCATGCAGTAATCACTTTGTAAGAATTAGTTATTAGTATTTTATTATAAATGCCAATATTATCTATAAAATTTTGTTATTAGTCATTATTAGGGGGATCTACTAGCCTAGTATCCTGTTACCTAAATAGAAAATGTTCATTTCTAGAATCATCTGCGAATGGGCTTTTCTGGAAAACATAATTTTATTATTTGAAGCTATTCCATGTATTTTAACCATAGTAGGGTTTTTTTTTTGGTATCATTAATATGCAATTACATGAGCAACATTGTGGTTACTAAATTTCCCCCATTATCAAGTCCCCACACATGCCCCATTACAGTCACTGTCCATTCGCGTAGTAAGATGCTATGGAGTCACTACTTGTCTTCTCTGTGCTATACTGCCTTCCCCAGGCCCACCTTACATTATGTGTGCTAATTGTAATGCCTCTTATTCCCCTTATCCCTCCCTTAACCATAGTGTTTTTACTGAAATTTTTCTAAGATAAACTATATGCTCACACTGAGTATACACAATGAATGACCTGTGATTGTTAGATATTTTGATGCGGTTATTTTGGTATCAGGATATTTTTATACACCTAAACAATTAAACGTATGGCCTGTTTTCACTATTAAGAAAGGTGTAAACCATACATTCACATCCTAGGGAGATGATAGGTGACATTGAGGAGCTCAAGGATGAAGGAAGGACCAAGGGTGTCTGGGCAAATTGTTTGGCAATATAAAACAGTAATTTATATTTTGAGTCATTCATTTGGAGACAATACATCAGCTTTATCAATTCAATCACATAAAAGGTCCTGTTTTTCTCAATAACTTAGGAACATTATTCTAAACAACAGTATTCATCTTGGGCTAGAGATGTGGATATAATACAGATAGTGTTGATCAAGGGCCAAATAACTTCACTTGACTCTTTAATAATTTAAATTAACCTGATAAAATTAAGTTTTGGCTGACAGCCTTTAGTGACGGCACACCGATGTCCTACTGGGATGCTGACAGGTTTTTCCTTTGCGTTTGAGGTTTGTGGCTTCTCTTAGGCTCTGAGGTCCCAAGGTCTGGGAGAGTCCCAGCTACATGTGGCCTTTAGTGGCTGTGTGATCTTGGACAAGAAACTTGGCTGTTCTAAGTTTCATGTTTCTCATCTTTAAAGTGAGCATACTGAGTTGCTAGCTCATAGAATTGTTGTGAGAATTAAGTGAGAAAGCTTTTAATAGGCTATTCGCCACCGCTCTCAGTCGCCCAACACACGACAGCACTAATTAAATAATGATAATTCTAGTTGGCTTTTATTTGCACCACAATGCATAACAAAATGCATAGTTACTCTAGAGTCCACCCACCAAGAAGGTTAGATACTCAAAGAACTGTAAAAATATTGAGTAAGACATTCTGGCATCGCCAGCCCTGAAGCCCACAGCCCCTTGGCCTCCTGTGCCATCCTGTCCAACAGAGAACAGTTGATGAGTGAAAGAATGGAGCAACCACAAAAATAAAGACAGAGAAAATGTGGCCAGCTTAATGGTATAATCAGTTTTACATAGTTTCCCATAGTAGTCCCTGCAGTTGCCAATGAATTTAACTTTTTTTTCTGCTTACCTTTGAAAGTACTATTTAAAAAAATAAATGTTGCTTATTTGTCACTTAGTTTTTCTTAGCCAAATGCCTCCTGGGCTATAATCAATAGAGCAAAGTCAAGAGACTGAATTGCAGAGGAAATTTTATACCTATAGATTTGTAGGTGAGCTTCTTTTGAAATAAAGTACCTGAAATTAAAAGGTTCTTTTTTTCCATGTTGGCACATAGATTACAAATTTGTTTTTTTCCAAGTCTAATAGAAAAACACTTCTTTAATAGTCATTGCATGCAAATCTACCCCCCTACTTCTTAATGATACAAATACTTTTCTTATTTAATTTTTAAAGGTGCAGGCAGAAATTGGAGATGTTAGTATTTTAATAAATAATGCTGGTGTAGTCTACACATCGGATTTGTTTGCTACACAAGACCCTCAGATTGAAAAGACGTTTGAAGTTAATGTGCTTGCACATTTCTGGGTAAGTATGATTTCCCTTTTGTAAAATCCAAATATTAAATTTAAGAACTTCTAGCAGTCATAAGGACATATCAAGTCAATACTGAAGTTTTCTCCAGATACCAAGAGATCATTTTTCATGCTACAACCAAATCTCATCAATTCTTCTTCTCCCTCCTCAAAAAGTATTAACAATGTTAATTAACTAATTAATAATAAACATCAGGTGTTATGTGTGTTTGGGTTCTCAGTCAGATCCTCATGTCTCTATGTGATCCTGTTTAGAGTTGAAGGAAGGGATTATGGGTCAACCGAATTATCTTCTGTGATTCTATAAAAGGTGAACCCAGTTTGCTTTCACATGCCCATGTGACCCAGACCTCATGTTATTTCCTGGCCCCAAAGTTGTAAACATTATTATGACTCACTGTTCAGTCTTAAATAATAAATAAGGGGTCATTGGGGGGCAGTAAGTAGGAAAAGGAAGAGGGAGGAAAGAGAAAGGGTGTGTTTCTGAAGAGTCCAAATACTGTCCAAATAGCCAGTTCCTAAAAGAGTCCCCCAAAGTTTTCCTGACTGTGACTCTGGGATGAGTAATCTCAAAAGAATATTGGAATTGGTGAAAGTAAAATATTATTTAATGTCAATTTTCCCAAGTTTTTGGCATCTGTCTTTGTATTTTTATGACTTACAAGTTTATCTTTCTGCATCCGTTAGAACATAGGTTATTGTCTTGTTGCTGAATCCCAATCATATAATAGTGCTCAATACATTTTTATTGCATGAGTCACTCAATGACTGCTGAAGATTGCTGTGCACTTCACTATTTTGATGGCATAACCATACTATTTTCTAACAGTTTCACATTAAATGTAAATTATTTTGATAACTCTTAATTATTATACTGATTCATTACACCTGTATCCAAGATGATAGAAGACATCAATGACAAAAAGTGGAGAATTGGGGTCATAAGAATTTCACAATTTAAATGACATGGGTTCGCAAAGTTTTCAATATCCAATATCCACTGATTGGTTTAGTTTGTCTAATCTAGGCACCCTATACAATTGCCCCATGTTGCCACACTGGGTGATTAATCTAGGTTTTTTCATTTATGTAGGAACAATATTAACAAAATATATCTTTGTTTCAAAATATTCCCAGTAGGTCTCCTAATCAGAAATAACAGTATTTTTTTCTCTCTTAATAAAAACTATTCCTAGACTACAAAGGCGTTTCTTCCAGCAATGATGAATAATAATCATGGCCATATCGTCACTGTGGCTTCAGCAGCTGGGCATACTGTGGTCCCCTTCCTACTGGCTTATTGGTAAGTGAACGTGTGTTTCCATCATTGTCTTCTATGCTTAATTTGTGTGTGATTTCTTACCCTGTCTAATGAGAACTATAGACTTGAAGTTGCTAAAATGGGCAGAAAGTAGCACGAAGTCTCTTGTACAACAGCACTCAAACCATTAATCCCCTCCTAGGTTGACCATTCAAGATGTGGCTACAGGGAAATTATCCAGTTAGAAGCCAAGTGCTTAAAGCATTTCTCATTCCATTTAGCAGCAAGGAATTATAAAGCAAGAATAATACTTTTGTACCATGAACAAAAGTTAATAACTTTCAGTAAAGTAATTTTGTGGAAACAAAACAGTGTAAAGAAAAAGAGTATAATCTTGGACTCCAAATGTTAAAAGCATCTGAACAATGGAATTGTTGTAAAAAAAGGAAGTATAATCGTTTTCTGTTTAAAAATACATGCCTTGCAATAATTAAAGAACTTACATAGCAAGCAGAGCACAGAAGTGGTATGTTCCACTGTATGCTGTAAAGAATTGGTCAGTGAGGCCACCAGAGCCAAGGTAATCCTACTGGTTGTACACACCCTGAAAGTTGTTGGCCATTTCTATATTTTAGTAAATAATAGCTCTTAAAATGTTGAATTATAATTATGCAAATAAATATGAATACACATGATGCTCAATTTTGTTTTCTACCATAGTACTCTTTTAGAATAAAGTATCTAAACTGTAGAAACAACATACATGTAGTTTTATATGTAGCCATAGATATGTGTATAAATATATGCAATAGGCATAGATGGGTGGGTAACTTGTTTTTATATAAATGTGTGTATGTGTATATTGAGTTTTAAAAGTGTGCAAGGATATTACCAAACTGATTTATTCTAATCATACCTAGAGAGCTAGAGAGTGGTTATTCTTTGGTAATGGCAAGATAAATAATTTTCTTTTCTTTTTTTTCATCTCCTTCCTTCCTTCCTTCCTTCCTTCCTTCCTTCCTTCCTTCCTTCCTTCCTTCCTTCTGTCCTTCCTTCCTGACCATGTATTTGTTTCTAGTTAAAAAAGTAAAATATTCCTTCCTTCCTTCTGTCCTTCCTTCCTGACCATGTATTTGTTTCTAGTTAAAAAAGTAAATACAGTCTTCCATTAAGTTATTGTTTTTTTTAAAAGAGATCAGATAACCATTGCAGCAGTCACAGAACAGACCTATGGTGTCCATATTGTGTATTATCTCTTTCAGAGCCAGTTTAAGTCAGGCAATTAGCCCCACTAGCCATCAAAAGCTAATACAGTTTGGCACTTCTCTCACTTCCTGGATGAAAGATGGTTGCCGGTGCGGCCGCTAGGTTACTGCATGACATTCCCCTCCCCTGCCAGTTGTTAGTCCCCAGGCACAAGGCAAACAAAGAGAATCAGAGTCCAACATAGTTATGAGTGATATCACACTTTCTGCTTCCCTTTGCCATAGTGCATACTAGAGCTCATTTTATTTTGATTTGATTCTACTCCACTGAGTGTTCAGCAGCGACAACCAAGAAAAAACATGCTTTGTGTGAGAAACATTTATTTTGGTGACTGGTGGTGGTGCTTTCAGCAGAAGTAAAGGTTCTCATCAAGGGTTGTCAGAGCAGGTGTGATGCGCCCAGTTGTGGAGACTGTGCCCTACATAGTCCTAGGGTGCACTGTTCACATGCAGATCCTCTCAAACTTGAATGCTTTTCCAGCAGATGGCAGGGAAGTAGTGTGAGAAGAGAAGTAGTTTTTTCTAATTCACACAGTTGCCCTTTGGGCTAGAAGGCAGGGTTGCAGCCACACAAGCGGTTCGTGCATTTTCAGCCTTGGGACAGATCTGCGGTTTGCCTGCCCTTACAGAACTCCTCCTGGGTTCTCAGCTCTCATGGGCCTGAGCTGCTGCAGTCTGTGGTCCTTACTGACCACAATTATCTTCAAGTTGTGTGGCTCTCTGGGTTTTGCTCAGCATCCAGTCAACGGTAGAAAGTTCCAGAGGGACACACTGAAGGATTCTCCCAGCAGAAAGCAATGTTTATCAGTGTTGTTACGAACAATTGGGCAATTAAATTAAGATACTGGTTTTTAAAACATAAACTCTTTTATTGTAGTATGACATACATTTATAAAAATGAACAAATCATAAGCTCAATTATAAGTTACATCTATTGAGTTACATCCAAAGTGGACACATCTATACAGCCACCATGCAGGAAAAAATAGAACATTACAAGACGCAACAAGGTTCTTTGAGAACTCTTCCCAATCACCAATCCCTCTTTCCTTCCCACAGGTAACCCTCTGTTGACTTGTAATGCCTTAAATTAATTTTGTCTGGTTTTGATCTTTATATACTGTTTATGAACATATGGGTTGTTTCCAGCATAGGGTTATTATGACTAATGATGTTATGAATCTTGACTTAATCACTGACTAACTTTAGGTGACCTTTGGCAAGTCATTCAACTTCTCTATGATTCATTTTCCTCATCCATAAAACAGGCTAATAATATCAACTCACTCACTCATCAGGATGCTGTAAAGTTCAAATCATATGTAATGCACTTAGCATAGAATCTGGAATCCTGCAAGTGTGCAATAACAGGAGGGCACCTAACAATATTACCTTCCAATTCCAATTCCACTTCCCTGTATTCGTACAACTAGTAAGGTTCCCCTTCTCTCTTCGGCAGCCAGAATGTGTTGTCCCAGTGGAATGGCTCACCTGTGCCCTAGCACCTGACTGGCTGACTGGTAGAATGAGTGAGAGGGGACCTAGCGTCACCATTCCTTTCCTCATAATCGAGTCCTCAGCTGTCACTGTCCTGAGTTACAGCCACGGCAAAAGAATCTCCTATAGCTTTTATCACCTATATTAGAATAAAAATTTCAATTTCTTTTGGAGTTACAGTTCAACAGTTTTAATGATTAATGTGAAAAATTCAATTAAGGCAAAAGGACTTGATTCCATGTGAGGGAGATTAATCTTTTGATTCTGTTCTAAAAAATTTTTTGCTGCTTACTCAGCATGTTGTCCAAAACTATCTTAATTTTAAAAAGAAAACAATTAGGGTGCCACAAAACTCTGGAAATATATTTTGTCACCTCAAATAGCCAATTTAAAAACATGATAGTCACGAGTAGGGGCAGAGTATATGGCAAAATTGATCACCAGCTTGAAATGCTATTTAAAAGAATCATTTGGAATAAGAAATATTAACTCATATTATTAATAATAAGAAGAAATTTGGTGTACTGTTACCAAGCACCAAAAATAATCCACTCACTATTAGCTTTCATATATATGTATCTAAAAACAAATTCACCCTGAAGTTCAAAAATGTAAAATTTCTTTAACACACTCAGGATCATTAACTCTGAGTTTTAATATATACCTGATTTTGTGAACTTTTGGTTCACTTATGAAAAATCAAAAAATATAGTTTAGTAAGAGAAAAAAAGAAAATTTACTGATGATCTTGCCATGCAGAAATAACCATGGTAAGCATTTGGTACAATTTTTAGAACATTTTAAATACAGCTATCTAGTCATGCATTAAAAAAAAAATCTGGCATAAATAATCTTGCTGTTTTTTGATTAAAAATAAACATTTGTATGTTAATAAATACATATGTACAACATCATTTTCAGTTCCTGCATGGTATGACACTGAACATGTGCCGCTATTTATTCAATTTACCCATTAGTGTGGGTAATTTGTTTGTCAGGACTCTTTCATTTGCAAGGAACACAAAACTTAGATGGCCCCAGACCAAAAGAGGAATTTTTTGGCTCTGCAATAAAGTCTCAGGCAGGCTCTCCTCCTCTGTTGGCAAGGTAGCTAGCTACCAGCGGTTCTGGAGTAAAACCCTTCCAACTCCAAGACTAGCAGGTGGGGGAAAAGCCATGACTCCCCAGTAATGCCTTAAACATTCTAGTTCTGGAGTGTACTTTAACCAAACCAGCCTGGATCCAACCACTGGATGGGGAGGGGAAGAGGGAATGTTACTTGGCAAAATCAGAGGCAGGCAGAATAAGGGAGCATGGACAAAAACAACAGCTGTCCACTACAGACATTTAACATTGTTTCCAGCTGTTTGCCTTCATGAACTGTATACCCCAGAGACTATCCTGGAATATAGTACTTTAAAAACATGATTGATTATTTACTTTAGTTAAATACTTAAAAGAGAAATTACTAGATGTAAGAGCATATTTTTAATGAATTTTATACCTTTTGCCACATTGCCTTGCAGAAAAGGCTACCAATTAACCTGGCACAGCTTTGGAAAATAGCTGTGGGACATTCTTTCTCACTTTTTTCTTTTTAAACTTAGACATATATTGAAGGCTTAAAAAGAAAAGATTGATAGTTCAATGACATAAAATGAAAATATTCTGTATGTTGAGAAACTCTTCAAACAAATAAAAATTCCCTTATATCCTCAACCTTTCTGCTAAGTAAAAATTCTATCTTATTTTACTCCTGAAATAAAACATTTTTGTATCCATGCTTAATTGGTATTTTAATTTTGCAAATCTTCTGCTAATATACTTTAGCTGTTTATCCATTAGAGTATTGTCTTATTCATTTATATTATGCCATATATTAACCCTTATCCTTGTTTTATGTATTGATAATGCTTTATCAGTTTGTCCGTTACTTCTTAACTTGGTTGGGACT
The DNA here is from genome assembly GCF_040802235.1 of Manis javanica. Lineage (NCBI taxonomy): Eukaryota > Metazoa > Chordata > Mammalia > Pholidota > Manidae > Manis > Manis javanica. Next base: position 102,284,692 of record NC_133160.1, read on the forward strand.
TAATAAAGTTTAGCGTTTACCGTTCAGAGGCCTGATTTATTGCCCCAGTTTAAAGCCTGGTTCTACCACTTGGTTTTATGTCCTTGGGCAAGTCCTATACCCTGTTGGGGGAGGTCATCGAGAAGACATTAACAGCAGTTGACCCACAAGCTGGTCCCAGGCAATCAGAGGCTCCCTTGGAATGTGCATTGAGTTTGCCTTCCCCTCTCCCAGGAGCTGACCCAAGGTACAACCTTGAGAAAGGAATACAGTGTTGAGATCATATGGACGGTATACATGACTGAACCCGGTTAAAGCCTTCATAAATGTTATGATCTCACTGACAGGTGCAGAGATCTAGTCTTATACCGCCCAAGCAAGCCTCCTAAGTAAGATCCCTTGCTTACCTAACCTGCCACCTGCCAGTGCAGAGTGGCTAGCCTTGTTCTATGGTCTATCTCCACCCTGTGTACAGGGGCCAGTTTCAGATTACACCCGGGAAGCTCCCAAGATTTCCAACCAACAAACCCCTATGCTTTAGTTTCCTTTTTGGTAAATGGAGATCATAATAATATCTATTTCAGAGCTGTGAGGATTACATGAAATAATAAATCTCAATAATCGAGGACAGTGTCTAGTGTATAGTAATCAATTTCAGATATGATTATTTTTGTATTGTTTTCCAAGATACAGAAGATTTACATTTTATATAATTGAGTATAGCAATCTTTCTTTTAAATCTTCAGTAGATGTCTAAACTTTAAAAAAAAACTGAAAGAACTTTCCACAGCTTTGCATTTCTCAAAGCACCAGTTAATTGGCAAGAATTTACAACTACCTTATGTAATTGCTAATCCATATAGACTTACAGAAAAACAATCTACTTGGTAACTAATGCCACTGAATTGCACTCTTAAAAATGCTTAAAATGGCAAATTTTATATATGTTTTTGTACAATGTAAAAAAGTAATGTGATGTTCGAAAAATCATTGATCTGTATACTTTACATGGGTGAATTACATGGTACATGGATTCTTATCTCAATAAAGTTGTTTTTCAAAAAAATCTAAGTGGGAAAATAATATCTGCTTATAATATGATTGGTTTTCCTTTTCTTTCCAAATGAAGGAGCTATGACAATAAGAATTGCTTTTCATTTTGATTCATTCGACAAACATTTATTGAGCACCTATTATAAGTCAAGCACTGTGCCAGGCACTGAGGATTCATTAGAGACCAAAACAGTCATGGAGCTTACTAAAGGTATGATGGACAGATGTTTAAAAAATCCACCCAAATCAATATTTAATCACAAATCAAAGATGTGCTGTCATAGAAAACTGAAGATACATAATGGGGGAGATCATTTATAGACTAGCTGTCAAGAAAGGCCTCCTGAGGAAGTCAAGCTGAGACTTAAAGGAAGAATAGGACTTATCCAGGAGAAATTTCCCAAAAATTCCATGGACATATTATAGTAAATAAGGAACAGCCTACAGAAACATTAAATTTTATGGAAGTAGTGACAACAAAAACAGCCCACCAATTTTCCTAATAAGACATCTAAACCTACTCAGTTCTCACTCTGATAAATGGTGCTGGGATGTAGTAAATGTTCTTTGTCAGTGCTTCTTAGACTTCATGTGCCTGTAAATTTACCTGAGGATCTTCTAAATGCAGGTGCTGATTGAGCAGGTCTGGCCTGAGGCCTGACTCAGGTGATGCCCCTACCTGCCGGCAGAGGACCACACTTCACTAAGGGGAACAGATACCTGTATTTAAAAGACAATTATTTTTTTAAATCTTTTTTGAATCACTGTGTGAGCTCTCTCTGTTTATTTTCAGTTCAAGCAAGTTTGCTGCTGTTGGGTTTCATAGAGCTCTGACTGCAGAACTGGCTGCCTTAGGAAAACCTGGAGTCAAGACGACGTGTCTCTGCCCTAATTTCATAAACACTGGCTTCATCAAAAACCCACGTACCAGGTAAGATGAGACAGAAATGGAGACAACAGGACTGGTGATTGCTGTGAATACCAGCCATTCTGTAGGGTATTCTAAACACTTTAATCCTTAAAGTACCTGATATCAGTGCCCTTAGCTCATCTCAATTTCAGCTTCTGTAGATTATGAGAAAACAGACGGAGAAACAAAGAGAGCAAGAGAATGTATATGAATACAAATATGAAAGACACAGGTGAACTTGCTGATCCTCCCTTATTCTTCCTGAGTAGTGGTATGCATACGTTTCACCAGGAGAATTTGGGAGCCACATAAGCCTCCCACCCCCTGAGATGTTGTTTTTGTTGGGTTTGCTTGGGATAAGGTTGTGGTGGGAAGTGAGATAGTGCCTGGAGCTCTTTGTGTTTAACAAGCATCATAGGTGATTCTGATAGAACCCAAGTCCGCAATGTGAAAAACACTTTTCTTTGGGAATCTAGAGATTTTCCTCCAAAGTGAGTACCAGACCACAGTCTTTTTTTTAGTTAAAAAATTATAAAAATTATTAAGAATCAGCTCTGAGGTTAATTTTTAACACTTCCTCTCTTTAGGTATAGCTTTTCTGTCTTTATAAAGGTGCATATGTCTTGCCAATGGGTTTCAGCCCCGGGAACGTTCACTATGGATTCAATGTGACCAAAGAAATTACAGTAGAATGTTCTTGGGTGAAAGGTTTATACCCAACTTCATTTCCACAGTGCAGGTCAATCACTAGAATCCCATCCACTCAGAGCGAGTCTGCATGCAGCAAGCTGGTCTCTGCCTCTGGGCCTCTCTGCCTTCACAGCCATTCTTGGGGCCTCTCTACCTGCATAGCCATCCTCTGGGCCTCTCTGTTCTTGGTGCTGCCACCACTCCAGCCTCTGCTCTGTTCTCCTGCAGCCTTGCAGCCGTTCCACCATGTCACCCAGAGCAGTAGGTATAGCTCTTTATGTAGAGTCAATAGCAATGTATTGCCCACATGTATTTAGTGAGCTAGCCAACCAGGGCCAGGTGAGAATCACTTTATCCACAGCATACTTTTTTTTTAATTCCAATATGCAGAAAAACACAAATAAGAAAGTTCTTTATATTTCCAAAGATGAACAACCTTCTAGACATCTGTTGGGGTCCAGGGGTTGCCTTTGAGGTTTTCGGGCAATGCGAAAAGCAAAGAAGGTGGCGGGAGTCGTCATGGAGGTGTTCAAACAGGCAACTATTCTGCATAAAGCTGTACTCCTTAAACTGCTACAGTGCTAATTCATAGTTACAGAAGTATTTGAAGACACACATGCGTGTGGCCTTCATGGCCAGGTGTCTGGCCTTCAAGGCCCTTATCTAGCTCCTTTCTCATGGGTACAACATGCCATGTTTTCAGGTTTCTCAAGGACACATCTGGCTCCCTACAAGGGCAGACATATTTGGGGTGAAGCAGTGGACAGCTGTCCTTATAGAACAGTAGAGAAAGTGGGGGGTGGGGGTCCTTGCCTACAATGTCTGTGTTCAGCATAAATGTCTAAATGTTATGTAACTGGTGTATATTACACATGGGGCTCTAGAAGCAGTAAGTAAATTGCTTACTTCCCTCAGCCTTATGTCACAGGCATCTTTTCATGTCAGTAGATACAGAACTTTATCATAAATGGTATTGATTACACAATCTAAACAATAATGTCTGCTAGTTATTTTTAACACAGCAAAGCTATAAAAAACATCCTAATGCACACATATTTTCACATTTCAGTGATTATCTCCTTCGGGTAGATCCTAGAAAAGGGATTACTGGGTCAAAGGGTATATTAATCTTAAGTATGCAATTGTAACTGCCAAACAGCACTCCAGAAGTGTTATACCAACCTGCACACCTACCCAAGGGCCAGATAGCACCTTAACTTCTCCTCTGCTTCATGAGAATCCCCTCTGCTGATGTTTTATGCCATTTCCCTACATGAAAAATCATTTTTGTTTTCTGATGACTGACTAGCTAGATTCAAATGTTTCCTTATGGTTTTTGGTACTTTTGTGAATTGCCTGTGTCATGGCATCTCCTTACTTTTTTCTATTGAGCTATCAAGTTTTAGACTGATATGTAAGAACTCTTTGTGTATTCAAGATACCCTTTAATATGTCATATCTGGTGCAGATATTTTCCTAGTTTGCTCTTTGCCCTTTGTGGAAAAAGTGAAGGTTCCTGGTCAGCTAGCTCACTACACACATGTGGGCAATACGTTGTTACTGACTCTTCATAAAGAGCTCCACCCAGTGCTCTGGGCTGCACAGCTGCAGGAGAGCAGAGGCTGAACTGGTAGCCGCACTGAGGACAGAGACTATGACGGCTGCGGGGGTAGAGAGGCCCAGAGGCAGAGACCAGCTTGCTGCACGCAGACTCACTCTGAGTGGATGGGATTCTAGTGATTGACCTGCCACCATGGGAATAAAGTTGGGTATAAATCCTTTTACCCCAAGAATGTTCCATTGTCATTTTTTTCAGTCTCATTGAATCCATAGAACTTCTCCAGGGCTGAAACCCATTAGCAAGTCACCCTTAAACTGATCTTTATTTGGTTTTGCCTTAAACTGTCTCAGATTTTTTTCCCTTAATGGCTATTGGGCTCTGTGAAATGTTTAGAAAAGTCTTTTTCACCCCAAGGTTGTAAAAATATCTGCCCACATTTTTTCCTACTACTTCTATGGTTGCATTTTTCATGTTTAAATCTTTGCTATACCCAAATTAACTTTAAGAAGTGAGGTCACAAATCAGCTTCATTGTTTTCCCCATGTTAGTGAATTATTCTGCACTATCTGTTAAATAGTACATTTCCTCCACTGCTTTGAAATGCCATCTTTATAATAAATTTACATATTCTCTTGGATCTACTTTTGAATTCTCTATTCTATTGCACTGATGAGATTCAATTTTTAAGTTTTATTCTGCCTTCTCAAACTTTTTCTTTTCCCTAGTTTAGCTGCCTTTAGTGGAAATATATTTCAAATTAATGAGAATATTCATTGTGTCCACTTTGGGAAGACAGCAGATTCTATTTAAATACCTTAATCCAAGTCACCCCACAGGTAGACAGAGTAAAAAGCCAACACTGGGCAGGAATTTGGTAGCCATCCAAAGATCTCAAGCCCTCAAAAAATCTATCAAATTGTCCTAAAAGTGTGTCCTTAAGACACAGTTTTGTTAGAAAACAAAAGTGAGTATGTTTATTTCAGAAGGCCAGTGCTTAAATTCATCTATATTAATAAAAAAAAAAAACCCTAACTGGACCCTGAAGAGAAAACATAAAGGACAAATAAGTTTTGGGGGTAGAGGAGTAGAGCTGATCAGAAGTGGTAGAAAGAGGATCAGAGTTCACTAGAACTGTCAGAGAAAGACAAATGCTATATGATACCACTTATATGTGGAGTCTAAAAAAGCCATAACCATAAAAACACAGTAGAATGGTGGTTACCAGGACTTGAGGAGTAGGGGACCAGGGGAGATGTGATTTAAGGTACAAACTTGTATCCAGTAAATAAGACCTGGAGTTCTGATGCACCACATGGTGATTATAGACAATAATACTGTGTCACAAACTTCAAAGTTGCTAAGAGACTAGATCTTAATTGTTTTCACCACAAAAAAGAAATGATAATTATGTGATGTGATAGAGGTACTAGCTAAGCTATGGTGGTGATACATTGTAACATATAGATGTATTAAATCAACACGTTGCACACTTTAAACTTACATGTGATATGTGACATGTTAATTATATCCCAACAAAAATTAATGGATTAATGAATATTTTTTAATCAAGGTATTATTGATATACACTCTTATGAAGGTTTCACATGAAAAAACAATGTGATTATTACATTTACCCATATTGTCAAGTCCCCACCCGTACCCCACTGCAGTCACTGTCTTCAGCATAGTAAGATGCCACAGATTCACTATTTGCCTTCTCTGTGCTACACTGTCTTCCCCATGACCCCTCACACCATGTGTACTAAACATAATACCCCTCAGTCCCCTTCTCCCTCCCTCCCTCCCCACCCACCCTCCCCACTCCTCCCCTTTGGTAACCGCTAGTCCCTTCTTGGAGTCTGTGAATCTGCTGTAATGAATATTTTTAAAAGAGCTCACTAAAACTGAAAGGGGATGTCAAAGGAAGAGGTGAGTACCATCCCCAAGGCTAAGATTTGCTAATTTCTTCTATTATTTTCAGGCTCTAGATACAAGAATAATATATTTGAGTCAGGTTTTCACTCAGACTGTCTTTCAGCAGTTAAAAACAGACACCATATTTCCTAAAAATTATAACCAAATTTTTCAACTGTGCCCCTTTACCTTCATATGGGCAAGAGTGCCCTCTTCTGGCAAAGCTCTACCAATACAATTAAGAAGTAATTGGGAACTTTACTATAGGGGAGGGATAGAGGCTGGCATGATTACAGCCTAAGCACAGGAATATAACCCGGCTAAGCCAAGGTCTGGGGCTCAGTTCTGCCACATGAACCCCTCTGAAGAAAAACTGATACTAGAATAGACACCAAAGGTGATGTTAGTTAGGCTTAATATAGAAACTTAATTCTTCCAGTTAGAACACAGACAATTCTTACTCTAGTTTATATTTTGGGTACTAAATCTGTAATTTTACAGACAATACTTTGCTTAAGGAGATCAAATGACTGGCTTGTAAGTAGCATAACTGAGAGATTCAGGCCAAAGCTTTCCATTTTTAGACAGAGGACAGCCTTTCTGAAATAAGTAAAATATACCAACCTCTAAATGAATAATTCCAAAAAATTCTTATCATATTAGTGTCAGAACTTAAATTCTCTTATAAAGTGCATCAAAGATGTAGTTTATTGGTTCTTATATTTGAACATCTAACACCTTGAAAAGAAACTGGTTTGCCGTAAAGGTAAAATGCAACATAATCCAAATTTATTGGAACTAAGTGTAATCAGGTGTTCTGAGGAATTTTTTTGACAGCTAAAGATTATTTTTGTTAAATATTCTTGAGTATCGAGAAATCATTTTATTAAAAGCATTTATTGAAAGTCTACTAAATACCAGTTGCCCTACTCCATCTAAATAATTTACATAAACTACCTCTAATCTCTAATCCAGGAAGGCTAGATTTAGTCCCAGGCCATAGTTTGCCTACCTCTGCTCTACTCCTTAAAATAATTCTGCAAATATGCCAATTTTATGGTCAAAGAAACTGCAACGTGAATAATTGCCCAAGGTCACACATCCCCAAAGTGGCACACCGGCATTACTACCTAGCTCCCTGACTTCAAACACCCTACTATTCCTAGCTTTATTTCTTAACATAAAATTTTGATTACATTTTTTTCCTGAGAATCATTATTTTTTTAACATGAATTAAATATTTCATTCGAAGTAACTTTATTGCTTTTCTCATAATGTATGATGATTATAAACAAAATTTAAATAATATAGAGAAAAGTCCCTTCAAATATGCTCTTTCAGAGATAATCGTGTTATAGAAAAATTAGATTTCTATTTATAGCTTTCCATTTGAAGAGGCTACCCTGCTTAACTTTATGCATGTCTTTTTCTGATACAAGTAAACACGTATTCTGTAAGCTGCCTTTTTTACTTAATACTGTGCTGTTGTCAGCTTTCTGTGTTGATATATAAAGAGTTACCTTACTTACTCTTTTTTATTTTTACTGAAGCATCACTGATATACAATCTTATATTAGTTTCAAGTATACAACACAGTGGTTCAACAGTTACCCATATTATTAAATGCTCACCCCAACTAGTACGGTTACTGTCTGTCAACATAGGAAGATGCTACAGATTCATTGGCTATATTCTCCACGTACTCCCATCCCTGTGACCAACCTATACTATGATTGGGAATTTTTGTGCTCTTTTATCCCTCTCAACCTCCGCACCCACACACCCCAAGCCTTCCCCCATGGTAACCACCAGCCACTTCTCAGTGTCTGTAAATCTAATGCTGTTTTGTTCATTCTATTTTCTTTGTATTTATATTCCAGAAGTAAGTGAAATCATATGGTATTTGTCTTTCTCTGCCTGGCTTATTTCACTGAGCATAATACCCTCTAGATCCACCCATGTTGTTGTGAATGGCAGGATTTCTTTTTTGTGGCTGAATAATATTCCATTGTGTATTTGTACCATATATTCTTTACCCATTCATCTACTGATGGACACTTAGGCTGCTTCATAACTGGGCTATTGTAAATAAGGCGGTGATAAATGTACTGGTTCATTTATCTTTTCAAATTAGGGATTTTGTTTTCTTAAGGTAAATTCCTAGAAGTGGAATTACTGGCTCAAATGGTATTTGTATTTTACATTATTCTTTTTAATGTTAGCCTGACAATCTTTGGGTGGACATACTCTCTATTGATGGGCATTTAGATCTCTAATCTTTCATTACTGTAATAAATGCATATCTTTGTGTGTCTATGTATACATACACATGTTATATATCCATGTATGTATGTAGTCACATATGAACATGTATGTACGTGTGTGTGTATCTTTGCTCACTTTTCCAACCATTTTGTTATAATTTTTTTTAATGGAATTGCTGGGTCAGAGAGTAGGAACTTATTTATTTATTTATTTATTTATTTATTTATTTATTTTAAATTTATTTTTATTTATGTTTACTAGGCTCTCCCCTACCCCAAAAGCCCCCCTCCAACAAACCCCATTACAGTCATTGTCCATCAGCATAGTAAGATGTTGTAGAATCACTACTTGTCTTCTCTGTGTTGCAAAGCCCTCCCTTTTCCCCCACCCCCCACATTACACATGCTAATCATAATACCCCCTTTCTTCTTCCCTGCCCTTATCCCTCCCTACCCTCCCATTCTCCCCAGTCTCTTTCCCTTTGGTAACTGTTAGTCCATTCTTGGGTTCTGTGATTCTGCTGCTGTTTTGTTCCTTCAGTTTTTCTTTTGTTCTTATACTCCACAGATGAGTGAAATCATTTGGTATTTGTTTTTCTCCACTTGGCTTATTTCACTGAGCATAATACCGTCTAGCTCCATACATATTGTTGCAAATGGTAGGATTTGTTTTCTTCTTATGGCTGAATAATATTCCATTGTGTATATGTACCACATCTTCTTTATCCATTCATCTACTGATGGACACTTAGGTTGCTTCCATTTCTTGGCTATTGTAAATAGTGCTATGATAAACATAGGGGTGCATCTGTCTTTTTCAAACTGGAGTGCTGCATTCCTAGTGTAAATTCTCAGAAGTGGAATTTCTGGGTCAAATGGTATGTCTATTTTGAGCATTTTGAGAAACCTCCATACTGCTTTCCACAATGGTGAACTAATTTACATTCCCACCAGCAGTGTAGGAGGGTTCCCCTTTCTCTGCAACCTCGCCAGCATTTGTTGTTGTTTGTCTTTTGGATGGTGGCCATCCTTACTGGTGTGAGGTGATATCTCATTGTGGTTATAATTTGCATTTCTCTGATAACTAGCGATGTGGAGCATCTTTTCATGTGTCTGTTGGCCATCTGAATTTCTTCTTTGGAGAATCATCTGTTCAGCTCCTCTGCCCATTTTTGAATTAGATTATTTGCTTTTTGTTTGTTGAGGAGTGTGAGCTCTTTATATATTTTGGGTGTCAATCCTTTATCGAATCTATCATTTATGAATATATTCTCCCATACTGTAGGGTACCTTTTTGTTCTATTGATGGTGTCCTTTGCTGTACAGAAGCTTTTCAGCTTGATATAGTCCCACTTGTTCATTTTTGTTTTGTTTCCCTTGGCCGGGGAGATATATTCATGAAGAAGTCACTAATGCTTATGTCCAAGAGATTTTTGCCTATGTTTTTTTCTAAGAGTTTTATGGTTTCATGACTTACATTCAGGTCTTTGATCCATTTTGAATTTACTTTTGTATATGGGGTTAGACAGTGATACAGTTTCATTCTCTTACATGTAGCTGTCCTGTTCTGCCAACACCATCTGTTGAAGAGACTGTCATTTCCCCATTGTATGTCCATGGCTCCTTTATCAAATATTAATTGACCATATATGTTTGGGTTAATGTCTGGAGTCTCCAATCTGTTCCACTGGTCTGTGGCTCTGTTCTTGTGCCAGTACCAAATTGTCTTGATTACTATGGCTTTGTAGTAGAGCTTGAACTTGGGGAGTGAGATCCCTGCCACTTTATTCTTCTTTCTCAGGATTGCTTTGGCTGTTCAGGTTCTTTGGTGTTTCCATATGAATTTTTGAACTATTTGTTCCAGTTCATTGAAGAATGTTGTTGGAAATTTGATAGAGATTGCATCAAATCTATATATTGCTTTGGGCAGGATGGCCATTTTGATGATATTAATTCTTCCTACCCAAGAGCATGGGATGAGTTTCCATGTGTTAGTGTCCTCTTTACTTCTCTTAAGAGTGTCTTATAGTTTTCACTTCTTTGGCTAGGTTTATTCCTAGGTATTTTATTCTTTTTGATGCAATTGTGAATGGAATTGTTTTCCTGATTTCTCTTTTTATTGGCTCATCATTAGTGTATAGGAAAGCCACAGATTTCTGTGTGTTAATTTTGTATCCTGCAACTTTGCTGTATTCCGATATCAGTTCTAGTAGTTTTGGAGTGGAGTCTTTAGGGTGTTTTTATGTACAATATCATGTCATTTGCAAATAGTGACAGTTTAAATTCTTCTTTACCAATCTGGATTCCTTGTATGTCTTTGTTTTGTCTAATTGCCATGGCTAGGACCTCCAGTACTATGTTAAATAACAGTGGTGAGAGTGGGCATCCCTATCTTGTTCCTGATCTTAGGAAAAGCTTTCAGCTTCTCACTGTTAAGTATGATGTTGGCTGTGAGTTTATCATATATGGCCTTTATTATGTTGAGGTACTTGCCCTCTATTCCCATTTTGCTGAGAGTTTTTATCATGAATGCATGTTGAATTTTGTCAAGTGCTGTTTCAGCATCTATGGAGATGATCATGTGGTTTTTGTCCTTCTTTTTGTTGATGTGGTGGATGATGTTGATGGATTTTCGAATGTTGTACCATCCTTGCATCCCTGGGATGAATTCCACTTGGTCATGGTGTATGATCCTTTTGATACATATTTGTGAATTTGGTTTCCTAATATTTTATTGAGTATTTTTGCATCTACGTTCATGAGGGATATTGGTCTGTAATTTTCTTTTTTGGTGGAGTCTTTGCCTGGTTTTGGTATTAGGGTGATGTTGGCTTCATAGAATGAGTGTGGGAGTATTCCCTCCTCTTCTATTTTTTGGAAAACTTTAAGGATAATGGGTATTATATCTTCTCTGTATGTCTGATAAAATTCCGAGGTAAATCCATCTGGCCCAGGGGTTTTGTTCTTGGGTAGTTTTTTGAGTACCACTTCAATTTCATTGCTGGTAATTGGTGTGTTTAGATTTTGTGTTTCTTCCTTGGTCAGTCTTGGAAGGTTGTATTTTTCTAGGAAGTTGTCCATTTCTTCTAGGTTTTCCAGCTTCTTAGCATATAGGTTTTCATAGTAGTCTCTATTAATTCTTTGTATTTCTGTTGGGTCTGTCGTGATGTTTCCTTTCTCATTTCTGATTCTGTTGATGTGTGTTGATTCTCTTTTTCTCTTAATAAGTCTGGCTAGAGGCTTATCTATTTTGTTTATTATCTCGAAGAACCAGCTCTTGGTTTCATTGATTTTTTTCTATTGTTTTATTCTTCTCAATTTTATTTATTTCTTCTCTGATCTCCATCTGCTGACCTTAGGCCTCATTTGTTCTTCTTTTTCCAATTTTGATAATTGTGACATTAGACTATTCATTTGGGTTTCTTCTTTCTTCTTTAAATATGCCTGGATTGCTATATACTTTCCTCTTAAGACTGCTTTCGCTGCGTCCCACAGAAATTGGGGCTTTGTGTTGTTGTTGTCATTTATTTCCATATATTGCTGGATCTCCATTTTAATTTGGTTGTTGATCCATTGACTATTTAGGAGCATGTTGTTAAGCCTCCATGTGTTTGTGAGCCTTTTTGCTTTCTTTGTACAATTTAGTTCCAGTTTTATTCCTTTGTCGTCTGAGAAGTTGGTTGGTAGAATTTCAATATTTTGGAATTTCCTGAGGCCCTTTTTGTGGCCTAGTATGTGGTCTATTCTGGGGAATGTTCCATGTGCACTTGAGAAGAATGTGTATCCTGTTGCTTTTGAGTGTAGAGTTCTATACATGTCTATTAGGTCCATCTGTTGTAGTGTGTTGTTCAGTGCCTCTGTGTCCATACTTATTTTCTGTCTGGTGTATCTGTCCTTTGGAGTGAATGGTGTGTTGAAGTCTCCTAAAATGAATGCATTGCAGTCTATTTCCTCCTTTCGTTCTGTTAGTATTTGTTTCACATATGCTGTTGCTCCTGTGTTGGGTGCATATATTTAAAATGGTTATATCCTCTTGTTGAACTGAGCCCTTTATCATTATGTAATGTCCTTCTTTATCTCTTGTTACTTTCTTTGTTTTGAAGTCTATTTTGTCTGATACTAGTACTGCAACTCCTGCTTTTTTCTCTGTACTGTTTGCATGAAATATCTTTTTCCATCCCTTGACTTTTAGTCTGTGCATGTCTTTGGGTTTGAGGTGAGTCTCTTGTAAGCAGCAGATAGATGGGTCTTGTTTATTTATGCATTCAGTGACTCTATGTCTTTTGATTGGTGCCTTCAGTCCATTTACGTTTAGGGTGATTATCGATAGGTATGTACTTATTGCCATTTCAGGCTTTAGATTCGTGGTTACCAAAGGTTCCACGTTACTTTCCTTACTATCTCAGAGTCTAATTTAACTCACTTAGTATGCTTTTACAATCACAATCTAAAGGTTCTTTTCTATTTCTCCTCCTTTTTCTTCCTCCTTCATTCTTTATATATTAGGTATCAGATTCTATACTTTTTCTCTATCCCTTGATTGGCTTTGGGGATAGTCAATTTAATTTTGCATTTGCCTCGCAATCAGCTGCTCCACCCTCCCTACCATGATTTTACTACCTCTCGTGACAGCTATCCAACCCTAGGAACACTTCTATCTATAGCAGTCCCTCCAAAATAGACTGCAGAGATGGTTTGTGGGAGGTAAACTCTCTCAGCTTTTGCTTATCTGGAAATTGTCTAATACCTCCTTCAAATTTAAATGATTAATCTCACCAGATAAAGTAATCTTGGTTCCAGGCCCTTCTACTTCATGGCATTAAATACATCACGCCACTCCCTTCTGGCCTGTAAGGTTTCTGCTGAGAAGTCTGTTGTTAGTCTGATGGGCTTTCCTTTGTATGTGATCTTATTTCTGTCTCTGGCTGCTTTCAACAGTCTGTCCTTATCCTTGATCTTTCCCATTTTAATTACTATGTGTCTTGGTGTTGTCTTCCTTGGGTCTCTTGTGTAGGGTGATCTGTGGATCTCCATGGCCTGAGAGACTATCTCCTTCCCCAGATTGGGGAAGTTTTCAGCAACTACCTCCTCAAAGACACTTTCTATCCCTTTTTCTCTCTTCTTCTTCTGGTATCCCTATAATGCGAATATTGTTCCGCTTGGATTGGTCACACAGTTCTCTCAATATTCTTTCATTTTTAGAGATCCTTTTTTCTCTCTGTGCCGCAGCTTCTTTGTATTCCTCTTCTCTAGTTTCTATTTCATTTATTGTCTCCTCCACCATATCCAACCTGCTTTTAATACCCTCCATCGTGTTCTTTAATGATTGGATCTCTGACCTGAATTCATTCCTGAGTTCTTGGATGTCTTTCCGTGCCTCCATTAGGATGTTGATTATTTTTATTTTGAACTCCCTTTCAGGAAGAGTCACGAGGTCCATATCATTTAAATCTTTCTTGGGAGTTTTATTAACAATTTTACTCTGGACAAGGTTCCTTTGGCATTTCATGTTTGTATATGGTGCCCTCTAGTTTCCAGAAGCTCTATTCTGGAGCTGCTGAGCCCCTGAAGCAATGTTGGGGGTCGCAGGGGAGCGGTACTTGTGTGTGGGGGTAGGAAAGAGCTGTTCCCTGCCTGCTGGCTGCTGTGCCTGTCTCCACTGCCTGAGCCAGTCGGCCGGGCACACAGGTATAACTTTTTGTCCCAGAGCAGCCAGATATGGATCCCTGCTTTCCACAAGCAGCCGGAATCCCAGTGTCCCCAGGAACTCTGCCTGTATTAACTTTCCAACCCGGCAGTCATGCGAGTCTCATGGAAGCACCGTGAAATGTAGGTTTGTGCTCCCAGAGCAGATCTCCGGAGCTAGGTATTCAGCAGTCCTAAGCCTTCCACTCCCTCCCTACTCCATTTGTCTTCCTCCCGCCGGTGAGCTGGGGTGGGGGAGGGGCTCGAGTCCCATGGAGCCACAGCTCTGGTATGTTATCCTGTTCGGGGAGGTTTGCTCTTTTCTCCAGGTGTGTGCAGTCTGATGCATCCTCTTTCCTGTTGCTCTCTCAGGATTAGTTGCACCAATTAAATTTTCTAATTGTATCCAGTTTTAGGAGGAAGCCTCTGTCTCTCCTCTCATGCTGCAATCTTTAATCCCATCTGGAACTTATTTATTTTTGATAGTTTTATTTGATTGCCTTCCAGAAAGATTGTCCCAATTTATCTTCCCTCCAACAGGGTATAAAGTGCCCATTCCCTTCATCTTTGCCAGCTTTGAATATTAGCACTCTTTTAATTCTTGCCCATATGATGGGAAAAAATAGTACTTCTTTGTTACATTAATTTTTTTATTATTATAAGGTAAAAATCATCTTTTCTTGATTAATAAGTCTTTGTTATCTTCTTTACTCCACTCCGCTTACTCAAGTCCCATTGTGTTATACAAGTGCTTATAAAAATCACTTTAAGGAGGTTCCCTTTATGTTCCTAGCTTGTTGCATGTTTTTTTTTCCATGAAAAAGTGTTGGATTTTCTCAGATACTTTTTCACTAATTCTTTCTATTTACTATCTGTTCTTTCATTTCTGCTTTAATCTTTAATATTCCCTTCAATTTGCTTTCTTTAGGTTTAGTTCGCTCTTCTTTTTTCTAGTTTCTTAAGGTGGAAAGTTAGGTTATTGACTTGAGTTCTTTCTTATTTTTTAATATCAGTATTTATAGCTACACATTTTCCTCTAAGCACTGCTTTTGCTACATCTCATAAATTTTGGTATGTTATGTTTTTTCATTCATCTCAAAGTAGTTTCTAATTTCCTGTGGTTTTTTTCTTTGTCTCATTGGTTAATTTCCATATATTTATGAATTTTCCAGTTTTCCTAATTTCATTCCATTGTGGTTGGAGAACATACACTGTAGGAGTTCATTTTAAATTTAATGGACTTGTTTTGTGGTCTAATATATTGCCTGTCTTAGAGAGTGTTCCTTGTACCATTGAGAATATGTATTCTGCTATTTTGGGGGGGTGTCTATAGATGCTGTTAGGTCTCATTAGTTTATATTATTGTGCAGGTCTTTTGTTTGTTTGCTGTCTTCTGTCTAGTTGTTCAATCCATCATTGAAACTGGGATTGATGTTTCCAACTGTTACTTTTAAACTATCTTACCTCCTTTCAGTCCTCTCCATTTTTGATTCATGTATTTTGGAGCTCTATTGTTTGGCATATGAACTTTGTTTTTTACTGATATACAATCTTATATTAGTTTCATATATACACCACAGTGGTTCAACAGTTACTAATATTATTAAAACCTCACCCACACTAGTACAGCTACTATCTGTCAATATAAGATGTTACAGAATCATTGGCTATATTCTCCATGCTCTAGTACTATCCCTGTGACTATTATTATTGAGAATTTTTGTGCTCCTTTATCCCCCTCAATTTCCCTACCCACGCATCCCAATCCCTCCCCATGGTAACCACCAGTCATTTCTCTGTGTCTATGAATCTACTGCTGTTTTGTTCCTTCTGTTTTGCTTTGTATTGAAATTCCATAAATAAGTGAAATCTTATGGTATTTGTCTCTCTCCAACTGGCTTATTTCATTGAGCATAATACCTTCTAGGTCCATCCATGTTCTTGCAAATGGCAGAATTTCTTTTCTTTTTATGGCTGAATAATATTCTGTTGTATATATGTACCACATTTATCCATTCATCTATTGATGGACACTTAGGTTGCTTCCACATATTAGCTATTGTAAATAATGCAGTGATAAACATAGGGGTAAATATATCTTTTGATTCAGGGATTTTGTTTTCTTCAGGTAAATTCCTACAAGTGGAATTACTGAGTCATATGGTCTTTCTATTTTAGTTTTTTGAGGAACCTCCATACTGCTTTCCATAGTAGCTGCACCAATTGACATTCCCAACCACAGTGCAGGAGGGTTCCCATTTCTCTACATCCTTGCCAACACTTATTATTTCTTGTCTTTTGGGTAGTGGCCATTCTGACTAGTGTGATGTGATACCTCATTGTGGTTTAATGTGGAGCATCATTTCATGTGCCCGTTGGCCTTCTGTATTTATTTTTTGGAGAAATGTCTGTTCAGATCCTCCATCCATTTTGTAATCAGGTTATTTGTTTTTTTCGTGTTGAGGAGTATGAGCTCCTTATATATTTTGGATGTTAAACCCTAATCAGATGAATCATTTATGAATATATTCTCCCATACTGTAGGATGACTTTTTGTTCTGCTGATGATGTCCTTTGCTCTACAGAAGCATTTTAGTTTGATGTAGTCCCACTTGTTCATTTTTTATTTTGTTTCCCTTGCCCAAGGAGATGCGTCCAGGAAAAATTTGCTCAGATTTATCTTCAAGAGATTTTCTCCTCTGTTTTCTTCTAAGAGTTTTATGGTTTCATGACTTACATTCAGGTCTTTAATCCATTTTGAGGTTGCTTTTGTGTATGGATTTAGACAGTAATCCAGTTTCACTCCCTTGCATGTAGCTATCTAGTTTTCCCAGCACCATTTATTGAAGAGGCTATCTTTTCCCCACTGTATATTCATGGTTCCTTTATCATATATTACTTGATTGTATATGTGTGGGTTTATATCTGGGCTCTCTATTTTGTTCCATTGTTCTATGGGTCTGTTCTTGTGCCAGTATCAAACTGTTTTGAGTACTGTGGCTTTGTAGTATAGCTTGAAGTTAGGGAGCATAATCCCCCCAACTTTGTTCTTCCTTCTCAGGATTGCTTTGGCTATTCAGAGTCTTCTGTGGTTCTATAGGAATTTTAGAACTATTTGTTCTGGTTCACTGAAAAACGCTGTTGGAATTTTGATAGGGATTGCATTGAATTTGAATCTGCAAATTGCTTTGGGCAGGATGGCCATTTAGACAATATAAATACTTCCTATCCATGAGCATGGGATAGATTTCCACTTATTGGTGTCTTTAAGTTCTCTTGTGAGTATCTTACAGTTTTCAGAGTATAGGTCTTTCACCTCCTTGGTTAGGCTTATTTCTAGGTATTTTATCCTTGTGATGCAATTGTAAATGGAATTGTTTTCCTGATTGCTCTTTCTGCTAGTTCATTGTTAGTATATAGGAATGCAACAGATTTCTGTGTATTAATTTTATATCCTTCAACTTTGCTGAATCCAGTTATTAGTTCTAATACTTTTTTGATAGAGTCTGGTATATGAACAGCTTTTAACTGAATGTTTTACCTTCAAATAAGTTACCTCATTCTTTCCAAGTAGTGATAAACAATGCAGCATAGTCTGAAATTATTAGAATAAGTGTAATGGGATGTTCTGATTAATTTTTTTGACAGCCAAGCACTATGTTGACCATCCTTTTAAAATGTCTACTCCTCTATCTGTAATATGTGTAACAAAGTTTGTTTTCTCTAAGAATTTTGTTTCTTTTGTGCTACAGAAAGATACTCATTTCTATTGGCAAGTACCGTAAAAAAGGAGATGTTATGTAAGAAGCTGAGAAGTAACATTTGTATAGTCAAACTGTATGAAGTACTTATATGTGCATTTCCCAATTAACCATCACATTACCAGTGAGTGCTTAAGCTGGCTTAGACTCATTGTGACACCACATAGGTAGCTTGAAATTGGCTATGAAGGGAGTATTTCCAGGAATTGGAAAATGCTACAAAACTGGTAATTCTGTCCACTGGAAAGCTAGTTGTTGCTTTTTACCAGCTGTGTTCTCCCCACTTGTCATATTAAATACAAAATGCTACTGAACTTTAAGGAGTAGAAATGTCTTCCCCAAAATTACTCAGCTTCTTAAGCAGTAGAGCTAAATAATCAAACACAGTCCTTCTACCTGAAAATACTCCTTCTCCCTAAGTTTGCCCTGACATGCATTCATGCATTCTCTACCCCAACATATTGGCCCAAAGTGTTTTGGATAGTCTCCACAAAAATCCTTTATGAATACTTATATAATAGGATTTTCAACCCTTGTTCACATTAGACAATGGAAAAAAAAAGTATTCCCATGTACTGATATCTTAATGATTATGATTTTATTCTGCCAAGAAACTGAATTTTTCTGGAAGCCTTTTCTTTTGGTCCTTTTAAAATCGTGATATTGGCCAGCCATTAAATTTAATGAAAGTTCCTCAGACAGAGGCTAAGACCGTTTTTTTTTTTTGTATTTTTCTTTATTAAGGTTTTGTTGATATGCACTCTTATGAAGATTTCACATGAAAAACAACGTGGTTGTTATATTCACCCATATTATCGAGTCTCCCCCCATACCCTATTGCAGTCACTATCCATCAGAGTAGTAAGATGCCACAGAGTCGCTACTTTTCTTCTCTGCTACACTATCTTCCCCATGACCCCCTCACACCATGTGTACTAATCATAATACCCCTCAATCCCCTTCTCCCTCCTCCATCCCTCCCCTTTGGTAACCGCTAGTCCCTTCTTGGAGTCTGTGAGTCTGTTGCTGTTTTGTTCCTTCGTTTTACTTTGTTGTTATACTCCACAAATGAGGGAAATCATTTGAAACTTGTCTTTCTCTGAGAAGCTAAGACCTTTTAGGAAAAGAGGTGGAGTACACTAAGAAGAGTTCAGTCAATGCAGCACCATTTGGTTGATAGGTTAGCAAGGCTACAGTGTGAATGAGGAATGTGTTGTACTGTTTACACAGACATTTGTAAGCTTCCATGGAGTTAGGGAATACTGAAATCTGGTAGCAATATGCTAGAATGTGAATCTCTCTCAACACTTTTCAAGATACTAGCATCTGTCGGCTTCTTTATTCATCCTACTTGGCACCTGTTAATCCAGTGCCACAGTCTAAAGGACTGTCTAGTCTCCTTCAAGCTTCCATTGCCTTTTATTTTTACCTCCATTCAGCCAAAAGCCATTGCTTTCATTATTATATTTCCTCTCCTCCCACATCTCCAAGCTTTTCATATGTAATACTATTGCTTCAGGGTGTTGGGATGAACACAGTATTCGAATAAATGATCGACTCTGTGAAGAATGAAAGATTGTATTATATATATTTTAAGCTCTGCTCTCTTTCATGTATCCAATTACCATGCTCACTTTGAATACAATAGTACACTTCTCAGTTATCCCAATTTAACTTTACTGCACGTTTTTCTTTCTGAATGAACTATTCTATATTTGTTCCTATAGAATCCCATCCATTTCTTTTTGTTTTACTTCTCTTAATGAGTCACACATGTTTAAAATCTGCCTACCCAAAATGTTAGTCACACAGTTTTGTGACATTGGCAAATCTGATGAGTGTATTTAATTATGTCTATTTATCTAAGTCATATACTCAAATGTTAAAAACTCAGGACCTGACAACGAATTTGACTGGATCTGTACTGTTGGAACTCAACCAGGAGTTGGGAGGGGTGCAAGTTGTAGCACCCCAAAATCTCATGACTATAGACTATCTATGGTTAAAAGAACATATGGGAAGTGAACAGATCCCAGAAATGGGCTGCTTTAATTTGTCTGATGGTTCAAGTACAGTTGGACAATATCCATCATATCATAGATAAATTTTCACAAATGCCTAGGGTGCCTAAATGGTTTTCTTGGCTTCACTGGAGATGGCTGGTAATTATAGATTTGCTTTGTTTAGGTCACCGTATTCCTATTATGTTAATATGTGTGTGCAAATTAGTTAGTAGTTTAAAACCTATACATACTTAAGGTACTATACAAGAAGATATGTCAAAGAAATAATCAATCCTCCCAAGTTTCCTTCATATGCTACATCTATAGCTTTTCTTCTTCCTTCCTAATTACAAACCTTAAATAGAATTCGTGCCTCATATCGAATTTACCGAGTATCATAATTCCTCCAGGTGGTAAAGATACCTCGAGACAAGTGCTGGGCATAGAAGCCACAGGGCATAAATCTGCAAAGAAGTAAAAAGCTAACCTTTGCAAACAATATGGCTTCTCTCTCACTTACCAACTTTACATTTCCCTGTATGGCCCCGGAAGATGACTGGTTAGCCAGAGACGGGTAAGATTCCTCAAGGGAGGAACAACCTAAGACAGGCACAGTCGCAGGGGGGCCATCAGGTGAGAATTTGGGGATCAACAGAGGTGAGGCTCAGAACCTCACCCCCCCTGCTTTGAGAGAAATCTTCTGCATCTGTGGATGTCTTGCTGCCCTTGTCTAGCCTGGATTAATACTTAGTCCATAGGCACACACCTGATCATCTGATCATCTATATTTGCCTTCTTACAGCACTAAACTATGTTTTCTACCTTTATCTTGCATCTACCTACCACTTCAGCATTTTATTAAAAATAAAAATAATAATAATAATAGGAGAAATGTGGGATCAACATATAAATCAAGTACAAAAATCAAATGAATATTCATATTTGACCTGATGGTTTATAGGTCATATTGCATGATCAAAACCGAAAGTTTCTGTGATGAATGCCCTTGTACTGTTCACCATGTAAGAATTTATTCACTCTGTAAGAATTCGTTCACCATGTAAGAACTTGTTCGTTATGCTTCAGAAGATTGGAGACTGACGAGAATTAGGCTTGAGATGGATTAATGATTGTACATTGAGCATTGACCCCCCTATACTGAATTTTATTGTTGTTAACAACCATTTGATCAATAAATATGAGAGATGCCCTCTCAAAAAAAAAAAAAAAAAAAAAAAAAAAAACTCAGGACCTATGCTTGGGCAGTTCTATAGTAAGTGCACTTATTCTAATACCCAGATAACAGAGCCACTTTTTTGTTTGTTTCTTTGTTTGTTTGTTTGTTTGTTTGGAGAGTGTAGAAGTCAGAGTATGCATGGATGGTAGTGACTGAAAAATCACTGAAACAAAACACTCAGCTGGGATGAGCTGTAGAGGAGGGAATGCGGACACTGGACTTGGGTGTGTACTGATTAATGAGGAGCTAATTGGGTCAGCCTGGGCAGGGCTCACTGGTACCTAACTTTGAAGAGCAGGCATTCCATGGCTCTGGAATGGTGGTGAGAGGTTATGGAAGCAAGGTGGGTCCCAGGCAGGAAATGATCAGGGAAGACCAGGACAGAGAAAAAATGCCAGAGTTGCAGAGACCTACTTTTTTTTTTTTTTTTTGGTATCTTTAATCTACAATCACATAAGCACCATTTTGGTTACTAGACTTCCCCTATCATCAAGTCCTCACCAAATACCCCATTACAGTCACTGTCCATCAGCATAGTAAGTTGCTATAGAATCCCTACTTGTCTTCTCTGGGTTGTACTGCCCTCCCTGTGCCCCCCCACCTACATTATGTCTGCTAATCATAATGCCCCTTTTACCCCTTTATCCCTCCCTTCCCACCCATCCTCCTCAGTCCCTTTCCCTCTGGTAACTCTTAGTCCATTCTTGGATTCTGTGAGTCTGCTGCTGTTTTGTTCCTTCAGTTTTTCCTTCGTTCTTATGCTCCACATATGAGTGAAATCATTTGACACTTGTCTTTCTCTGCCTGGCTTATTTCACTGAGCATAATACCCTCTAGCTCCATCCATGTTGTTGCAAATGGTAGGATTTGTTTTCTTCTTATGGCTAAATAATATTCCATTGGGTATATGTACCACATCTTCTTTATCCATTCATCTACTGATGGACAATTAGGTTGCTTCCATTTCTTGGCTATTGTAAATAGTGCTGCAATAAACATAGGGGTGCATATGTCTTTTTCAAACTGGGCTTCTGCATTCTTAAGGTAAATTCCTAGGAGTGAAATTCCCAGGTCAAATGTTATTTCTATTTTGAGCTTTTTGAGGAACCTCCATACTGCTTTCCACAGTAGTTGAACTAATTTACATTCCCACCAGCAGTGCAGGAGGGTTCCCCTTTCTCCACATCCTCACCAACATTTGTTGTTGTTTGTCTTGGATGGTGGCCATGCTTACTGGTGTGAGGTGATATCTCATTGTGGTTTTAATTTGCATTTCTCTGATGATTAGTGATGTGGAGCGTCTTTTCATGAGCCTGTTGGCCATCTGAATTTCTTCTTTGAAGAAGTGTCTGTTCAGATCCTCTGCCCATTTTTTAATTGGATTATTTGCTTTTTGTTTGTTGAGGTGCATGAGCTCTTTATATATTTTGGATGTCAACTCTTTATTGGATGTGTCATTTATGAATATATTCTCCCTTACTGTAGGATGTCCTTTTGTTCAATTGATGGTGTCCTTTGCTGTACAGAAGCTTTTCAGCTTGATATAGTCCCACTTGTTCATTTACTTTTGTTTCCCTTGCCTGGGGAGATGTGTTCATGAAGAAGTTGCTCATGTTTATGTCCAAGAGATTTTTGCCTATTTTTTTACTAAGAGTTTTATGCTTTCATGACTTTCAGGTCTTTGATCCATTTCGAATTTACTTTTGTGTATGGGGTTAGACAATGATCCAGTTTAATCCTCTTACATGTAGCTGTCCAGTTTTGCCAACACCAACTGTTGAAGAGGCTGTCATTTCCCCACTGTATATTCATGGCTCCAACAAAGCTACTTTTTAGGGACTACTTGCTATTCAGTAGTGCATATACCAAACTGATTACACAGAGTAAAGATGTAATATGGAACCAAGTAACAAAGCTGAAAATTAAGTCAAGACCTTAAAATATAAGAGTTCCATATGGAGATCAAGATGTAGAGCCAGGCACATTACTATATTTTAATTCCTCTGACAATTTAGATATTGTTCACTAAAGAGTCTTGGTATATAATAAAACTTGTGTAATGGTATCTGACTTCTTTCCCAAGACTTCTAAAGGTTTTCAAAGTGAATTTATCAGCCCTAATATAGATAAATTATTTTTGAGTCCTAGTTACTTCTGAATTCTCCTTTGTAAAATAGGGACAATTTTAGCTCTTTCATAGAGTTGTTGTAAAATTTTAGTAGCATAACTTACATAGAATGTATAGCATGGTATGCACTACATGATAAGTACTAAATAAAGGGTAGTTGTTGTTATTAAGGCTAAAGCATCTACCATTTTTGAGCACCTATGATGTGCTGGATGCTACAAGTGAGCTCTGTTATGGTTCCTATGGTAATTTAACTTTTTGTTTAGCACCAAGCTGTAGCCTCAGTGAATTGTTTTGTTTCTGAGGACTGCTTCTGATTTCAGCCTGGGACCCACCCTGGAACCTGAGGAAGTAGTAAATAGGCTGATGAATGGAATCCTGACTGAGCAGAAAATGATTTTTGTTCCATCTGTTATAAGCCTTTTAACAGTGATGGAAAGGTAAGTGACAGTTATGTCTGTCAGCATTATATGTTAAAAAATGTATCTATTACATGTTTTTACTCAGATTTAAAACCAGACATCTCATAAAGCACAATTAAATGGAATTATATTAATAAAAATAATAAGCTTAAATAATCCATGAATTTTTAAAACCATATTTGTTGATCATTAAAAAGCAAGATTGCTATAGCAATTAGATAAACTAACTGAATAAATTCCACAAGTTTCTTTTTTAAACAAATAAATTTGCATATTTCTGGAAGTCTTGTCTTTTGAATGAATGAACATGAAGAATGATAGTTTTTAAGCTTTATTGCATAATGTAATCATAGGACAGTGATATTGCAGACTAGTTACATTCTTAGGTATTTATTAAAGTATATAAAAGATAAGGGATCACAGGAAGATGGTGGCATGAGTACTTCAGAGGAAATCTCCTCCCCAAAACATATATATTTATGAAAATACAATAAATACAACTATTCCTAGAAGAGACACTAGTGGATGCAGTACAACAGCCAGGATACATCTACATCTGTGAGAATTCAGCATCACATGAAGGGGGTAAGATACAAGCTGCAGCCAGGGGTTTGATACCCAACGCTCCCCCACCCCAGAACCTGGTGGGAAGAAAGGAGTCAGAACGGGGAGGGAGTGAAAGCCCAGGACTGCTAAACAACCAGCTCTAGAAATCCGCACCCGGAGCGCAGACACAAAGCGCACGGGGGGCTGGATATTAGAGAAATAGAAAAGCAAAACCTGTGGGCAGGTTCCCACAACTGGCACCCCTGAGACAAAAGAAAAGCGAGTGCTTTCTGCAAGTCTTAAAGAGAAAGGGACACCATAGCTGGACGAAGTTGTCCCGGCACACTTAGCCAGCAGCTGGGAATCCCGGGGAACCTTAGGCACCCTAAACTCCGGGGAGGCAGCGCAGCTCTGAAGCCCCTCATGGCACTAAGCAGCCTGCCAGTCGTTCCTCCAAATGGCACAGACCCTGACACACCGACCCAGTAGCAGGAGAGTGGCAGTGCATGCCAGGGGCAGCGGTGCCAGAAGGTTGCATATGCCAACGGCACCAGAGGGTACCAGGAGAGACTTGTGCGAGCCCGCAGCGGCAGCAACCGAACAGCCTGGGCACATCTCGCGTGCACTGGCGGCAGTAGAGCCAGAGGAGCCCAGTAGAGGCCCACTTGGGAGAGCCCCACACGCACCTGCAGTGGAGCCAGAGGGAGCAGGCGTGATCCCAGTAACCAACTGGAATCCCAGCCCAACACACAGCCAACCTGGGCCAGACCCAAAGGCTGCTGCTGGTACACAGCTGCCTGGCAGGGGCGCGCTATCACGGAGGAGCGCACCTGGCATGCCTGCCACTCCCCGCAGGGCTCCATGCTGCTCTGACAGAGACCCGCCCACAGCAGCTTAGGGGATTAACCCGCTGGCTACTCCAGGAGTGCAGGTAACCATCACAGGCAGCAGAGAAGGGCAAGGCATCCAGCAAGCAGGAAAGGACTTTCTTCTTCCAGCTGAAACACCCGCAACCTGCCTACAGCCACCGCTATCACCATGAAAAGGCAAAAAAATTTAGTCCAGTCCAAGATAGTTCAGACAACACCTGAGAGAAGATCTGCAAAGACAGACCTAACCAGTCTCCCTGAAAAAGAATTCAAAATAAAAATCATAAACATGCTGACAGAGCTGCAGAGAAATATGCAAGAGCTAAGGGATGAAGTCTGGAGGGAGATTACAGAAGTGAAACAAACTCTGGAAGGATTTATAAGCAGAATGGATAAGATGCAAGAGGCCATTGATGGAATAGAAACTAGAGAACAGGAACACATAGAAGCTGATGCAGAGAGAGATAAAAGGATCTCCAGGAATGAAACAATATTAAGAGAACTGTGTGACCAACCCAAAAGGAACAATATCCACATTATAGGGGTACCAGAAGAAGAAGAGAGAGAAAAAGGGATAGAAAGTGTCTTTGAAGAAATAATTGCTGAGAACCTCCCCAAACTAGGGGAGGAAATAGTTGCTCAGACTGTGAAGACACACAGAACTCCCGAGAGACGGGACCCAAAGAGGACAACACCAAGACACATAATAATTAAAATGGCAAAGCTCAAGGACAAGGACAGAGTATTAAAGGCAGCCAGAGAGAGGAAAAAGGTCACCTACAAAGGAAAACCCATCAGGCTATCATCAGACTTCTCAACAGAAACCCTACAGGCTAGAAGAGAATGGCATTATGTATTTAATGCAATGAATCAGAAGGGCCTTGAACCAAGGATACTGTATCCAGCACGATTATCATTTAAATATGAAGGAGGGATTAAACAATTCCCAGACAAGCAAAAGTTGAGGGAATTTGCCTCCCACAAACCACCTATACCGGGTATTTTAGAGGGACTGCTCTAGATGGGAGCACTCCTAAAAAGAGCACAGAACAAAACACCCAACATATAAAGAATGGAGGAGGAGGAATAAGAAGGGAGAGAAATAATCATCAGACTGTGTTTATAATAGCTCAATAAGCAAGTTAAGTTAGACAGTAAGGTAGTAAACAAGCCAACCTTGAACCTTTGGTAACCACGAATCTAAAGCCTACAATGGCAATAAGTACATATCTTTCAATAATCACCCTAAATGTAAATGGACTGAATGCACCAATCAAAAGACACAGAGTAACAGAATGGATAAAAAAGCAAGACCCATCTATTTGCTGCTTAGAAGAGACTCACCTCAAACCCAAAGACATGCACAGATTAAAAGTCAAGGGATGGAAAAAGATATTTCATGCAAACAAAAGAGAGAAAAAAGCAGGTGTTGCAATACTAGTATCAGACAAAATAGACCTCAAAATAAAGAAAGTAACAAGAGATAAAGAAGGACATTACATAATGTAAAGGGCTCAGTCCAACAAGAGGATATAACCATTATAAACATATATGCACCCAATACAGGAGCACTAATATATGTGAAACAAATACTAACAGAATTGAAGGAGGAAATAGAATGCAATGCATTCATTTTTGGAGACTTTAACACACCACTCACTCCGAAGGACAGATCCACCAGACAGAAAATAAGTAAGGACACAGAGGCACTGAACAACACACTACAACAGATGGACCTAATAGACATCTATAGAACTCTACATCCAAAAGCAACAGGATACACATTCTTCTCAAGTGCACATGGAACATTCTCCAGAATAGACCACATACTAGGCCACAAAAAGAGCCTCAGTAAATTCAAAAAGATTGAAATCCTACCAACCAACTTTTCAGACCACAAAGGCATAAAACTAGAAATAAATTGTACAAAGAAAGCAAAAAGGCTCACAAACACATGGAGGCTTAACAACATGCTCCTAAATAATCAATGGATCAACAACCAAATTAAAATGGAGATCCAGCAATATATGGAAACAAATGACAGCAACAATGCAAGGCCCCAGCTTCCGTGGGACACAGCGAAAGCAGTCTTAAGAGGAAAGTATATAGCAATCCAGGCATATTTAAAGAAGGAAGAACAATCCCAAATGAATAGTCTAATGTCACAATTATCGAAATTGGAAAAAGAAGAACAAATGAGGCCTAAGGTCAGCAGAAGGAGGGACATAATAAAGATCAGAGAAGAAATAAATAAAATTGAGAAGAATAAAACAATAGCAAAAATCAATGAAACCAAGAGCTGGTTCTTCGAGATAATAAACAAAATAGATAAGCCTCTAGCCAGACTTATTAAGAGGGAAAGAGAGTCAACACAAATCAACAGAATTAGAAACGAGAAAGGAAAAATCATGACGGACCCCAGAGAAATACAAAAAATTATTAGAGAGTACTATGAAAATCTATAAGCTAACAAGCTGGGAAACCTAGTAGAAATGGACAACTTCCTAGAAAAATACAACCTTCCAAGACTGACCCAGAAAGAAACAGAAAATCGAAACAGACCAATTACCAGCAACAAAATTGAGGCGGTAATCAAAAAACTACCAAAGAACAAAACCCCCGGGTCGGATGGATTTACCTCGGAATTTTATCAGACATACAGAGAAGACATAATACCCATTCTCCTTAAAGTTTTCCAAAAAATAGAAGAGGAGCGGATACTCCCAAACTCATTCTATGAAGCTAACATCACCCTAATACCAAAACCAGGCAAAGACCCCACCAAAAAAGAAAACTACAGACCAATATCCCTGATAAACGTAGATGCAAAAATACTCAACAAAATATTAGCAAACCGAATTCAAAAATACATCAAAAGGATCGTACACCATGACCAAGTGGGATTCATTCCAGGGATGCAAGGATGGTACAACATTCGAAAATCCATCAACATCATCCACCACATCAACAAAAAGGACAAAAACCACATGATCATCTCCATAGATGCTGAAAAAGCATTTGATAAAATTCAACATCCGTTCATGATAAAAACTCTCAACAACATGGGCATAGAGGGCAAGTACCTCAACATAATAAGGGCTATATATGATAAACCCACAGCTAACATCATACTGAACAGCGAGAGGCTGAAAGCTTTTCCTCTGAGATTGGGTACAAGACAGGGATGCCCACTCTTCCCACTGTTATTCAACATCGTACTGGAGGTCCTAGCCACGGCAATCAGACAAAACAAAGAAATACAAGGAATCCACATTGGTAAAGAAGAAGTCAAACTGTCACTATTTGCAGATGACATGATATTGTACATAAAAAACTCTAAAGACTCCACTCCAAA
Source organism: Manis javanica (assembly GCF_040802235.1). NCBI lineage: Eukaryota > Metazoa > Chordata > Mammalia > Pholidota > Manidae > Manis > Manis javanica. Next base: position 102,313,069 of record NC_133160.1, read on the forward strand.
ACTACTAGAACTAATATCGGATTTCAGCAAAGTTGTAGGATACAAAATTAACACAGAAATCTGTAGCTTTCCTATAAACTAACAATGAACTAATAGAAAGAGAAATCAGGGAAACAATTGCATTCACAATAAAATCAAAAAGAATAAAAGACCTAGGAATAAACTTAACCAAGGAAGTGAAAGACCTATACCCGGAAAACTCTATGAGACACTCTTATGAGAAATTAAAGGGGTCACTAACAAATAAAAATTCATCCCATGCTCTTGGCTAGGAAGAATTAATATCACCAAAATGGCCATCCTGCCCAAAGCAATATACAGATTCGATGCAATCCCTATTAAATTGCCAACAGCATTCTTCAATGAACTGGAACAAATAGTTCAAAAATTCATATGGAATCACCATATAGCCAAAGCAATCCTGAGAAGGAAGAATAAAGTGGGGGGGATCTCACTCCCTAACTTCAAGCTCTACTACAAAGTCACAGTAATCAAGACAATTTGGTACTGGCACAAGAACAGAGCCACAGACCAGTGGAACAGAATAGAGACTCCAGACATTAACCCAAACATGTATGGTCAGTTAATATACAATAAAGGAGCCATGGACATACAATGGGGAAATGACATTCTCTTCAACAGATGGTGCTGGCAAAACTGGACAGCTACATGTAAGAGAATAAAACTGGATCACTGTCTAACCCCATACACAAAAGTAAATTCAAAATGGATCAAAGACCTGAATGTAAGTCATGAAACCATAAAACTCTAAGAAAAAAACATAGGCAAAAATCTCATGGACATAAACATGAGTGACTTCTTCATGAACATATCTCCCTGGGCAAGGGAAACAAAGGCAAAAATGAACAAGTGGGAGTATATCAAGCTAAAAAGCTTCTGTACAGCAAAGGACACCATCAATAGAACAAAAAGGTATCCTACAGCATGGGAAAATATATTCATAAATGACAGATCCAATAAAGGATTGACATCCAAAATATATAAAGAGCTCACACACCTCAACAAACAAAAAGCAAATAATCCAATTAAAAAATGGGCAGAGGAGCTGAATAGACAGTTCTCTAAAGAAGAAATCCAGATGGCCAACAGGCACATGAAAAGATGCTTCACATCGCTAATCATCATAGGAATGCAAATTAAAACCACAAAAAGATACCACCTCACAACAGTAAGGATCGCCATCATCAAAAAGACAAACAACAACAAATGTTGGCGAGGTTGTGGAGAAAGGGTAACCCTCCTGCACTGCTGGTGGGAATGTAAATTAGTTCAACCATTGTGGAAAGCAGTATGGAGGTTCCTCGGAATGCTCAAAATAGAAATACCATTTGACCCAGGAATTCCACTTCTGGGAATTTACCCTAAGAGTGCAACGCTCCAGTTTGAAAAAGACAGATGCACCCCTATGTTTATCGCTGCACTATTTACAATAGCCAAGATATGGAAGTAACCTAAATGTCCATCAGTAGATGAATGGATAAAGAAGATGTGGTACATATACACAATGGAATATTAGTCAGCCATAAGAAAAAAACAGATCCTACCATTCACAACAACATGGATGGAGCTAGAGGGTATTATGCTCAGTGAAATAAGCCAGGTGGAGAAAGACAAGTACCAAATGATTTCACTCATATGTAGAGTATAAGAACAAAGGAAAACTGAAGGAACAAAACAGCAGCAGAATCATAGAACTCAAGAATGGACTAATAGTTACCAAAGGGAAAGGGACTGGGGATGATGGGTGGGAAGGGAGGGATAAGGGCAGGGAAAAAGAAAGAGGGCATTACGATTAGCATGTATAGTGTGTAGGGGGCACGGGGAGGGCTGTGCAACACAGAGAAGACAAGTAGTGATTTTACAGCATCTTACTACACAGATGGACAGTGACTGTGAAGGGGTATGTGGGGGGGATTTGGTGAAGGGGGAGCCTAATAAACATAATGTTCTTCATGTAATTGTAGATTAATGATACCAAAATAAAAATTAAATTAAATTAATTAATTTTAAAAAGTATATAAAAGATAATCATGGAGCTCTTATGTTGTATTAAATCACATTGAAGCATAGGACTTGCTAAATAATCTTTTATATCTCAGAGATCCTTGAGCCTTGCTACTTCACATTTGGTCTGTAGGCCAGCAGCAGCAGTGTCACTGGGAGTTTGTTAGAAATACAGAATCTCCTAATCTCCTGAATCAAAATTTGTGTTTTCATAAGATCCGTAAGGTGATTTGTATGCATATTCAAAATTGAGAAGCATTTCTTTAGAGCAGTAACTCTCAACTTTGGTGCATGTTGTATTCACCTGGGAGTTTCAAAAATGCTAGTGCATGAGACCTACTCACCGATTTAATTGATCTGGAGTGTGGCCTGTTCTCAGAGGTACAGCTCTCCAGTGATTGTCGTGTACAGCCAGATTGGAAATCATTGGTTTAAACAATACTTCATCATAATGTGTTGCTCATTTCTTATCTGGGAAAGCTGTGTAGCAATGAGGCTGATCAAGTAATGAGGTAAGAGATGCCTTAGGTAAAACAAAAAAAGCACCTTGCTACCTGTCCATAGAGTCGGACTTCTCCAAAATGGTGGGTTATCAGGAATTGGGAAGTCATTTTAAAAAATAGATTCCTTTATCTCACCTCTAGAGATTTTAATATAAGATGCTTGAGGTGGACCCCAGAAATCTGTATTTTAATAGGAACTGCCATAGCAGCTGGTTCAAAGATCATACACTGAAATTACTGACCTAGAGACTGATCACAATTCAAAAGATTGATCATAAGTAATATACATCAGTCCCTTCTGTTTGAAAATATGGTTACATATACATACATACATACCTTAGAGGTTTAGGTAGTAAAGTTCAGAGATCTCCTTGGTTAATAACTGAGTTAGAATCTGTGAAGTGTTTAGCATTACACTTACTTTGTCAGAGAAGTGAGCACTCAGTGACTGCATGGAATGTGAGAGGGAAGGTGTTTTGCCTGTTTTTCATCACTTTATCCACCAGACTTTGAAGACTCAATGTATACATAGGAGGCACCAAATTGTTTATTGAATAAATGAATTCTATTTCCTAGACCTTTAACATTGAGGCTCAAAGCTTGTGCTCTGGAGTTAGATGAAGCTATGTTTGTGTGACTTGCTCACAACATGAACTGTATGAGTTACTTAACTTCTCTGAAGTGCAGTTTCTTTACCTGTCACGTGGCAATTACAGGAATACACATAATGTGTTTAAAGTATTCAGTACACTACTCAATAAATGTTATATACCACTCTTTTATTATAAGCACCACGATTATTATAATTGCATCGACTTTGCTCTGACTGTGAACATTTAGTAATCAATGCCCAAACCCTATTTTAATGCCGTCTAGGCCGATGTCTGTGTATAATTACACTGACTTACATATTACGTTTAGTTTCTCTCAGACTCACTGGAATGTGGCAAGTTCTTCAATAGTCTAAAGTATAGGGTGGAGAGAAAAAAATTAGACCAACTATGTGCCCATGACTGTTTGAGGCATTTGATATTCATACATTGGTTCTTCACAAGAACAGTGTTGGGTAGGTTTTAATTTTTCCATTTACATGTGAGGAATTTAAACTCAAAAGTTAAATAACTGGCTCAGCATTATGCAGACAAGGTATTGTCTACATTTTCATTTAGCAATTCTGCTTCCCTGGTCTCTTAGTGGAACATTTCATTAATATTATGGGTTATAAAGTACAAAATTAGCTCATATTCTCACTTCCTTTCCAGTGTCAGGTTTCTCTTTTAAAAAGCCTTTAGCTTGCAACTATTCAGTTCTATACATCTACTCTCTTAGATCTTTTGAAAACTATGAGTATATTTATTTCAAAAACTAAATACTTTGTCACTCATACCCTAAAGAAGGTTAAGCCTTCCTTTTCCTTTTGAAAAGGAAATGGATTTAATTGGAAAGACACATAGTATCAACTCAGAGTTTAAGTTCTTAATCTTGTTTAAGACAAACATATATTTTTAAAATGTACTTAATATTAATTTCCTAATTATTTTTATGTATCTTTCTTTTAGGATCCTTCCTGAGCGTTTCCTGACAATTTTAAAACAAAAGATCAATGTTAGGTTTGATGCTGTTATTGGATATAAAACTAAAGGACACTAAGTCCTACATGGACTATATTCTACATTTAGTTGATGTCAAGTAACTGAGTCAAAAATGCCTATTTTCCAAAACATCTCTATTTCTGAATAATGTAACTTAGACTCTTCTCCATACATTAGCTCTAAATAATAAGTAGTAAATAAATCTAATTTACCAGATTTAAATTGATTTCTTCTAATATTAACCAGAATTTTAGCATTTGTACTTTGCTTTTCCTAGTTATCTTTTTTTCTTCAATAGCACCTTTTGAGGCCCCTGGCAGTCTTCACTTACTGCCATTTGTTCTTTAGCTAAAGCTAATTTTACATAATACACAGAGAAATATTTTAGGAACTAATCTTATAGAAAATGGAGAAAAAGAACAAAAACAGGTTTACAATAATTTCCAAGATTTTGTAGCACATCTGAAGGCTTTGCAGAATTTGTATTCTAAATGCTTAAGATATATTATTTTTAATCACACTTAAATTTTCTATAATTCACGTGTTTCCTTTTCTATTCTACATAAAAACAGAAACTTCAAGCTCTCTATAATAAAGGATTTTATCTTGTGGCGTTTCACAATGAATTTCATGTAATATAAGAAATATAGCTCAAACATTTCATCCTATGCATTACCACTCTATTTCCTGAGATACCTCACATTCCAATCCAAACATTTCAGCACAAGGAAACTAGAGACGGATATGTAATGCAAGTATAAAATGTATCACTGGGATTTGAGGCAGAATTGGGAAAATGTACCCCTAAGTGGCAACAATAATAAATGAATCAAACCTAAACTTTTGGTGTTGCCATTTTTTTGTCTTGAGCAGAACAAGAGTTAACCTTCAAATTAAAGGAAAATGGATTATGTAAAGGTCCTTTTTTTTTTAGTATTTGGAAATTTCTCAGATGTAAGTGAGGCTCAGTGAGATGAGACTATACATCAGAATTATAAATTGAAAAAACTGAGTAGGTTTGTTGGGTTTCTATTAAAGAATATTTTCAAGATCATGTTAAACACATACATGCGGTAAGGAATGTTGGTCCTTACATCAGAAAGTCATACTCAGAAAACATAAATCACAATCAGTGACCCTTGTGAAATTCAGTGAATGAGTCACATTTAGGTTAAGAAACTTCATAGTAAAGGATTTTGATCCTGTTTCTAAGCAGAAACTATTATCTATTCGATAATGTATCAGGTACTGTCCTAAATTCTTGATTTAGTCAACAAGTAATCTCATCAGTGTTATTGCAGATTATAAGGATCATATAGTAATCTAAGGAGTGTTATACTATAGATTCTATATATAGAAGAAAATTTCACAGAAGATATTATTCCTCTAATAAATTTCTCCCTCCTCTAATAAATTTCTCCCTCCTCCCTGTCAATTACCTTCTTCTAAAACAAAGAATCAAAATACAATCGCTGATGGACTATATTCTACATTTAGTTTATGTAAATACACATCTAGATTTAAATATATATATCAAAAATGCCTGCTTTCCAAACATCATTATATTTGCATAACATAGATTCTTCTCCGTACATTAGCCATACTCTACTAGTACTCTACTAGAGTATCTGTGACTTGCCGGTTTAAAGGTTCACCTCCACCCTGTTCTGATAGCAGAGAATGACAGAAGAAGGTGGAGAGTCCATTACTGTCAGTTTATAACTCATTTTGAGATAGATGTTATTGTTTATTCTTTTGATTACATTATACATTTTCCAGCTTCCTGGGTGAAACAGTGAAGTAGGCTAGGAGAAAGCCTTTAGTGAAACTTAGTAAGACAACTGAGGTACCAAGTACACTGAGAACTTTCCTCTTTCCACAGCATGTTTTGGCTCTTCATACACTTGTCTAAAATTAATACTTAGATGAACTTTGGCATTATTTCACAATGAGAAATAAGTACTACTTCTTGGGTATTTTTCTGACAGAATTGCGATCAGTCCATTTTACTAAACGTTAACAATTACTGGAGGCAGAAAAAAGGTAGCAGGGTAGGAAGACAAAGCAGAAAGCTCCTCCCACACACCAAGAAAGCAACTACAGCAAATAAAATTAACCCTAAAAATGACCTGAAGACTCAGAACAGACCACCTGCACCTAGTAAAGAAAAGACCACACAGAAGGTACAATGGCAGAACCACAATTGAGTGGGACCCAACCCCTTCCCCCATCCCAGCTCACAGGCATGAGGAAGAAGGACAGAGTGGGGAAGGGATAGGCGCTCAGGAACTCCGCTCACCTGGCCCTGGAGATCAGCTCTGGGAGCATAAGTCTGCATTGCACTGGGTTCTGGTGACTAGCAGAGCTTGACATCAGGGACATTTGGAACACTCTGGGAAGGCTGAAACTCCAACCATTTGTGGAGAACAGCATGTTCCACTGGCCCTACTGAGACCCAAAACAGAGGCAGAAGTTTGAAAACTTTGCCAGCAGTGGGAGGGGTACCAGAGGGACAAGGGTTGGATGGAGCTGTCTCCACAGGAGAAAGGGCAAGTAGATGACACCTCCCCAGCCCTCCCTCAACCTGATGGGTCAGACACAGGTGCCCCAAATACTCCATTCCCCTTGCTACAGGTTCAGCCCTGAGGCACTTTCCTACACACCACCTTCTCACCCCAACAGGCTCAGACCTTTGCTGCATGGCAGGTAGAGAGAGACTTTGCTGTCTGGCAGGCAGATACAAGCTTTCCCAGCTTTCTCAGCCCAACATGGGAAGCACCTGTGGGAGGCAGCTCTAAGTGCTCCTTCCTTATCCAGAGTGGCCCAGCCTGGTGCCATGCACCAGAACTGCTGTTTGACTTCATGCAGGTGAGCCCTGCCTCAGCGAGACTGGCTGCCACATGACCATGCACCATGCTGGACCTGTCACTCACAGAGCAAACCACCCCAGAGTGCCATGTCCACCACACACACCTCATTAGCCCAATGGCACCATCATCACTGCAGGGCCCAGCCAGCAATGATCCTAGCAGAAGCACTGCTGCTCTGCTCACAAAGGGCTGACTGAGGTGCATTGCAATATGGTGGGACTGAGACCACTGCCAGCAGACAGAAAGGCACCCAGCCCATAGACCACCAATAGCAACTGGGCCTTCAAAGCAAAGTAGAACCATGCAATGGAGAATAAAGAGTCTTGAGCTTCTAGGCACAAAGGACACTTCTTCATAAAGCCATCACTCTCTACAGCAGGAAGCAGACCAGATCCATCTAATACATAGAAAGAAATACAGAAACCCTGACAAAATGAGGAGGAATATGTTCCAAACAAAAAAGCAGGATAAGACACCAGAAAGAGGACTAAGTGAAATGTAGATCACCCATCTTCTGGATAAAGATTTTAAAGTAACAGGTGTAAATATGCTCACTGATCTGCAGAAAAGTATTGAAGATCTCAGGGAGGACTTCAACAAAGACATGCAAGAGCTGAAAGAGAGCCACTCAGAGCTGAAGACTACAGTGACTGAAACGAAATATACAACAGAGGGAATGAATAATAGATTGATGCAAGTAGAGAAGACAATGAATTAGATGGAAATTAGACCACAGGAAAACAAGAAAGCTGAGGAACAGAGAGAAAGAAGAATATCTAGGAATGAAAGAATGATAAAATAGCTCTTTGACAACTCCAAATGAAACAATATTCAGATAATAGGAGTACTAAAAGGAGAAGAGAGAGACAAAGAAATAGTCTCTTTGAGGGAATAATTGTTGGAACCAATTTCCTTCCCCAATCTGAGGAAGAAAATAGACACTCAGGTCATGGAAGCTCATAGAGCCCCTTAAGAAAGAAATGCCAGGAAGAACACACCAAGCTATGTAATAATTATTATGACAAATATTAACAATAAGGAGAGAGTATTGAAAGCAGCAGAGAAGAACAAAGATTACTTATAAGGGAAACCCCATCAGGCTATCAGCAGACTTCTCAACAGAAACTTCACAGGAAAAAAGGGAGTGGCATGAAATAGTTAATGTTCTGAAACAGAAGGTCCTTCAACCAAGAATTCTCTACCCAGAAAGATTATCATTCAAATTTAAAGAAGAGATCAAACACTTCCCAGATAAGTGAAGGCTGAAGGAATTTATAACCACTAAACTTGCATGTTAAAGGGTCATCCATAGATGGAAATGTTCCTAAGTCTAAATAGTTTTCACCAGTGAAAATAAACCCACAGTAAAGGTAGTAGACCAATTACTTACCAAGCAAGTATGACATTTAAAACAAAACAAAAGTAGTAAAACCAACTATACACAAAATTAGTCAAAAAACACACAAAAAAATGCAGATTGTGACATCTAATACATAAAGTGTGAAGGAGGAAGAAGAAAAGTATTTTTTGATTATGCTTGAAATAGAGCAATCACTGTCACTATTCATAGATGACATGATATTATACATAGAAAACCCTAAAGACTCCACCAAAAAACTGACAGAACTAATAACTGAATTCAGCAAAGTAGCAGGATACAAAATGAATACACAGAAATCTGTTGCATTCCTATATACTAACAATGAACTAGCAGAAAGAGAAATCAGGAAAACAACTCCATTTACAATTACATCAAAAAGAATAAAATACCTTAGAATAAACCTAACTAAGAAGGTGAAAAACCTATATTCTGAAAACTACAAGACACTCATGAGAGAAATTAAAGAAGACACAAATAAATGGAAATCTATCCTGTGCTCATGGATAGGAAAAATTAATATTGTCTAAATGGCCATCCTTCCCAAAGCAATTACAGATTCAATGCAATCCCCATCAAAATACTGACAGCATTCTTCTATAACTAGAACAAATAGTTCTAAAACTCACATGGAACCACAAGAGCCTGAATAGCCAAAGCAAGCTTGAGAAAGAAGAGCAAAACCACCTGACTTCAAGCTCTACTACAAAGTCACAGTACTCAAAACAGTTTGGTACTGGCACAGAAATAGACCCATAGATCAATGGAACAGAATAGAGCCCAGATATAAATCCACACAAATATGGTCAATTAATATATGATATAGAAGCCATGGATATACAATGGGGAAATGACAGCCACTTCAACAACTGGTGTTGGCAAAACTGAACAGCTACATATAAGAGTATGAAACTGGATTACTGTCTACATCCATACACAAAAGTAAACTTGAAATGGATCAAAGATGTGAATGTAAGTCATGAGACCATAAAACTCTTAGAAGAAAACATGGACAAAATCTCTTGAATTTTCCTAGACACATCTCCTCAGGCAAGGAAAACAAAGTGAAAAATGAACAAGTGGGACTATATCAAACTAAAAAGCTTCTGTACAGCAAATGACACCATCAGCAGAACAGACGGAATCCTATAGTACGGGAGAATATATTCATAAATGACTCATCTCATAAGGGGTCAACATTCAGAATACATAAAGAATTCATTGCCTCAACCCCAAAAAAGAAATAACCTGATTAAAAAATGTGTGGAGGACCTGAACAGACACTTCTTCAAAGAAGAAATACAGATGGCCAATAGGCATATGAAAAGATGATTCACATCACTAATCATCAGGGAAATGCAAATCAAAACCACAATGAGATATCACTTCACACTGATTAGAATGGCCACCATCCAAAAGACAAGGAACAACAAATCCTGGCAAGGATGAAAAGAAATAGGAACCCACTTACACTGTTCATGAGAATGTAAATTGGTGTAACCACTGTGGAAAGAAGTATAGAGTTTCCTCAAAGATCTGAATATAGAAATATCATTTGACCCAGTAATTCTACTTCTGGGAATTTACCCAAAGAAAACAAAATCCATGATTTGAAAAGATGTATGCATCCCTATGCTTATCACCTCACTATTTATAATAGCTAAGATATGGAAGCAACCTAAGTGTCCATCAACAAATGAATGGATAAAGATGAAGTGGTACATATACACAATGGAATATTATTCAGCCATAAAAAGAAAAGAAATCCTGTATTTGCAGCAACATGGATGTATCTATATCGTATTATGCTCAATGAAATAAGCCAGGCAAAGAAAAACAAATACCATATGATTTCACTTATTTGTGGACTATAAAAACAAAAAACAGAATGAACAAAACATCATTAGACTCATAGACACTGAGAAGTGACTAAGGTTACCAAGGGCAAGGGGTGGGGGAGGGGGATAAAAGGGCACAATAATTCACAATCACAATGTAAGCTGATCACAGGGACTGTTGAACCACTGTGATGTACAAAAAAAGAGAGAAAAGATTGCATATCAACTATACTTCAATAAAAAATAAATAAATGTTAACCACATGCTTGAGGAACAGGTTGTCATTTAATTCCCCCTGCAATCCTGTGTACTAGGCCTTTTTGACGAACTTGAAGTAGCTATGACGCAGCAGCAATAAGCAGGAACCCAGAACCTTAGAGGCTAGAGCCCTAACTGCTGGAAAGTGAATGAATGCTGTAGGGGCTCTGGATATTGTCTGTACATTTTTTAAAAAGGCTTACTCCAATTCAAGAATATCAGGCAATTACTGCTGTGATGCTAAGTCTGAAGACTTTTAACTGTTATTTGAATGAAGTTAATCCTAACTTTGAACTCACTTCTCAACAGTTTGGTGGGAAAATTCATCTTAGCCATCAATAGGCTATATCTGGCCTAAAATCAAAGAGGCTTGCATTGTCTTGGGATGAATGGGAAAAGACTCCTCTTAGTTATTAGCTATCATGGTACTCTGGATCCTAAACTAGGACCTGGATGACAAGTAGCTCTTTCTTTTGTGGGGTACAGAAATCCTGACTGGTAAGGAATTAGCCTTCTCTGGACCGTAAAGCCTCCTCTGAGCCCATGCTGCCATCCTGGGACCCTGCCATTGCACAGCCAGGACTCACTGGCCTCTCTCCTATTTCCTTTGAGAATATTGCCACGCTTGCCTTCAGATATACTCTTCCCTGCCCCTGTCCCCATGCCACCATTCTCACTTGCCAGAAATCTGCTCTTTTTAATGGAAACAAGGATTAGAAAGAGTGAGCAATCAGGCCAAAGAAAGGGTTAATAATGACCTTAAGTACATCTTAAACCCCAACTTGGCTAGTGAGTACGTGGCTAATAAGGATTTTACTGTGGGGAAAAGGATTCCCCCACAATCCTTTATTAAGGATTAATAATAATAAGTTATTAAGAGCCTCCTCTCCCAGGCTGAGTGATACATATACTGCCTTGAACAATTCTATGTGGTAGATATTATTATCCCCATTTTAAACATGAGGTAAGTATAGCCCATAGAGGTTTAACAAATGTACCTGAAGTAACATGGTTACCTAGAGGTCAAGCTGAGGATTTGAATCCAAGTTTGCTGCCCTCGGTATCCTACAGCCTCAGTGAAATTCTTGAGGAGTCAAACCATTACCCTCAACAAACTCTACTTCCTTTTACCCAAGCTTTCCTTGGTATTCAAACCATATTCCAAAATTAGCCAGTGACCATCTCTGATGGTGACTGATACTCTTTCAGCTAGGCATTATTTTAAGGTGGACTAGAATGCTGCAGTGCACATCCCTAACTATTCTACCTGAAAAAGGTTCGGCCTGGCTCAGCCCAACATCATCACAGTGTAAAGTACTTAAAAACTTAAACTATTACTATTATTATTTGATTTATACAACCATTTACAACTTGCAAAGCCACTTCATATATGTGCCCTCTTACTTGATCCTTATATCCACTGTGTTTAGGTCTGTGAAGGGAGGTGGAGCTTGTGATATGTGGTGAGGATCCATGTTGGGTAAAAACATTTTACCCAAAAGCACTTATTTTTATCTTGATTTTCCAGATAAGGAAACTGAGGCACAGAAAAGAATAAAAGGGACTGCCTAAAATCACACCACTTTTTTTTTATTGTGGTAAAATATACATAACTTAAAAGTTACCATTTTAACTATTTTTAAATGCAGAATCCATAGGGACAAAAGTACAGCAGAGAGAATGCAGTCAATAATACTATAATATCTTTCTATGTTGACAGATAGTAACTACAGTTATTGGGGGAAGCATTTAATAGTGTGGATAACTGTCGAATCACTATGTTGTGTATCTGAAACCAATATAATATTGTATATCATCTATATTTCAATAAAATAAATAAACAACTGTACAGTTCAGTGGCTTAAGTATATTCACATTGTTATACAACCACCACCAACATCCATCTCCAGAATTTTTCCATCACCACAAAGTGAAATCCATACCCCTTAAAGAGTAACTTCTCATTCTTCCTCCCACCACCTTGTCCCTGGTAACCACCATTCTACTTTCTGTATCTGTGTATTGACTCTTCTGGGTCATATAAATGGAATCATAGAATATTTGTCCTTTTGTGTTTAGCTCATTTCACTTAGAATAATGTTTTCAAAATGCATCCATTTTGTAGCATATATAAGAACTATATTCCTCATTAGGGTGAATAATACTGCATTGTGTGTCTATATCACTTTGTTTATCCATTCATCCACTGATGGACATTTGGGTGTTTCTAATTTTTTGTGTATTGGAAGTCATACCACTTTTAGGTGAAGATTTCTGGCTCCTTTCTAATGTGTTTTCCTTTATTATCACAGAGAGAATGGATTGGTTTACTTAACCTACAATCTCCTCCAAATGCAAGAGGTTTTCAGGGAAATGGGCATCTCATGTAAAATGATTAGCTAACTGAAATTCTGATGTTGAGCTTTCACGAATAAATGAATCAAACAAAACTCGGTTGGCCTTTAAGTGTCCTTAAGATAATATCTCTACTTTCTCCTTTTCCTTCATTAAAACAAAAACAATGATGACAACAGTATACAGAGAGATGCCAAGAGATCATTAATGATGCAATACCTCTAGAGATGCTACATTTCCAGAGGTGAAATTGCATGGTAAAACACGGTACAGAACTGTTTCTCAAAACTCAAGTCCAGAGAGCACGCTTTGTGTTCCCTTGTCCTATGCCAATCTGTTACTAGCAGTTGGTATCAAGTCAAAGTCTCAAGTTACAACCTCACTATTTGACCATGTGGGCAAAGTCTGCCCACAGATCTGGCTTACCTCTGCCACTCCCATCAACACTTGCAGCACAGCTCTCCCCTGGAGATCCACACAGAGGGCAGCTCTTTGCTGGGACTACGCAAGTCCTAAGCCCAAGGAGAACACAGAGCAGAGCCATGAGCATCGTCTTGGATATCCTCCTGCTTCTGACTACCATCATCTACTCCTACTTGGAGTCCTTGGTGAAAGTTTTCATTCCCCAGAGGAGAAAATCTGTGGCTGGTGAGATTGTTCTCATTACAGGAGCCGGGCATGGAATAGGCAGGATGACTGCCTATGAATTTGCAAAACGGAAAAGCAGACTGGTTCTGTGGGATGTTAATAAGGTAATAGTGCCTCTGCCCATCTCTTAAAGTCACAGTAAGACACGTTTTTTTTTAAACTATTTGACTTAGCACTTGCTTACATTTTTATTTTTTCTTTTTCAAAGTGTAATAACTAAATTCCTCGGAGCCTTCTTCTATGTATGTAGCAGGGTGGTTTGATGAGGGGAACATAACTGAGAATTAAGCAGGTTAATAACACAGACTCAGGGAACAGGCTAAGTCCAAGTTGTTTAAATCGAGATGTGACTTAATTTCTCTCATTCTCAGTTTCCTTATCTCTGAAATGAAGATAATAACTCACAGGTTGGGCAAAAACAAGGTTAGCAAACTACAGCTAATGGACCAAAGCTATTCCCTTGGCAGCTTGTTGAGTGAGGAATGTTTCTTGCATTTTTAAAGGGTTGTCAAAGCAAGATTCAAATAAAGAAAGAAGTACAGTCAACAGAAGCCCTGAGAGCCTCCCCTCACACACACACAATCCTAACATATTTACTGTCTCGCTCTTTCCAGAATAAATATGCTGAGCTCCGGGCAAAGGATTAACTGAATGAGTATTTTAAAGTACTTAGAACAATGCCTAAACATAGCAAATATTAATTGTGTTGAACAAAACCTCCATGCAGTGAGTCAGGCTTTCTTTCAGGCATTCATGTTTTCCTTGTACTGTTATTTGTAAATGCTAGGTTAACTACTCAAAATAAAATGGAAGTAATTGAAATCTCATATCATTTTCCCTAAACTTGTAAATTCTGGTATGGTCATGAAAATAAGCACAGAAAGTGTTTACAGCATTTTAAAATTGGAAAAAATGCTTAGTTTTTTTAAGAAGCATATTTTCCACAAATCACAATGAGATTTTGATTGCCATTATATTATCACTCTCTCATGCTCTTTGCCTTCATGCCAGGTTGGCACCTTCCCTCTTAAGGCTTTCAAAAATGCCTCTTGGAAGAATGAAAGTAGTTAATCACAGGTTAGTTATTACTGCTTCTTGAGTAGCCAGGGTAGAAGAACTTACCACCACTTACCTTGTCTGGTTGCCCCATCAGATGTCCAGGTAGGAGATGCTGAAGCAATCTTTACAGCATCCACTCGAGGGAAGGTGACACAGCCTGAATTATTATAAAGTAGAAGCACTGAGGTTGGTTTTAGGACAATATAGACAGGGAGGTAATAAGAGTCTCACTTCCAAAGATTTTTTTTCCTCTTGATTTTCTTGGGTTATTTTTTAGATGCCCTAAAAAATTCAGAGTACATTCAATTTCATAGTCCATAGTCCAGCGCTAGGGTTACTACAGGGATTTTACTCTAGAGAAAGTCAAACAGGAAAAGCTAAAAGGAAAAAAAAATCTCTCCTGAACTTAGGAAACAAGTTCTTCTCTTTCTAGACTGTAAAGAATATTATACAAGAAAAAGTTGAGAGGTTTTTATATGAAGTATATGGATATTTATATAATAGATGAGTTGATACACATGAAAATGATTTGGTTCTTGACGAGATGCCAATGAACTTTCTAAAAGAGGACAAGAATTTACAAATTGAGAAAATTGTTCTCAGGCATTTATAAGAAAAATATAAATAAGTATAAATCCATGAAAAAGGTTTGATGAAATGTCACTTTTGGATCTCTTTCCATGTGTGTATATTTGGAGAGGACTGGTATGTATCACATTTTTCTAATTCCAGTGACAAGAAATAAAAATGGCTATTTAAGATTCTGCCTGAAAGATGGGTCACCTAACCTCACAGAGTCTCTTTGAATCCTTGAATTTTATAGTTAAACATTTAAGGTGTTAAATGATTCACTCTGAGTATAAATGTAAATCATATCTCCACCTGTGGAAGGTGCCAGCTCTCTTGTTACGGTTGGCTTTTCTTGCCTTACAAGATGAGACATGTTAGCAATTGTCCTCATTCAATCGAAACTGCTGCTTTAGGAACACTGTGGTAAATGGTATACCCAAGGCACACTAGAGCTGAAGCCAAATAAAGCGAGCAAACATTGTGTTGCCAGGCAGCAGCATCTGGAGAGGTCTGTCCCTGCTCACTAGGGGAAAACTCAGCCTGAATTGGGGAGGGTTCTTAGGGTTCTTGACTCTGGGCGAAAATGGATTCTGGAACAGTGTAGGTGAGGAAGCAATTCATTAAAGCAAGAGCAGCAGGGAATGGCAGCTGCCTTGCAGGCAGCAGAGAACAGGGAAGTGCAGAGAGAAAGAGGGAAAGTTCTCAGCCTGGGGTAGATTCCCTTGCTAACTCCTGAAGGCAGGGTCACCGGGCATCGTGTGTCCGCTTGGGTCTGCACAGCATGGGGACTGGCCCCTACCACTCCAGGATTTGGGAGAGCTGCAGAGCACAGGATGGAGTGAAGTTATGTTCTGAGAACTTCCCAAAGAAAGGAGATTTGAATTCAGGTAGGCTACGAACAGCAGATCACACAGCTGCAATTTCATCCCTATCAACCAGGCGATGGAAACAAGCAGGCCCAAATCTGAGCTCTTAACAGCTCCTTCCTACTTATCAGGAGTAAAGCAGAGACAAAGTGAAGACTTAGAAATAAAATGAAATAACAAAGAGTCAAAGTACAATAATTTGAGCAGTGAGAAAGCTTTATTTGAAAGTACGCACTTAAGGAAAGGAAAGTGTCCTCAGAATGGAGGTGCACTGAATGGTTGTCTTTAAGGTTTCCAAGAATGAGGTAAAGAGCAGAGGAGAGGTTGCTGGCCATCGGCTTGACTTGTGGTCTCAAAGTGCTTATCGCTGGTAAGCGACACATGTCTCCTCTCCTCTATTATCAATCCTCCAGCTAATTTTGCTAAATAAACCCAACACACGGGATTTATTTATCCTGTTCTCTATGATAGTGGTTACCCTCAAGCTGTGGGGACATAACAGTTAAGACTGCTTGCTCTGCCTTAAGGTAGGTTGTTGGGTTATTGTCTGATTACCAGAGAATATGTTAGGAATCTTACTTCTCAACTCTCCACTTTTTAAAATGGAATCTTAGCCTTGAGGGAGGGTCCCTCCTGTTCTTACTATACTGTTTATATCTCAGCATTTTTTCATCATAGGCAGGAAAAGTTAATCATGATGCTTGTCCCATGTCCCTGCCTGCCTCAATTGCTCACACAAAGACAAGATGTTACATTTTGCAGTGCTCCAGCTGTTTTAATTCTTCAATCAAAGCATGTGAAGAAAGCTCTAGTTACTAATGCCCTCCACCAACTTTGAATCTAGAGACAAAAGAGCGTGTAGTGGTTCTTGTAATGTGGCAATGAGCAGGCTACCAGCTGAAGCTTAAATCATTGAAAGGTGCTCTCAATCCTCCATCATTATTCCTCTGCAACCCCTAAAAGACATAGGAGAGGACATTGGCTCTGTGACTGCGTGTTCTAATTTCTGTTTGGGTATGTTCTTTGGGATTTCAGGTCTCTGCTCCAGCGTTTAGCACATGGGAGTGGAATACAAAGGACCTGGAGGAGGCGACACTGGCTAAGGGAAACCACCTGCCACTCAGGGACCACCCCAAATATCAGCCACACCACTAACACCCTGATGTGCGAAAAGGGCTTTTAAGCTGTCCTTGCCTCTTCATCACAGAGAAGAATTTACAAATTGTTAGAGGAAAAAGTATAATTTTTAAAACCCTGTGATCTCTATAAAAATCCAGAGATGTCAAAACTCAAAAAGAATTCTAATTTTCCAGAAATGCAGATCAAGAAACATCAGGGAAATTCTTTCTTAGGAAAGAGGTCTCTGAATTTAGGCTGAAAATAATTTGCTCTGTCTACATGTCTTGGAGTTATGAACAAAGTTGTCACATTGATGAGAATCTATCCAGGGGTGTTTGCTCATTTTCAGTCCTGAAGACTTGAAGAATAGCAACATTGTGTCCAGTGAAATCCTTCCTCAAACAAGGATCTTCCTCCTTCCCTCCTAGAGACTTAAGTCAGAATCATTGAGAAAAGTACGATGGGCAGAGGTATATAGTTTAAAATTACCACTAGATTAGAATTGCTGCTTGAAGTTTTACCGCCCACTACATAGTGGGTGCTCAACAAATATATGTTAAGAGAATTGTTGAGTTTTCTTTTCTTCTCCATACACAAACATCACTCTTCATAACACTACTGAAAATGTCTTTCAAGCATGTTCTTCAAGCTATGAGAGTAGCCTGCTTTAGAGACACTGCCTCCTGGAGAACCTGAAACCCAACCTGAAAAAATATGGAGAATTTTTTTGTTTTGCTTTGATGCAGAACAGCTGTTGAGAATGTAGCAAAACAAGATGAAAACACATAACTAATATGAGCAGCCCCTGGCAGAAAAGCCAGGCATAATCTCTGTGCAAATTAGGCAAGCAGTGTCTCTCATGACATTTTCTTACAAATAAGGAGCATATTTCAGGCATGAATTTTAATCTTAAAAAGAAAATTCTTCTCCAATGCATTCTCCTCCACTCTTGTCCCCAGCTGGCCTCCATCTCTCTGAATTTGTTCTTTCCAATTACAGCATGGTGTTGAGGAAACTGCAGCTGAGTGCAGAAATCTAGGGGCCACTGTGCATGTATTCGTGGTAGACTGCAGTAACAGAGAAATGATTTATAACTCTGTGAACCAGGTGAGACTTCAGGACACAAATTTATTCAAATAATTTTGTATGCACTGACATGGAAAATGAAAGTTTTCTTTATGACTGCCTGATTTAAATTAGATTTTTAACCTCTGCTAATAGACATAGTTGTGTGAATAAGGACATACACTTTTTTCTTGCATATATTCCACTCAACTCTGCCTATTATTATTTTTATTCATCATTTTCATTCAAATCACAAGTTTGAGCAGCAGTACAGAGTGACAGAAAAAAGATTTATCACCAGGAAAAAGAATCAGTTTCTAATTTCATTTCAGTCCTATTACTTTTTTAGAAATTCCTTTTTTTTCTTGAATGATTTCCTTGGTGGGATTTTATTTATGTTGATGCCAATCTAGTCTTCTATAGAAAATGTAATATTAGAATTATTATAACCATTTTAAAAGAGTAAATGTCAAATACAATGAACTAAGCACTCTGAAAAAACGATTGCATCCTTTAATTTATAATAACCTACCATAGCCCTATTAACCGCATTTGACAGGTGAGCAAATGGAGTTCAGAGAGGTTAAGCCAGACCAACATCATGTAGTTGGTGGTGGCAGGATTATCATTTAGTACTTTTAAAATGGTCAGAATTGATATATCAATTAATCAACACAAATAATAATTTTATTTTATTGATAAGCTTTAAAAATCGATGCTGCTATACTGGATACTGAAATTTGGATGTTAAAAAAATGGTTCATTTTTTATGACAGTGTTCCATTTGCATCCACTATTTGGGCTAACAGTCTTTACTGCCTGAACTCTAATACAACTCATTAAACAGATTAAATAATCTCATCCCTTCCCAATACAGCCCCAAAACTTTGATTTTGTATAACACACCCGACGAATGTGTTCCTCCCACTTCAAAAGGTAAAGAAAGAAGTGGGTGATGTAACCATCATAGTGAATAATGCTGGGACAGTATATCCAGCTGACCTTCTCAGTACCAAGGATGAAGAGATTACCAAGACCTTTGAGGTCAACACCCTAGGACATTTTTGGGTGAGTATGAGTCAGCAGCATTTCTGGTTTGTGCATGTCTGACACCTCCTCTTAAAGTACATGAAGTTCATAGTTGAGCTCACATCCTTCTGGCTGGAGACTGGCAAGTCTTTCCCTTAAATCAAGAACATCAAATTAGTTTGACTGGAAGAGCCTCTGAAGAAAGGGCACAGGGTTCAAGGGGATACAACTCATTAGAATGTAGGTAGTCGGTCTGTTTTATCCACCAATATCCAACACAAAGCCTGGCCCATATCAGGTGCTCAAAAATTATTGTTTGAGTTTTGCTAAGGGTTGTCAGCATACATCTTTTCAGTGTTTTAGAGGAATTATATACAGTGTAAAATTCACTTGTGACCTCATGTCCTGGAATTGTAGAACTGAAAGGACAGCAGAAATCACTACACAGATGTATGTAGAGGTTGTGGATTTTTCAGGATGGACTCTGAGACAAGCTCTAGATACGTGCTGGAACTCAGAACTACAGCTGTCCAGACCTCTTACAACTGGTTAGTTTTGTGAGAGACCAAAATATACCTTTGTAGAGAAAATTTATATGAATTAACCTTCCAGTGCCACAATATTAGTGTAGAACCCAAGGCAAATCTGGATTCTGGAAGAGAGAAGATAAAAAGAAATATCTCCCCATCTTCTCCTGCTAATAAGAATTGATTATTATGCTCACCAAGCTACCTTGAGACCACATGTATTAATTATCTGCAGCTACATAACAAATTACATCAAAACTTAGTGGCTTAATGCAACAATAAATGTTCATTTTCCTCTCACAGTTTCTGTGTGTCAGGAATTCGGGCACAGCTTGGTTTGGGAATTCTGCCTCTATGAATCTGCAGTGTCAAGAGGGTGGGTTTATAAAATTCTCACCAAATATTATTGATATTTCTCTCAGGACAATAAAGCTTCTCAAAGATAAAGACTTTTGTTTCCTGCAGCCTCAACATATAAAGCAAAATATTACAAATAGACACCAAATCTAATCTTGATGCACAGTGATTGTGGGTAACTATAGAACTCTGAGACTAAAAATAAGCTATATCTCAATATAGTATAATTGTTTTCTATATCAATTTGATATAGGTACACAAGATGTTACCTCATCTCAGAATGAGAAAGCCCCAAACCAGAAAAATCACATGCTACCAGATTGCTGTAGGGAATTTTTTCTGAAAACTGAATTTTTCCCTTAACAATATTGTTCATTAGATACAGCCATAAAGGAGATATCTGATTCCCTCTGAAGGAAAGAAAAGGGAAATATTGAGATGAGTTCTTGGCAAGTGATACTCAGTGCACAGCACTAAAAGCCAGTTAGAACCTGTATATTTTCATCTTTTCCATTTCTGTCATTTGTATGGATGTAATTATGGAATCTTGGCACGTATCTTATTTCACCGTAGAAGTTGTCTCAAATGACATTTTGTTTTAAGAACAAAGCTACCTAACTTGGAAACCTAACACCTCTGCCATCGTTTTTTCTTTCTGCAATGATCTGTAAGATCACAAAAGCACTTCTTCCATCAATGATGAAGAGAAATCATGGCCACATAGTCACAGTGGCTTCAGTGTGTGGCCACGGAGTGATTCCCTATCTCATTCCATATTGGTAAGTATTATTTCCCAGCAGTGCTGTATATTTTTCTACTTTTAAGGGTTTTTTAGACCTCAAATTCCAATCCTCATAGCAAGGTAATTTGTATTTACAAAGTTTATATGGTAGTTTAGAGCTAACTTTTAAAAATGACTTCTGCAACAAGGAAATTGTTTGTAATCATTTAAGGAGCTCTCTAAAAATTCCTCTGTTGAGCAATCAAAGACAACAGAAATGCCAAGCATGTATCCATGGAATGAGTAGATGTTGACAAAGGAAAGAGGGAACCCACAGACTAAGAAGCAAAACATACACAAGTCCCAGTGAACACAAATTGGTGCCAGAGCCCATGCCCAGGGTGAGCTAACCAGGGCGGTTCCTGGATCAAAACATTTTCCAGGGTGCTTGTGCCATGAAAAATAGTTGGTATGTAAGAGAGAGAGAGAGAAAGCCTTTACCTGACCACAAAATGCAGATAGCACACTCCATGCTCTACCAAGGATATAAAGAGAAGAATGTGGGAGGTCCTAAGGATACACTATTTGCAAAATCTTTTCCTTGTAAGCTCCTTTAATGGTACCTCATGTCCTTCCTTCTGTTTCATATCAACATCATGGAAAATTTTAACTTGTTAACATTTTTGCCACTTCACAACTGCCCACACATGAGTATCAGTGGGTGGGTGTGGGGATGGGTGGTTAACTTATTATTTCCTTGTACATCCATGTTCAAAGTTAAATTTAGTCAGAGACAAAATTATTTCTAACACTGAATGTAATCACAGGTATAGTTAAATTTCTATGTAGATTAAGGTGCACACATCTTAGTGCACACACATATGGTTGTTTCAAGCTGCCTTTACCATCTTAAAACATGAAAAAGAATTCCATAGATTAAACAATTGTTTTAATGCTTAAAAACATGGAAACCCTATGTAATAATCACTTTTCCTTTTTTTCTTCTCCTGTAAGAAAGCAGCTACCTTTTAACTTTATGGTTCTTATTGTTGCCTGAATCAAAAATACAATTAACATTTTTATAGATCCTTATATAGGCAGTGAAGTTACTATTCATATGCTATTGGATTTAATCCTCAAGAGAGCCTGTATTTTCTTATCTGCATTTAAAGATCAGGAAACCAAAGGAAGAATATAAAGGGATATGCTGAAGATTGCACAACACACTCACACGACCCAAATTCCTTTTACTCCAGATCTTCATAATGAAATTAAGAAGACAAAAGTGGCCTCCAATGTTAAGAGAGAAACTTTTGATAGTTATCAAGATAGAGGAGAAGTGTGTGACAAAACTTACAGAGTTTTGTCAATACAGATATTAGTTATATAGTTTTTTTTGGTATGTTTTCCTGATTCATACTTTTCAAAATGAAAACATCAATAAAAACTGATTAGAAAACAGTTGGAAGAGTAAATGGAAAACCTTCTGTGTAGGATGAAAAATGAGCTATAAGCCGGTCAATAAAAGTGATTAGGATTTCTTCTATTGCTGTCACTGTTAGTTAATTAAAAAATAGGTAAATGCAGAATTCTGTGAGATAATGTAAGATAATGTAATGAAAATGAACAAGCAAGGGGAAGATTTGGGGACTTGGCTTCAACTTGTTCTCACACCAAATCAACATCAGCCTCTCACAGAAAGCTGAGCCGTGTGTCCCACTTGCCTTTGACTAATAATGGTGGGTAATTCTCTTACAGTTCCAGCAAATTTGCTGCTGTTGGTTTCCACCGAGCTCTGACATCAGAACTTGCAGCCTTAGGAAAAACTGGTATCAAAACTTCGTGTCTCTGCCCAGTGTTTGTGAATACCGGGTTCACCAAAAACCCAAGTACAAGGTGAGCTCAGAATCATGTTAGGATGGAAATATGTCATAAGAAATGATACAAAAATGATAAGACAAATCTTTAGGTGGGGCAACTGAGAAAATTATAAAATAGGAAAAGGAAAAATATTATTTCTTATTAATGTTATTGTATTGCCCTAAGTTTTCACTTTGAAATTAGATGAACAAAGGGAAAAAATGCATTAGGAACTAGCAGGAATGATCAGCCACCAATGAATTAGAAAATTGGATTGCAAGGTTCAACACACATTCAGACACCAAGAAGGAGTGAGAGTGGGGTGAGGCAGACTGAACAGGCATGTTTGAGGGGCTGGTGAGGGCATCCTCTCTGGAAAACACACCCCAAAAATGAATGACAGCTAACACCTTCCTCTCCCATACTCCTCAGTAGAGTAAGAAATACGCCCCTTTTCCGTTTTCCACAGCACTGGCATAAAGGTACTCCAACGTTTTCCAAATTTGCATGATCCTATCAGCTATGCTGACATTAAAAATACTTGTTCTTAGGCTGTTCCTCAGAGGTTCTGATTCAGTAGGCTGGGATGAGCTCCAAGAAAAAAGTGCTTTGTTTACAAGCATACCAGGTGAGTCTGGAGACAGAGTTGGAAACCACTGATGTATTAAATATGCATTTAATAACCACATGCATTTGATCACTGCTATCACCTTGCTCTCCTTAAAAACACAAATGTCCCTGGGAGCAGCAATAAATTAAGACCCTAACTCCTTAGTCAAGGTGAATTTCTAGAAAACTTTGTCTCGGGTAGGGCAGGATTTACGACTGTAAGAGAGGAAAAATTGATCCTTAAAGGAGAGGATAAAAGCAGAAAGGTAAGGACAAGGGCCCTAAGATTAAGATACCTGCTTCACAAATGTGTTTCAATTCTAATATATATTCTGCTGCAGGTTAACAAAATATATAAAGCTTGCTAATCTGAAGCCAATTTATTACTGGAAGGGAATTTGTCCTAATATATTACTTCTAAAGAGCTAACAAACTCCCTTTTAAGCTCAGCCTCATTTGAAGCTATGACTCTGAAACTGAATTACCTGTGTTGGTTCTGGATCTGCAGTCACTGCCTGGCAGCAGCATCCATAACGTTGTTACACTGTTGATACTCAACAAATCCACAATATGTAAGTCAATATGTTACTTACGTATTGTGAACATAGTTAAGTTACTCTGGGCTCAGTTTTGTTAGATGGGCAATTGAGCCCAATAAAAATCATCTTGGTAAGCATTCTGGCTTTGAGTGTGCCAAGAGATCAAGGTCCAGTGTTGGGGAAGGCTCGACAGATTAAAAGAATAATGCTAATGTGACCTGGGTAGTGTGGGTGCCCAGGGAGAACATAGGGGCTGACGCAGGCTATGCTGAAGATTTGGGATTGTTCTCACCCAGACTGCTGGGTTCTGGATTTTCTTGGCAAAGACTAAAATGTCCATATGCTGATGGCAGGGTTGACTCAGAGACTGGGTGATGGAACCGGATAGGAGAAATCAGGAAGGAAAGAGGCAGAACCTTGTAATTTAGAAAAGTATTGATTTGTATTACTCTGCTGACTTGCCACTCAATACCATGGAAACCTCAATCACATAATAATTTGTACATCACAGAGTATCTCAGGGAAGGAAGTTATAACATCCATGGTTTATTTAACTCCTCTACACAACGTTTTTATTCACTGGCCATTCAGCCTATGTTAGATACCTTTGATGCAACATTTACAAGCCATTTGCATTTTAATTTTCAGTCATCATCTTGCACTACAGGACATTCTACACTGGGCCTGCAAGTAGGGAAGTCAGAGGTGACTCTCAACTACTAAATGCCCTCAAATCAATCTGGCTTTATGGGATACCTCCACAAGAAAGAAAGCATAACTAAATATAGAATTCTCTCCTTGGATCCAACAAGCCCTGAGGAGAAATGTTTTACATAGAGAAATTTTTTACATAGAACTTTTATATAGGAATGTCAAATGTACCAAAGGGGAGGTGTGTGGGAGGGCAGGTGGGAGGGAGGGAGAAGGGGATTGAGGGGTACTATGTTTAGTACACATGGTGTGTGTGGGTCACGGGGAAAACAGTGTAGCACAGAGAAGGCAAATAGTGAATCTGTGGCATCTTACTACACTGATGGACAGTGACTGCATTGAGGTATGGGGGGACTTGACAATATGGGTAAATGTAGTAACCACATTGTTTTTCATGTGAAACCTTCATGAGAGTGTATATCAATAATACCTTAATAAAAAATAATGAATAAATAAATAAATAAATAAAAGAAGATGTGGTACATATACACAATTGATTATTACCCAGCCATAAAATGAAGGAAATCTTGCAACTTGTGACAACATGGATAGATATACAGTGTATCCCACTAAGTGAAATAAACCAGGCAGAGAAAGACCAAAAAAAAAAAAAAGAAAGAAATGTCAAATGTTTTCTTTCTGTCCACGATCAGTCCTACGCAATACTATTCCTTGCCTGGCTTCTCTTCTCTACCACACAATTCCTCGTAACATTTTGATATTTTGACTGAGTGAGCCATGAAACACACCTACTAGATGGGAGAGTATAAGATTGTGATAAAAAAAATCAACATGATGTGTGGGATGTGGGGGTGGGGGCAAGTAAAATTTGTGCAATGAATCTGAAACCTTTTAAATCCTAATTTGGTAAAAGGAAAAGTATATTTTCCTGCCTTTGTTAATTAAACATCAAAAAGAGCCAAACATTTTTCTTCCTTTTTATTTTGGCTTAAAACAACAGAAATTTATTCTCTAATGGTTCTAGAGGCTAGAAGTCTGAAGTCAAAGTGTTGGCAGGGTCATGCTGCCTCTGAAACCTGTAGGGAAGAGTCCTTCCATGCCAGTTTCCAGCTTCTGGTGGTTTGCCAGAAATTTTTGGCATTCTTTGCCTTGCAGTTTCATAACTCTAATCTCTGTCTTCATCATCACACATTTTTCTTTTTAATCATAGGTTGTGGCCCATACTAGAGACAGAAGAAGTTGCAAGAAGCTTAATAGATGGAATACTTACCAACAAGAAAATGATTTTTGTTCCATCTTACATAAATATCTATTTAACACTAATGGGGTAAGTAGAGCACAAACATTTAAAATACTGAAACACCAATAGAGCTATCATTACAGTTTTAGTTGTGAAAGTTGCCATGGAAACTCCATGACTGGGGAGAACAATTAAGTTTCCTCTGCTGTTGCCTCACCCAGTCTATTAAAAGAGAATGATTCATTTTCTCTACCACATCTCCCACCTCTACCCAATCTTTGCCAGAGACTGTTGTAACTGAAGGAAAGACAATTTAAAGAGAATGCAATATAGTGAAGTAGCTAAAAATAAAAGGTGTATAAAAAAACCTGCTGAGGTTTGATTGAGATTGTATTTAATCTACAGACAGATTGAGGGAGAACTGACATATTAACAATATTGGGTCTTCCAAACCCAAGAACACAGAGAACATATCTTTTCTTTTTTTTAAATTTTCTTCAATATCTCTACACAATGTTTTGTAGTTCTCAGTGTAGAAATCTTACACATCTTTTGTCAGGTTTATCTGAAAGTATTTCATGTTTTTGATGCTATTATAAATGGCATTAAAATTTTTATTTCCCATTGTTTGTTGCTAGTATATATTTTATGTTTGCATTTTGATCTAGTATTTAGCAACCTTGCTAAACTCACTTCCAGCAGTTTTTTGTAGATTCTAACAGATTTTTTTTACATAGATGATGATATTATCTACAAACAAAAACACTTTTATTTCTTGCTTTCCAATCTGCTTAGGGTTTTTTCCTTCTTTATTGCACTGTCTAGAACACTCCATGCAATGTCAGAAAAGAGTGAAAACGTACATCCAAGTGTTCTCTTGTATCTTAAGAGGAAAATATTCATTCTTTCACAATTAAGTATGGTATTAGCTATAGATTTTCTTTCATACAACCCTTTATCATATTGAGAAGGTTCCCTTCTATTACTACTTTGATGAGAGCTTTTATCAAGAGTAGATATGAATTTTGTCAAATGCTTGTACTGAATATATTAAGAAGATCTTATAGTCTTTTTATTTTAGTTTCTTAATATGGTGAATTACACTGATTTTGAAGAATAAATCAACACTGCATTGTAATGTCTTTATCTGATTTTGAATCAGGTTCATACTGACCTCATGAAATGAGCTGGAAAGTATTCCCCTCTCTTCTCTTCTTCAGAAGAACTTGTGTAGATTGGCATTAATTTTTTCCTTACATGTTCGGTAAAATTCACCAGTGACACCATCTAGGTCTGTTATTTTCAATACAGGAAAGTTTTTAACAGCAAATTTAATTTCTTTAACAGCTATAGGGCTATTCAGGCTACTTCCTTCTTTTTGGTAATGTCTGCGTGTCCTTCAGGGAATTTGTCTATTTCAACTAAGCTGTTGAATTTATTGGCATAGCCTTGTTCATAATGTTCCCTTGTCATGCTTTTTATGCTTCAGCATCTCTCATTCCTGGTATTGGTAATTGTGTTTTCTCTCTTTTCTTTATTGTATCAGTTTATCTAGAGGTTTATCAACTTATTGATCTTTTCAGTGAACTAGCATTTGGTTTAATTGATTTTTTCTCTTTTGTGTGTGTGTTCTATTTCATTAATTTCTGTTCTGATCTTTATTTCTTTTATTCTGATTACTTTCCACTAAATGTTTTCTTCTTTTCCTAGTTTATTAATGTGGAAGCCGAGTCTACTACCTTTTTACTAGTATAGGAATTTAGTGCTATAAATTTTACCCACACACTCTTTTAGTTCCATCCATCAAATTTTGACATAACAAGTTTTCATTTGCAATCCATTCAAAAGACTTTCTAATTTCCTTTTTTGTATCGGTTATTTAGAAGTGTGTTTTTTAGTTTGTAAATATTTGGAGATTTTCTAGAGATCTGTCTCTTGCTGATTTCTAATTTAAGTCCTTTGTGTAACTTGAATATTTTAAATATATTGAGAAATGTTTAAGCCCCCAAAACAGTTTATCTTGTTGCTTTATGTGCACCTAAAAAGAATGAATATTTTATGGTGTTGAGTGTTCTATAATTGTCAGGTTAGGTCCAATTAGTTGGTAGTGTTCCTCAGGTCTTCTAAATCTTTACTAATTTTCTATTTGTTTTACCAATTTTTATAAGAAATGTTGAAATCGTGAGCTATAATTGTGTGTCCTTTTTTTTTTGCAATTCTGCCCATTTTTGCTTCATATATCTTGAAGCTCTGGTATTATGGGCATAAATACTTAGGATTATTATTTCTTCTAGATGAACTGACTGCTTTCCCATTTTGGAAATGAATTTATTAATCCCTGGTAACACACTTTGCTTTGAAATCTATTTTGTCTGATATTAATATAGCCACTCTAGCTTTAGACTAATGTTATCTTCGCGTATCTTGTGCTATTCTGTTACTCTTAAACTATTTAGTTACTTAAATTTGAAATGTGTTTCTTGTAGGCAATGTATAATTGGGTCTTTTTTTTAAATCCAATTTCACAATCTCTCCCTTTTAATTGGAATAGTTAGATCATTTATATTTAATGTTATTACTGATATAGTTAGACTTAAAGCTAACTTTAAGGCTTGTTACTTGTTTTTTATTTGTCCCATTTATTCTTGGTGTCTTTTTGCTCCTTTTCTGCCTACTTGCAGGTTAATTGAATATTTCCATATTTCCATCTTAATTATTTTGTTGGCTTATAAGCTATAATTCTTTATTTTGTTATTTTAGCTATTGATTTAAGGTTCACAGTATGCATTTTTAACTTATCACGCTCTCCTTCAAATGGTGTTATACCACTTCATATATAATCCAAGAACCTTACAATGGTATACTCCTATTTCTCTCCTCTCAGACTTTATGCTATTGTTGTCATACATTTTACTTTTATATGTTATAAATGGTTCACTACATAGTTATTATTTTTGTTTAAACAATTATCTTTTTAAACAGATAAAAATTACAAGGAAAATGCTTAAATGTTTACCTGTACAGTCAACATTTCTGATGTTCTTCCTTCATTTGTGTACATCCAGATTTTGATCTAGTATTATTTCCCTTCTGCCTGAAGGACATCCTTTAACATTTTCTTAGGGAAGGTCTGCTGGCTATCAATTATTTTGCCTTTGTGTGTCTGAAAAATTATTTTGCCTTAGTTTTAAAAGATATTTTCACTGAATATAAACTTCTAGGTTGATAGCTTTTTGTCTTTCAGTATTTAAATGATGTTCTCTACCATCTCCATGATTTCCATCTCATCTTTGCTGGAGACAATTCTAATTAAAGGGAAGAGAATTTAAAAGGAACACAGTTAAATAAAGTGATTAAGAATGAAGCTCTACCTGGGATTAAAAAAAATTCCCTACCACTTACTAGTTCTTCAACCATGGATGTTATTTAACTACTAGAGCCTCAGATTTCCTATGTATAAAATGGGGATGGTGATAATGCCTCCTTTCCAAGTATGCCGTAAGAATAAAATAACATAATGCAAGTAAAACTGCTGCCACTGAAAATATGGAAGTCAGATATTAAAGGCTTAGGAAGCAGAATTTATACAGCATGTTAAGGGAAATGGGGTTATTTAACCAAGGGAGATAATCTCCCAGCTTTCTTCTGAAGGATAGTTTAAAATAAATTCAGACTGAAGCAATGAAAGGATAACTATACTAACCTCAAAAAAAAAAAAAAACCCTAAACCTTTTTGAAACAAATCCACATAAACTGTGCCAAATATTGGAATAGAGCAATTCAAGAACAGGGAAAAACACTGCACTGCTACATCAATTTCAAGCTTCCATTTTTGCTTAAATAGATTAAATTAAGCTAGTATAACCTCGATCTCAAACAACATAATCTCATGTGTTGGCTAAATTAGTGTCTTGGTGCTAAGCACTGTAGAAAATGAATGGCATGGGATTCCTACTTTCTTAGGACTCAAAACAATTTATGTTAATGTTGAAAAAAAATCTAAAGTCATAGCAGACTTGCATGTGACTAAGACAATAAACAGTAGTTGTTCTGACAGCATTGGAGAACAGATATCCCTGTACAATAAAAAAGAGTCTCAAAATCTTTGGTATTATTGTGGAGATTCCATGTTGGTTTGTTACTCAGCAACAGTGACTTATTGTTAATCTTCTTTACATTTAATTCCTTTTACAGAGATGGACAATTTTGTGAACAGATGCAATCACTAGCATGAAGGTTTCTTTGTGAGGGTAGTTAAAAAGCCTATCTATGTTCTCTTTTTATAATTGTCTTTCTCCCAGCCAGATCTTCCCTGCTCCTTTGCTTATCCTCCATCTTCCACCCTAACCATCCTTCTAGGATAGGGGAGTAAATCACATATTGGGCAACAATACCAAAGTTATTTTCAATATGACTTTCTTTGCCTTAAATCTGCCTCCATATAGCCCCTCATATACTCTTCCTTTCATATGTGCACTCAAATCATACCATCCTTGAACACCCAGTTGTCCTTCTGAGGTTTTCTTTCACTAATCTAGTCCACATTAATTCTCACAGTTACATCCCTTAATTAGAGATGTTTAATATTTTTCAATGATTGTTTCAAGATGGTCATCTTAGCTTCTCAGCTAACAGTAGCCTCCTCAGAGGCAATAACTCTTTTTAAAGTACTTTGTCTACCTTATTATAAAGTGCATAATAGATATTCAGTACATACTTAAGGAAAGGTGGTGGGGTGGATGGAAGAGATTCTGGGCGTGTCTCTCTGTAAACTCTTAACATCAGGATTCATTGAGTTTCAGAAATAAGCCCAGACCTTCAGTTTTAAAGCATTATTTATATAAGATCTTATAAAATATTTTACTAATATAATATGAGAGGGTGAGAAGAGTGGTACATATCAGTGCCTTCTTTACATTTGCATGATATTAGAACTGTGAGTATTAAAAGACACACACAAAAAGAGAGAGAGATGTGAAGGGAGAAAGTAAGAACAGATGAAAATTAAATACAAACCAGTTACCTCTCAGTGTATTTTAGTTGACAACAAAACAGAACTCTGATATCAAAGATATTAAATTGAAATTTTTTCATCTTTTTTTTCATACAGATTTCTTCCTGAACGTGCCATTGCAGCTATAAATCATTTACAGAATATTCAGTTTGAAGCAGTGGTTGGCCATAAAACCAAAATGAAATGAATAAATAAGCTCCAGCCAGAGATGTATGCACCCTAATGATATGGATCTAAGTTTAGAGTCAATGCTTCAAAGCTTTATTTCACATTTTTCAATGTTGTTAATATTAAAAACACTGGTTTGGCATTAGCAGCAGTTGAATGAGCAAGACTAATTACGTGCCTTTTTATTTCTCAATAATATTAATATAGTTTTAAAAGTGATATCCATTTTTCATTCCATGCCTCTTGAAAGCTTCTATGCTTATATAAACATACTTAACAAGACATTTTTCTTTAAGATATTTCATTTCTTTCCTCTTAAAGGTAGACAAAGCTGGAGGGAGGGGGAGAAAAGATGGTGGAGTAGGAAGGCAAAGTAGAGACCTACACACACACACATGCACCAAGGAAGCAACTACAGCAAGTACCACTCAATCTGAAAATGACCTGAAGACTGCAGAACAGACCATTTATCCCTGGTGAAGAAGAGGAGACCACACAGAGAAGGGTAAAGTGTAAAAGCAACAATCAATCAGGACCCAAGCCTCTCCCCATCCCAGGCTACATGTGGGAGGAACAGGAATGAAGCAGGGAGGTGATAGGGGCTTAGGAACTCTGTACACCTGACCCTGGAGATCTACTCTGGGAAAATGAGTGCACATTGTACTGGGTTCTAGTGATTAGCATGGCAGGACACCAGGGACAGTCTGGAAGGTTGAGACTCCAGTTGCTTGTGGAGGACAGGCAAGATCCACCAGTCCCAATGAGCCCCAAAACAGAGGCAGCAGGCTGAAAGATTTGCCAGCATCAGGAGTTGTACTTGAGAGGTGAGGTTTGGACAGAGCTCTCTCTGCAGGAGGAAGGGCAGGTGATGATACCTCCTCAGCCTTCCCTTAGCACAACAGTCAGACACTCTCAGAAGCCTCAGATGCTCCATTTCCCTCACTGTCAGCTCATCCCTGAGGCATTTCCCTGCACCCTTTCAGCACACCCATCCACATGAACCAGCAGCATCAGGCTTTCTTGCCTGGAAGGCAGAGGGAGGCTTTCCCAGCTTTCTTGACCCTGTCTCAGCCCAATCAAAGAGGTGCCTGCAGAAACCAGCTCCAAGTGATCCTTCCTCCTCATGAGCAGCACAGCCCAGTGCCATGCACATGCCACACACACTGCATTAACCAACAGCCACACCATCACAGCTGGGCAGGCACACGGCAGCCCAGCCTACAAATGATTCCAGCAGAAGCCACTACTCTGATCACAAAGGGTCAGAAGAGGCAAGCTGCCAGCCACAGCTGACTGAGATAGACCACTGTTACCAGACAGGCAGAAAGGCAGCCCTGCCCATTGCCCAAAAAGAGCAGCTGGAGATCCACCACAAATGTGAACCTGGCACTGGACTGTAAAGAGTCTTCAGCCTCTGGGCATCACAGGATGCCTTCTTCATAAAGTCAGTACTCTCTAGACCAGGAAGCATAGCAGACCCATCTAATGCAAAGGAAAAAACACAGAAACCCTGACAAATGAAGATGCAGAGGAATTTGTTCCAGACAAAACTACAGGATAAGACACCAGAAAGAAGGCTAATTGAAACAGAGATCACCAATCTTTTTGATAAAGATTTCAAAATAACCATTATATGTATGCTCACTGATGTGTGGAAAAGTATAGAAGATCTCAGGGAGGACTTCAACAAAGATATACAAGAGCTGAAAAAGAGCCACTCAGAGCTGAAGAATACAGTAACTGAAACAAAGCATACAGTGGAGGGAAAGAATAATAGATTTATGAAAGTAGGGAAGACAATCAATGAGATGGAAATTAGACCACAGGAAAACAAGAAAGCTGAGGAACAGACAGGAAAAAAGAAAATCTATTTATGAAAGAATGCTAGGAGAGCTGTGTGATAACTCTAAATGAAACAATATTCATATAATAGGGGTGCCAGAAGAAGAGAGAGACAAAGAGATAGAAAGTCTCTTTGAAGAAATAATTTTTGAAAATTTCTGCCATCTGGGAAATGAAATAGACAGTCAGGACTTGGAAGTTCAGAGAGCCGTTAACAAAAGAAACCCCAGGAAGACAACCACAAGACATAATAATTAAAATAACAAAGATTAAGGATAAAGAGAGAGTATAAAAATCAGCCAGCGAGAGAACAAAGATTACTTATAAGGGAAACCCTATCAGGCTATCAAAAAACTTCTCAACAGGAAATTATAGGAAGAAGCAAGTGGCATGAAATATTTAATGTACTGAAACAGAAAGGCCCTCAACCAAGAATCCTCTACCCAGAAAGAGTATCATTCAAATTTAAAGGAGAGATCAAACACACCCCAGATAAAAGAAGTCTGAAGGAATTTTAACCATTAAATTTTCATTACAGGATATGCTAAATGGATTTCTATAAATGGAAATGTTCCTAGGCCTAAATATTTTTCACCAGTGAAAATAAACCCACAGTAAAGGTAGTTGACCAATTACTTAACAAGCAAGTATGAAATTAAAACAAATGTAGTAAAACCAACTATATACAAAATCAGTCAAGGAATACACAAAAAATGCAAATTATGACATCTAATACATAAAGTATGGAGGAGGAGAAAGGAAAAAGAAATACTTTTGATTCTGTTTGAAATAGAGCAATCATCAACTTAATATAGACAGTTATATGGTTAGAAAGCTACCCTCAAACCTTATGGTAACCACAAATCTAAAGCAAACAACAGATACACAAAAAGTTAAGAGAGAAATCTAATCACAACACTAAAGAAAACCATCAAATAACAAGACAAGTGTATAAGAAAGAAAGAAAGCAACAGAGAGGAACTATTAAAAAAACAGAAAACAGTTAATAAAATGGCAAAAGTACATGCCTATCAATAATTACCTTAAGTGTAAATGGACTGAATGCACCAATCAAATGACATAGAATGGCAGACTGGATAAAGAAACAAGACCCATCATATTCTCCCTACAAAAGACTCATTTCAGACCCAAAGACATATACAGACTGAAAGTGAAGGGGTTAAAAAAGATATTTCATGTAAATAAGAGGGAGAAAAAAGCAGGAGCAGCAGTACTTATGTCAGACAAATTGGATTTCAAAACAAAGAAAGTAACAAGAGACAAAGAAGGACATTACATAATGATAAAGGAGTCAGTCCAACAAGAAGATATAACCATTATAAATATGTATGCACCCAACATGGGAGCACTTAAATATGTAAAATAAATACTAACAGAATTAAAGGGGGAAATAGATTGCAACTCATTCATTTTAGAAGACTTCAACACACCACTCACATCACTAGACACATCAACCAGACAGAAAATAAAGAAGCAGAAGCACTGAACAATACATTAGATCAGATGGACTTAACAGATATCTATAGAACATTCCACTCAAAAGTAACAGGATACCCATATTTCTCAAGTGTACATGGAACATTTTCCAGAATAGATCAATACTAGGTCACAAGAGGAGCCTCAATGAACTCAAAAAGATTAAAATTGTATAAGTAACCCCTCAGACCAAACGATATGAAACTAGAAATAAATTACACAAAGAAAACATGAAAGCCTACAAATAAATGGAAGCTAAACAACATGCTTCTAAATAATCGATGGATCAATGAAAAAATCAAAACAAAAATCAAGTGACACAATGAAAACAAAAATACAACAGCCCAAAATCTGTGGGAAGCAGCAAAAGCAGTACTAAGAGGAAAGTACATAGCAATACAGGCCTACCTCAAGAGATAAGAACAAACCCAAATAAACAGTCTAAATTCACAATTAAAGAAACTAGAAAAAGAAGAACAAATGAAACCCAAAGATAGTAGAAGGAGGGTCATAATAAAGATCAGAGCAGAAATAAATAAAATAGAGAAGAATAAAACAATAGGAAAAAGTCAATGAAACCAAAAGCTTGTTCTTTGAGAAGGTAAATAAAATAGACAATCCCCTAACCAGACTTATCAAAGAAAAAAAGAGAGGACACAAATAAACAAAATCAGATTGAAAAAGGAGAAGTTAAAAATGACAGAATAAATACAAATAATTATTAGAAAATTCTAGGAAAAATTATATGCCAATAAACAGGACAACCTAGAAGAAATGGACAAGTTTCTAGAAAAATACTACCTTCTGAAACTGATCCAGGAAGAAACAGATAATCTGAACAGAAAATTACCAGTAATGAAATTGAATTGGTAATCAAAAAACTCCAACAAACAAAATTCTAGGACCAGATGGCTACACAGCTTAATTCTACCAATCATTTAAAGAATTAATGCTCATCCTTCTAGAAGGTAGAAGAGGAGGGAATACCTCCAAAATTCATTCTATGGTGCCAACAACCCTCTAATATCAAAACCAGGCAAAGACACACACACAAAAAAAATCATAGACCAATATCCCTAATGAACATAGGTGCAAAGATTTCTCAAGAAATACATCAAAAGGACTATCCATCACGACCATGTGGAATTTATTCCAGGGATGCAAGGATGGTACCATAGTCATAAATCAATCAACATGATAAACAACATTAACAAAAACTAGGACAAAAACTGTATGATCATCTCAACAGATGCTGAAAAAGCATTTGACAAAATTAAAAATCCATTCATGATAAAAACTCTCAATAAAATGGGTATAGAGTTTACATACCTCAACACAGTAAAGGCCATATATGACAAATCCACAGCTAACATCCTATTCAGTAGTGAAAAGCTGAAGCTTTTCCTCTAAGATTAGGAACAACACAGGGATGCCCACTCTAACCCTCTTACCCAACATTGTACTGGAGGTGTTAGCTACAGCAATCAGACAACACAAAGAGATAAAATGCATCCAAATTGGTAGTGAAGAAGTTAAATTGTTACTATTTGCAGGTAATATGATATTATACTTAGAAAACCCTGAAGACTCCACCACAAAAATATTAGAACTAATAACCAGATTCAGGAAAGTTGCAGGATACAAAATTAATACACAAAAATCTGTTACATTCCTATACACTAACAACAGACTAGTAGAAGGAGGATCAGGAAAACAAGCCCATTTACAAGTGCAGCAAAAAGATTAAAATACCTAGGAATAAACCTGACCAAGGAGGTGAAAGGCCCATATCCTGAAAAGTACAAGACACTCATGAGAGTAATTAAAGAAAACACAAATAAATGGAAATCTATGCTCATGGATAGGAAGAATTGATACTGTCAAAATGGCCATCCTTCCAAAAGCAATTTACAGTTTCAAAGCAATACCAAAAAAATACCAACAACATTTTTCAGTGAATTAGAACAAATAATCCTAAATTTCATATGGAACCACAAAAGATCCCAAATAGCCAAAGCCATCATGAGAAAGAACAGAGCTGGAGGATTACACTCCCTGAATTCAAGCTACACTACAAAGCTGCAGTAATCAAAGCAGTATGGTACTGGCACAAGAACAGACCCATAGATCAATGGAACAAAATAGAGAACCCAAATATAAACCCATGCATATATGATCAATTAATGTACAATAAAGAAGCCATGAATATACAATGGGGAAAACACAGCCTCTTCAACAACTGGTGTGTGGATAACTAGACAGAGCTACAAGCAAGAGAATGTAACTGGATTACTATTTAACTCCATACACAAAAGTAAACTTGAAATGGATCAAAGACCTGAATGTACGTCATGGAAACATAAAACTTTTAGAAGAAAACACAGATAAAAATCTCTTGAACATAACTAGGGACAATTTTTTCCTAGATATATCTTCTTGGGCAAGAGAAACAAAATAAAAAATGAACAAACGGAACTATCTTAAACTTTAGCAAGTTTCTGAAAAAAACTTCTGTACAGAAAAGGACACCATCAGCAGAACAAAAAGGCAGTCTAGAGTATGGCATAATATGTTTGTAAACAATTCATCTGATAAGGGGTTAACATCCAAAATATATAAGGAACTCATATGCCTCAATGCATGAGAAAACAAATAACCTGATTAAAAAGTGGGTGGGGGACCTAACAGACATTTCTCCAGAGAAGAAATACAGATGACCAACAAGCACATGACAAGATGCTCCACATTACTAATCATCAAGGAAATGCAAATCAGTACTACAATGAGACATCATCACCTCCCACCAATTGGAATGGCCATTATCCAAAAGACAAGAAATAACATGTGTTGGTGAGATGTGGAGAAATGGCAACCTTCCTACACTGTTGATGGGAATGTAAATTGGTATAACCACTGTGGAAAGCAGTATGGAGTTTCCTCAAAAATATAAAAATAGAAATGCCATTTGACCCAGGATGCAGTCACCATCAGGTGATAAGGGTTGTAGGCGTGAAGAAGACAGTTTCCATGCTGACAAGAATTAATTCTTCAGGAATTTACCTGAAAAAAAACAAAACCCCTGATTCAAAAATATATATGGACCCCTGTGTTTATTACTGCATTAACAGCCCTGTTATGGAAGTCAACTAAGTGTCCATTAATAGATAAATGACTAAAGAAGATGTGGTACATACACACAATGGAATATTATTCAACCATATAAAAAGAAATCCTGCCATTTGCAACAACATGGGTGGATCTAGAGGGTATTATGCTCAGTGAAATAAGCCAGACAGAGAAAGACAAACACCATATTATTTCACTTATTTGTAGAATACAAAAACAAAGCAAAACAAAATGAACGAAACAGCAGAAGACTCATAGACACTGAGAAATGACTGGTGGTTACCATGGGAGATAGGTTGGGTGAGTCAGTGGGGAAGATGAGACTGATAAAAGAGCACAACAATTCTCAATCATAATACAAGTTGGTCACAGGGATAGTAATATGGCATGGAGAATATAGTCATGATTCTGTAACATCTTCTATGTTGACAGATAGTAACCACATCAATGGGGATAAGGATTTAATAATATGCATA
Source organism: Manis javanica (assembly GCF_040802235.1). Taxonomy (NCBI): domain Eukaryota; kingdom Metazoa; phylum Chordata; class Mammalia; order Pholidota; family Manidae; genus Manis; species Manis javanica. The sequence continues at coordinate 102,350,892 of NC_133160.1, forward strand.
ACTGTTGAACCACTGTGTTGTATATTTGACACCAAGATAAGATTGTATATCAACAATACTTCAATAAAAAAAATGAGAGGCAGAGCCAAGATGGCGGCGTGAGTAGAGCAGTGGAAATCTCCTCCCAAAGACACATAGAGCTATGAAAATAAAACAAACAAAACTCTTCCTAAAATAGAGACCAGAGGACACAGGACAACATCCAGACCACATCCACACATGCAAGAACCCAGCAACTTGCGAAGGGGTTAAGATACAAGCCCCGGCCTGGTGGGACCCGAGCGCCCCTCCCCCCGGCTCCCGGCGGGTAGAAAGAAACCGGAGTGGTTTTTTTTTTTTTTTCTCTTTTTGGCGAGTGCTTTTTGGAAGCCTTAAAGGGACAGGGACCCCATTGCTAGGGAGGCAGGGCGGCGGGACCAGTGAGGGGGTGCCTGGGACTGGCGCCTGAGGACAAAGATTACCGCATGTTTTTCCCTACAGGACCAGTGGGCGGGTGCATGAGACCGGTGCCTGAGGACGGAGGAAATCGCGTGTTTTTCCCCTTTTTTTCCCTCTTTTTGGCGAGTGCTTTTTGGAAGCCTTAAAGGGACAGGGACCCTGGTGCTAGGGAGGCAGAGCAGCAGGACCGGAGAGCACGTGCCTACGACCGGCGCCTGAGGACAAAGAATATCGCGCGTTTTTCCCTGCGGGACCGGTGGGCAAGTGCCTGGGGCGGGTGCCTGAGACCGGTGCCTGAGGACGGAGGAAATCACGCGTTTTTCCCCTTTCTCTTTTTCACTTTTTGGCGAGTGCTTTTTGGAAGCCTTAAAGGGACAGGGACCCCGGTGCTAGGGAGGCAGAGCAGCAGGAACGGTGAAAGGGTGCCTCGGACCGGCGCCTGAAGACAAAGAATATCATGCGTTTTCCCCTGTGGGACCGGTCGGCGGGTGCTTTTTGGAAGCCTTGAAGGGACAGGGACCCAGTGCTAGGGAGGCAGGGCAGCAGGACCAGTGAGCGGGTGCCTGGGACCAGCGCCTGAGGGAAAAAACAAAAATTCGCGTGTCTTTACCTTTTTTTTTTTTTCTGTTCCCTCTCTCATTCTTGCTGTTCTTCTTTTGGTTTGGAGAGTGCTTTTTGGAAGTCTTAAAGGGGCAGGACAGGACACTTAGACCAGACGCAGGGAATCTGGGGATCTCTGGGCACTCTAACCCCCTGGGCAGCAGGGAGCACAGAGGCCCCTTACGGAGAAAAAAAGCCTCCCGGCCGCGCCTCCTCCAACTGGGCTCCACAACTTTGGAGGAGCAGCCCCAGCCAGGCCACGCCCACAGCAACAGTGGAGATAAACCCCATAGCAACCGGGCAGGAAGCAGAAGCCCTGTCTGCACACAGCTGCCCAGCACAACCCACTAGAGGTCGCTATTCTCCCAGGAGAGGAAGGCCACAAACCAACAAGAAGGGAAGCTCTTCCAGCGGTCACTTGTACCAGCTCTGCACACTATCTCTATCACAATGAAAAGACAAAACTACAGGCAGACAAAGATCACAGAGACAACACCTGAAAAGGAGACAGACCTAACCAGTCCTCCTGAAAAAGAATTCAAAATAAAAATCATGAACATGCTGACAGAGATGCGGAGAAAAATGCAAGAGCAATGGGATGAGATGCACAGAAAAATGCAAGAGCAGTGGGATGAAGTCCAGAGGGAGATCACAGATGTCAGGAAGGAGATCACAGAAGTGAAACAATCCCTGGAAGGATTTATAAGCAGAATGGATGAGATGCAAGAGGCCATTGAAGGAATAGAAGCCAGAGAACAGGAACGTATAGAAGCTGACATAGAGAGAGATAAAAGGATCTCCAGGAATGAAACAACACTAAGAGAACTATGTGACCAAGCCAAAAGGAATAATATTCGTATTATAGGGATACCAGAAGAAGAAGAAAGAGGAAAAGGGATAGAAAGTCTCTTTGAAGAAATAATTGCTGAAAACTTCCCCAAACTGGGGGAGGAAATAATCGAACAGACCATGGAATTACACAGAATGCCCAACAGAAAGGATCCAAAGAGGACAACACCAAGACACATAGTAATTAAAATGGCAAGGATCAAGGACAAGGAAAGAGTTTTAAAGGCAGTTAGAGAGAAAAAGGTCACCTATAAAGGAAAACTCATCAGGCTAACATCAGACTTCTCGACAGAAACCCTACAGGCCAGAAGAGAATGGCATGATATACTTAGCATGATATACTTAATGCAATGAAACAGAAGGGCCTTGAACCAAGGATACTGTATCCAGCACGAATATCATTTAAATATGATGGCGGGATTAAACAATTCCCAGACAACCGAAAGCTGATGGATTTTGCTTCCCACAAACCACCTCTACAGGGCATCCTACAGGGACTGCTCTAGATGGGAGGACTCCTAAAAAGAGCACAGAACAAAACACACAGCATATGAAGAATGGAGGAGGAAGAATAAGAAGGGAGAGAAGAAAAGAATCTCCAGACAGTGTATATAACAGCTCAATAAGTGAGCTAAGTTAGGCAGTAAGATACTAAAGAAGCTAACCTTGAACCTTTGGTAACCACGAATCTAAAGCCTGCAATGGCAATAAGTACATATCTCTCAATAGTCACCCTAAATGTAAATGGACTTAATGCACCAATCAAAAGACACAGAGTAATAGAATGGATAAAAAAGCAAGACCCATCTATATGCTGCTTTCAAGAAACTCACCTTAAACCCAAAGACAAGCACAGACTAAAAGCCAAGGGATGGAAAAACATATTTCAGGCAAACAACAGTGAGAAGAAAACAGGGCTTGCAGTACTAATATCAGACAAAAAAGACTTCAAAACAAAGAAAGGAACAAGAGATAAAGAATGATACTACATAATGATAAAGGGCTCAGTCAAACAAGAGGATATAACCATTCTAAATAAATATGCACCCAATACAGGAGCACCACCATATGTGAAGCAAATACTAACAGAACTAAAGAGAGAAATAGACTGCAATGCATTCATTCTAGGAGACTTCAACACACCACTCACCCCGAAGGATAGATCCACCGGGCAGAAAATAAGTAAGGACACAGAGGCACTGAACAACACCCTAGAACAGATGTACCTAATAGACATCTAAAGAACTCTACATCCAAAAGCAACAGGATATACATTCTTCTCAAGTGCACATGGAACATTCTCCAGAATATACCACATACTAGCTCACAAAAAGAGCCTCAGTAAACACCAAAATATTGAAATTCTACCAACCAATTTTTCAGACCACAAAGGTATAAAAGTAGAAATAAATTCTACAAAGAAAACAAAAAGGCTCACAAACACATGGAGGCTTAACAACATGCTACTAAATAATCAATGGATTAATGAACAAATCAAAATAGAGATCAAGGAATATATAGAAACAAATGACAACAACAACACAAAGCCCCAACTTCTGTGGGACGCAGCGAAAGCAGTCTTAAGAGGAAAGTATATAGTGATCCAGGCACACTTGAAGAAGGAAGAACAATCCCAAATGAATAGTCTAAAATCACAACTATCAAAACTGGAAAAAGAAGAACAAATGAGGCCTAAAGTCAGCAGAAGGAGGGACATAATAAAGATCACAGAAGAAATAAACAAAATTGAGAAGAATAAAACAATAGCAAAAAACAACGAAACCAAGAGCTGGTTCTTTGAGAGAATAAACAAAATAGATAAGCCTCTAGCCGAACTTATTAAGAGAAAAAGAGAATCAACACAAATCAACATAATCAGAAATGAGAATGGAAAAATCATGACAGACTCCACAGAAATACAAAGAATTATTAAAGACTACTATGAAAACCTATATGCCAACAAGCTGGAAAACCTAGAAGAAATGGACAACTTCCTACAAAAATACAACCTCCCAAGACTGACCAAGGAAGAAACACAAAAGTTAAACAAACCAATTACAAGCAAAGAAATTGAAACGGTAATCAAAAAACTACCCAAGAACAAAACCCCGGGGCCGGACGGATTTACCTCGGAATTTTATCAGACACACAGAGAAGACATAATACCCATTCGCCTTAAAGTGTTCCAAAAAATAGAAGAGGAGGGAATACTCCCAAACTCATTCTATGAAACCAACTTCACCCTAATATCAAAACCAGGCAAAGACCCCACCAAAAAAGAAAATTACAGACCAATATCCCTGATGAATGTAGATGCAAAAATACTCAATAAAATATTAGCAAACAGAATTCAACAGCATATCAAAAGGATCATACACCATGACCAAGTGGGGTTCATCCCAGGGATGCAAGGATGGTACAACATTCGAAAATCCATCAACATCATCCACCACATCAACAGAAAGAAAGACAAAAACCACATGATCATCTCCATAGATGCTGAAAAAGCATTTGACAAAATTCAACATCCATTCATGATAAAAACTCTCAGCAAAATGGGAATAGAGGGCAAGTACCTCAACATAATAAAGGCCATATATGATAAACCCACAGCCAGCATTATACTGAATAGCCAGAAGCTGAAAGCATTTCCACTGAGATCGGGAACCAGACAGGGATGCCCACTCTCCCCACTTTTATTTAACATAGTACTGGAGGTCCTAGCCACGGCAATCAGACAAAACAAAGAAATACAAGGAATCCAGATTGGTAAAGAAGAAGTTAAACTGTCACTATTTGCAGATGATATGATAGTGTACATAAAAAACCCTAAAGACTCCACTCCAAAACTACTAGAACTGATATCGGAATACAGCAAAGTTGCAGGATACAAAATTAACACACAGAAATCTGTGGCTTTCCTATACACTAACAATGAACAAATAGAAAGAGAAATCAGGAAAACAATTCCATTCACCATTGCATCAAAAAGAATAAAATACCTAGGAATAAACCTAACCAAAGAAGTGAAAGACTTATACTCTGAAAACTACAAGTCACTCTTAAGAGAAATTAAAGGGGACACTAATAAATGGAAACTCATCCCATGCTCATGGCTAGGAAGAATTAATATCATCAAAATGGCCATCCTGCGCAAAGCAATATACAGATTTGATGCAATCCCTCTCAAATTACCAGCAACATTCTTCAATGAATTGGAACAAATAATTCAAAAATTCATATGGAAACACCAAAGACCCCGAATAGCCAAAGCAATCCTGAAAAAGAAGAATAAAGTAGGGGGAATCTCACTCCCCAACTTCAAGCTCTACTACAAAGCCATAGTAATCAAGACAATTTGGTACTGGCACAAGAACAGAGCCACAGACCAGTGGAACAGATTAGAGACTCCAGACATTAACCCAAACAAATATGGTCAATTAATATTTGATAAAGGAGCCATCGACATACAATGGCAAAATGACAGTCTCTTCAACAGATGGTGTTGGCAAAACTGGACAGCTACATGTAGGAGAATGAAACTGGACCATTGTCTAAGCCCATATACAAAGGTAAACTCAAAATGGATCAAAGACCTGAATGTAAGTCATGAAACCATTAAACTCTTGGAAAGAAACATAGGCAAAAACCTCTTAGACATAAACATGAGTGACCTCTTCTTGAACATATCTCCCCAGGCAAGGAAAACAACAGCAAAAATGAGCAAGTGTGACTGCATTAAGCTGAAAAGCTTCTGTACAGCAAAAGACACCATCAATAGAACAAAAAGGAACCCTACAGTATGGGAGAATATATTTGAAAATGACACATCCGATAAAGGCTTGACGTCCAGAATATATAAAGAGGTCACATGCCTCAACAAACAAAAAACAAATAACCCAATTAAAAAATGGGCAGAGGAACTGAACAGACAGTTCTCTAAAAAAGAAATACAGATGGACAAGAGACACCTGAAAAGATGCTCCACATCGCTAATTATCAGAGAAATGCAAATTAAAACTACAATGATGTATCACCTCACACCAGTAAGGATCGCCATCATCAAAAAGACAAACAACAACAAATGTTGGCGAGGCTGTGGAGAAAGGGGAACCCTCCTACACTGCTGGTGGGAATGTAAATTAGTTCAACCATTGTGGAAAGCAGTATGGAGGTTCATCAAAATGCTCAAAACAGACCTACCATTTGACCCAGGAATTCCACTCCTAGGAATTTACCCTAAGAACGCAGCAATCAAGTTTGAGAAAGACAGATGCACCCCTATGTTTATCGCAGCACTATTTACAATAGCCAAGAATTGGAAGCAACCTAAATGTCCATCGGTAGATGAATGGATAGAGAAGATGTGGTACATATACAGAATGGAATACTACTCAGCCATAAGAAGAGAGCAAATCCTACCATTTGCAGCAACATGGATGGAGCTGGAGAGTATTATGCTCAGTGAAATAAGCCAAGCAGAGAAAGAGAAATACCAAATGATTTCACTCATCTGAGGAGTATAAGAACAAAGGAAAAACTGAAGGAACAAAACAGCACCGGAATTACAGAACCCAAAAATGGACTAACAGGTACCAAAGGAAAGGAATTGGGGAGGATGGGTGGGCAGGGAGGGATAAGGGGGGGGAAGGAGAAGGGGGATATTAAGATTAGCATGCATGGGGGGGAGGGAGAAAGGGGAGGGTGGGCTGCACAACACAGAGAGGACAAGTAGTGATTCTACAACATTTTGCTAAGCTGATGGACAGTAACCGTAATGTGGTTGTTAGGGGGCACCTGATATAGGGGAGAGTATAGTAAACATAGTACTCTTCATGTAAGTGTAGATTAAAGATTAAAAAAAAAAGCAAGATAGAAAAGGGGGATTACTCCTTGATAGGATAAAACTATTGGTAAATCAAAGATCAACGCATGCTTTAAATATCCTTAATGTTGATCACTTAAAGGGTGTCAGATGATCAGCTATGGACGTACTCTTTTCTGATAATATTCCTTTCTCTTAATTAAAAAAAAAAAAATAGCAGTCCCTGTGTGCTGACCTCCAATGAGTTTTGCACAGTGGTATAGAGGGCATGTCAAAGTGTGGGCAAAGGGTCTGTTTGTTTCTATGCAGAAGATCAAGGCCTAGCTTGGATACCCAGAAAATGAACTAAGATACGATATGAGGAGGAGCTTCCGGCATCAGCACTCTCTGGAGGACTCATGCTGGGGGATGATCATCAAAAAGCCTCCACAGGGATCCGGGCGATGCTGCGGTCGTGGCTGCGTCCACCCCACCGTTTCCTGGACTTACCATTGGAATGAGGAGGGAGATGTCTAGGCTGGCATGTGCATACAGTGAGACAACGAATTTGACCAGATCTGTACTGTTGGAACTCAACCAGGAGTTGGGAGGGGTGCAAGGTGTAGCACTCCAAAATCTTATGACTATAGACTATTTATGGTTAAAAGGACATATGGGAGGTGAACAGATCCCAGAAATGGGCTGCTTTAATTTGTCTGATTTCTCTCAGACTGTTCAAGTACAGTTGGACAATATCCATCATATCATAGACAAATTTTCACAAATGCCTAGGGTGCCTAACTGGTTTTCTTGCCTTCACTGGAGATGAATGGTAATTATAGATTTGCTTTGTTTATATCACCGTATTCCTATTATGTTAATATGTGTGTACAAATTAGTTAGTAGTTTAAAACCTATACATACTTAAGGTACTCTACAAGAAGATATGTCAAAGAAATAATCAATCCTCCCATGTTTTCTTCCATATGCTATCTCTATAGCTTTTCTTCTTCCTTCCTAATTACAACCCTTGAATAGAAATCGTGCCTCATATCAAATTTACCGAGTATCATAATTCCTCCAGATGGTAAAGATACCTCAAGACAAGTGCTGGGCATAGAAGCCACAGGGCATAAATCTGCAAAGAAGTAAAAAGCTAACCTTTTCAAACAATATGGCTTCTCTCTCACTTACCAACTTTACATTTCCCTGTATGGCCCCGGAAGATGACTGGTTAGCCAGAGACGGGTAAGATTCCTCAAGGGAGGAACAACCTAAGACAGGCACAGTCACAGGGGGGCCATCAGGTGAGAAATTGGGGATCAACAGAGGTGAGGCTCAGAACCTCATCCCCCCTGCTTCGAGAGAAATCTTCTGCGTCCGTGGATGGTTTATTGCCCTTGTCTAGCTTGGATTAACACATAGTCTACAGGCACACACCTGATCATCTACAATTGCTCTCCTACAACACTAAACTATGTTTTCTACCTTTATCTTGCATCTACCTACCACTTCAGCATTTTATTAAAAATAAAAATAATAATAATAATAATAAAGGGAGAAATGTGGGATCAACATATAAATCAAGTATAAAAATCAAATGAATATTCATATTTGACCTGATTGTTTATAGTTCATAATGCGTGATCAAAACCGAAAGTTTCTGTGATGAATGCCCTTGTACTGTTCACCATGTAAGAATTTATTCACTATGTAAGAATTCGTTCACCATGTAAGAACTTTTTCGTTATGCTTCAGAAGATTGGAGACTGATGAGTGTTAGGCTTGAGATGGATTAATGATTGTACATTGAGCGTTGACCCCCCTATACTGAATTTTATTGTTGTTAACAACCATTTGATCAATAAATATGAGAGATGCCCTCTCAAAAAAAAAAAAAAAGAGTGACCGTATTCTGAGGCCCTTGGGATCCTGCAGAGATGGGGGCAACTACTGTCCCTTGACATTTCCAACATAACATTTCAAATTTATGTTCCCTGCTTTCTGATCTTTCCAGATTGAATGCAAGGAAAATCCACCATTCAGTTAAAGGACATCTTGGAGTGTAAGTTATCTTGAAATAACCTGCTAATAAATCTGAGGGAAAGAAGATAGAGACTTCTAGGGCTCCTGGAATCTTGGAATTCTGGGGAGGCCAGTCTGACTCTGTATTCATTCCTGTCAGCATGGAAACTGTCTTATTCACACCTACACCCCTTATCTCCTGATGGTGGCTGCATCATTAGTGTCCATATACTCTTCACACAAGGTGCCTAGCCAAGTTTTATGTTATGCATATTTTACCACAATTTAAAAAATAAATAAAACCACCTCAGCCCAGAACTGGCTAGGAAGGTCTGGAAACAAACAGCCCTTCCTTTTTCAGAAACTCGCTAAAGAGAATGTGTGTGTTATATATCTTGCCCAACAAAGGTTAGAAACAAAAAACTAGTAGCAGCTGGGGGTGGTGCCAGTACAAACAGCAGCAGCTGCTCTTGGTTTCTCAGGGACTGTCAGATGGAAGCCTGATGACTTTGGCATGAAGAACTCCCTTCAGTTTCAGGGAAAGAAAATTCATTATTTGAACTGAACATGAGCTGGGTTCACCCAGAGGGATAATTTATTTTAGTTCAGTTAAGGTGAAAGATAGGCTAATCTAAAGTAGCTTCTGGAAAATAAGTCATAATTCTTACTTTTAATGGGGTGGGGGGGAGTACAAAGAGCATCTTCAGTATTGCTTACTTTCTTGGTTTTTAAGGGACTGTGGTTTTTTAGAAACAGAGAAACTATGGTAGAGAAAGAGAAAAAATACTTTTCATGGATGGGTGACCCAAAAGTATTTTCTTAAATAAGTAAAGAGTGTAAGTAGCCTAATTATATTTGTTACGGTAACACAGGATATTATAGCAAATAAATTCCGTATCTCCAAAGGTTAATTCATACAAGGCAAGGGTGCTTCTGTTCATATCAGCGACCCATGTAGGTGTGCCTGCTCAGGGGTCAGCTTCCATGGCCGTCCCCAGGTTAGGTTCCTTCCTTCTTGTGGTCCTTCTGTTCTCAGAGTTCTCTGAAGTGGCTACTCAGAGTTCTCTGAAGTGGCTAGTGTACGAGAGAATGGAGCAACCTCATCCTCTTCTAAAACACCTGCAGCCTCATCCAATTATCTATCGATGGATGAATGGATAAACAAAATGTGACCTATTCATATAATGGAATATTATCAAGCCTTTAAAAGGGAAGGGAATTCTGGTGCATGGTACAAGGGTGAACTTTGAAGAGACCATGTCAAGTGAAATAAACCAGACACGAAGAGACAAATATTATATAATTCCAGTTATATGAGTTACCTAGAATAGTCAAATACATATAGACAAAATGTAGAACAGTGCTCACTAGGAGCTGGTGGGGTGAGGGAATGGGGAGTTATTATTTAAAGGGTATAGAGCTTTAGTTTAGGAAGATGAAAAAATTCTAGAGATGGATAGTGGTCATCACGGTACAACAGTGCAAATGCGCTGAACACGCTGAACTGTACACTTAAAAATGGTTAAAATGGTAAGTTTTGTTACGCATATTTTACCACAATTAAAAAATAAATAAAACCACCTCAGCCCAGAACTAGCTAGGAAGGTCTGGGAACAAACAGCCCTTGACTAGGCAGCTGCTTCCTGGTGATACCTGCACACTGTGAGAGGGAGCACACAGTTTGCATGAACATCTAGGCTTTTCTGCCACCACAGGGAATGGGAAGAGACAAAGCACTGAAGATGTCTTTTTAAAATGATCCCTGACTGATCCTCACTCTTCCCTAGTCAGATAAAATGTCTTCTAGGCCATTATTTGTTTTCAATGGTATTCCCACCTTTTAAAATGTTATCTATATAGCTAGTTAGTGAACCCTTACCATATCCCAGCTGGTACTATAAATGTCCCACACATATTAAATTATTGAACCATAGTAAAACCTTTATGGGATAGATACACTTGTCATACTTATTTTACAATAAAGGACCTGGGGCACAGAGAGATTACGTAACTAGGTCAGGACATACAGCTACTGAATGACACAGGCAGGATTGGACCCATTGTCCTGCATATGTCATATTATTAGTTGCTATACCATAGTGACTCTGGGAAGCTGTTGTGTATTGACTAATGTGTGGTATATCTGGCTAAGACAGTGGTTTGGCTGCATTTCATACAGGCTTACATATTAGAAAAGATTTATTTTCCTCTCATTTCAAAAGTCTAAACTGTTGGGTAGTCCAAGAGAAGAGTCCAGCTTTGTTCTACAGTTGCATTTCGGTACCCAGACTCTTCCTACCTTGTTTTTCCACCTTCCCCTATGGTGTAACCCTTGTACTCCAGCACATCCTGATTCCAGCCCAGAGGAAGTGGAGGGAAAGCAGCTTCCTTCTAAATACATGACCCGGAAGTCACAAATGCCACTTCCATTCCATTCCAATGGCTCAGTCATTACTTAATCACACAGCCACACTCAGCTGTAAGGGGAGTTGAAAATGTAGTGTCCAGTGAGGCAGCCATGATCACATTGGGAACTCAGGGAAGACTTGGTTATCAGCAATCTCTGCCATGCATGGTCATCACATAAAGATCATATACTTAATTCTCAGGCCATATGTCCTAACGAAGTGCCAGAAATGAAGAGTTATTAAAAAGAATTTGCAGAGAAAGCAACATGGGGAAATTATAGGTTATAGAGAATAAGGTGAAAAATAGTCTGTAGAAATAGGTAAGCACAACCTGATAGTGGGATGAACCCCAATTTTAGAATCCAAAGCATTCACATTCTAATTTGGCTCTACCAATTACTGGTGTGTAAGCATGGGAAGATTCCTCAACTTCGGTTTCTTCATCTGTAAAATGAAACTGACTTTCAGAATTATTTTAGCAATTAATAAGATATCTAATTTAGATACAATATCTAAAAAACATGTCAAGTTCAATATTTCCAAAACCAAACACCAATATTATTTTCCAAACCTGCTCTTCTTACAGTGCTCCCTATCACACTAGATAGCAACTCCATCCTTCTGACTTCTCAGACTAAAATCCCTGGAGTTATCATTGACTATTGTTTTCCATCTTCATATCTAAACCATCAGCAAATCCTGTCTACTCTTCTCTCAAACTATGTCCAAATTCAACTACTTGTCCTCCTATCACCTTGGCCCAAGTCATCACTTTGCTTTACCTGGGTTATTGCAGCAGCCTCCTATGTATCCTCCATGGTTCTTCATACACCTCCTGCAGTATTCCCCAAAAGCCAAAGTCATCTTTTTAAATATAACACTGATTATGTTTAGGGCTGTTGACCTTAAAAGCAAATTAACCAGTTATTTTACCAGCAAAATGGGTTCATTTGGGAATAGCAAAGCAGTTGCAATTCAAGACACACAAGCTATGGCAAACTATAGGCAAGTCTAGAGATCAAAGTAGAGGAACATTACTTTACAGATAAAAGGGGGAAGTTGGGCGGGAAAGATTGAAGGAAAGTGAAAGTTTTGAGTAGTGACAGTTTGTCATTGGCTGAGATTTGGTGTCTTCTTATTGGCTGAGCTTGATGCTGGGCAAGGAGACACAGTATGTCTTTTCCCTTTGGGTCTGCAATTGAAAATGAGTGGTAGCATGTGAGTGCTCCCCCTTCTGGCCTCCTGGCTCCATTTTTAAAGAGGTTTCCTCTGAATTTCACAGGGCCTTCCTTTGTTGTCTCACTTAAATGCTTCACAGTCTGGCCACCTGTTAACTCTCTCACCTCATCTTTTGTTACTCTCCCCCTTTTTGATTCAAGTGAAGCCTGGAGATCATAGTTCTTATAGCAGCAGTCTATGAAGTATGGCTGGACTCCATCTATTATTGTTCTTCCCAAGCCAAAACAACACCAAAGCCAAGCCAAATAGAGAAGGGAGCAGAAATATTAAGCATCACAGTGTTTGGAAGGATTATTTTGTAAAGACATACAAGAGAAGGTTTTTATTTTGAAAAATGCTTCTTGTCAACAGAAGCATTTGGAAATGTAGCAGAGGCATCATACAAGCCTCAGCTCAAACGTCATATTCTCAGGGCATCCTTCCATGCTCACCCCATCAAAATTAGCCTCTTCATCCTGTTATTTCTCTGTATCATTTTTTTATAGCACCTCCCACTATCTGATAATTTGTATACTATATATTTGTCTGCTTGTTTAGTGGTTTGCTCCCTTCCATGACAACTTACTTACCAAGTCTTTTTTACCACTGTATGCCAATTACCTGATACAGTACCTACTATTTATTAGTTGTTAAATATTTCTCGAATAAATGAATGTGAAAATAATTGTGTGAAAATGTGTAGTCCTTAAAGATACAATAACCACTATGTGAAAATTAAGAAAGGGAAACATCACTAAAGTGGAGTTGGGAGGCCAGCAGGAGGAGCTCTCATGCCCAACACTTCCCCTCAATTGTAGATGCCACCAGGAGGAAGAAACAGACACCTTCCAAGTCCCTACAGGAGGAAGATTTCTGCCCCCCTGGCAACAGCCTAGGGCTGTCACAACTCAGCCAATGAGAAGCCACGATACATGAAACCCCAGTTTTCTCCAATGGGCTTTTTGCTTAGAACAGCCCTCCCAACTCTGCCCTTTCCTCTTTAAAAGAGCATTCCTCCACCTTTGTTCTCCCAACCTGCCTATGGTTTTGCTGTAGTGTGCTTGTCGTGAATTGCAGTTCTCTGCTATTCCTGAATAAGCCCATTTTTGCTGGTAAAATAACTGGCAGTTTTATTTTTAAAGTTAACAACTGTAACAGATAAACCCCCAAATCCCTGTGGCTTGTAGAATAGAATTTTACTTGTCATTCACATGAAATCCATTCAGGGACCAAGTTCTTTCCTGTAGTTCTGTGCTACTAGAGGGCTTTGATAACCTCTGCAGTTAGCACAAAGAAAAAGAGGGTGGAGGATTACATGTAGAAGTTTTTATAGGGTAAGATTAGAAGTGACCTATATTACTTCCTCTTGCCTTATTTTAGCTGGAAACATTCACATGGCTAATTCTGTTCAAAAATAAATTTATAAAATTAGTGTTTTAATAAATACTTCTGGAGACTACATCTTAAAACAATACATTTTGTGTCCAATAAGCCTCTAGTCAGGAAATTTTTCTTGGGTTTCTAATAATGTCATATTGCCCTCCTCTTCTCCATGACTTTCTACAGAACGACCCGTATAAAATCAATTTCTTTGTTTATAACACACACCTTCCTCTTCAAGCAAACAGTATTATAATTTAACCTTAAATGTCGCATTTAACAAGATGGTATTCTTTTGAAAGAAACCAAATAATCCCAGAAAACTAAGGATACCAGAAGAAAAGGAAAATGAGCTAATTGTAAGGAAAAGAGAAAAGAAAAGACACCCCTTAGATCTAGGGAGTAGCACAGGAAATGGTACAGGAGGTATGTGTGTGTTTGGGTCGTGGGTATTTGAGTTGGAGGTGTGATAGTTTGTTTAATCACTGCTTTTGGACAGTCACACATTTCCTGCCAAGGCTCTCAAAGCAATTTGCACAACATTCTTATCAAATTTCTACCCTGGAATACAAATGTCCGTTGTTCTCCTGCCTCTCCACTGAATCTAGTTCAGGAACCTTGTCCTTCTTCTTCAGATTCCCAAAGCTTGCATAGTAAGGCCTCAATTAATGTTTAGATGAAATTCTGTAAGGCTGTTGAAAGCACTGTGGAGAGAGAAACACTTCCCACCCCTCCTCCAGAATGCCAGCGGTCAGACTTACATAACCCAGGCAAGGGACTGGCAGCTATTTCTGTGAGAAACTGAACCACTTAAGAGAGGTACACAAGGATTGCCAAGTATTTGAAAAATATCTGCATGGTAGGTAGTGATCATAAACTTTCTTTTAAGAACTGAAAAATAAACAATGAAAGGAGGAAAAGAAACTATAATTGATATCCTCAGAAAGGTAAGAAAAGATATTCCATGCAAGAAACAAAGAGGATACTATTAAGGGAACAAAACAGAGTTCTTGACAATTACAAATTAGATAGCAGGCATAAAAAATTCTATGAAAATTTTGGCACGTAAGGTTGAGGAAATATCTAGAAAGAGGAACAAAAAGAGAAAAAATGGAAAATGAGAAGAAAAAAAAATGTTTAAGTCTATCCAGGATACCTAATATCTATCTAGTAAGAGGACCAGAAAAATAAAAATAAAATAAGAGAGGGAAGAAATTTTCAGTAAAACCATAGGATATCTAGAATTGATTTAAATGAAAGAGGTACTTATATTTATATATGAGTCCAGATTGAAAATTGCTGCCAGCAGTAAGTGAAAAAAGATTTATACCAAAGTGCATCATTATTAAATTGCAGCCCATCAGAGATAGAGATAATCCTAAAAAGCTTACAAAAAGAAAAAAAATGTCATATTTAAAGGTTTGGGGAAGTAATGACATCAAACTTCTCAACAGCAACATTGGGAAGGTAAAAGACTAAGAATCAATGCCTACAAAATTCTGGGGAGATATAATTTTAAAACTATAGAGTTCCATATCCAAGAAAACATAGAGGAAAACATTTTCAGAGATGCAAGCTTGCCAATGTAAACAAAAGCAGAAATAGAAGCTTATCAACCTCCATACAGCCATTCTCAGAAGTCACCAGAGAATATGAAAATGAAGAGATAAACCTAGACAATACCAAATGCAAGAATTAGAAGAAAAACAGAGAAGTGAAGTTACAGCAGGCCTAGAGAATGATAAATCCACACTGAAGCAGGAGGAAGAGGGATTCCAGGAGGCTACCTCAGTGATATGAAAGAGGCAACTTGTACAGGCTCACAAGGTCTGACTGCATCCTGTTTAAAGGTTTTGGGGAGGTAATGACTGCATGCTTCTCTTCCCAACTCTGCATCCAGTGTTATCATGTTGGTGGCTTGAAATCTGCTATGGTGGGAGTATTTACCCAATGGAAGGGAAAAAGCTAAAAATCAAGGTTCAGTGTCTCCCTTTCACCAAGGACAGCTGGTTGTTAAACATTTACTAGCTCACTCCTGAATATATCAGATTTGCTGCTAAGGATAACTGTGTGGAAATTTATATGAAGAGGTATTTTACAAAGCTCTTGGGAATTGTGGAAAACTTTAGCCATGACGTCAAAGAAAATATCAAGTAGGGAAAAATGAGGCAATTATTATCTCTAGGAAAAATAAAAAGTGCACAATAAATATAATTATAATGTATTATCTGGCTCAGCTGTGGGGAAAAAATTATATAATCATAATAATGAAAGCACTGAATATGGATTTAATCAAAATTGGGGTGTAATTACATTGAAGGGAAGAAAAAAGGGAAGGGTCTTTGTGTAAAAGAAAGAAAATCTTTATCTGTCATACTGTAAGTGGTGGCAGACGTGAAAATGCCCTTTCTCACATCTACAAGTGCAGAGAGCATATCTGTCCAATGAGCCCAGCTGCTGCACTTTGAAATCTATCACTACATTTATGCCAAGGCCACACTTCCCACAGGCTATTCCCAATCAGTGATGGAAAGAGAAAGGGATACTAAGGTAGGCCCATTCCTGGCAGAGATAGGGGATTCCTCCAACTGGTGACTGACTCAAGGTCTCCCTAGTGGCCTTGCTCACCTTTCCCTTGAACTCCCCTATGGTCTAAGGTGATTCCACCCAATCTTCCTGTATTGCTCAAGATAAGGTTCGAAGCATCTGATAAGGCAGAAATGAGACCCCCACATGATAATATACTAAAGGAAGAAATGTTTATTGCAAAGCATTAAGGCAAATTAGCAGATAAATGGAAAATGAAAGTAAGAATACAAACTTCACCCCTGAGTAGGCAGCACCCGAGTTGCACCAGCTGGGAAGCCCCTGGTAACAGCCACCCGGAGCCTCGGTGGGACAGGATCCGGGGCCCTATGTCCACACCGTGGGCGAGGCTTCGCAAGGCTCCTTTGACTTCATGCTTTAGACTCTTGTACAAACATCTTACTTATGTAACTATTGTTACGTAAGTCTTGTTTATTATGATTTTATGGGACTTTGCGAGGTAATTAACTGTTCCATTGTTCCCAGAACTGGCCAGGATCTGAGTATATTATGAAGAGTCCAACTCTCTTAACAGTCGGTCCAAGGTCTGTTTATCTGCACAGAGTGCCTCAGCTCAAGCCTCAGCAGGCCTCCTTTTCCCTACACTTCCTCTTCTCCCTCTCCCTGGACTCAGTAAGGCCTGCAGGGCAGTCTGATAGCATTCCCAGCTTCCCCCCTGGGTCCCTCTCTATTTTTCCTTGCACTCATTTCCCCTAGTAAATTTTTTGCTTTTGTGTCTGCTTCTTGGAGGGTCTGGACTAATACAGAAGTCAATTAATAATATCTAAAATTGATTAAGTAAATGATGGCTGTATATACCTTTCTTCTTTTAAAATAGTTGGAAATATCAGAGGAATTAGCTAAAAGAAGTAAAAATGATAAAAGGGCACACTTTTTAAAAGTCCTTGGAACCTCTTGACTTTTTAATATATATGTATGCATATAGCAACTATTTTTAGGTGAATTGTTTAAAAAGTGAAAGACCACTGCTGTAGACATTGGTTGCTTTTGATTATTGAGGGAAATCAGAATTTTATGTTGACTTCACAATCTGTACTTCTAGTAGATGACCAGTCTATACGATGACTTCTTTAATTTTCTTTTTGGGTCTCAGTGGTGACAGGCTGATCCACTGAACTACTTGCACACAGCTCCTCTCAGAGGGGGCAAATGATCTGCCATCCAAGCACCCACTCTGGGATGAAAGCACTATTGGCAATGTCCTTGAATTACTGTTTTTGTTTTTAATATACACAAAGGATAATTTTTAGAGGTGTTATTTTTCCACTCCTCTCCTCCCCATTTTGAGTAAACAAGCCCTTAGTGCTACCTTGCCTTGTAATTTTTCCAAATGCCATAAAACATGGTATAAATTCTCTAAAATCTCACTCTACTTTTAAACAAAATCCAGAAGAATATATTTTCACACTTATAAAAAATGTTTTATATGCTAGGACAGTTTACTAAAACATTATATTTTATTATCTAAAAAACAGTAATAACACCACTCAATAGCCTCATGGAAAAGAGTATTTTCCAATGCTGTGCTCGTCTTTATGAAAAACCTACCTAATCCTAAATCCTTTAAATATTTCACTGAAAATGTACTGAGAAATTCTAGTTAAATTGGTAGATTGAAACATAAACTAATCAGCATTCCTTCTCATAATTTCTCTAAAATGGCAATGAAGGAAACTTTAAGAAGTATAAAGTGACAGGATAAAAAAAGAAAAGCCTACAGCAGGGAAGAGAATATAGAAAGCAGATGGGTGAGTGGTAAGTAACTGAGGGGAACAGAAGAAGCTGAAACCTAAGCCCTCTGAGGAGTAAACCAAAAAGAAGCAAACTGACCTTCTTTGTACCTAAACTAACTTTTGAATACATTAAAGTAATACAAGCAAACAAATATATCCACAAAGATTTAAGGTACCATATAAGATATAAGGTGTCCTAGAACAAGAAAAATGTGCTGTTTTATAAAAGGAACATTTTAAAAACAAAAGGAGAAATCTTAAAAATTAAATACAGCATTAGTGATATTAGAAATGCAATAAAAGGTGTAGCAGCTAAAGCGAAGGATATTTCACAAAAATTAAAAGAGACAAAGAGATTTAAAATAATAGGAGGGAAATTTAAGAAAACAAAAGAACCAGAGCTTAAAGAATAGAAGAATGAGAGGAAGGAAAGCCACAAAGGCCTATAACCAAAAAACTCCCCTATTCATTTAGTCATGAATTCATTTGTTCAGTTTTTCATGAGTCCTACTTAGTGTCAGATCCTGTGCTGGGTAATGAAAATTAAGCATTAAATAGTAAAGCAGTAAAATTCCTGATCTTGTGGAACTTACTCAGTTAGAAAAAGTCCACTGAATATCATTTGCAATAAATGAAAAAGGTTGACAGTAAATTTAGTACCTCATCATAAATATTCAGAACACCAGGATGATGAAAAACCTCTAAAATCTTCCAGAAAGAGAAAATAGTTCATATACAGAAGATTGTGAAAGAAAAAAATTAACTTTTCAACATTCACACAGTAAGGTAAAACACAATGGAACAATGTCTTCACAATCCCAGGGGAAATTATTTTCTACTGAGAATTAAATTTCCAGCCAAAGTATTAATCAATCAGATGGTAGAATATAGTCATTTGCAGGCATTTCAAGTTTTCAAAAGCTCTCCCTATTATATATCCTTTCTTGGGAATCTGCTAGAAGAGGTTCTCTACACAATGGAAAATAAACTGAAAGAGATATAGGATATAGGAAACAGAATCATAAAGGAGGCAAGGAACACTCCAAGACAAGAGTGGTGTGTCAGACCTAGAAAGCAGCCAATCCAATTGGAACAGAAGGTCAGAGAGCTCCAGAGGGTGGCTGTCTGCAGAAAGAGTGAGAGCAAGAGAGAAAGAGGGGCCGAGGGAGCAGATAGCTTACTTGATACATAAGTATAATTTAAGAGATTTACCCTGCTATCCAGAGTTATGAATGAATTAAGGTCGGGTGGGTAAATAAATAAATAAGCTAAAAACAGAAAAAAAAGACAATTATTAACTCTTGGGAGAAAATTGTATACAAAAGGGAATGTAATCATAGTACAATATATGGCTCACTTGTGCATAATGTTTACATGGTCATAATAATATAAACTCTGAATATATATTTAATTTAAAAAGATCATAGAGTTCCTGTTCAAGATGGTGATTTAGTAAGACCCGGAACTCACCTCTTCCCATGGACACACCTAATCTACAGCTATACATGGGAGTTTCCTCTAAAAAAGATCCTATAATTATAATGTTAGTGTTCCCGGGGGAGGAGTTACTGTTTTGTTACTCTTCTTCCCAGGATTGTGTCTCAGAGGCAACGAGGAAAGAAGCCGGTAGACAAGAGTATGGAGCACCCAGCAAAACTTGTAATAAGGGCTGAAAACGAAAGAAAAAGACTCCTACTAATCGGGACGGGCCGCAACGTCTAGGATTTATAAGCACAAAAACAGAGGAATTTACATAATTGGCTGGGCTTGTTGCTATGGCTGAGCAAGGATCAAAGGAAAACTCCCTTTTTTCTCAGGTTGAATCTTCCCAGATGTCCAAAATGAGGCTTCCTGTTTACTGTGAAGCCTTGACCCCTAGTTCCCTTCTGCCTGTGCTTTACAGGGACCTTGATTTCTATGTGCCTGTGTCCCACTAATTCCTGCCTCAGAAGGATAGAGGGTGAAAGACTATAGTTTAGAGGAGCTGTTGGAAGTATAAGGGGTTAATTTGCAAAAAGTAGTTAGGAATGTGTAAAATTGGAGGAAAAAAACCAGGAGCATGATCATGTTATTTAGATGTTTGGAAATAAATGCCTGAAGAACTAGTTAAAACAAGTACATTTTTTTTTCTTGCAAGAAGGATGGTACTATGGATAAGTGAGGCAGAGATTGCCATTTTTTATTACAAGCCTTGTTAAAAGCTGAAAAAGTATATTTCTTTGATAAAAATATAAACTAAGTTATAAAAAGATGGATGGTAAAATATTGATGTTACTTAGGACAATTGTCAAACAATATATAATAAAATATTAAAATAACTGATCAATAAATCTATTTTATTTAACAAATTTTTTTTAAGTAGACTATTCTGCCTAGCTCAGACATTCTCCGAATCTGAAGGAAGAGCAAAGGAATAAACCATGAAAATGAGTGCTGGTCCATGACCCCAAAATAAAAGGAAGTCAAAAAGGTCTATAGCAATTAGGCAGCAGGTCTACGGTTAACTATTAAATAGGCAAAAGTTCTGATCTGCCTTCCAGTCACCATTTCTTATTTTCATGGAGGTCATGTATGTAAGGAAAATGTGACCCATTTTGCAGCAAGATTAGTACTCATATTCTCCTTCCTTCCAAAAAGGGAAATGGTATAAAACTCTCAGTGTTAAAAGAACTGAGAGGAAGCAGTGTCACATATTTGTATCATATTAAAAAAACAGAGAATAAAACTGGAAAAAAAAGAGACAGAGCAAATACATTAAACAGAATTTTATAACTTGGAAATTTTTGTTATTTTATATAAGCCTTGGGCAAATGATTTTTTGAAGTTCTATCTGGGATGGATTTAATACCAGATGAGAAAAATAACTCCATATCCCTAAGCATTGAAAATAAAAGTTTTCTTTAAATTCCTTCATTTAAGTTTTGACAAAATAATAAAACACAAAGATTCCCCAAGAAAGAGAAATAATAGAAGAAACAAAAGGATACCTCCTATCCTCCCTTCAATGATTAGTGATACAATAATGATTCAAAATAATCCATCTCCTTAAAATCTTGACCATGTACCCTAGAACAATGTGTATCAAGTGGAAATTGTCTTTCAGAGCATTCGCGCTGTCCTCTGCTGGGACAGGAGGCCTCAAGGACTTCGGATTGTGTTTGTGGCACAAAGGGAGAAATAGCACCAGTGGCTAAATAGCCTTCCCCCTCCCTCTTTCCTCTTCTTCCTTCTCTCCTTTCCCTGCCCCTTCTTCCTCCTCCTTTTCAATCTTCTTATTCAGAGACAGGCAGATAAATAAAATAAGGAGAATGGTGAGGGAGGAGGGCATGGTGTATGTCAGCTTTGGTTTACTGTGCAATAACGAAAAATCAGTTAATTACACTAGCTGACATTCTGCTTCAAATTGGAGTCTTAAGGAAAGGAGATGCAAATAGAAAGCATTAGCAAATCAACAGTATTTGTATCAAGGGTGAAGTATTTTTACCTCTCAGGAGCCTATAAGAGTTTTTCCAGCTTGTGCTGTTTGAAGCTATTTGTCAAAATCAATGAAAAAAACAAAATATATAAAGAGCTCATGCACCTCAACAAACAAAAGGCGAACAAACCAATTAAAAAATAGGCAGAGGGGCGGAGCCAAGACGGCGGCGTGAGTAGAGCAGTGGAAATCTCCTCCCAAAAACACATAGAGCTATGAAAATATAACAAAGAAAAATCTTCCTAAAATAGAGACCACAGGACACAGGACAACATCCAGACCACATCCACACCTGCAAGAACCCAGCGCCTTGCGAAGGGGGTAAGATACAAGCCCCGGCCCGGCGAGACCCGAACGCCCCTCCCCCCGGCTCCCGGCGGGTGGAAAGAAACCGGAGCGGTTTTGTTTTTTTTTTTTGGCGAGTGCTTTTTGGAAGCCTTAAAGGGGCAGGGACCCCGTTCCTAGGGAGGCAGGGTGGCAGGACCGGTGAGCAGGTGCCTGGGACCGGCACTTGAGGATGGAGGAAATCACGTGTTTCTCCCCTTTTTTTTTCTCTTTTTGGCGAGTGCTTTTTGGAAGCCTTAAAGGGACAGGGACCCCGGTGCTAGGGAGGCAGGGCGGCGGGACTGGTAAGCGGGTGCCTGGGACCGATGCCTGAGGACAAAGAATATTCCGCATTTTTCCCTGCGGGACCGGTGGGCGGGTGCCTGAGACCGACACTTGAGGACGGAGGAAATTGTGCGTTTTTCCCCTTTTTTTCCCGCTTTTTGGAGAGTGCTTTTGGAAGCTTTAAAGGGACAGGGACCCTGGTGCTAGGGAGGCAGGGCAGCAGGACTGGTGAAAGGGTGCCTGGGACTGGCACCTGAGGACAAAGAATATCGCGCATTTTTTCCTTTTTTTTTTTTTTTTTCTGTTCCCTCTCTCATTGTTGCTGTTGCTTTGGTTTGGAGAGTGCTTTTTGGAAGTCTTAAAGGGGCAGGACAGGACACTTAGACCAGACGCAGGGAATGTGGGGATCTCTGGGCACTCCAACCCCCTGGGCAACAGGGAGCACAGAGGCCCCTTACAGAGATAAATTGCCTCCCGGCCATTCCCCCTCCAACGGGGCTCCACCACTTTGGAGGAGCAGCCCCAGCCAGGCCACGCCCACAGCAACAGAGGAGATAAACCCCATAGCAACCTGGCAGGAAGCAGAAGCCCTGTCTGCACACAGCTGCCCAGCACAACCCACTAGAGGTCGCTATTCTCCCAGGTGAGGAAGACCACAAACCAACAAGAAGGGAAGCTCTTCCAGCGGTCACTTGTAACAGCTCTGCACACTATCTCTATCACCATGAAAAGACAAAACTATAGGAAGACAAAGATCACAGAGACAACACCTGAGAAGGAGACAGACCTAACCAGTCCTCCTGAAAAAGAATTCAAAATAAAAATCATGAACATGCTGAGAGAGGTGCGGAGAAAAATGCAAGAGCAATGGGATGAGATGCAGAGAAAAATGCAAGAGCAATGGGATGAAGTCCAGAGGGAGATCACAGATGTCAGGAAGGAGATCACAGAAGTGAAACAATCCCTGGAAGGATTTATAAGCAGAATGGATAAGATGCAAGAGGCCATTGAAGGAATAGAAGCCAGAGAGCAGGAACGTATAGAAGCTGACATAGAGAGAGATAAAAGGATCTCCAGGAATGAAATAACACTAAGAGAACTATGTGACCAATCCAAAAGGAATAATATTCGTATTATAGGGGTACCAGAAGAAAAAGAAGATAGAGGAAAAGGGATAGAAAGTCTCTTTGAAGAAATAATTTCTGAAAACTTCCCCAAACTGGGGGAGGAAATAATCGAACAGACCATGGAATTACAGAGAACCCCCAACAGAAAGGATTCAAGGAGGACAACACCAAGACACATAGTAATTAAAATGGCAAGGATCAAGGACAAGGAAAGAGTTTTAAAGGCAGCTAGAAAGAAAAAGGTCACCTATAAAGGAAAACCCATCAGGCTAATATCAGACTTCTCAACAGAAACCCTACAGGCCAGAAGAGGATGCCATGATATACTTAATGCAATGAAACAGAAGGGACATGAACCAAGGATACTGTATCCAGCACGACTATCATTTAAATATGATGGCGGGATTAAACAATTCCCAGACAAGCAAAACCTGAGGGAATTTGCTTCCCACAAACCACCTCTACAGGGCATCCTACAGGGACTGCTCTAAATGGGAGAACCCCTAAAAAGAGCGCAGAACAAAACACACAACATATGAAGAATGGAGGAGGAGTAATAAGAAGGGAGAGAAGAAAAGAATCTCCAGACAGTGTATATAACAGCTCAATAAGTGAGCTAAGTTAGGCAGTAAGATACTAAAGAAGCTAACCTTGAACCTTTGGTAACCATGAATCTAAAGCCTGCAATGGCAATAAGTACATATCTCTCAATAGTCACCCTAAATGTTAATGGAATTAATGCACCAATCAAAAGACACAGAGTAACAGAATGGATAAAAAAGCAAGACCCATCTATATGTTTCTTACAAGAAACTCACCTTAAACCCAAAGATAAGCATAGACTAAAAGTCAAGGGATGGAAAAACATATTTCACGCAAACAACAGTGAGAAGAAAGCAGGGGTTGCAGTACTAATATCAGACAAAATAGACTTCAAAACAACTGAAGTAACAAGAGATAAAGAAGGATACTACATAATGATAAAGGGCTCAGTCCAACAAGAGGATATAACCATTCTAAATATATATGCACCCAAAACAGGAGCACCAGCATATGTGAAGCAAATACTAACAGAACTAAAGAGGGAAATAGACTGCAATGCATTCATTGTAGGAGACTTCAACACACCACTCACCCCAAAGGATAGATCCACCGGACAGAAAATAAGGACACACAGGCACTGAACAACACACTAGAAGAGATGGACCTAATAGACATCTATAGAACTCTACATCCAAAAGCAACAGGATATACATTCTTCTCAAGTGCACATGGAACATTCTCTAGAATAGACCACATACTAGCTCACAAAAGGAGCCTCAGTAAACTCCAAAATATTGAAATTCTACCAACCAATTTTTCAGACCACAAAGGTATAAAAGTAGAAATAAATTCTACAAAGAAAACAAAAAGGCTCACAAACACATGGAGGCTTAACAACGTGATACTAAATAATCAATGGATCAATGAACAAATCAAAATAGAGATCAAGGAATATATAGAAACAAATGACAACAACAACACTAAGCCCCACTTCTATGGGACGCAGCAAAAGCAGTCTTAAGAGGAAACTATACAGCAATCCAGACACACTTGAAGAAGGAAGAACAATCCCAAATGAATAGTCTAACATCACAATTATCAAAACTGGAAAAAGAAGAACAAATGAGGCCTAAAGTCAGCAGAAGGAGGGACATAATAAAGATCACAGAAGAAATAAACAAAATTGAGAAGAATAAAACAATAGCAAAAAACAACAAAACCAAGAGCTGGTTCTTTCAGAAAATAAACAAAATAGCTAAGCCTCTAGCCAAACTTATTAAGAGAAAAAGAGAATGAACACAAATCAACAAATCAGAAATGAGAATGGAAAAATCATGACAGACTCCACAGAAATACAAAGAATTATTAAAGACTACTATGAAAACCTATATGACAACAAGCTGGAAAACCTAGAAGAAATGGACAACTTCCTACAAAAATACAAACTCCCAAGACTGACCAAGGAAGAAACACAAAAGTTAAACAAACCAATTACGAGCAAAGAAATTGAAATGGTAATCAAAAAACTACCCAAGAACAAAACCCCGGGGCTGGACGGATTTACCTCGGAATTTTATCAGACACACAGAGAAGACATAATACCCATTCTCCTTAAAGTGTTCCAAAAAAAAAAAGAAGAAGAGGGAATACTCCCAAACTCATTCTATGAAGCCAACATCACCCTAATACCAAAACCAGGCAAAGACCCCACCAAAAAAGAAAATTACAGACCAATATCCCTGATGAATGTAGATGCAAAAATACTCAATAAAATATTAGCAAACAGAATTCAACAGCATATCAAAAGGATCATACACCATGACCAAGTGGGGTTCATCCCAGGGATGCAAGGATGGTACAACATTCGAAAATCCATCAACATCATCCACCACATCAACAAAAAGAAAGACAAAAACCACATGATCATCTCCATAGATGCTGAAAAAGCACTTGACAAAATTCAACATCCATTCATGATAAAAACTCTCAGCAAAATGGGAATAGAGGGCAAGTACCTCAACATAATAAAGGCCATATATGATAAACCCACAGCCAGCATTATACTGAACAGCGAGAAGCTGAAAGCATTTCCTCTGAGATCGGGAACCAGACAGGGATGCCCACTCTCCCCACTGTTTTTTAACATAGTACTGGAGGTCCTAGCCACGGCAATCAGACAAAACAAAGAAATACAAGGAATCCAGATTGGTAAAGAAGAAGTTAAACTGTCACTATTTGCAGATGATATGATAGTGTACATAAAAAACCCTAAAGACTCCACTCCAAAACTACTGGAACTGATATCGGAATACAGCAAAGTTGCAGGATACAAAATTAACACACAGAAATCTGTAGTTTTCCTATACTCTAACAATGAATCAATAGAAAGAGAAGTCAGGAAAACAATTCCATTCACCATTGCATCAAAAAGAATAAAATACCTAGGAATAAACCTAACCAAAGAAGTGAAAGACTTATACTCTGAAAACTACAAGTCACTCTTAAGAGAAATTAAAGGGGACACTAATAAATGGAAACTCATCCCATGCTCATGGCTAGGAAGATTTAATATCATCAAAATGGCCATCCTGCCCAAAGCAATATACAGATTTGATGCAATCCCTCTCAAATTACCATCAACATTCTTCAATGAATTGGAACAAATAATTAAAAAATTCATATGGAAACACCAAAGACCCCAAATAGCCAAAGCAATCCTGAAAAAGAAGAATAAAGTAGGGGGATCTCACTCCCCAACTTCAAGCTCTACTACAAAGCCATAGTAACCAAGACAATTTGGTACTGGCACAAGAACAGAGCCACAGACCAGTGGAACAGATTAGAGACTCTAGAAATTAACCCAAACATATATGGTTAATTAATATTTGATAAAGGAGCCATCGACATACAATGGCAACATGACAGTCTCTTCAACAGATGGTGCTGGCAAAACTGGACAGCTACATGTAGGAGAATGAAACTGGACCATTGTCTAACCCCATATACAAAAGTAAACTCAAAATGGATCAAAGACCTAAATGTAAGTCATGAAACCATTAAAGTCTTGGAAAAAAACATAGGCAAAAACCTCTTAGACATAAACATGAGTGACCTCTTCTTGAACATATCTCCCCGGGCAAGGAAAACAACAGCAAAAATGAGCAAGTGGGACTACATTAAGCTGAAAAGCTTCTGTACAGTGAAAGACACCATCAATAGAACAAAAAGGAACCCTACAGTATGGGAGAATATATTTGAAAATGACACATCTGATAAAGGCTTGACATCCAGAACATATAAAGAGCTCACATGACTCAACAAACAAAAACAAATAACCCAATTAAAAAATGGGCAGAGGAACTGAACAGACAGTTCTCTAAAAAAGAAATACAGATGGCCAAGAGACACATGAAAAGATGCTCCACATCGCTAATTATCAGAGAAATGCAAATTAAAACTACAATGATGTATCACCTCACACCAGTAAGGATCGCCATCATCAAAAAGACAAACAACAACAAATGTTGGCGAGGCTGTGGAGAAAGGGGAACCCTCCTACACTGCTGGTGGGAATGTAAATTAGTTCAACCATTGTGGAAAGCAGTATGGAGGTTCATCAAAATGCTCAAAACAGACCTACCATTTGACCCAGGAATTCCACTCCTAGGAATTTACCCTAAGAACGCAGCAATCAAGTTTGAGAAAGACAGATGCACCCCTATGTTTATCACAGCACTATTTACAATAGCCAAGAATTGGAAGCAACCTAAATGTCCATCGGTAGATGAATGGATAGAGAAGATGTGGTACATATACACAATGGAATACTACTCAGCCATAAGAAGAGAGCAAATCCTACCATTTGCAGCAACATGGATGGAGCTGGAGAGTATTATGCTCAGTGAAATAAGCCAAGCAGAGAAAGAGAAATACCAAATGATTTCACTCATCTGAGGAGTATAGGAACAAAGGAAAAACTGAAGGAACAAAACAGCAGCAGAATTACAGAACCCAAAAATGGACTAACAGGTACCAAAGGGAAAGGAACTGGGGAGGATGGGTGGGCAGGGAGGGATAAGGGGGGGGTAGAAGAAGGGGGTATTAAGATTAGCATGCATGAGGGGGAGGGAGAAAGGGGAGGGTGGGCTGCACAACACAGAGAGGACAAGTAGTGACTCTACAACATTTTGCTAAGCTGATGGACAGTAACCGTAATGTGGTTGTTAGGGGGACCTGATATAGGGGAGAGCATAGTAAACATAGTATTCTTCATGTAAGTATAGATTAAAAATTAAAAAAAAAAAAAAAAAGAAAGAGAGAAAGAAAAGGGGGATTACTCCTTAATAGGATAAAACTATTGGTAAATCAAAGATCAACGCATGCTTTAAATATCCTTAATGTTGATCACTTAAAGGGTGTCAGATGATCAGCTATGGACGTACTCTTTTCTGATAATATTCCTTTCTCTTAAAAAAAAAAAAAAGCAGTTACAGTGTTCTGACCTCCAATGAGTTCTGCACAGTGGTATAGAGGGCATGTCAAAGTGTGGGCAAAGGGTCTGTTTGTTTTTATGCAGAAGATCAAGGCCTAGCTTGGATACCCAGAAAATGAACTAAGATACGATATGAGGAGGAGCTTCCGGCATCAGCACTCTCTGGAGGACTCGTGCTGGGGGATGATCATCAAAAAGCCTCCACAGGGATCCGGGCGATGCTGCAGTTGTGGCTGCATCCACCCCACCGTTTCCTGGACTTGCCATTGGAATGAGGAGGGAGATGTCTAGGCTGGCATGTGCATACAGTGAGACAACGAATTTGACCAGATCTGTACTGTTGGAACTCAACCAGGAGTTGGGAGGGGTGCAAGGTGTAGCACTCCAAAATCTTATGACTATAGACTATTTATGGTTAAAAGGACATATGGGAGGTGAACAGATCCCAGAAATGGGCTGCTTTAATTTGTCTGATTTCTCTCAGACTGTTCAAGTACAGTTGGACAATATCCATCATATCATAGACAAATTTTCACAAATGCCTAGGGTGTCTAAATGGTTTTCTTGGCTCCACTGGAGATGGATGGTAATTATAGATTTGCTGAGTTTATGTCACCGTATTCCTATTATGTTAATATGTGTGTACAAATTAGTTAGTAGTTTAAAACCTATACATACTTAAGGTACTCTACAAGAAGATATGTCAAAGAAATAATCAATCCTCCCATGTTTCCTTCCATATGCTACATCTGTAGCTTTTCTTCTTCCTTCCTAATTACAACCCTTAAATAGAATTCATGCCTCATATCGAATTTACCGAGTATCATAATTCCTCCAGGTGGTAAAGATACCTCGAGACAAGTGCTGGGCATAGAAGCCACAGGGCATAAATCAGCAAAGAAGTAAAAAGCTAACCTTTTCAAACAATATGGCTTCTCTCTCACTTACCAACTTTACATTTCCCTGTATGGCCCCAGAAGATGACTGGTTAACCAGAGACGGGTAAGATTCCTCAAGGGAGGAACAACCTAAGACAGCACAGTCGCAGGGGGGCCATCAGGTGAGAAATTGGGGATCAACAGAGGTGAGGCTCAGAACCTCACCCCCCCTGCTTTGAGAGAAATCTTCTCCATCCGTGGATGTCTTTCTGCCCTTGTCTAGCCTGGATTAATACTTAGTCCATAGGCACACACCTGATCATCTGATCATCTACATTTGCCCTCTTACAGCACTAAACTATGTTTTCTACCTTTATCTTGCATCTACCTACCACTTCAGCATTTTATTAAAAATAAAAATAAAAATAATAATAAAGGGAGAAATGTGGGATCAACATATAAATCAAGTACAAAAATCAAACGAATATTCATATTTGACCTGATTGTTTATATTTCATAATGCGTTATCAAAACCAAAAGTTTCTGTGATGAATGCCCTTGTACTGTTCACCATGTAAGAATTTATTCACTATGTAAGAATTCGTTCACCATGTAAGAACTTGTTCATTATGCTTCAGAAGATTGGAGACTGACGAGAATTAGGCTTGAGATGGATTAATGATTGTACATTGAGCATTGACCCCCCATACTGAATTTTATTGTTGTTAACAACCATTTGATCAATAAATATGAGAGATGCCCTCTCAAAAAAAAAAAAAAATGGGCAGAGGAACTGGACAGTTCTCCAAAGAAGAAATTCAGATGGCCAACAAAAACATGAAAAGATGCTCCACATTGCTAGTCATCAGAGAAATGCAAATTAAAACCACAATGAGGTATCACCTCATACCAGTAAGGATTGCCACCATGCAAAAGACAAACAACAACAAATGTTGGCGAGGATGTGGAGAAAGGGGAACCCTCCTACACTGCTAGTGGGAATGTAAATTAGTTCAACCATTGTGGAAAGCAGTATGGAGGTTCCTCAAAAAGCTCAAAATAGAAATACCATTTGACCCAGGAATCCCACTTCTAGGAATTTACCCTAAGAATGCAGCCCAGTTTGAAAAAGACAGATGCACCCCTATGTTTATGGCAGCACTATTAACAATAGCCAAGAAATTGAAGCAACCTAAGTGTCCATCAGTAGATGAATGCATAAAGAAGATGTGGTACATATACACAATGGAATATTTTTCAGCCATAAGAAGAAAACAAATCCCATCATTTGCAACAACATGGGTGGCGCTAGAGGGTATTATGCTCAGTGAAATAATCCAGGTGGAGAAAGACAAGTACCAAATGATTTCACTCATATGTGTGGTGTAAGAACAAAGAAAAACTGAAGGAACAAAACAGCAGCAGAATCACAGAACCCAAGAATGGACTAAAAGTTACGAAAGGGAAAGGGACTGGGGAGGGTAGGTGGGAAGGGAGGGAGAAGGGGGGAAGAAGAAAGGGAGCCTTACAATTGTGGGGGCCCGGCCTACGGCCGAGGCTGAGTCCCAGTCTAGCTGGACAACGCCCTAAAGATGGCGCCTGCTTCCTATACACCACCCTTCCTAGCTCTACAGCTCAGTGCATAAGGAAGTCTCCATGATTGGCTTGTCCCCATTTCCGTGCTCGTGCTCATAGCACGCTTTTCACATGTTTCCAATAAGACTGAACCTGGCGCGTGATCAGTCAGCTGATTGGTTGGGATATGCTATATAAGCTGCTGCCCTGGAGGAAGTGGGTGTGGTTGTTGTTTTTTGCCTTTGCCTTTCGCAAGATGGATGCTCGGATGCCCATAATAAAGATTCCTAACGAACCAGGCCTTCAGTGATCGTTCTCCTGCCGTTGCCCTAGGTGGCGGGACGTGATAACAATTAGCATGTATAATGTGGGGGTGGGCACAGGGAGGGCTGTGCAACACAGAAAAGGCAAGTAGTGATTTTACAACATCTTACTACACTAATGGACAGTGACTAATGGGGTGTGTGGGGGGTACTTGGTGAAGGGGGGAGTCTAGTAAACATAATGTTCCTCATGTAATTGTAGATTAATAATACATAAATAAATAAACAAACAAAAAATCAATGTAAAAAGAGACTACAAAAGGAAAGATGAAATATTACTTCCTCCCAAAATATGTCACTAAGTAGTTCCTGCCATAGCAGACCTTCCAAAATCTGTTTTTATAGGGTAATGAAGTGGAAGAATTGAATTTACCAGAATTCCCTTCAGAGAGAGTGCTGTGTCTGTATGGAAGACACGCCTTGTCAAAACAGTACATTGGAAGCTGAGCAATGGAGAGGGTCTGAATATGGGTAGACTGCCCTGTGTAAGACAATGCTGGATTTTGTGGTCTTTTCAGAAGAGGAAGATAAAGAAGAAAAGAAAGGGGGCAAGTGGCTGTGAAGAGTATTTCTTTATTCTTGTACCTTCACTCAGCTCTCCCTTCAAAGTGACCTTACACACTGCAGGACTTCGCAAGGATCATTAGCCTTGTCTTGTCCCCTGCCTCTTCCCTGAAGCTGATTAAAGCAGGGGGATGTGGGCAATATTTTTTGATAACATCTATGTTGCAGAGTTGATACCAGACACAGAGTAAACACTAATCACACCAGGACCCCACAGGAAGATGGGATTGGTGACATTCTGAGAAATGTCAAGGCCTTTCCTGTTTCTGCCCTAACCCCCACATGCCTTTGCCAATAGTATACAACCTAACCCTCCTCCCCTTCAGTAAGGCAGATTTGGGAAAGGTCCCCTGCCTTCTCATTGGGCTGCCCTTCTGATTATAAAGCTTTCTCTACTTCAAACCAGTGACTTGGAGACTGCCTTACACGAATCCAGTATTGGGGCAGGGTAACAGTGGGAGGAGGATAACAAGGCCTGCAATGTGACATCTCTTGGAGGCCACCACCACTGTTCTTCACACCGACCTACAGGAAAAACTCGCCAAAGGCTTGAAGATAGTGGATAGAAATGGTCGCTGTACAGATTTCATCTCCAGGATTTGGTGGGGCTGATCAGAGACAGTCTGAAAAGAGGGGGAATGGTAAAGGCAGAGAGAAAAGTGAGGAAGCAAGACAACATCAAACCTCACAGATCAGGAAGTTCAGGTTTTGAATCAAGTTTTGCCAACTCCTTGAGGGACCAGGTGCCCAAACACCATAGAGTTAACAGGTTTTTTGTTTTATTTTGTTATTTTTGTTTTTCCGGTTATCCAGGCTGCTCTAAATTAAGGTGAAAAACCCAGTTTGATCTCAGATTAAATCACCGTTTTAGAACCAGGCATGCCCCTCACTGTTACCATAAAACTATTAGACTCCTTGTGGAGGTCTGAGCTGTGAGGGTCCTTGGAATTCGGCAGTGTCACAGGGAAGTCAGGGAAACCGCTGAGATTGTGAGTATAGACTGGGGTGTTGGCAGTGAGGAGTAAGGGAGGGAAATTTAAGAGAGAATGTTTCAGACCAAGACCGAGGCATACCCAATGCCATAATAGCTTCCCGGGATGTCAAAGTCCAAGCAACTCCGAGGAGCTATGTACTGAGAGTGACCCCAGCCCTTATCTTACTTTATCTATCTAAAAAGGATTTTCTAGACACTGAATGGCTTCTGTGAGCTGGTGATCGGGCAGGTATGGGAAACCCTGTTCTAAATACATATCACCAGTAACTAGAGAGGTTTTGAAAGAAAGCAGGGACGAGAGAAGAGGATTCAGAGTTGTAAGTAGAATATACCACTGACATAGAGAAAGGATGGCAAATAATGTAAAATGTACAGGGTCTAGCATTGAGAATTGGCATCAAAGACATCAGTACATTTGAACTGCTTGCCAGAGTTCAAATCAAATTGCTACAACTGCTATGCCAATTTTGGGGCTATGTACAA
This sequence comes from Manis javanica, assembly GCF_040802235.1. Classification (NCBI taxonomy): domain Eukaryota; kingdom Metazoa; phylum Chordata; class Mammalia; order Pholidota; family Manidae; genus Manis; species Manis javanica. Next base: position 102,384,017 of record NC_133160.1, read on the forward strand.
GTGGGAAGTTGGAAAGGCCACAACATATGTATTAATATTCAAAGAACTTTTGTCATGAAAGCTACAAAGAAGTGACGTGAACACAATTTGGAAAACCAGTCAGAGGACATTGCTGTAATAGCAGTTTAACCAAAAATTATAGTAAAAAGTCAAGTTCAAGAACTTACCTCCCTCCCCCCACTTCAAATCTATAAGCAGATGCAGAGGTAACTCACTCTCCCTTGCTCACCTTGGACCCTAACAGCTGATTTACACAACCATGTGTTGTATTCTTTCTAACTAATAAATGGTGTTCCAATACACAAGGCATTCACCTAAGAAACCCCACATCTTCCCAAATTTGATTCTCAGGTGTCTCTACACAGTCAGCGAACTGTGGGGCTTACTTGTGGCCTCGACTCTGCCACTCTGGCCCAGCACCAGGACACTGTTTACTTTGCACAGCTCTCTGGCATAAGCAGCTCCTGTTACCTCAGGTGAGCACTCCACACCCATGCTCTTGGACACAAGAGGTCAAGAGAGGGCATCCAAGTGAAAATCAATATTTATGGCCTTAGAGGCCCAAAGAACAACATTAAATAAACATGAAAAAATATGCAAGGTATGATAAGTCTTTCTCCAAGGTTCCAAAGCTTGAAAGGATGAAAATCCAAGGAATACAACTAAAACAAAAACACTGGTATAAAAGATTCTAGAATAGTCCCAACTGTGCCCGGCAAGTATAATTACAGTTGGCCCTTGAACAACACAGGTTTGAACTACATGGTTCTATTTTTACTTAGATAATTTCAATAAAAACAGTATAGATAGTAAGTGCACTTTCCTTATGACTTTCTTAATAATATTTTCTTTTCTCTAGCTTACTTTATTCTAAGAATACATTATATAATACATATAACATGCAAAATATGTGTTAATTGACTGTTCATGTTATAGTTAGTCTTCCGGTCAACAGCTGCCTATTAGTAGTTAAGTTTCCGGGGAGTCAAACATTATGCTTGAATTTTCAACTGCACAGGGGTGCTGGTGCCCCTAACCCTCACATTGTTTAAGCGTCAACTGTACTTAAATCCTAGCTGCTTCTAATTTTTTTCTGTCCTTGAAACACTTTCAGGATCAGGGTCCCTGCTATGGCAGGCCAGATGGAGAGAGAGAGAGAGAGAAGGGGAGCTGCCTTCATAATGCAGATGACAAATCACTATGCTTGAATCAGCTGAAAAGCAGTAACTTGGAAATTTCCTGACTTCCCTGACAGCTTTGTCATGGAAAGGAAGTGACTGTGGGAATTGCTACTCTGTGGCAAACTCTGACCAATGGGAAGGAATTTGTTGTTGAAGTGGAAATGACAATAATCTTGGGAAAACGTTATTTGTCAGTTAGAAGTGGAAATATTTAACATGAAGAAGCAAGGACCGTGAAGCACACAATTGCCATCTTCAAGTATTTGAAAAGCATCATGTGGAGGAGAGATTTAGATTATTTTCATTATTTGTAGGAAGTAAAACTAGGTCCAGTGAATAGAAACTTCAAGGTAATAGGTTTCAGTTATTACCAAAAAAATAACTTTCAAAAATATTCAGTGTTATTCAATGATTTGAAAGCTACAATTATCAGAGCCACCTTTTTTGGGTTTTGTTTTGTTTTTAAAATCACATTACACAAAAGTAGAGGAGGCCACTATTACAGGTAGGAGTTCCCTATTGTTAGGAGTGTCCAAGCCATGGCTGGAAGGCCTCTTGGTCAGAATTGGCCCTAAAGCACTGGGAAGTAGATCAGTTAGACATTGCTACATAACAAATCACTCCAGAGTTTATGGCTCAAAGCAAAACTATTTACCTAGCTCATGATTCTGAGGGTCAGCACTTTGGGTAAGTTTAGCTGGACAATTCTCCACTCTTGACTGGATTTATTCACGTGTGTACAGTCAACCACTGGATCAGCTGGGCACAGCATCTGCTGTGACATTCACCCTGAAGAAGGCTGGCTTCCCACAGCAGAGAGGAGGGTCCCAGAGGAGTGAGAGGAATGGGCACAGCCTGGCACACTGTCACTGCATCCTATCGGCCAAAGCAAGTCACAGGCCAACTAAGATTCAAGGAGGAGGGGGAAAGACTTCACATCTTGATGGGAGGATTTAAAAGGTAACATTGAAAAGGGCCTAGGTATAGGAAGGAGTAAAGGATTGTAGACATTTCACAAATTTTATACATTAAGTCACTCAAGGATCTTTAGCAGAGAAATTACTTAATCAAATGTATATTGAGTTACAAACAGCTGACCAGGGGACTGTGGACTTTACATGGGCAGACAGAGGGCCTTAGCAAAGGCAAGCTTATCAATATACAGGGGAAAAGTAGTTGTAACGGAAAAGATAAAGATGTCCCAGGGGAAATAACAACAGCAAAAACTTTGCATTAAAGCAACTCTCAGAAATACTTTAAAACAGTGAAGGGACAAAGGATGAAATGTTGGAAACTGATCCAAACTTAGAAACAGATATGAGAAATAGGCAAGGCATAGAAAAGATGCTGTCTCCATCACATCAGTTATCCAATGAGAAGAAGGCGAGCACTATTTGTTGTACTGGTGATGCATTTCTTACAAATAAATATTCTCATTCTCAGTGTTCTAAATTACAGCATATTAAATAAGTGGTTCAACTAGTTTTTCTCTTCCTTGTACATTCATAACCAACAGTAAGATAGTTTCTAATATTTTGACAAAAGGTCACAGAACAATTGTAATACTTCCTATTGCTTATTAACATTACTTTGATTGGTTTGGGTTGGCACAGTCATTTCTTAAATTATATTTTATTGAAGTATAGTTGATATACAATATTATTCTGGTTTCAAGTATACAACATATCATTTTTATGGCCCCAGAATAGTGTGCAAAGAGAGGACTGGCTGCACAAGAAACTTCTTTATCACTCAAAGAGATTGTTTGTATAGTTAGTAGGCTTGAAATTTTGGGGGGCTGCAGTAACTCTGTAACTAATTTTTTTAAATTAGATGTTAGGGAAAAAAAGTTGGGTTTTGAAAGTAAAAGTGTTTGGTTTTATTGTAATTAGAACTAATCCCATCACCTAAAATATATATATATATTCAACTGTGTTAGGACCTAGTAAACTGCTCCCAGAGAAAAACTGGGGATATGGTTTTCCCTAACTGTTATGTCAGAGCCAAGGATAATGATCCATAATGAGCAGCAAGCAGATCTTTACCAAGAATAAAAGCTTTTGCCTTGTAAATAAAAATCTGTTACAGTCTCATCAAAAGTGAAAAGCTTCCAATGTTAGAAGCATGCCAGTACTTTTGGGGGTGGGGCTCATTACCAATCTTGGAACCAGATATTCAGTTTATATTGGCCTCTCTGGTCATCTGAGCTGGAGGAATAAATAAAAACACCCCAAAGGCCAATTCTTCTTCTATTTTCCTATACCCTTATGTTCTAGACCAAAAATGCTGGTGAAAGCTTAAAGCTGAGCTTTGGCTGAGCGCCAAATTAAGTGTCTGATAAGCCAAGTTCACACACCAAAACTTCAAAAAAGACAAGTGAGTGTATCATAGTTCTCCCCCACAATGAAATGGAGCCAAATAAATATAGCTTACAGAAAAAGAAGAAAATGGGAGTTAGAGCAAAATTGGGCCTTGTATATGTTGCAGGTATTTCTTCTGAGACCCTCTTCATACTAAATTACTTTAGCAATCTAAATATGGACTTGTTTTAAGACAGCAAGAAAACTGTTGCATCTATTTATTGAACAAATACCTATACAGAATTTACTATATGCCAGTCACTGTTCTCAGCCCTTTATGAATATGCATTTAGGGGCTCATCTCAACAACTTGTTCAGGTATTCTTATTTACCCCACTTTATAGATGAAGACACTGTGAAGTGAAGGAATTTGCCCAACATCACATAACTAATAAGCAGTAAGCATAGAATTTGAACGCAGGCAGATAGGCGACAGAGTTTGTGTTTGTTCACTGTACTGTGACATGTTGTCAATGTTTTCCGCCTAGCAGTATGTAATTGGCTGTGTTCTTATTTTCCTTTTCAGATACCGCCCACTGAAATTTGGAAAGCATTATCTTCTTTACCTATTTGTAAGAACTTGTATCTGATTTCTAATCTATGATTTTCATTCAGCTTAATGAGCTTTGAATTTCCAGTGAGAAAACATTCTGCATAGAGCAGAGATGTGCCTTTGTTTCTTGAAGAGAGCGAGGCTTATTTTATGAAGTGACAGTCTTTGAAGAAATAATGACTGTTACCTACTTCTGGTGTTACTATGTACCAGGCAATGTGCTAAGTGCTTTTATGTGCACTTTCTCCCATGCTCCATACAACTCTAAGAAGTAAGTACCATTTGAATTCCTATTTGATAGGTTAGAAAAATGAGATTAAAAGAGTTTAAGTAACTTGTTCAAAGTGGCACAACCAGGAGGTTGTAGAGCCCGAACTCAAAGCCGTTTATGACTCCAAAGATCATTGCTTTGTCCACAGTTCTGTTATTTTATGTCTATTCCATGTCTATGTCTATATAATCTTTTCAAGATGCGTTATTTCCTTACGAGGATATTCAAAGGAAGAGTTTGGGGTACAGCAGAAGCCACACACTGCTTTACAGATAAAATTCTTTTGAAAGCGGATGAACTACAAGGATGCGCAATGACAAAACTTTATAATCAACAAGGCATTTACAGACGCCCAACCAGAATAAATACCACACAGTGAAATTTAAGTGAAAGTTTTAAAACCAAACTACAACGCAAATATCCCTACTGAGGTATAATTGTCATTAATATCTCTTATATTTTGAGGGTGTTTTTTAGAAAAATACATATTCGGACCCTTTACAAACACCTTACATGAGTCTTCCTCAAAACACTTTATGTTAATGACTTTTCCAAAATAATCATGCTTTTCAGAACCTAGATGGCCTTCAAAATGTTCAATAATCTCAGTCAGTTTTCAGTACTACACATGCCTCATTATCTGTGTTTCCTTCTACTATTTATCTGTATCAGTGAATGAGAAGACACCTGAAAATACATGCTGTACCCTTTTGAGCATCATTTTCTCTGAAAAAGAAAAAGAGCAAAAAGAAACATTGTATATTAAATTACTTTTAGACATAATGCCTGATTTTTTTTCAAGATGGATTAACTATGATTTGGAGGCCATTCTACATGTTTATTTATTACTTGGCTATTTTCTTATAATTGATTTAAATAATGACTCTCCATATTCAGATCTTTCTTTTTCTAAAGAATTTTTTTTCAGGATCCCAGCAGTTCCCAAGCAATTCCCATGGTCCCATGGCAGGGGAAAAGGATAAGACCGGCATTTCATTTTGTTCTCTTCTCAGCAGTAACAAAAGGATCCAAAAAGAAAAAAGAGAGCAGTAACTTTTGGAAAGTAAAAGTTCTGCTCATTTTGGAAGAACTTGTTCAGTTATGATCTTTCTACATGAGTATTACCTGCTCCACTGGAAATTTAAGAAAATATAAAAGAAACTTGTTTTAAAATGGGATGTTTTATTAAACTGCCAACTCAACCATAAGGCCTCTATTTACTAATTCATCACTCCTTAATTCTCACGTTTTCCTCAGCAAGAACTCTTTTGCATTTATCCCCTACTCCCATCCCCATGAAGGCCCCATTAAAAAATTTTGGAATACTCAACAAAACACATTTTTAAGTAATAAATAATTTTCTGCATTTTATAAGGTGCTAGAGAGAGGGGTGTAAGAGCTGACCCTGTAGTTTTCCCCTCAAAGCCAAGGAAGGGTCAAGCTTGCACTGGGCATAAAGAAAAATGTAAGACTTACGTAGAATTTGTGAATAAAGCATTAAACTGGACTGGACTGAGTTTTATTAATAAAGATGGATACAGTAAAGATTAGATGGGATAACACATGGAGCATCTTTGCCCTCAACAGTGGTGAGAAGACAAGTAACTAATTAAAGGGCAACAGGAAAATCTCCCCCAGCATGCAATTATACAAATGCTCAAAAACATCCCTACCTGATGTATTTCCTCTAGTCCTCTCTTCACGGGCCCAGGATGACTAAATCAAGTGAATTTTACTTGCACAATCTCGAATGGAAGTTTGGAAAATTTTCTACATGTCCCTAAAAAGCACATCAGCATAGCAACATCTTTCTCAGAGCTCCTTTGTATAGGGAAATGCCTACGTGCATAAAATAAGGGGAGCAGTCCACTTTCAAACCAAAGAGAAAGTGCACTTTGCCCTCCTCACCACAGCCACCATCCATCTGCATACATCACTCTCTAAGATTCTAGCATTACAGGGAGTTACAGTTAATGCTAGACTGAAGTGTTTAATAAGTGGAAGAATAAAACAAAAACAAAAAAGCCATCACAAACTGCAAATTAAGGGATCAGCAAAACCCTTGCTGGTCTAAAAATCCCATTGGACCTTGCCAGTACACTAATTAATATAATAAAACACACAAAGATCTTGCTTAAAATTAAGCATGCAGGCTGCCCAGGGCTTGCTGCCCACTGTTTGAGCAAGCATCTGCTCAGAATGTAACCAACTGTCTCCTCGGGAGGTGAAAGAAAGGGAGGGGAACATGGTTTTGGCAGAGGCTAACAGTGAACTATGCCCCTTTTGAAAACAGAATTCTTATCCTGTTTTTAATGCCAAGCACATACAATGTCAAGTGAATTGGTCTTGATACAAAACATGACAGAACTGCAGCAAAGGAATGAAAGTGCTACTACTTACACTGACAAAAAATAAAGGTAGAGAAAATCTGTATACAATTAATCTCGTAGTGTTTACCAGGACTTTAAAATTTTCTCCTTTCCAACTTTCAGTTCTCTTTCTTACTTACAACAGAATTAGAACAGAATCTCTTGTGTTTAGAACTACTTTCTTTTGCTTGGCACATTCTGGGCACTCGACAAATAAGTGTTTAATAACACTAGTTACAAAACCATACACATGGGGCGGAGTCAAGATGGTGGCGTGAGTAGAGCAGCAGAAATCTCCTCCCAAAAACCACATTTATCTATGAAAATATAACAAAGACAACCCTTCCTAAAATAGAGACCAGAGGACACAGGACAACATCCAGACCACATCAACACCTGCGAGAACCCAGCGCCTCGCGAAGAGGGTAAGATACAAGCCCCGGCCCAGTGGGACCCAAGCGTCCCTCCCCCCAGCACCCAGTGGGTGGAGAGGAGTCAGCAGGGAGGGAGAGGGAGCCCAGGACTGCTGAACACCCAGCCCCAGCCATCCAGACCAGAGCGCAGACACAGTGCATGCGTGGGGTTCTGGATACAAGGGAAACAGGGAAGCAAGACTGGTTAGTGGGTGCCTGAGACTGGTGCCTGAGGACAAAGAAAATCGTGCATTTTTCTTTTTTTAAAAAAATTATTTATTAAAATTTTTTTTTCCTTTTGTTGTTGCTGTTGTTGTTTTGGTTTGGAAAGTGATTTTTGGAAGTCTTAAACGGGCAGGGCAGGACACTTGGTCCAGAGGCAGGGAATCTGGGGATCTCTGGGCACTCTAACCCCCTGGGCAGCAGGGAGCATAGAGGCCCCTTATGGAGATAAATAGCCTCCCAGCTGCTCCCCCTCCAATGGGGCTCCACCATTTTGGAGCAGCAGCCCGAGCCAGGCCACGCCCAAAGCAACAGCGGAGAGAAACTCCATAGCAGCCAGGCAGGAAGCAAAAGCCCTGTCTGCGCACAGCTGCCCAACACAAGCCACTAGAGGTCGCTATTCTCCGTAGGTCACAAAACAACAAGAAGGAAACCTCTTCCAGCTGTCACTTGTAACAGCTCTGCAAACTATCTCTATCACCATGAAAAGGCAAAACTACAGGCAGACAAAGATCACAGAGACAACACCTGAGGAGACAGACCTAACCAGTCTTCCTGAAAAGGAATTCAAAATAAAAATCATGAACATGCTGACGAAGATGCAAAGAAAAATGCAAGAGCAATGGGATGAGATGTGGAGAAAAATGGAAGAGCAATGGGATGAAGTCCAGAGGGACATCACAGATGTCAGGAAGAAGATCACAGAAGTGAAACAAACCCTGGAAGGATTTATAAGCAGAATGGATAAGATGCAAGAGCCATTGAAGGAATAGAAATCAGAGAACAGTAAACATACATTGACATAGAGAGAGATAAAAGGATCTCCAGGAACGAAACAATACTAAGAGAACTATGATACCAATCCAAAAGGAACAATATCCATATTATAGGGGTACCAGAAGAAGAAGAGAGAGGAAAAGGGATAGAAAGTCTCTTTGAAGAAATAATAGCTGAAAACTTCCCCAAACTGGGGGAGGAAATAATCGAACAGACCACGGAAATACACAGAACCCGCAACAGAAAGGATCCAAGGAGGACAACACCAAGACACATAATAATTAAAATGGCAAGGATCAAGGACAAGGAAAGAGTTTTAAAGGCAGCTAGAGAGAAAAAGGTCACCTATAAAGGAAAACCCATCAGGCTAACATCACACTTCTCGACAGAAACCCTACAGGCCAGAAGAGGATGGCATGATATATTTAATGCAATCAAACAGAAGGGCCTTGAACCAAGGATACTGAGATACAGCATGACTATCATTTAAATATGATGGTGGAATTAAACAATTCCCAGACAACCAAAGGCTGAGGGAATTTGCTTCCCACAAACCACCTCTACAGGGCATCTTACAGGGACTGCTCTAGATGGGAGCACTCCTAAAAAGAGCACAGAACAAAACACACAACATATGAAGAATGGAGGAGGAGGAATAAGAAGGGAGAGAAGAAAAGAATCTCCACACAGTGTATATAACAGCTCAATAAGTGAGCTAAGTTAGGCAGTAAGATACTAAAGAGGCTAACCTTGAACCTTTGGTAACGAATCTAAAGCCTGCAATGGCAATAAGTACATATCTCTCAATAGTCACCCTAAATGTAAATGTACTTAATGCACCAATCAAAAGACCCAGAGTAATAGAATGGATAAAAAAGCAGGACCCATCTATATGCTGCTTACAAGAAACTCACTTCAAACCCAAAGACATGCACAGACTAAAAGTCAAGGGATGGGAAAACATATTTCAGGCAAACAACAGTGAGAAGAAAGCAGGGGTTGCAGTACTGGTATCAGACAAAATAGACTTCAAAACAAAGAAAGTAACAAGAGATAAAGAAGGACACTACATAATGATAAAGGGCTCAGTCCAACAAGAGGATATAACCATTATAAATATATATGCATCCAACACAGGAGCACCAGCATAAGTGAAACAAATGCTAACAGAAGTAAAGAGGGAAATAGACTGCAATGCATTCATTTTAGGAGACTTCAACACACCACTCACCCCAAAGGATAAATCCACCGGGCAGAAAATAGGTAAGGACACACAGGCACTGAACAACACACTAGAAGAGATGGACCTAATAGACATCTATAGAACTCTACATCCAAAAGCAACAGGATATACATTCTTCTCAAGTGCACATGGAACAGTCTCCAGAATAGACCACATACTAGGCCACAAAAGAGCCTCAGTAAATTTCCAAAGATTGAAACTCTACCAAACAATTTTTCAGACCACAAAGGTATAAAACTAGAAATAAATTCTACAAAGAAAAAAAAGGCTCACAAACACATGGAGGCTTAACAACATGCTTCTAAATAATCAATGGATCAATGAACAAATCAAAATAGAGATCAAGGAATATATAGAAACAAGTGACAACAACAACACAAAGTCCCAACTTCTGTGGGATGCAGTGAAAGCAGTCTTAAGAGGAAAGTATATAGCGATCCAGGCACACTTGGAGAAGGAAGAACAATCCCAAATGAATAGTCTAACATCACAATTATCAAAACTGGAAAAAGAAGAACAAATGAGGCCTAAAGTCAGCAGAAGGAGGGACATAATAAAGATCAGAGAAGAAATAAACAAAATTGAGAAGAATAAAACAGTAGCAAAAATCAACGAAACCAAGAGCTGGTTCTTTGAGAAAATAAACAAAATAGATAAGCCTCTAGCCGAACTTATTAAGAGAAAAAGAGAATGAACACAAATCAACAAATCAGAAATGAGAATGGAAAAATCACGACAGACTCCACAGAAATACAAACAATTATTAGAGACTACTATGAAAACCTATATGACAACAAGCTGGAAAACCTAGAAGAAATGGACAACTTCCTAGAAAAATACAACCTTCCAAGACTGACCAAGGAAGAAACACAAAAGTTAAACAAACCAATTAGGAGCAAAGAAATTAAAACGGTAATCAAAAAACTACCCAAGGACAAAACCCCGGGGCCAGACGGATTTACCTCAGAATTTTATCAGACACACAGAGAAGACATAATACCCATTCTCCTTAAAGTGTTCCAAAAAATAGAAGAGGGGGAAATACTCCCAAACTCATTCTATGAAGCCAACATCACCCTAATACCAAAACCAGGCAAAGACCCCACCAAAAAAGAAAATTACAGACCAATACCCCTGATGAATGTAGATGCAAAAATAATCAATAAAATATTAGCAAACAGAATTCAACAGTATATCAAAAGGATCATACACCATGACCAAGTGGGATTCATCCCAGGGATGCAAGGATGGTACAACATTCGAAAATCCATCAACATCATCCACCACATCAACAAAAAGAAAGACAAAAACCACATGACCATCTCCATAGATGCTGAAAAAGCATTTGACAAAATTCAACACCCATTCATGATAAAAACTCTCAGCAAAATGGGAATAGAGGGCAAGTACCTCAACATAATAAAGGCCATATATGATAAACCCACAGCCAACATTATACTGAACGGCGAGAAGCTGAAAGCATTTCCTCTGAGATCGGGAACTAGACAGGGATGCCCACTGTCCCCACTGTTATTTAACAGTACTAGAGGTCCTAGCCACAGCAATCAGACAAAACAAAGAAATACAAGGAATCCAGATTGGTAAAGAAGAAGTCAAACTCTTACTATTTGCAGATGATATGATATTGTACATAAAAAACCCTAAAGACTCCACCCCAAAACTACTAGAACTGATATCAGAATACAGCAAAGTTGCAGGATACAAAATTAACACACAGAAATCTGTGGCTTTCCTATACACTAACAATGAACCAATAGAAAGAGAAATCAGGAAAACAATTCCATTCACCATTGCATCAAAAAGAATAAAATACCTAGGAATAAACCTAACCAAAGAAGTGAAAGACCTATACCCTGAAAACTACAAGTCACTCTTAAGAGAAATTAAAGGGGACACTAGCAAATGGAAACTCATCCCATGGTCTTGGCTAGGAAGAACTAATATTGTCAAATGACCATCCTGCCCAAAGCAATATACAGATTTGATGCAATCCCTATCAAATTGCCAGCAACGTTCTTCAATGAACTGGAGCAAATAATTCAAAAATTCATATGGAAACACCAAAGACCCCAAATAGCCAAAGCAATCCTGAAAAAGAAGAATAAAGTAGGGGGGATCTCACTCCCCAACTTCAAGCTCTACTACAAAGTCATAGTAATCAAGACAATTTGGTACTGGAACAAGAACAGAGCCACAGACCAGTGGAACAGATTTGAGACTCCAGAAATTAACCCAAACATATGTGGTCAATTAATATTTGATAAAGGAGCCATGGACATACAATGGGGAAATAACAGTCTCTTCAACAGATGGTGCTGGCAAAACTGGACAGCTACATGTAGGAGAATGAAACTGGACCTTTGTCTAACCCCATATACAAAGGTAAACTCAGAATGGATCAAAGACCTGAATGTAAGTCATGAAACCATAAAACTCTTAGAAAAAAACATAGGCAAAAACCTTTTAGACATAAACATGAGTGACTTCTTCTTGAACATATCTCCCTGGACAAGGAAAACAACAGAAAAAATGAACAAGTGGGACTATATTAAGCTGAAAAGCTTCTGTACAGCAAAAGACACCATCAATAGAACAAAAAGGAACCCGACAGTATGAGAGAATATATTTGTAAATGACAGATCTGATAAAGGCTTGATGTCCAAAATATATAAAGAGCTCACACACCTCAACAAACAAAAAACAAATAATCCAATTAAAAAATGGGCGGAGCAACTGAACAGACAGTTCTCTAAAAAAGAAATACAGATGGCCAACAGACACATGAAAAGATGCTCCACATCGCTAATTATCAGAGAAATGCAAATTAAAACTACAATGAGGTATCACCTCACACCAGTAAGGATGGCTGGCATCCAAAAGACAAACAACAACAAATGTTGGCGAGGCTGTGGAGAAAGGAGAACCCTCCTACACTGCTGGTGGGAATGTAAATTAGTTCAACCATTTTGGAAAGCAGTATGGAGGTTCATCAAAATGCTCAAAACAGACTTACCATTTGACCCAGGAATTCCACTCCTAGGAATTTACCCTAAGAATGCAGCAATCAAGTTTCAGAAAGACAGATGCACCCCTATGTTTATCGCAGCACTATTTACAATAGCCAAGAATTGGAAGCAACCTAAATGTCCATTGGTAGATGAATGGATAAAGAAGATGTTGTACATATACTCAATGGAATACTACTCAGCCATAAGAAGAGGGCAAATCCTACCATTTATAGCAACATAGACGGAACTGGAGGGTATTATGCTCAGTGAAATAAGCCAAGCGGAGAAAGAGAAATACCAAATGATTTCACTCATCTGAGGAGTATAAGAACAAAGGAAAAACTGAAGGAACAAAACAGCAGCAGAATTACAGAACCCAAAAATGGACTAACAGGTACCAAAGGGAAAGGGACTGAGGAGGATGGGTGGGCAGGGAGGGATAAGGGGGGGGAAGAAGAAAGGGGTATTAGATTAGCATGCATGGGGGGGTAGGGAGAAAGGGGAGGGCTGTACAACACAGAGAAGACAAGTAGTGATTTTATAACATTTTTCTATGCTGATGGACAGTGACTGTAAAGTGGTTTATAGCGGGGACCTGGTATAGGAGAAAGCCTAGTAAACATAATATTCTTCATGTAAGTGTAAATTAAAGATTAAAAAAAAAAAAGAAAGAAAGAAAGAAAAGGGGGATTACTCCTTGATAGGATAAAATCTGGTAAATCAACGATTAATGCATGCTTTAAATGTCCTTAATTTTGATCACTTAAAGGATGTCAGATGATTGGCTATGGAGGTACACTTCTCTGATAATATTCCTTTCTCTTAAAAAAAAAAGCAGTTCCTGTGTGGTGACCTCCAATGAGTTCTACACAATGGTATAAAGGGCATATCAAAGTGTGGGCAAAGGGTCTGTTTGTGTTTATACAGAGGATCAAAGCCTAATTTAGCTACCCAGAAAATGAACTAAGATAAGATATAAAGAAGAACTTCCAACATCCGCACTCTCTGGAAGACTCATACCAGAAGATGATCATCAAAAAACCTCCACAAAGTTCCAGGCAATGCTGCAGTTGTAGCTGCATCCATCCCACCGTTTCCTGGACTTGCCATTGGAATGAAGAAGGAGATATCTAAGCTGGCCTGTGCATACAGTAAAACAACAAATTTGACTGGATCTATACTGTTGGAACTCAACCAAGAATTAGGAGAAGTGCAAGTTATAGCGCTTCAAAATCTTACAACTACAGACTATCTATGGTTAAAAGAACATATGGGATGTGAACAGTTCCCAGGAATGGGTTGTTTTAATTTGTCTGATTTCTCTCAGACTGTTCAAGTACAGTTGGACAATATCCATCATATGATAGACAAATTTTCACAAATGCCTAGGGTGCCTAACTGGTTTTCTTGGCTTCACTGGAGATGGCTGGTAATTATAGATCTGCTTTGGTTATATAACTGTATTCCTATTATGTTAATGTGTGTGTGCAATTTGGTTAGTAGTTTAAAACCTATACATGCTTAAGTTACTCTACAAGAAGATATGTCAAAGAAATAATCAATCCTCCCATGTTTTCTTCCATCTGCTACCTCTATAGCTTTTCTTCTTCCTTTCTAATTACAACCCTTAAATAGAATTCGTGCCTCATACCGAATTTACCAAGTATCATAATTCCTCCAAGTGGTAAAGATACCTCAAGACAAATGCTGGGCATAGAAGCCACAGGGCATAAATCTGCAAAGAAGTAAAAAGCTAACCTTTTCAAACAATATGGCTTCTCTCTCACTTACCAACTTTACATCTCCCTGTATGGCCCCGGAAGATGACTGGTTAGCCAGAGACAGGTAAGATTCCTCAAGGGAGGAACAACCTAAGACAGGCACAGTCGCAGGGGGGCCATCAGGTGAGAAATTGGGGATCAACAGTGGTGAAGCTTAGAACCTCACCCCCCCTGTTTTTAGAGAAATCTTCTGCATCCGTGGATGTTTTAATGCCCTTATCTAGCTTGGATTAACACATAGTCTACAGGCACACACCTGATCATCTACAATTGCTCTCTTACAACATTAAACTATGTTTTCTACCTTTATCTTGCATCTACCTACCACTTCAGCATTTTATTAAAAATAAAAATAATAATAATAATAAAGGGAGAAATGTGGGATCCACATATAAATCAAGTATAAAAATCAAACGAATATTCATATTTGACCTGATTGTTTATAGTTCATAATGCATGATCAAAACCGAAAGTTTCTGTGATGACTGCCCTTGTACTGTTCACCATGTAAGAACTTATTCACTATGTAAGAATTTGTTCACCATGTAAGAACTTGTTCATTATGCTTCAGAAGATTGGAGACTGACAAGAATTAGGCTTGAGATGGATTAATGATTGTGCATTGAGCATTGACTCCCCTATACAGAATTTTATTGTTAACAACCATTTGATCAATAAATATGAGAGATGCCCTCTCAAAAAAAAAAAAAAAAAACCATACACACGATGCTCCACAGACATTGCTGATGTTTGTGATTCAGTATTAGTTCTTGATGCCCAAATTCAAGAAGCCAAGCACCTTGTTTTGATTTGTTCAGTCAGTAATCATTTATTATGCCCATCGCTGTTCTAGGCATAATAAAACAATGTAAAAAAAAAAAAACAACCTGAAATTCCCTTAAGCAATTTAAGTTCTGGTCTGCAAGAAAAAATACAGATAGGAAAAGTTAAATAACTGGACAGAGAAATAAGAACTAAGTGAGTCATAACAGGAGTTAACAGCTATACTTCTATTACTGGTTCTTGATAAATAGTAAAAGATGTCATTTATTAAACATCTTCTATGTGCTAGACGCTGTAGTAGAGTCACATATACATGATTTCATTTAGTTCTCAAAACTTGCTTCAAAGTACATTTCACAATCCCTGGTTTTATAGAATAGAAAACAAATAGAGAGGTTTCTCAAGCTGATGCTGTTAGTAAAAGATAGAGTTTAGGATTCCAGATGTCTTACTTCAAAGATTACACTCTTTCCAAGATGTCATGCTGTCTCCTGTTTTCAAATCTTATAAAGTGTGTTTGTACCCCTTCTCAGAGCTACAGAGATATCTAAGAGTAGTATAATAACCTCTCATGTACTCATCATCCATCTTCAATAATTATCTCCTCATAGCCAATCTTGTTTTATTTATACCTCCACACTCCTCCCCAACTCATTAGATTATTTTGAAGCAACTTCCAGGTATTATATTAATTCATCTCTAGAAGGTCTCTATAGAAGGTAAGGGCCATTTAAAAATACATATATAATCACAATACCATTATTTCACTTGAAAAGTTAACAATAATTCTGAATACAAATAGATAATCCACGTTCAAGTTACTCCAGTTGCCTCCTCAGTTCTTTACAGTTGTTCTGTTCAATTCAAATCCAACCAGAATTCACATGTTGCATGCAGTTTATAGGTCTTTTCAGTTTCTTTGGACTTTTAGTTTTCCCTCCAACTCTTTCTCTGCGATTGTTGTTGAAGAAACTAGAAACGGGGGACAGACGCAGTTACGCAGCCAGGGCTAGATTTTGTAGGACTTCATAGGCCATTGTAAGAACATTGGGTTTTAAGGTCAATGGAAAAACATTAGGAAAGGAAAATATTGCAATCTCAATTTTTTCTAGCCTCATTCTAATTCCAGCTTCTGTGTGGACAGCGGACTGAAGTGGGCAAGAGAGGGAAGAGGCAATCATTGCCATCGCCAGCAGTCAGGCACTGCCCTTAATCTTATGTCGTTCACTGATGTCTTCACATGAAGGTTTTCCTGGTGTTCAAGATAATCAATAACTACATTGGGTGTAGACATTTCCTACCAAATAGCTGTCTTTGGGACAAGAGACAACCTTCTTCTCTGGATTCTTGGTAATGAACGTGAGTGAACATACAGCAGATTAATCTTGGCATGGCAGAGAGTAAGTCCTCACTTGCTCTGAAGTGCTCCCCTCTGTGCAGAAACAAAGCGGACCTTGGCCAGACTCGCCAGTATGAACTGAGTTCCCCTGTTAACAGCAGCTTGCCGCACAAGCCTCACTGAATCTGCTGGAGTTGGCAGCATTAAAAAAAACTTGGCCCTTGTTAATTATTGAGCTAAAATGCCCCATCGTGTTTTTACCAGCATGCAATTCAAAAGAAAGTGAATATTTCTAATTCTCAAAGATTTAATGAACATCTTTCAAAGAGAATTAACATGGAAGCTTTCGGGTTTTCATGCTGCCAATAATTTCTGAAACATAAGTGCCAAGAATGAGCCTTTCCTAACCCAGGATAATTAATAATAAACTGTTTTATACTTCGTTTTAAAAGACTAAATTTTCCAATATCCTCTAGAAGGCATAATCATTTTGTCATCATGAATTGTCTTTTATAAAGTTATTTTCTGTTTCCCCATTCCTTTGGAATTCTGTTGAGTTGTCTTTCCACTCAATAGTGGCACAAAACTTCTTATCATTGAGGAAGCACAATTTTTTATTTCTTGTGCTTTTGGTGTCATATGTAGGAAGCATTGCCTAATCTAAAGTCACAAATATTTATGCCTAACTTTTCTTCTAAGAGCTTTATAGTTTTAGTTTTTACATTACAGTCTCTGACACATTTTGAATTCATTTTTGTGTATGGTATGAGACAGGGATCCAAATTCATTCTTTTGCACGCTAATATCCAATATGCTTCTCCTTCTACCAGACCCAGCACCCTGTCTTAATTACTATAACTTTGTAGTAAGTTTTGAAATTGGGAAGTGTGAATCCTCCAACTTTGTTCTTCTTTTTAAGAATATTTTGGCTACTCTGTGTGCCTTGCATTTCCATATGAATCTTTGAGTCAGCTTGTCAATTTCTTCAAAGAAAGTAGCTGAGATTATGTTGAATCTCTAAATCAATTTGGAAGGTATTGTTACCTTAATGATATTAAGTTTTCTAATGTATGACCATGAGATGTTTCTCCATTTATTTAGGTTATCTTTTGTTTCTTT
The DNA here is from genome assembly GCF_040802235.1 of Manis javanica. Taxonomy (NCBI): domain Eukaryota; kingdom Metazoa; phylum Chordata; class Mammalia; order Pholidota; family Manidae; genus Manis; species Manis javanica. Next base: position 102,401,457 of record NC_133160.1, read on the forward strand.
CAATAATGTTTTTGAGTTTTTGATATGCAAATCTCGTATTTCTTTTGATGCTGTTGTAAATGGAATTATTTTCTTAATTTAATTTTCAGATTGTTCATTGTTAGTGGACAGAGATACGACTGATTTTTGCATATTGGTCTTGTACCCTGCAAACTTCCTGAACTCATTTATTACCTCTAATAGTTGTGTGCGTGTGTGTATGTGTTTATGTGTAGAGTCCTTAGGATTTCCTATATACAAAATCACGTCATCTATGAATAAAGTAACTTCTACCTCCTTTCTAATTTGGATGCCTCTTATTTCTTTTTCTTGGCTAATTGCCCTGGGTAGGCCTCTAGTACAATGTTGAATAAGAGTGACAAGAAGGAATATCCTTGTCTTGTTCCTGATTTTGTGGGGAAGCTTTTAGTCTTTCACTATTGAGTATGATGTTAGCTGTGGTTTTTTCACAGATAATCCTTTGTTGGGATGAGGGAGTTATCTTCTATTCCTAGTTTGCTGTGTGTTTTTTAAATCATGAAATGGTGTTGGATTTTGTCAAGTGCTTTTTCTGCATCTATTGAGATGATAATGTGGCTTTTTCCTATTCATTCTCTAATATAGCATATTAAATTGATTATCATATGTTGAACTGCTAAAGCCTTGTCATTTTGTTGATATTCACAAAACAACTTTAGGTTTCTTTGAATTTTCTCTTGTGTTATTATATTCTCTAGGTCATATAATTCCACTCATTTATTATTTTTCCCTCTGCTTGCTTTCAGTTTAGATTTCTCTTCATTTCCTATTTCCTTAAGGTATACAATTAGGTTATTGATTTAAGCTCTTTTTCCTAATATAGGCTGTTGTAGCTGTTCTTTACTGCCTTAAGAATATGTTTGTTAAAAATCATCCAGGGCGAGGGGCGGGAGCCAAGATGGCGGCGTGAGTAGAGCAGTGGAAATCTCCTCCCAAAAACACATAGAGCTATGAAAATATAACAAAGAAAAATCTTCCTAAAATAGAGACCACAGGACACAGGACAACATCCAGACCACATCCACACCTGCAAGAACCCAGCGCCTTGTGAAGGGGGTAAGATACAAGCCCCAGCCCGGCGGGACCCGAGCGCCCCTCCCCCCCGGCTCCCGGCGGGTGGAGAGAAACCGGAGCAGTTTTTTTTTTTTGGCGAGCGCTTTTTGGAAGCCTTAGAGGGACGGGCCCCCGTTGCTGGGGAGGCAGGGTGGCGGGACCGGTGAGGAGGTGCCTGGGAACGGCGCCGGAGGACAAAGAATATCCCGCGTTTCTCCCTGCGAGACCTGGGGGCGGGTGCCTGAGACCGGTGCCTGAGGACGGAGGAGGTCGCGCGTTTTTCCCCTTTTTTTTTTTTCTCTTTTTGGCAAGCGCTTTTTGAAAGCCTTGAAGGGACGGGGACCCCAGTGCTAGGGAGGCACGGTGGCGGGACTGGTGAGCGGGTGGCTGGGACCGGCGCCTGAAGACAAAGAATATCCCCCGTTTTTCCCTGCGGGACCGGTGGGCGGGTGCCTGAGACCGGCACTTGAGGACAGAGGAAATCGCGCGTTTTTCCCCTTTTTTTTTTCTCTTTTCTGCGAGTGCTTTTTGGAAGCCTAAAAGGGACAGGGACCCCGGTGCTAGGGAGGCAGGGCGGCGGGACTGGTGAGCGGGTGCCTGGGACCGGCACCTGAGGACAAAGAATATCCCGCATTTTTCCCTGTGGGACCGGTGGGTGGGTGCCTGAGACCAGCACCTGAGGACGGAAGAAATCGCGCGTTTTTCCCCTTTTTTTTTTCTCTCTTTTTGCCAAGTGCTTTTTGGAAGCCTTGAAGGGACAGGGACCCCGGTGCTAGGGAGGCAGGGCGGCGGGACTGGTGAGCGGGTGCGTGGGACCAGTGCCTGAGGACCAAGAATATTGAGCGTTCCTTCCCTGCGGGACCGGTGGGTGGGTGCTTTTTGGAAGCCTTGAAAGGACAGGGACCCTGGTGCTAGGGAGACAGGGCAGCAGGACCAGTGCGCGGGTGCCTGGGACCGGCACCTGAGGAAAAAAAAAAAAAATCGCGTGTTTTTTCTTTTTTTTTTCCTTTCTGTTCCCTCTCTCATTGTTGCTGTTGTTGTTTTGGTTTGGAGAGTGCTTTTTGGAAATCTTAAAGGGGCAGGACAGGTCACTTAGACCAGAAGCAGGGAATCTGGGGATCTCTGGGCACTCTAACCCCCTGGGCAGCAGGGAGCACAGAGGCCCCTTACGGAGATAAATAGTCTCCTGGCTGCTCCCCCTCTAACGGGGCTCCACCATTTTGGAGGAACAGCCCCAGCCAGGCCAAGCCCACAGCAACAGTGGAGATAAACCCCAAAGCAACTGGGCAGGAAGCAGAAGCCCTGTCTGCGCACAGCTGCCCAGCACAAGCCACTAGAGGTCGCTATTCTCCCAGGAAAAGGCTACAAACCAACAAGAAGGGAAGCTCTTCCAGCGGTCACTTGTACCAGCTCTGCAGACTATCTCTATCACCATGAAAAGGCAAAACTACAGGCAGACAAAGATCACAGAGACAACACCTGAGAAGGAGACAGACCTAACTAGTCCTCCTGAAAAAGAATTCAAAATAAAAATCATGAACATGCTGACAGAGATGCAGAAAAAAATGCAAGAGCAATGGGATGAGATGCAGAGAAAAATGCAAGAGCAGTGGGATGAGATGCAGAGAAAAATGCAAGAGCAGTGGGATGAAGTCCGGAAGGAGATCACAGATGTCAGGAAAGAGATCACAGAAGTGAAACAATCCCTGGAAGGATTTATAAGCAGAATGGATAAGATGCAAGAGGCCATTGAAGGAATAGAAGCCAGAGAACAGGAACGTATAGAAGCTGACATAGAGAGAGATAAAAGGATCTCAAGGAATGAAACAACACTAAGAGAAATATGTGACCAATACAAAAGGAAAAACATTCGTATTATAGGGATACCAGAAGAGGAAGAAAGAGGAAAAGGGATAGAAAGTGTCTTTGAAGAAATAATTGCTGAAAACTTCCCCAAACTGGGGGAGGAAATAATCGAACAGACCATGGAATTATACAGAACCCCCAACAGAAAGGATCCAAGGAGGACAACACCAAGACACATAATAATTAAAATGGCAAGGATCAAGGACAAGGAAAGAGTTTTAAAGGCAGCTAGAGAGAAAAAGGTCACCTATAAAGGAAAACCAATCAGGCTAACATCAGACTTCTCAACAGAAACCCTACAGGCCAGAAGAGAATGGCATGATATACTTAATGCAATGAAACAGAAGGGCCTTGAACCAAGGATACTGTATCCAGCACGACTATCATTTAAATATGATGGTGGGATCAAACAATTCCCAGACAAGCAAAAGCTGAGGGAATTTGCTTCCCACAAACCACCTCTACAGGGCATCCTACAGGGACTGCTCTAGATGGGAGCACCCCTAAAAAGAGCACAGAACAAAACACACAACATATGAAGAAGGGAGGAGGAGGAATAAGAAGGGAGAGAAGAAAAGACTCTCCAGACAGTGTATATAACAGCTCAATAAGCGAGCTAAGTTAGGCAGTAAGATACTAAAGAAGCTAACCTTGAACCTTTGGTAACCACGAATCTAAAGCCTGCAATGGCAATAAGTACATATCTTTCAATAGTCACCCTAAATGTAAATGGACTTAATGCACCAATCAAAAGACATAGAGTAATAGAATGGATAAAAAAGCAAGACCCATCTATATGCTGCTTACAAGAAACTCACCTTAAACCCAAAGATAAGCATAGACTAAAAGTCAAGGGATGGAAAAACATATTTCAGGCAAACAACAGTGAGAAGAAAGCAGGGGTTGCAGTACTAATATCAGACAAAATAGACTTCAAAACAAAGAAAGTAACAAGAGATAAAGAAGGCCACTACATAATGATAAAGGGCTTAGTCCAACAAGAGGATATAACCATTCTAAATATATATGCACCCAATACAGGAGCACCAGCATATGTGAAGCAAATACTAACAGAACTAAAGAGGGAAATAGACTGCAATGCATTCATTGTAGGAGACTTCAACACACCACTCACCCCAAAGGATAGATCCACCGGGCAGAAAATAAGTAAAGACACACAGGCACTGAACAACACACTAGAACAGATGGACCTAATAGACATCTATAGAACTTTACATCCAAAAGCAACAGGATATACATTCTTCTCAAGTGCACATGGAACATTCTCCAGAATAGACCACATACTAGCTCACAAAAAGAGCCTCAGTAAATTCCACAATATTGAAATTCTACCAACCAATTTTTCAGACCACAAAGGTATGAAAGTAGAAATAAATTCTACAAAGAAAACAAAAAGGCTCACAAACACATGGAGGCTTAACAACATGCTACTAAATAATCAATGGATCAATGAACAAATCAAAATAGAGATCAAGGAATATATAGAAACAAATGACAACAACAACACTAAGCCCCAACTTCTGTGGGATGCAGCGAAAGCAGTCTTAAGAGGAAAGTATATAGCAATCCAGGCACACTTGAAGAAGGAAGAACAATCCCAAATGAATAGTCTAACATCACAATTATTAAAACTGGAAAAAGAAGAACAAATGAGGCCTAAAGTCAGCAGAAGGAGGGACATAATAAAGATCAGAGAAGAAATAAACAAAATTGAGAAGAATAAAACCATAGCAAAAATCAACGAAACCAAGAGCTGGTTCTTTGAGAAAATAAACAAAATAGATAAGCCTCTAGCCCAACTTATTAAGAGAAAAAGAGAGTCAACACAAATCAACATAATCAGAAATGAGAATGGAAAAATCACGACAGACTCCACAGAAATACAAAGAATTATTAAAGACTACTATGAAAACCTATATGCCAACAAGCTGGAAAACCTAGAAGAAATGGACAACTTCCTAGAAAAATACAACCTCCCAAGACTGACCAAGGAAGAAACACAAAAGTTAAACAAACCAATTACAAGCAAAGAAATTGAAACAGTAATCAAAAAACTACCCAAGAACAAAACCCCGGGGCCGGACGGATTTACCTCGGAATTTTATCAGACACACAGAGAAGACATAATACCCATTCTCCTTAAAGTGTTCCACAAAATAGAAGAAGAGGGAATACTCCCAAACTCATTCTATGAAGCCAACATCACCCTAATACCAAAACCAGGCAAAGACCCCACCAAAAAAGAAAATTACAGACCAATATCCCTGATGAACGTAGATGCAAAAATACTCAATAAAATATTAGCAAACAGAATTCAACAGTATATCAGAAGGATCATACACCATGACCAAGTGGGGTTCATCCCAGGGATGCAAGGATGGTACAACATTCGAAAATCCATCAACATCATCCACCACATCAACAAAAAGAAAGACAAAAACCACATGATCATCTCCATAGATGCTGAAAAAGCATTTGACAAAATTCAACATCCATTCATGATAAAAACTCTCAGCAAAATGGGAATAGAGGGCAAGTACCTCAACATAATAAAGGCCATATATGATAAACCCACAGCCAGCATTATACTGAACAGCGAGAAGCTGAAAGCATTTCCACTGAGATCGGGAACCAGACAGGGATGCCCACTCTCCCCACTGTTATTTAACATAGTACTGGAGGTCCTAGCCACGGCAATCAGACAAAACAAAGAAATACAAGGAATCCAGATTGGTAAAGAAGAAGTTAAACTGTCACTATTTGCAGATGATATGATACTGTACATAAAAAACCCTAAAGACTCCACTCCAAAACTACTAGAACTGATATCGGAATACAGCAAAGTTGCAGGATACAAAATCAACACACAGAAATCTGTAGCTTTCCTATACACTAACAACGAATCAATAGAAAGAGAAATCAGGAAAACAATTCCATTCACCATTGCATCAAAAAGAATAAAATACCTAGGAATAAACCTAACCAAGGAAGTGAAAGACTTATACTCTGAAAACTACAAGTCACTCTTAAGAGAAATTAAAGGGGACACTAATAAATGGAAACTCATCCCATGCTCATGGCTAGGAAGAATTAATATCGTCAAAATGGCCATCCTGCCGAAAGCAATATACAAATTTGATGCAATCCCTCTCAAATTACCAGCAACATTCTTCAATGAATTGGAACAAATAATTCAAAAATTCATATGGAAACACCAAAGACCCCGAATAGCCAAAGCAATCCTGAAAAAGAAGAATAAAGTAGGGGGGATCTCACTCCCCAACTTCAAGCTCTACTACAAAGCCATAGTAATCAAGACAATTTGGTACTGGCACAAGAACAGAGCCACAGACCAGTGGAACAGATTAGAGACCCCAGAAATTAACCCAAACATATATGGTCAATTAATATTTGATAAAGGAGCCATGGACATACAATGGCAAAATGACAGTCTCTTCAACAGATGGTGCTGGCAAAACTGGACAGCTACATGTAGGAGAATGAAACTGGACCATTGTCTAACCCCATATACAAAGGTAAACTCAAAATGGATCAAAGACCTGAATGTAAGTCACGAAACCATTAAACTCTTGGAAAAAA